>NC_080836.1:31218756-31860394 GCF_030435755.1 Ochotona princeps
GGAATGTTAGAGTCCAGAAACTCATATGAACATGGCCTCACATTAAAAGCTCATGCACTCTGTGTGGATGTGTGGATGTGTGGATGTGTGGATGTGTGGATGTGTGGATGTGTGGATGTGTGTGTGTGTGTGTGTGTGTGTGTGTGTTCTCCAGGACACGGACTTGGGGAGCATTTAGACAGAGATGGACTCATTCACCTCTTTGAGCAAGTGCCATGGAAGGAGCAAGGGAGCTCTGGACACCCACACAAGGAGGACACAATGCAGCTGCAGGACTCCTCAAGGAGAGTGGAGATGGTGGAACTGATGCGTCACGTGGTACCAAGCACTTCACGCTCGGATTCTGCTGTTTCTAAAAGTGCATGCTTAATTTTTCCCCTTTGCTGATATTAATAATGATAGCACTTAGCATTTCTAAAACACTTTTCATCTTCAAAGCACTATATGAACATTACCTAATTAACTAACATTAACTAATTATAATTAAACTTGCCCTGGGCTCACAAATCAGAACTTTTTAAAAAAGGTAGGGAGGTGGAGAGGAGAGGCGGAGAAAAGTTTTCTAGTCAGACAGGTTCTCCAAGTTTGCCCAGAGTGAGTTTTGATTCAAATTATCATAGAATTTGAACCAACCCCTTAAGATACCCTAATAGAGATCCCCTGCTTCCCAGCAGTTAAATATTGATGAGACTTGAGGGTAGCTGGTCTCCAGGAAAGGAAATTGTCACTCTCATATCAACTTGTATTAAGAGAAGAATGTAAATGACACTTGAGTGCTTCTGTGGAGCAACCTGCTCTAAAATACTGAGCCAAACAAAGCAATGTGGTTTCTACAGCAATTTCCTCATTTTATAGACACACACACACACTTTTACCCACATAGACACACACATTCATATGCAGACACAATCTCATTCTCTCTGTCTCGCTCACTGTGGCGTGGCAACAGAATTCCTATTTTCAAGCTTTAAGTGCAGTAAGCTCAGAGTTCTAACTCATGAGCCTACTTGGGACATTGTAATGTATCTACTGAATGTTGTTTTTATTAACCTTAGCAAAAACTGGGTACTATTATATCCCAAGTTCAAATAAAACATCCTGTCTCCATAATTCCTGGACAGAAAAGTCATTTCATCAAATGAGCCTGTTTGGATGCCTTTGTTGTGTAGACTGCACTTATCTAGACTTACACTTGGAGGAGCTGGTAGGGAGATGGGGTTCTAAGACTCTTTAGGATGCACCTCTCCTCATTCTCGAAATATCAGCATGCAATATGTAGCTGTGCTCAACTGGAAGCCATGGCTAAGACTTCGTGCTAGTCAGAACTTGCTCACACTCTGTTCTCCAGCATTCATCTGGACAACCTGCAAGTTGGATACTGTAAAAAAAGGAATGCACCTCCTTCATATAAATGCCTCTTCAAAGGCTGGAGTTATGCAGAGTGGCTGTGAAAAATGTTCTATGGTGTTATGATGCATTTGCTTTTGGTTTTTGTTTTTACCTCATATAGGTAAAATTATCCTATTTCCATCAATAAAGCAGACTTTTGTAATGTTCCAGAAAAATCCCTGCTGCACACTTGTATCCCCACAGGTTTTCTTCCTTCAATGGCCTGCAAGCTGGAATGGGATGTGATCTCCACTTCTCCTGAGTCTCCTGGCTGATGCATCCAGGCTGATAGTGGTACACTCACGAGGTTTATGAATCAGCTGAGATGATGATGTGCCTCATTCACCTCAGCTGAATTTAATCTTTTCATCGTGCCCTGCCAACCTCTAAGTACCGAGAGCAGACAAGCCCCAGCTACCCCTGAAGTTGTTTCCATTTTCTGATGGCCTCTGTGAAAGACAGACTATCTTCTCAGAGGAATGAGTATCAGAGAGAGTTAGCGGAGACTGGGGGCCCTGAAGCAAACAAGAAAGTGTCACTCTTCGAAGGACCAGAGTCATTCCCGGAGAACTAAGTACTTTTGCTTTTTTTGGCTTTGGCACTTAACTTGATATCTCAAGAGAACTTTTTTGCTGGGTTTTTCTTTCTTTCTCTCTCTTTTTCTTTCTCTGGGATGAGGGGTATTAACACCAAAATTAATTCAATGCTTGAAAAGTGTCCAATATCAAAAACAAACAAGCCATGGATTCTGCAGAAGCCACACTGCACGTTAGGGCAGGGATGGTCCCATGGGCACTCCTGTCACAGGCGTCCTTCATAAACGTTAGATAAAGGAAAGTGGTGGCTGCATAAATCTAAAGAGGACATCATTTTCAAGAAAGATGCTTAAAATCCTGTCTTTGTAGGGATAATGGCATGTGCCATTTTTTATTTGATGGCCTCAGGCAAAGTCACCTAACAAACAAGCAATAGCACTCCACATCATCGCATCTTGATTTTTTAGCTTCTGCCAGGGAGGTTGCACTTCTCCTTACTGCGCCTTATGAAAACTCGGTACACAATGTATACAACTCTGCAAAGGCTTGCTTGCTCCCTTAATCCTTTAGAGATGTATTCACTACTGATGAAAACCAAACTTCTCAGCCCCGCCTATTTGCTGAATTCAATCTGTGCTACTCTGTTGATAATTGCTCTAATTCCAGTTTCAAACAGCATAAACTCTGCCTCCGCTGGAGTCAAGACCTTCTTTACACATTGTTCTATGTACAGAAAACAGGGGGTGCTTTGTCTGTCATGAGTACTGAGCTCAGCAGACCCCAAAGTCTGAGCGTGCAAAGATATTAAAACTCCATCTAAATATTTGGGGGCCAAAACTTGCTGTGCCAAGGTTCGAGACAGAGCCTATTACAAAATACTTTTACATATCTTAATTTACAGCCTTGATACTGGGGGTTTCTGATGAAAACACAGGAGGCTCTGGTATGCAGAATCTCCACCTTGGCTTCTTTGATCTGTTCTTTTTGGGAGAGAATGAAGACTCTAATTAGAAGTTGAGTTTTGAGTAACTTTTTCTGAGTAAAGGTAAAATAACTTCAAAAGCTGAAACTGTCATCTTCCAAAATGAAATGATCTCAAGATCAAGGCTGTTTGGAGATTCTGAAGAGTAGGGCTCCATATAGGAAGGGGTTGGGAGAGGAGGAAGGAACCATTTAGAAGTAACTTTTTCAGAAGTAACTCTAGAATACACAGAGTATCTGCATGACACATACTAGCCCCATTTGCCAGATCGCCATCACCCCCAACCCACCACCTTCTGCAAAAGGCATTTCAGGAAGTAAACCATACAGTCACATGCAGAATAAGGGAAACTGAGGACATGGATTTGTGTTTAGTAAATGAAATACGAGTCTTTCAATGACTGTTACATTTCACTTATGTACCCCAAGCGAAATCCATAAAAAAATAATGATGCATGTTTAAACTGGAAATGTTCCTAGCATAATGATATAAGATACTTAGGGCTAAATTGAAATGATCATTCTAAAACTACAAAAATCTCAGAAACATAAATTATAATTTCATGGTATGCCTTGAAAGTGGTGGTTCTGCAATAAAATTAAAATATATATTCTCAGTGTTTGGCAAATGCAACACATGAAACAAACATGGTTTAGTAAATGAAGCAACAATTTGCTGCATTTGAAGGAATCTGTTTTTACACTGAATACTTCAATTAGCAAAATCTAAAAATTGTGTCTTTCAGAAGGAATTACGACCCCCAAATGATCAGTGATAGAAACAGGAATCTGCAGATTTAAAATAAATAAATTCCTCCAGCAATAGAGGAAACGCTCTTGCTATCTTAGTTTTCTTTGTTGTGTGCACGCAGACTCCAAATAAGGACAAACCCATATTAATTCCAGTTCCCCTGTTGAAGGATGCAGGAGCAGTGAAACTGGAGGTTAGAATTACAAAGTAAACAAAAACCAATTTTAAGAAGACATTGCTCTAATGGTTTTGTTTTCTTCTTACCTAACCCATGTTATTTGCAAGTGCAGGTTGATAGCCCACGGGCTAAGAAGCCTGGGAATCAGGCTGCTAGAGTTTCACTAAGGCATCCATTCAACAAACCTGCCACCCACAGAGCTTATTGGACACAGCACTCCTCAATTTTTTTTAATGTAAACAAACATTCTTGATTTTCAAAGTAATGACACAAATCTGGCACTCTTGTTTAGAAGTTACTTCATTCATTTTCTCTTTTTCAGAGGTGCATTTTGCAGCACCAGCTGTTTTTCTCTAAAAGAATAAAAAAAAAGTGCTTTATTTATTTGAGCAGAATCATAGAGAGAGTTGAAGATCTTCCATCTGCTGGTTCACTCCCCAGTGGCAGCAATAGCCAGGCCTGGCCAGAAACTTCATCCTGCTCTCCCATGTGGATGGCAGGGGCCCAAGTACTTAAGATGCCCTCCACTGCTTTTCCACATGTTTAACCAGGGAACTGGATCAGAAGCAGAGTAGCAGAGACTTGAACCAGTGCTCATGTAAAATGCTAGCCTGAAGAAATCGTTACTGGTTTTCGTGGTTTTGATTCTGTTTTTAGTGGAATACACTAGCTATACCACATAGTCCTCAATTATCTTTTTTAAAGAAGAGATTGGTTTATTGGAAAGATGTTAGTTGGTTGTGAGTGTTGATATTTATATATTAGCAAATTCTCCCCAAGCCAAGTGCAGATGTTTAACTCAAATACTCTGGCCCTAGAAGGCCATTCTGTCAGGTCACACCAACCTGTATGTTTGCAGAGAAAAAGCAGATCTAAAGTACCACACTTGCATTCTCTTTTCCCTAGAAGATTTAAAGACCTTGTGTTTTAAACTCTACTCGGTTCTATCTGTTAAGGGACTGTATGTTAGGGAAATAATGCAAAATGAAGGGATCAGAAAGCTACTAAGTTCCGTACCAGTGCTGCAATTTGGAGACCCACGCTGTCTCTGGTGCCAGCTTTCTTTCTACCACCCATGGAGCACTGGCCAGTAAGCTTCCATCCTTTATACCTTTGTACTTTTGCCTATAAAATGAGGTGCTATATATGGTTATGAATACTGAAAGCCATACGAAAATCTCTAAATACACAGTGAAGTAAGCAAGTGACTAACTAGGTGGTTGTTATTTTTAAACCTTGTTTGAGAACATTTGATGATTCTTTTCAGAGATCATGAAAATTCTGGGCTACTTAGAACGTTAATGGATACTATACTAATTAGTTACCTTTACAGACCAGAAAATACTACATCATTAGGTGGTGAGTGGTTTACTCCTCAGGAGACCAATACTAATCAATGCACATCTCATTTACAAACTCAGATATTATGAGGAATAAACAAGCAGATATAAGGTCTATCTTTATCTTCCTGCCACTGAAGTAAAAAAGTTAATAAAAACACATGGGGGAGGGGGGAAAGAAAAGCCAAGAAAAGACAAGAGAGATTTGGAAGAACAGAAATTTCTAGATCTGCTGCTCAAATGGTACGGACTACGGACCAGGAGCATTAATGTAACAAAGGAGGCTGTCAAATATCAGACCTTACTCAAAATCTCATGAATCAGAATCAGCAGCTTAACAAGCAGCCAGCGGACCCCCATGCACTTTAAATTTGAGAGGGACTACCATAGGGACTAATATAGAAGGCCTATATTTGGTGGAAGACACAAAGCATGCCTTTCTTGTCCTGGTACAAATAGCCATACTGAGGAGAAGAATATTCCTCAAGATTCTCATTCAGATTCCTCCAGGGTAGTTAAAGCAACCTCACCTCCCAAGTTTTATAAGATCTAGAATGTTATCAGATGATAGTTTTACTCAGTTCCAGAAAGGCTCCTTTTTGCTTGGTGATGCATGAACTCCCTCTTATTGGAAGAAAAGCCTTTTTTTCCACAGTTGCTTTTTTTTTTTATTTAAAGACACACACAATATTTTATTTCACAAAAGCATATAGGTCCTTGCTGTATACAAAAAGATGTGATTCTGAAAAGATGGTTTTTTTAAAACTCTTCTTATGAAACTTCTTATGAAAACAAAGCTAATGATTTTCAGTAAACAAATGCTTTCATGCAGTAAATCACAAGAACTATGGAAGCCTCCAAAATGTTATAATTTTAAAACCATCAGCACTAATACTCTGTGGTTTAACCTTTGTGTAAACAGGAGTGGCTTTTGACCCAACAGCTCAGACACCACATGGGACCCCAGCACCCCATCCCACAGTATCTGGACTCTATTGATCTCAGCTCCCCGCCAATGCGAGCCCTGGGAGGTGGCATGACAGCTTAACTAGATGAGCATCTGCCACCCATGGGTGCCCTCCAGTACATGCTATACCCTGATTAAATTCTGTGTTTCTGTTTCGGTTCACTCTCTCACACACACACTCTCCTTTCTCTGTATTTTCACTTTGTTGCTCCCTCTCACCTTTTGAATAAAGTTTTTTTTAAATTATTTCCATTTTATGACACAGTTCCATAGGCTCTGGAATTCCCCCAACCCTCCCCCCATATTGATTTCCTCCATATTATTACAGCAGTACAGCTCATAACCAGTCATCATTCCATCATTGCAGGCATGGACCATGCAGGGAGTCCAGCATCTTATTGTCCAGATAAATTCAACAGTTTCATTGGGAGACCAAATTTGATCTGAAAGCAGAGCTGGCAAAATATCATCCCCTCCAATGAAAAGCCACATCACAAATTCAACAACAGGAAGAAACATGGAAATTTAAAACATCATGAAGTCAATTGACATGGTACTGAGTGACCAATGTGTTATAAAATGCAAGTTCTTAACCACATCCTGAAACTACTTCATTGACATCTCCATTTTAGTTTATACATAACCAACTGCTATAAACCTTAAAATGGTTATAGGGTACTATTCAGCTGTCTCATGTCTTTTTTTCTTCATATTTATATTTAGCAGCTTATAGTATTCAAGCATGAGTTTTACTGAACTTTGTGAATTTTAGGATAGTCCAAACAAGATTATAACTCTAACAAGCCATATGTTAATGATTGAGGAGCAGAATCGTTTTAGGAGGGGTGTGCAGAGAAATCTCCAATACCTTAGTGAGGAGTAACTGATCTTTGTGTCCTACCTCGTAAGGTATATGGGAGTCCTAGCTGACTTTTTCCTGTCTGTTCTGAGCTTTCCTTATTGATCTCTCTCTGTCTATCTGATCCAATTTTGGGGGCTCTGGAGTGACCCTGATGGTCTTTGCAAGAGAGGGTGGGGAGCCAAAGTTGGAGCTAAGTAAGGACCAGAGAAGGCTCATCTCCTGAGTCCCGAAGGAAGTTGACTGTTCATCTGTTTCTGACGACTGCTCAGGGCTCCTGGCTGTTGTTCCGATGTCATTAGACCCTGTGAGGAGGGTTGTGGGCTTCTTCCGTCCCATGTAGGAGGTCTGATAGGGAATGGATGACCTCAGAGTACTTGGCCTACAAAGGCACTCCAATTCCCTGTGATCTCCTTGGCAGCTGGGATATAGTCCTTGGTGCCCATACTGATAGTCCCTAGTGAGGATCCGGGAGTCTCCGGGGTTATGATACAAGCCTTCTCCTGTCCTCCTGCTCCACTCTGGGGTCCCCTCCTGTTCAGTGCATAAGACCTCTTGTTAAGAGGCTGTCAGGATCACCCTTGGATCCCACTGTATGTCTTTATAATTTTTGCTAATGACTAATGCAGATTTGAGTCTGCTGTTTTTAAGTTACCTGTTACAATCTTGATAGATTATATTTAACACCTTCCTCACACACTCCAACTAGGTGAAAGATTTCTCTGCTCTAGAAAAACCTTTTATTTCCCAACCAAATATTTATATTTAGTATGTGATATATTATATACCATATATTAAACATATAAAAATATATATTATACAGAAATATATAGATTACGTATATATAAAAGAGTCTGTGTACATATATATGTCTATGGTGCAAATACCCAGAAAAGGTAAAATGTGAACAGAAACTTCATCGTTCTTCAGGAATTTGAGCAATGAGAGTAAAAGACCAAAATCAGATTTTGACAAGATTTCTGGGGAAGAATGATAGAGAGGAAGAGGGCATTCAGTGTCTTTAGGTTATTCAATAAAAAAAAAAAATGACAGAGAATAGAGAATCCAGAAAAATAGAATTGAAGGTCATGATAATTTCTGTAGGGCAAGCTCTATTTTGAATTGGATGAAAATAATGTCTTCTTTCCCGTGAAAGTTTCTGAAGATTTCTTAATTGCTAAATTCAAAGTGTTTCATTTCTATGGTTTTTATAAATATTAGCCAATAATCCACAATAAATGTACAGCCCGGTGAGCTACAATCTTTGCATCACTAGTCACACTTGTTATCAGTGCATCTAACAAGAGGAAGAAGTAATTCTGGGCAGGGTCATGTTAAAGAGGAATACTTGGCAAGTCTGCCCTTTGGAACAATCAGCACAATAAAAGCATACTTTTTCTGGGAATTCAACCTGCTACCAGCTGATAGTCATCTGCAGAGGCAGTTTTCTATAAATCATGTAATTTAAAAACCAAACACTTTGATATTCTTCTTGCCAGATCAAATCAAAGTGGATCTCAGTTGGTGGAAGGCCCAGATGTGAGTTTCACAACACACATCAATTACTATCAAATCCATCACTTGTAATGACCGATGTGCTCATCGCCATTGCCAGAATCATTGTCATGGAAACAAATAGCAACATCTATGTAGGAATGGAATTAAAAGATGTCCTAATCATTATCTGCAAAGCATGAGTCGAACATGTAAGCACATGCTTAGTTTGGCCTCTTTAAAAACCTCAAACCATATTATCTCTTGAGCTATGTAAAGCCCAAATTACAAGTAGCAAGAGATGTTGTTATGGCAAGATGCCAAATTTCTACCATACTTTTCGAGGTAATGGCAACATTTTCCGGTCAACGGTATGACCACAAACATGCTGAATAATAGACATTTTATAGGTCCTTCCACATGAAAAGTGTTGGTTTACTGGTACTCTTCACATTGTCATAGTGCTTTCTTTAAGAAAAAATAACATTACAAATCTGCAGTGTGAATAAGTTAACATGAACAAGACCTAGTAAATAGACCATTGGAAGAAGCAAACTATCTTCATCACTGAATTTCTAGACCTTTGCCACCTTGGTATGGTTGTGTCAGCTTACAGCTTCATTTCCTATTTGAATGGGCTGAGTGAAGCTTGCTCAGCCACCTTGATGAGAAACTCTTTTCATTCTCATTACCATCACTAACATTTATTTAGTATTTATAATATGAAATAAGTATGGATTTGCGCATGTTACATGCATTAATTCATTTCTTACTCATAAAAATATTACGTAGAAGACACTACTATCATCTCCATTTTTCCAAATGAAGAGACTGAGGTGAGAGCTGCTAAGGAACTTGTGAAAAGTCAGATGAATCTGTGAGGTTCTTGGCAGAGTACAGCCCTACCCATCCTTGTTGCAGCTCCTGACATGCACAAACACACTGGCTCTCAGGCTCCCTAGATAGTCATTACGTTATCAAAAAGAGGCCCAGAGAAGGGTGGGAATTTTGGCACACTAGCTGGGAAACTTCTTAGAACATCCTTATCTCTTATGAAAGTCAGTATCTGTCTGTCTGTCTGTCTCTCCCCCGCACCTTTGAAATAAACAAAAACATCTGAAATGTAGAATCCACAAGAATAGAGGAGATGCCAAGCTACCTTTAGGGAAACGCTGTTGCACCAATAACTTTAACTATTTACTGTTTCTATATATATATCCACAGGGTTGGCATAGTATATTCCAAGATCCAGGGCTTTGGAGTTACAACATATAACCTAA
The DNA here is from genome assembly GCF_030435755.1 of Ochotona princeps. NCBI lineage: Eukaryota > Metazoa > Chordata > Mammalia > Lagomorpha > Ochotonidae > Ochotona > Ochotona princeps. Next base: position 31,228,532 of record NC_080836.1, read on the forward strand.
AGAGTTGGACCACCATTTAATAGGCCGCTTGGGAAAATGTCCCATATAAAACAATCACGTGAAATCCCAACAAGAACATCATTCTATGTCAGGTTTTGATCCTTTTGTCTATTCACCCTGGGAACTAGAATATCAGCTCTTTCAACCTCATAGACGTCACTCAGTTGAAGATTTCATGGAGGCCACTGATGATTAACTGCAATGACGCATTTCTTCCAATGCGATAAGAACTCAGAGCAGTTTTCTATGGATTTAATGTAAGCAAAAGCCATGTTGAAGGAAGTACAAAAATTCATCTGATCTTAGACTACTTAGCATACTATGTGGCCAGCGGTACTCACTTGGCAAATATTTTCCTTTCACCTCAACACTACCCATTAAAGGACTGGTGAGGACCCAGCTAGGTGTGGCTGAGGGCAATGTTCCTGCTCTCAAGTTCCTGTCTAGGATGGCCCATCACGCTGTGCACTCCACACTCTCCTTCCATGCCTGTGTTCCAAGCTTAGAAATGTCATTTCCCCGTGTAAATGGTGTAAATGTTCAAAGTACAAAGTTGAGACTTCACCTGCTTTTGCCATTGTGCAGCATATGATTTACATACAGAGCTTCTGAAGGTGACATGTCTAAGAATGCTTACTTCCTCCAGCATGCTTCACAGTGCCTCCATCCAGGACAATTGCCTCGTCTCACAGTGCTGCTTCTCCTTGAGGCAGGAGAATTTTCTGGTTCTGTTCCAGGTTTACTCGCCCTGAGGTCACTGGAGAAATGTCTACTTACTTTAGATTCATTTTGATGAGAAAGAGATTTTTCAGATTAAACTGTAGGCAGAGAATGACCTGCCCTCCACCACTTCTGTTTAGGGGAATATGTGCTTCATTCCTGCTTCATTCCTTACACTTTATTTCTGTAGCAAGTCAACATCCTTATTGACTCTTCTAAAAGACTTATTTAGCACATGTTCTACCTCAGCTCAAAGAATTGAAAATTAATTTCCAGAGTTTATTTTAGATGCCTGCAACAGGACACATTAAAGGGCAAGCTAAAGAATTACTTGTGATTCACACAAACTGTTCCTCCAGGAAGGAACCTGGCTTCAGCTACTGCTCTTGGTAGCTTTTGCCATAATCTTGGGCCCCAGAGCAATATTTAATGCACTGAGATAATAAGCTTCCATATGCTATTATCTAAAGAACTAAAGAATATTTCTAAAAATCCCATAAAGTTGTTAACTCCGACCAAAGAGAAAAGAAATTCTGATGCCAAGATTTGACCTAAAAATGTGTTAAATAAACTCACTAGAAAAGCAAGAGAAAGTAACATTTTGTATTTGTATTTGTAGAACTGCCAAAGAAAAACCCATTCCTTGGCTCCTATGATTTTTTGTTAAACCCAATCAATACTTTGCATTAGAAATTGCTTTTAAATAACTTCAGTTTCTTTACTGAAACTATTGAGCCACTGAAAAGTCACACAAGCAATAATGCAATAGAAAAAGCAAAACACTGTAAAACTTAAATCGATTATGATTCAATTGCAAGCAAAAGCAGGTCAATTCAGAATAGGTAAAGTAAAAAAGAGAGAGAGAGAGAAGGAAGGAAAAGGAAGGAAGGAATAGAGCAGGGGGTGGGAATTACTGGCTCAGACAATAGTAAAATCTAGGGAAACTAGATATCACTTTCTTGGATTCAGTTTTCCTCCCCTTCTTGGCTCTGCACACTGCTTGGCATAATTCTAAGTGGAGTCCATGTTCCTGGAGACCTTGCAGCTTGGGCTTCCCTCAGCTTAAAGTTAGTGAATATTGGGGAAGGGCACCTTGTCTTTCCTACTATTCCAATCAGCATCTCGTAAGTGAGCATTGCTGTCCCTCATGTTCCAATGAAACATGATATATGGTATCATATGAAAACAGGGGTAAAGAGGGGTGCTATAGGAAGCTTCACCTAAACATCACAGACTAACATAGCTGGGTATGAATATTTTTCCAAAGTAAAATCAAGTCATCATTGCCAGAAAAGAGGAAATAGACGCCATACAAGCTTAAAGATGCACAATCCAGCTCGCAAATGAATTAACCTCCCAAGTGAAGCCTGTAAAATATTGACAGGAATTTCTTTTTGAAGGGAAATTAAGCACAGTGATATAATGTCACAATTCCAACTCTTGACTAATCAGCCAACACAGGCATACATACATGAATATATTAGAAGAGAGCCCTTTAAATTCAACAGGAAAATATGTGGGTCACTCAGATGGAAATGAAAATCTGAATCTATTCAGAAACAATTGTTAACTCAGTTCTAAAGTCACGAGCTTCCAAGCACATGATAATATGCTCTGATGTCAAAGAGGTCCTATTCCTCTTCACTTCAATTTGCATCTTGTCCTGACATTACACCATATGGTATGGGCCAAGTACTCTTGTATGCTAAGTGGGTTCAGAGTAAATGAGCTAAAAATGTCTTACAAACATAATGGCTCTTGTTTCAACTAAGCTGTGAATACTAGATTGCTGTAAACACCAAAATAATAATGCTGCTAATGAGGAGATTTGTTCATAACTTACTACACTGTCAACTCTAATGTTCAACCATCATGGTTATTATTTATTGATATGTTATGTGTACACAAAGCAGCAGCTGAGGCCAAAAATTCTTCTTAACAGAGTCCAAGCCTATTAGAATGTGAATAAAATCTCCTAAAGACAATCATGTCAGAAAAAAATTTTGCTCCAAATCTCTGTTCAAAAAAGACAGAGACCTAGATTTAATGCCAGAACAACAAGGTTCATTCTGTAAGAAACTGGAATAAATTTACAAGCGACAACCTCCAGTGCTGGTGAGGAAGCAGACCAACAGGCACTTTCTAACACTGTCAGTGGGAGAGTCTTTGATCCAGCCTTTTGGAGAGGAATCTGACATGATATATTAAAATTTTAAAAGCACGTATCCTTTTACTCAGCAATTTTACTTCTGGGAATCAATCCTGTAAAAATTAGAGTACATGAGGGCATCCATAACAAGAATGTTTATTGCATTTGTGTTAGTCATGGCAAAAACTTTAAACAACCTATGTGTCCACAAGAGGTGAAAAGGTTGGAGAGGGGTGCAAATTGTCATGTGACTATTAAAAGAATGAGTCAAACCGAGAGAAGTGCATGACACATTATTAAGTGAGAAGCAATTTGCAAGGAAGAGGTTAGGTAAATACATAAAGGGCACTTAAAAAAAGTTTGCAGAAAAAATGAATTAAAATATGAGCTTATTTTAGAGCCAACCATTTTGAAATCTACACCTAAGAGAGGTATTTTTAAAAGGTTTGTGGAAATGTGTATTATAAAAAGACACTTGAATGGATTAACAGTCTTGCATCATATGAACTTACCTTTTAATTCTACTTTCATAAACTTTATGAAGTATCCTTATAGATTAGACAGAAAAAATACATACAAAAGGTGCAATATCTTCATCTAAAATAAGAGTAAGAGTTTGCAGTTCAACGGATCTATGAACTTCATATGCAAAGATAAGCTTTCAGTGCAGAGCCAGGAATATGACAAAAATGATTTAGGATCTTGAGTAACAATCAGCTAAAACTATCATAAAATGATCTCATGTGAGTCTAAAGTTTAAGCCCCACAAAGCTTCCAAAGGGTCATATCAACTTGCAAAGTTTCTTTAGATCTCTCTATGTCAATGTCAGCCATGTTCTCTGGTCTCCAACTTTATGAAAGTAGATTCACTGAAGAGATACTAAGCGGTGAGCAGTGGTTAAACCCCCCGAAGATGACCCATACTAGAAAAGCAATTGTAAGTGCCTCCTAAAGGAACTGCAAAGCCCATCAGTACTTCCAGGCCTGAAAAGATGTGTATTTTGTTGGTTAATTAAGTAGAGGACAATAAAAGATAATAACCTTGCAGAAACATGACTATGTCAGAAGTGTTTTCACTTTCAAATATCAGGATACACTCTCTCTTCGTAAGAGTGGTTTTCATTATATAGTGACACAATTTTTTATCATGACTCTGGGGCCAGATGGCCTGTATTCCAATCCTGGACCCTACTCCTTTCTAGTTATGGAAGCCTGGAGAAATAATTTCACCTTTCTCCCTCTCTCAGTTCCCTCATTTTCAAAATTGATGAAAATAAGAACAACCATTGAAGAATGTGGTAATTTAGCAAACTGAAATATGTAAAGGACACAAAGTAGGGATTTCTACTATTAGGCGCTAAATAATTAATATAAATTATTACACGATTCTCTTTCCATTTAACTAAGTTTCTATATTTTGATGCAACCTCAAACTAGAACTTCAGATTATGAGTGTATTTTCACCTATTCCTAACTGAACGCACATCAAAACTGGACAGGTGCTGCTTCTCAGGTTCTGCACATGCTGATTTTTGTCCTCAGAGGCCACTTAAAAAAGGTCATGCAAACTCTGTTAGAATTCATCTGTAACATTGCTTGAGTTCCGTGTCTTTAAACATTCCCAGAAGGAGGTTAGGTTTTAGACACAGCAGTAAAGATACTCACAGCCCATATGGAATGTCGGGGGTCCAGATCAAACTTTCTGCTGATAAACACCCTGGAAGGCAGCAGGTAGTGACTCAAATCCTCCAATTCCTGCTCAAACACATTGGGAGACGCTGATTGGAATTTGTGCTTCTGGCTCTGGTCTGCCCCAGGCCTGGCCACTACAGGCATTTAGGGATTGAACCAGTGGATGAAAGATCTCTCTTTGTCTCTCCATATCTCTGTCTCCCCACTCTTCAAATAAACAAAAATTAAAACTGAAAAAATAATACACACTGTTCAAAACTCTTTTAAAAACTAATTCCATAACGTTATAAATTGTGGCTGATGTTATGTTGGGGCTTTTAATTGATCGGGATGATACTCTGCTGGCTCTACCTTCAGAACAGAGATGGTCTCCCCAACAAGCCGTTGAACTTATCATGACAATAAGATACTGGACGCTGTGCTTGGTATATGCTTGCAATGAAAGAATATCAACTGAACTTGAACCGTGGCAATGCAACAAGGTGGAGGAATCCACCATGGGGTGAGGGTTTGGGGAGGGTTTGGGGAGGGGTGGGGGGAAATCCCAGTACCTATAAAACTGTGTCACATAATGCAATGTAATTAATTTTAAAAAGTATTAAAAAACAAATTAATGAAACATTAGTGGGGGTTGAGCATTTGGCTAAATGATTAAGACACCAGCTCAGAAGTTAAGATGCTTATGTTCCATGTCAGGGGGCCTAGGGCTCAATTCCTGGCTCTGACTCCCAGTTTCAGTTTCCTACCAAGTCAGAACCTGGGAGGCAGCAGCTGATGGCCCAAATGGTTTGTTTCCTGCCATTCATGTGGGAGACTCAGCTAAAATTCCTAGCTCCTGGGTCCAGACCCATCCAGCCCCAGCTGACACAAGAATTTGGGGAGTGAACCAATAAACAGGGTTTCTTCTTTTCTCCCCTCTTTCTGTGTTCCTCTCTCCCTCCTTCCCCCACTTGCTCTCCCTCTCCCTCTATCTCTCCAGAAAACAAAAAGTAGTTCCCCTGAATTCATATTAGAACTTTGCTGCAAATAAGACAAATTTGGACTTTAAAAACAAAAGCCAAGAAAATCCACTTACTCGATGACATTTTTAGCACATGAAATTCCCCCATGAATCATAAGATCACAAACCATGCACCCCTAAACACTGAGCTCCTTCTGACTCATTCTGAAACATTCTGGTAACTTCTTCATTGAAATTCAAAATTTCCCAATACCATAAAGATTCTCCTTTCCTCTAATTAATTAGTTCCCTTTCCTATGGGTAACAGTAATGGTGATGAACACTAGACTTACAGTTGCACAGTTGATCACACATTGGAATTCTCCACTGCACACTGCATAAGTTTTCCAATCTTCAAGGTTTCTCTCTCTCTAACATAACACTGTACTCTAATTGACTTCCTTTACTGGCACCCACCTCCATTGCCCAGAGGTGACAATGTCTATATTCTCTTTCAAGTTATTAAATGTTTCCTAATGCTCTTTGCCCTTCTTTGTTAGGGTTCTCTTGATAAAGAACATCAATAGGAGATATTTGTGAGTGTGTATTAACTCTCTCTCGCGCGCGCGCTCTCTCTCTCTCTCTCCTTATTTACTATGACTTCTTGATATTGATCCCAGTGTCTCACAGAGTGAAGATCCTGGGAGGACGGAAGAGCTTATAAAGAATTAGCTCATGTGAAGTCTCAAGGGTTTCATTTGGCAGCTGGAAAACTGAAGAACCTAGGGGCCAATGTATAAACACCATTCATAAATCTGACAGGCTCAAGACCGAGAAGAAACAAATGTTTCCATTTGAGGCCAAAGGCAGGAAATTGTTCCATCTCAAGCAATCTAATGGGTGGCATGTCCCTTTTCCTCAACAGACTAGATGAGGCCACTCACATGAGAAAGGCAAACTGCTTTACTCCTTCTCTCCTTTGTCAGTTTCTCTCTCGATTGTCAGCTTTGTGCAGAAAACCCCTCCCTACACACCCAGAATCCCATATATTGAAATATCAAGGCACCTTGTAGCCCAGTCGGGTGGAAACTTAAAATTAATCATCACTGCATCTAAACACCTGTGGCTTCTGCATCTTCTATGCACTATTACTGATTCACACCCTTTTCCCAAGTTCTGTGGATTCCTCTAGCCTCCAAAAGCACGCCTAGCACTTTCATAAAACCTGCTCACCTTGCTCTTCCATCAACCAACTCTGCGTGCTCCACTATGTGTAGAGACTATTCCACACAGATAGATCAAAGATCAAGAAAAAATTGAATCCATGGTGTTTGCTCTCCCTGGCCCCTTCCCTTCTTTTCAATTATTACAGTACCCCCAAAATAAACATGAAAGTGATTCCTTGGAATTTTTCCATTCTGCTGGCTTACAAATCACACTGCACCACTGGTCTGATCAGCTTTCAAGTTCCTTTACCATTAATTACTGAATTAATTAATTTTCCAGCAAACTTACTCTTTCTTCTGTTTAGCAAGTAAATGGCATCCAGAGATGGAAAGTTTATACTAAGGAAGCAAGACAGTGTTAATTTAAGTCACTATGAGAAGCTCTTAAATTTCCTACTGTGTCCAAGTACATCCTTCTCGACCATTATCTGCCTCATGGGCTGGACCAGGTGAGTGACTTGAGAGGCCTGGAAAGTTCACCTCCATGACCTTGCATGAACCCAGACTAAATTTGAAATGAAAGTCATTGCTTGAAATCTCACTGGAGATGTCAGCGATGCAGCTGGGGTGATGCTGCTGGCTGGCAAAAGTGGCAAGTCATTTATCCTTTCTGCCCTTGTTTCCTCATATGTGAAATGAGGAACACTGACTCACTTCACAGGAAGGCTGCATGTGTTTAATTAATTAACAACTCATCAAAAATACAAGCTGCAGAGTATCTTTGTGCTGTCTCTGAGCTCAGTAAATCCAGGAGCATTCATTCCTCAGTTGATCAGATTCAGATCTCTCCTTAAGTTGTCCCCCACAGATCAGGCCTGTAACCAAGCTTTCATCTACATGCACAGATACTTATAGAGACTCGTATAGATTTCATTTCCTTTTTTAAATGTTTTCTTGTAATTGCTGCAATTGTTGAGGTCTCCTGTTTTCTTCATCAAATGCTCACTGAAATCCCCATTTACTACAGAAAACTTGAGACACTTATGCCAGAAGATTTCATGTCCGACTAGAAGATATCCAGCCAAATGAGCCTACATGAAACTCAGTTTTACTTTTCTTACTCCAAAGTACCTTCTGTGACTAGACAAAAGATGATGAAAACTTCATCCTAGAACATCAAACCCTGCCAGGCACATTTCCATCTGTCCTATTGAAGATTGCCAAAAGCAGTGTGTTTTTTTTTTTTTGGAAGATTTTTTTTCCCCGTAAAGTTAGTCAGAAATTCTCTCAGGCAGAAGTTATTTGAGGACTAGGAAATATAGTGGTTCCTATCATGACCTACCTCTGACCAGATGAGATACATCTGACAAAATAGTAGGAAAACAACGGATGCACAAAAGTGGTACCTGTAGACTCTGTTCCTTCCTTCCATTAACTCACTGCCAACCCCCCACCAACACACACACACACTCAAAGATACAGCCTAAGTGATGGAGAATGATGTTCTTTGGATAAGAAGCCTATATCTTAGATGCCAAAGGAAGTAGAAGGCTTCAGAGTAGCTGACTGGAGCCCAGAATGCTAAAACAAAAAACAGACTGATGACAATGAGAGGAGAGGGCTAAGGGCTTAGGTTTGAATAGATCTGTGGTTGATAACCCACATCAAAAATTTGATTTCCTATGTTGACAACAGAGCAAGGGAAAGTCTCGTTGATAAATGGCAACATTGGAAAACATTAGTGTTTAACATTCTTCCATAGTCACTGCAAAATGTTGAAAGACATTTGTTCAGATTCTACTCCTTGAATTGGCACCATGTTAATTTGCTAAACTGTGCCAAATTAGTACTCCTCTCTCATCAGCCATTTCTGTCAGTTCTACTTTTCCATGCTTCCCAAAGAGTCTTAGGACCACAATATATGCCCGTAACTAGCTCCCATGCTTGGTTCAGCCTTTATTGCTTCAGGCAGTTCTGTCAATCTTCTTTCGTGTTTCTCCTAAATAGCTCTGGCAGGACTATGCCTGGACATTGCAATTTCTGGATACATCCGTAAGTTAATGAGTCTTTATTTATGAAAGTTATGGAGCGCTGATCATAATTTTAAGGGATATAAGAATGCTTTTAAAAGATGAGGTCCTTTCTTCCCCTAATAAAATCTACTAATTAAAGAGCTTATACCACTACAAATAGAGTAGCATTTAACAAATACATTAACAAAATGATGTATGGGACAAACAGAAGTCAAGATATTACAAATTAAGCAGAATCTTGAGGTTCTAAATATGCATCCTCTAACCACAACCCCAGGAAATTAGGTCAGAATTAACTCAGAAAAGAAATCATTCATTTCTTAGTTCCTATTCACTCATTAACTCTATAGTGTCTAGTTTCCTTCTGCCCTATGCTTGTTTTCTGGTAGTTGGTGGTCCTCAAATTCAGTGTTCAGTAGAGTCACCTAGAGGGCTTATTAGAACACAAATTACTGGTGTCCACCCCAAGTCTGGGATAAAGTCTGAGAATTTGCATTTCCAACAAAGTCCCACATCAGGTTGTTGTCCTAGAACCTCACTTTGAGAACCACTGCCCTGAGGACCCTGAACAAACATGTTCTTGAACAAGTTGTAACAAGAGAGAATTAGATACTCTCTCTCTACAGTAGAGAACTACTGAAAGGACCTAAAGCTAGTAAGTAACATGAAACAGTAAAATCATTTTGCAAATTACAGATACAGCTTCGATGATCTTCAATTTTTAAAGTTTATGCATTTATTTGAAAAGCAAATCACTGAGGTATGTGTGTGTATGAGAGAGCGAGAGAGAGAGCGAGTGAGCAGCTGATGGACTCTTACAAATAGCCTTAACAGCCAGGGCTCAGTGAGGCCCATGCTAGGAACTCCATCTGGGTCTCTAACCTGTGTGACGAGACTCAAGCAAGCACATGGGCCATCTTCTGCCTTCCCAGGCATGTCAGCAGGAAGCTGGATCAGAAGCAGAGCAGCCAGGACTCAATGCTATACCCAATATAGGATGCTAGCCTCACAAGCCACAGCTTAGCCAAATGTGACACAACACTGCCTCATGATCTTTAATCATAGCCTACTTGCCTGAGTTCATATCGTTTGATGTCAAGGACCACACTCTTCTGCTTTCTACTCTGTTACCCTTCTATGTCTTCCTCACTCATTTTTCTTCCTCTTCTGTACCCTCCTCTTTCCACACCTTCCCTTTACAAATTTCTCATGCCACTGTACCAAAGAATAGTCATATGAAAATCATTCCCAAAGCTCACCACCTACCTCCAGCTTAGCCTGCGTAGTTCACAACTTCTAAGGTTCTGCTAAAAGCACCATCATTTTTCTGGTTTGAAATACATATATGAGCATGCTTCAAAACATTCTTAGACAATGAATATCATGAATGAAAATGCATGTATTTCAAAAATATGCAAAATAAGTTTAGATTTTAGCTCCAGTTTTTGTAAACTTTTCAAAGTAAGAAAATATTAATAATTTCATTTTACCCTAACTCTCTTGTTATCAGTTGTTCCAAATGCTTCCTTCTATGGCCTTTGATGTTATCTGTCGCATTGCCATCCTACCACTGTGATCCCAATGCTACCACCTGTGCCAATTCTGGCCCCAGAGCCTCCTACCCAACCTCTCCACTTTAAGACACTTCATGTTCCAGTCCTTTTAACTGCTTCTTTCTTTTTCAGCTGTTTCAAATACTGTTCCATCAAGTTACTTAACACTAGAAAACACCGTGGTTCCCATGGCCTAAATAAGGAGCTCCCACAGCACTTAGATCCTGAGAGCTCCACCTTCCATATTAGGGTCTTTGCAATACCACCTCACTTTTGAATGGTGGCTGAATGGACATTTTTAATATCAATGGCAGAAGTAAGTCCTCCAATGAGCAAGCTTCCCTCTGTCTGACCAAATTTATCATTACTTCAATCTTTAGTGCAATCATTTCTGTAGACAATTCATGACTTCAATTAATCCATCCTATGAATTTTTTTTTACCAGATATATCCTTAAGTGTCACATACATACTTTAATAATGGTATTCACCTTCCTTTCTGCCCATGGCTCTCGAGCACTTTCTTTTACCATCTTCACCTTCGTACTTCTCCTCTTCCTGTTATTTTTTGTCTCCTCCTCCCTACTCCCTTCTCTCGCCTTTTTGTTGCCAGACTACCTTTATCATCATCCAACATAGTTTAAAACCAATCCAAAATTCTCCACTGACCCAGATTAACTACTACCTGCCCACCTTCTATCACTCAGTCCATCCTTTGGTTTGCTTTTATTTTTGCTTTTATAACTGCTCTACACATAGCTTTTCCACTCTGCTTTCATTTCTTTAATGTTTTTTCAACATAACTTCTGGCTCCACTAATATGCTGTCAGTTTACCAACAATCTCCTCTGTGCCCACATCAATGTAAACATCCATCTTGTAATCTTCTTCCCCAATAGTCAACAACATGTTTACCCCTGCTTCTTAACTCTTTATTCGCTTGGCCTGCAGTACTCCACATTATTCTACTTTTTTTCATAATTCATTGATTCTCTTTTCTGCCATAATTTCTATTCAGATTGCCTAGGAATTCAGTCCAGACTCCTTACTATTTATATGCAATCTCCACAAGACCTCATCTACTTTCACAGATTTACATGCCGTCTAATCACCGAGAACTCCTAGTTCTATCAGCAGGTCATCTAGACTCTGACCTCCTAATTTTGGTGTCTAATACAAACATCAAATTTATCTAAACAGAACTCTGACTTCACCTCCCAGTAACCCTCTTGATTGTACTGCATTTCTCCCTACTCAGGAAATGACATCATCTGTTTAGCTCAGGCCAAAAATGTAGACATCATCTTCATATTCACTCACATTCAATCTATAAGCAAATCATTTATGTTGTAACAATGAAATACATTTTGACTATCTCCGATTCTCTCCATTTCTACTTCTCCCATCCTAGTTTGTGTCCTAGAATGCTGCTGTAGCCCCTTCAATGACTTTCTGCTCTGGTTTGAATGTGTACCACCAAGTTCACGTTTTGTAAACTAAATCCCCAGTGCAACAGTGCTGGCAGGTTGTGTTTCGTGACAGTAGACCTCACGACCTCATCACCTCGTCTGAAGCACCACCTGCCAGCACTGTTGCACTGAAGGTGTGGGTCAACTATTACGGGACTGGACTGTTATTATCAAAATGAGTTCAGCTTCCTCGTGCATTTTCACTCTTATCCATTCCAACTTCTTCCATGATGCAACACAGCATGAAAGCACTCATCAGACAATGCTTCCAGACTCTTAGGCTTCTTGACTCCAATACTGTGTTATCCAAACAAATTTCTTGCCATTGTAAATTATCCAATATTAGGTCTTTATTACACGGAAGTTACAAAGATATCTTCCTGTGTTCATGTTTGTCCTTTAATAACAGACTATCATTTTTTATTGTTGTTAAAATCTTATTTGCTGGTACAACGTCAGCAGTCCAGCATCCCATTGTCTACACATTTCTAACAGTTTTATTGGGAGTCCATCTCTGATTTGGAAGCAGGGATGTATATTGCATTGTATACTCACATCTGAATATGGTATTCTCTGTCACTCCATCACTATATATTCCCATAAATGAGAAGCCACAAAATAAGGTCAACAACCAATATGAATTAGGACATCAAAAACAACAACAACAGCAAAATAACAGCACCACAGAGTTGAAAAAAATGTGCCACTGAATAACTAATACATGGGTGAAAAAAAGAAACCACAAAAGTCTCTTGGGTAAAATGATAACACTGTGTAATCCATGAGCTATTGATGAACAAGAGAAAAGTATTTGAAAGAAAGAAAAGTATTTGAAAGAAAGTATTTGAAAGAAATGAAAATCAGATAAAAAACTCAAGACACATGAAATGCAGCAAAAAAAATGGAATGGTTTATTGAAGCGACAATTTGCATGATGGTTTCCTTATATTATCATATTACTATTATATGGTATTTGTCCTTTTGGGATTGACTTATTTCACTGAGCATAATGATCTATAGGGGCTAGTATTGTGGTATGGTGAATAAAACTGCTGCCTGCAACACCAGTATCCCATATGGGCACTGGATCCAATCCCAGCTGTTCCCCTTCTGATCCAATTGTCTGCTAATGTGATTGGGAAAGCAGTGGAAGATGACCAACTATTTGGGCCCCTGCACCCAGGTTGGCTCCTGGCTTCCATCTGGCTTGGATCATTGCAGCCATGTGGGGAGTGATCCAGTAGATGAAAGATTTCTCTGTGACTTTCCCTGCTCTCTGATCACGCCTTTGAAATAAATAAATCTTCAACAAAAAGCATAAACAATGTCACATAACTCCCCTGTTTCTTTAAGACATAACAATGACCTGTTTTTCATGAAACAGCCTACAGCACCACAGTTGCATCTCTGATTTCAGGCAAACCCACAGTTATCTTTCTATAAACACTTGATTCTGGCCACTTTCACCTTCTTTTATTTCTTACACATGACACACATTGGATTTTTTTTCCTCTTGAAAAATATTTATGTATTTATTTATTTATTTGAAAGGCAGAGTATGTTGAGGCAGAGAGCTGGTTCACATCCCCAGATGCGTGCAGGGATAGGCCAGGAGGCAGGAACTCCATCTTTGTCCCGTGTAAGTGGTAAGAATTCAAGGACTTATGCCATTATCCACTACCTTCACAGGCATGTTAGTGGAGGAACATACATGGAATAAAGGCATCCCAAATAGCAGCTTAACCCTCTGTGCTACAATGCTTACTCCTAGCCATACGTTCTCGTTTCTATGCTTTTGCTATCCTCTCTCAGGAACTTATCCTGCTTGAATTTAGTCTATTGGTTCTTCTTCATTCCTCAGATTTTAGCTACAAAATGTCACCTTCCCAGAGGCAATAATATGCCCCCTATTAAAATGTACTTTCTGTCCTGTCATCTTGGTAAAAGCTATCTCAGTCTAAAATATTACCATGCTTTTGTTTGTTTTCTTCTCTATAGCTGCATCTCCTAACATCCCTATAACTAAAACAGAGGCTCTACATGAATAAAACATTCGTTTTTCTATGATTTATTCCTAATACCAAGGAATAATGCTTAGCAAGTCATAATAAACATTTTTGTCAGGAATTACATGAATGGGAAGCCTACCTGTGAGTAAGGGTGGGCTGTAGAGTAATACAGCTCCACAATTTCAATGGGCTAGCACCATGATGATGTCTGTCTTGGGGCCTCAGCTTTCCATGATCCTTCAAGAAGAGTAACTGACAGCTTTGCAGTTAACGTGTGTGTCTTTGAGAAAAAACACACCTGTGAAAAGTCAAGGTGTGGTTAGTTGCATGCAGATCTTTAGGTTGCCAGCAGAAAAGCGAAGCACCTGACTTTTAATTGCTTTGGCCAAAGTTACATGACCGGGCATAACTTTAAAGAGGGTTGGAAAGTATAATTCAGTATACATCCAAAAGAAGAAAAGATGGAAAGCTTGTTTCCAGTCTTACTTTCTATTGCCAGATTTCTTACAGCCAAAGAACATAGGAAATATTTGACCATGGGTATCTTTAACTTCCACACTCCCTTGCTACTAGCACTTTCCTCTAACACACCAGCCTAATGTAACATTCCTATATACTTCTTCAGCACTTCCTACTGCAATGTCACTCACCCTAACTGTTGAATTATCTGTCTCCTGGTCTAATTGTAAATAAGGAGGGAAGAGACTAGCTCTATGTTCTTCTTTGTTATATTCTGAGACTGTAACTCCATGTCTATCACACAGCAGATTCAAAACCAACATTTATTGGATGATCTTGTAGATTTTCATGCATATCTGTTTTTATCTGCACAATTAGACTGGATATTTCTCTACATTTAGTACCTAAAGAGAAGAATTTGTTGCATGTACCTTTCAACTGACTCATCATGAAGCTATCCAAGTATTCGCAGGAACACAAAAATCATTTTTGAACTAAGTCAATTAGTCATCTTGAGACACACCCAGGTGCAATATGCAAAATACCCCCATTATAAAGGTACTTTCAGAGCCCTGGCACCACTATCTTTTGAACATAATCTCACAACAGACCACACTGCCATCCCTGGCTTCCTGCACAAGGCTTCTGCCAGGTTTTTTTTTGGTACGGAAAAATCAGCAGATGATCGCATGGGCTTTCTTGGTTCTGTTGGTGGTCAGTCTGTCTCTGGAAATGAAACTCCCCTTTCCACAGGATTTCATCACAGCAGTAACCACAGGGCTTGAATTTTGGTTGTTGGTAGTAGCTCAGCTCAGCTGTGTCTCAGTGTGAAAATGAAACGTGTTCCACTCCCTTATGCTCCCTTTCCTATAGCTGCCAAATCATAAAATGATGCTGTGATTAAAATCTGCTCTTCTCGAGCAGGGTCATCAGGTGTGATGACAGAACTGTCGCTGAGACCTTCACAATATGAGACAGAACTGGGATATTGTTGAGATGTTTCCATCAGAAAACATCCTTTGGTTGCCAGCTGCTTTCTCAGTCTTCTGACAAGTTCAAAGGACATGTATTCAGACTTTTTGCCTGCTAAAATACTGTCAGACTCATAACTTTTTTCTTTAAACAAAATGCAGTTGCAGCTGACTTAATCTTCTAAATCACACAAGTACTATGGGAAGCTAAGGTGATATGGGCCAAAAAAGTCAGGGAGGTTTTATTTAAGCCCGTAGAATGTCTTAGGACAGTTAACCTGAATTTCAGCGTTATCTTCCAAAAACTGAGGATAATACTACTTCAAAAGATTAAGTAATGAACACAGAAAATGTTGATCTGTTTCCAGGTTGTAGAAGATATTCTATAGCTTATTTTTTCCTATCAACTTCTTTAATTGTTAAGCAAGGTGCCAATTTAAAGTCCCATCATATAAAATCATACAATAATCCTAGAGTGAATTTTCCTTCATGTCTGCCAGAGTCCATCACAGGGTCTGGAACGTACGTTCTCTGCATACACGTGACTCTCCATAGCTACAATGGGACAGGCCACCAATCTACAATATGACTAGCATGCCTTCACCAGATTTACATCTGTTCCTATGGGTTTTCTACAGCATATCATGCTCTCTTACTTGTGACTACAAATCTAAACTGGTACAACTCTTTCCTATGGAGAGCAATTTAACAATGTCTGTCACAATTCTAAACGCACAAATTCTTTGAGACAGCAATTCTGTTGCCAGCTTATTGCATTGATATTTTACCATATATACAATATGCAGAAAAATTGGGACTTTACTTCCAAAGCAAAAGATGGAAAATGATTTCCTATTTACTGGTAGGAAAACAGCTAAACAAATAATGAGATATTCATATACAGGAATAGTGTAAATGAGATGCGACTACAAACACTGACAGCAAAATTCTCCAGAATGTATCAGTAAGAAACATGAGCAAGGAGCAAAGCAATGTGTATGATATACTACCATTTGAAATTACAAGTCATAAACTTCCACATGCTTATGACAATGAAACTCCTCGCCCCTTCCCAGATGGACATAGGAGCCTGGGAATAGCAACCACCTCTGGGAAGGCCCTGGGAAAGGATTAAGAAATACTCAGTCTTCATAGAAACCTCTCTTGTAATTTCTGCTGAATTTTATATTATGCTAATGTAATTTTTTTCAAAAGTTAATTATCAAAACAATCTCAGCTTAATTCTATCACAATGAGTAATTAAGTCTGGGAAAATGTGAACAGGCAAAGGAAACCTAAAAACCCTTCATTTTTTTTTTCACAAAGCAAGATAACTATGTTATTTCTAAGTATTAGAAATTTTGTATAAAAATAAAGACTGGCATTGTGGCACAGTGAGTTAAGTTGTTGCTTGAGACACCTAAATTTTTACACACTGAGATCTGGTTTCTCTGCTCACCATGCAACATTCTGCCATTATGCCTGAAAAGCAGCAGAGCTAGCTCAAGTACTTGAGTCTCTGGCACCAGGATGGGCGACCCAGATGGAGCACTTGTGCCTGGCCCTACCTAGACTATTTGGGTTGGAAGATTCTTTGTTTGCTCGCTCACTCGCTCTCTTTCTCTCTCTGTACCTCCCTCTTTCTCTCTGCCCTTTTCTTTCAAATAAATAAATGATTAAAAATGACCACAGGAAGAAACCAGAATGACTGGAAAGTGAAAATAAAGCTGAGTAATCTAGTCACTTTCACATCACATTGACTGGTCAAGAATCAACAAGCATTTATTGAGTCCTGGTTAATCCTCAAAGTTCTGTTGAATGAAGTGAGAAGGAGAGATTCAAAAGAGATGGAGGACCCAGGCTCTTCCTGCAGGGAGCTCACAGTCTGGCTGACTGTGATGTGGTCAACAACAGCCAACAGTACAGAACTGCAGCAAAGTTGGGTGGTGACTGCCAAGGGAAGACATTTTACCAAAGAGGGCTTTATAAGACCTTTGCAACGAAGCTAATGATGACATCAGGGACAGGTAATGTCTCTTTATTTCTCCATTTCCCTGTCTTTAAACTGGTAAGATCTTCCTTGGCTACCCTCTCACAAGGAAGCTATCAGGATTAATGAGGTAAAAGTTTGTGCTTATGTAGCATCTTCTGAGAACTCAGAATGCTTTGCAAAGTAGTCTTATTAATATTCATAGGGTGGTTTATGTGTTTTTCCACTTTTCACTTTGGAAGTTGCATATATGTATGTAAACACTGCAATCCTTCTCTCTAATATCACTCTTTTTGCATCAAAACAGTGCAGGTTCAAACTTCTCATCTAGATGGTTTTTAAATAGCTCAGGACTACTAATATCACACAATCTATTTGCAGGAGAACCCACCTGTATATATTAAAACGTTTGCAGTAGCCATTGCATCCATGCACATGATAAATCGTAGCACATAGTAAGACATCGAATATGCAACGGGGAAAAATTATCCATCACATAGATTTTCTCCACTAAGGGTGAGCTGCCATAGCAGTAAGGGGTTTGTGCTTGCACTTGTAAGATAAGGAATACAAAGTGAGTCCAGCTTCCCTTCACTGATCTCAGGAACCAAGCTATTTTGTAATGTAGGGGTAATCTGGGGTTGACATAGAAGGCAGAGAATATGGAATGTGGTAGGAGGTGAAAAGGAGAATAGAGCAGGAGGTAGCATTTGCCCATGCAAAGAGAGATGTTATTTTTTCTGCCCTTCACCACCATTTAAAAAAAAAAAATCTACTCAAGTGGAATGTATCTGCAATTCCATGCTAGGAGTATATGGATTTGTTATGCAAACTGAGCTGATTTTGCTCTCAGAAAGATTAGTGGGATGAACCAGATGAGTTGATGAACTGTGGAAATTATAGTCCCTCTGAGATTTCTGGACTTTCTGTATCTTAAGACTAAGATCCAACCTAATTAGACCAAATCGCTGAGTGAAAGGGGGACTGGGTTGACAGAAGGATGTAGCTATGTGTTGTCTGTTGATACCTGTATTCAAATCTTAAGGTTATTTAACAAAATTTGAGGTTTGAAAAAGAAGACTCTGTTAACTCTTCTCTTGAACTTAGTGGGGGATGTAACTTAGAGAAGTATGAAAGCCAAGTGTGGGATGAATTCAGGTGTGCCACCTTCCAGTCCAGTGCTGGTTACACTCTTGCGCATCAGCATCAGACTTGTCGCTGCTCTATTTGGATGTTTGAGATAGCACTGGCTGGAGCCTTTCCCTCAAAAGGGCTGCCTGCTCAAATCATGCTACCTGATTGGCCCAAGTTCATTACCACAAAATAAAGCTTCTTGCAGCAACTGAGAAAAAACAATTTGCATAACTTCAAACTATGCTGGAGTGTTGTGCTGCACGTCTCAGAGCATGAGTCTTGAGCTTTTAATAGCCCATCTCTAACATACATTTAAGAACAATGTTCTAAAGTCAGTGTTACATAAAGTCAAAGAGTGACACCACTGCTAAGTGCAAGGTCCCCTTCCCTGCCACCTGGGAAGAGCACTGCCTTGAGAAAGGAAACCCAAAAGAGACCAGTCCTGTTTATCATCTGAAGATCCCTAAAATAGTATCATCCCTTATTATTTCCTACCTTGATTTGCTAAGCATACACTCACCAACCTCTTGACAGAATCATATGATGTCTCCATATTAGACAATAAATGATGAATCATAATTCCTGGAAGGACACTTAAGAATGCCCAACTGTAGTTTAGGAACAAAAGAAAAATCATAGTGGGCACCTTTCCCCCCCTACTGGCCCTCTCCCACTTAACTTCTAGACTCCGTGAGTTTTAACTACTCTCTTGGATTTCCCAGCACTACTCCACCCATTTAGAAACCATGAAAACAAATACATCAGATTCATCTCTGAAACTTCTACAAAATATGCACCCTAAGTTCCACTGCAATTTTATAAAGTCAGAGTCTAGAAAGAAACAGAGGCTTGAACAGGTTTAAAAATGCTCCCCAAAAAGTCTGAGACAAGCTCTTATCTAATAGCTACTGGAGGTTAGATGGGATGGAGGCCATGATTAGAGCTGGGCAAGAGCTGTTCCGAAGACCAGATAACTGAAGAAATGGAGCAGCTGTGAAGAATAAGACCCAATAACAGCACCAGAGGGCAAGTTCCTGACAAGGAGGCATCACAGTCACTGAAACGTAATTGCTGTGGACACAGGCTGGGAACACCAGACCTTACTGTCTGCACTGGGAACCAATATCCCAAATGGGAATGCCTGAAACAAATCCACATGTATATTGACATGTTTGTACTTGTTTCTGCACTTAATATGTACTCATGATCAAATACCTGACAAAAACTCAGGTGCTGGGGATAGAATAGTGAGAAAATCAGATACAGTCCACACCCTGTTAGAACTTATGTTCTAATGGGGAAGGCAAAGGTTGAAGGAAGTAATTATAATTAAATATGAGGAACAGTTTGATAAGGAAGTAGGAGATGCTACAGGAACACAAAAATGGAGAAACCAACCTTGTCAAAGGTCACTGAGAGAGGTTTGGGGAGCTTATATCTGTCGTAGTCTAGGACAGACATCACCTGGGAAGATTTTTAAACTCCCAGCCATGTACCACACAAGACGAATAATAATTTCTAGAGGGGAAGTCCAAATTTCAGTAATCTTTGAAGTTCCCCTGGTAGTTTTAACATGCAGCTAAGGGTTGGGGATCAAGGGTTTAGAAAGAGAGTTTCCCTAGAATGGGCACTTCGTGAGTGATTAGGCTGCTATTCAGTAAGCCTACATTCCATATCAGAGTACCTGAGCTTTAGTTTCCAACTTCCTGCTCATGAGCACCCACAGAGGTAGCAGTGATGATACAAGTGTTTGGGTTCCTACACCCACGTGAGAGATCAGGACTGAGTTCTTGCCTCTCACTTTTGGCCTAGTCCTACCCCTGGTGGTTGCAAGCTCTTGAGGAATGGGCCAATGAGCAGAAAACACTCTCTCTTTCTCCCTCCCTCCCTCCCTCCCTCCCTCCTTCCCTCTCTCTCAAGTAAATATAAGGAGAAAGAGGGGAGGAAAAGGAGGAGGGAAGAGATGGGAAGGAAGGAAAGGGAAGGGACATTTAAGGGATTGAAAGGATTGACTGCAGATACGAATATATGAGATGAAATGAGAACAAATCATGTAAGCTGTGCTAAAGAGTTCATACTGTCTTAACATCATGGGACTCTTTGAGAAAAGGAATATGATTCGGCTCACATTAGTATATTCACTGCAATTTCAAAAAAATACCTCATTACCAGGCTGTTGGAATAATCCAGGCTAAAATGACACCTTGGTCTAGGATGCTGACCAAAGGCATGGAGAGAGATGCAGAGATTTGATCCATCTGCACAAAAAAAAAATTCAAAAGGATATGGGAATGATTGGATTTGAGCGATGATGGAGAACTGAGACTCAAGACTTCCTGCCTGGGTCTTGTTTGAATAGCAGCGTGGATTGGAACTCTATCCACTGAGATGAGAATCCACAGTCCTTCAGTAAGCCCTCTCTTCCAAGAAGGCTGCACCTGGGTTATCCAAAGCAGATGAATACACAGCTGGATTTCACCAGCCATAGAAAAAGTCCTAGCAGATGATGAGCAAGTACTGATAAGCCAGATAAATAGAGGGTATGTGTGTTTGCATAGAAGGCAGATGGATTAATTAGCTTTGTCTTTGGAAACCCAAAATTTGCCTTCTTGTCTCTGATTATAAAGCTGTGGTTCTGCTTGAGAACAACCTGAAAGACTCCTAGAGCACAGCCAGGCATCCATGGTAAGAGGATGCTTTCACTACCAAGTGTTGCTATGAGATGTGCAGTCACATGACTCACCTACATACCACATCACCTACCCTGGCTTCCATCACATAACCACAGAGCTCTTTCAATTCAGAACAGTCCTCTACCCACATGCTCTACATGCTCCCATGAATAAGGGGCATGGGCCCTGTAAGCACAGTGTCCATGCATCCCCACTAGTTTCATCATTCTTCTCCACTGGTGGTGACAAAGGGGTTGCTCCAAACGAATGTCTAAAACCAACTACACATGCATATCTGTCATTCCCTCTTGGACCAGAGATCCAACAGAGGATTTCACAGGCCTAGAGTGTTTGCTCCTGGAATTTGTACAAGCCACCCCCACCCTGCTCTTCCCTCACTTCATCCTTTTCATGGTTTAGAAACATAACTGTTCTCACCCCATTTCACCCATCACTTTCTTTCCCAGCCTCAATGAAGCCAAACACAGCTGGAGTTAGGGTTGTCTGCCCATTTCTAAATGTATCAGATAAATGCATTGTAATCATTTTCCACTTCTCATGTTTAAAATAGTTTCACACCCACCTTGCTCTTTATAAAGCAATAGAATTTGAAGACTTGGGGAGTGGGTAAGAGCTTCTTAGATGAGAATTCGACAAAGGCTTTCTGAAAATAGGAGAAATTGTGACCTTAGGAAAATATCTGTAAATAAAGGGATCAGTGGATGTTATGTGCAGCTATTCTGGCTTAAGATGTTTAAATATCCCAATGTATCACGTCCTGCTTTAGTTGTGAGACCTTTGCATATACCTCAATTCAAGTCCATGAATGAAACAAAGCTGTTTTTGCCGTACTTCTCATAACCTAAATATAAACTCTCCTTTAGTCTGCAAGCATTAAAATTAAAAGAATTACATTGTGCCATTAGGAGTCCAAAAGCACTTTTCTCCTTAAAAAGACAAATGCATTAAAAATGTTAATTAGTATCTCCCAACCTGATAACAGAAAGCACATTTGGGGAGGAAAATACACATAGGCTGATCCAACACACGAATTTTTTGATAAACTCTTTCTGGAGATGTTCCCCAATACCCAGGGCCAAGTGGAAGGACACACCATTGACTTGATACATCCATGTTGACACAGAGGAGTTAATGTACCAACTAGAAGAGCAAACAGGTACAAATCACGTTCAGAGGAAGTGATTTTGGGTTCTGAACACCAAGGCCACTCCCACTGTCCCCGCAGAGTGTCTATGCATTTGAATTGGCGTGGAGTCCTGTCACAGGTTCCCTCTCCTTGCACACGTTCTTCAGCTGTTGTATAGGTAAGGAGACATTCCTTGCCGAAGTGTGAAAACTCGCAGCAGCAGGAACACAGCATATCGCATCTCTAATTTATGACTGACTAACTGAAACTCCTCACTGTCAGCAAACTCTGCCGTGTTTACTGGTCTGACAGCACACACACATATGGCAGAAGCCAGATGGGCCTTCTCCCCCAGCTTCGAGCTAAGGGTGCTTCATTAGGAAAGAACTGCAGCCAGTCTTTGAGATCTTTGAACAAGGCTTTCCAGCACAGCGGGATGGCACTCCGTCAGCAATCTGCAAAGACAAGACCCTACCCTAAGTGAGAGATTGGGTCAGAAGAGAGCTTGTACTTGCCCACTTGAAGCCCATCAAGTTTTAAAACAACAACGGCCTGTCCTCCTGTCTACAGAATTCAGGCAGCTGCTTCCAAAGAAATCGGTAGATGCGAAATCTGCATTTCATCTGTGCAGACAAGGGTAAACAGAGACATAAATTCATTTCCGAAGCTCTGATTCATAGTTAATAGTGTCAAAAAGTTCTGGTTAGTGCCAAGAAAGCAGCAATGTCTTTGCACTTACGAAGATTGCTGCTCCCTGCTACAACAAAATATTGCTCATATGTTATAAAATGCAACCTACGGAACTTATCCACTTCATTCTAGATCTCCAAGATGGGGAAAATATCTTTTTTCTTCAACTTATCTAACATTACTGTGCATAATTCCTTTAAAAAACTTTTTTTTAATTTGAAAGACAGATTTACAGAGAGAAGGAGAGATAGAAAAAATATTCCATCTACTAGTGTACTCTCCAAATGGCTGCAATGGCCAGAGCTGAACAGATCTAAAACCAGAAACCAGGAGCCCCCTTTGGCTCTCCCACACAGCTGCAGGGTCCCAAGGCTTTGATCCATCCTCCACTGCTTTCCCAGGACACAAGCAGGAAGTTGTATGTGAAATGGAGCTGTCTGGACACAAACCAGTCCCTAAATGGGATGCCAGCACTTGCTAGGCAGAGGATAGTCAACTGAGCCACCGCACTGGGTTTCATTCGTTTGCTTTTTCACTGTCTTGTGAAATCCTCTGCACCTTTCCTGGCATCTTGGGCTGAGTCCTTTTTCTATTTTCTTCCCTTGGAGTTTGGGGATAAAGGTCAGGTGCAATGGGTTTTAATTCCCATTAGAGTCTTAATTATCCACACTTGAAACAGTTTAAGTCAGATATCTTTGCAAAGTAATCAGATTTTCCCCCTTTCTAAATCAGGATACAGGAGCCCATTGAATGGAGAAGGATAAGAAGAAGCATCAGGGTAAAAGAGGTCCTTACAAGGGAATAGGTTGCTCCCTCAGTCAATTGTTACATTGATCCTGTGCTTCAACTAGATCCATGCATTTCACATGTCTCAAGGCCCCTTTCCAAGTCAGAAAATGTTGAAGCCCAAGAAGGAGTGGTGGGATGGAGGGCCTGGCACAGTCTGTCTGGTGATTCTGGCCCTTTCTCCTGAAGCTGGTAGATTTCACAGGCCCCTCCACTGCCACAAGAGCCCTTCTGATGATGAAGCTCTAATGAATGGAAGCAGTGAGGAGGAACCACTGGACTCCATGCAAAACTACCTCCCTGCACCCTACAATTAGTTCACACTGACTTGAAATTCTCCTACTGGAGTCAAAAAATTACATATCACTACAGAGCAGGCTATAGACGTAACCAACAATTTTCTCAACATTCAACAACACAGGAAAAAAAGACTTGTGTCTCAAGAACCGCCTTGTAATTGAGTGTTGGAATCTATAGGGCCACTTCTAGCCTCCACCATTCTGGAAAGAGTAATCAGATTTAATGCTTTTAGGAGGCACCTCAGAACTCCAGATGCAGTGGCAGACATTAACCTTCTGTTTAAATGCTACTCCAAAGAACTCAAGAGAAAACCCTGGAGTGAGGCTGGGGTAGACTTCAGCCTGGTCTTCCCCCTCATCCCGCCCCACAGTACTAATAGAAAGCTTTGATGTGATTCAAAACAGAGTGGTCATTGTGGGCAAAACTTCAATAGCTGAACAGAAACTGAATGGTGTGCCCCATGGGCCTTTAAGGACACTGTACTTCACTGTATGTTTCCAGACCCTGTTCAGCAGGGTCAGGAAAACCGAACTGCTCAAAGCATTCCACATCTGTCGTTCCCATTTGCATTTCCATGAACTGTGAAACAGCCAGAAGCATTGTCAGCTGTCCCTTTTTTCAGGTAAAGAAACTGAGGACCACATAGTTGCATGGTAGGTACCCAAGTAGTCAGTCGTAGGGACAGAATAAATCCCAAGAATCTAACAGTATCCTCTTAAATAGGGTTTCTTCTGCTGCTGTTTAAAGGCCTAATAATCAGTTAATGGGATTAAGTAACCAATGGGTTGGAAAGTATAGGCTGCTTGATGGCAGCTGAGAGCATCTAACTATAAGGAGACAACTCAGAGTAAAGGGAGGCAGGAATAAAATAGATCCTGCTCTGCCAAGTTTACGGCTCAGCAAACATACTCCTGAATTTCTCCACAGTTTACACCTCAGACAGCCCCAGTACATGAGAATGGAAGTGAAAAGAAAATGCAAATTCAGCTTGCATGTTACATCCACAGTAAATGCAAAGACAAATTAAGAATTAAAGACAAATGCAAATGACTCTGCTCATAAAAGAAATCTATACAAAAGACAAGGAATGAAAAGGCTCTGACAGTTATGGATGAATCTCTGAAGAGGCGCACAGCGACCACACTTCCAAATTCAGGCCTTTGAAAAACTGGTTAGAAGAATAAGAGCAGCTGCTGCAAAGAAGGGAGGGAAAGTGCTGCTAACAGTAAACCAAGCCACTGAGAAAAAAATTAGAATCATGTCCTTATTGTCAAGGTGAGGATGAAAAGCAACAAAGGGACAAAGCCAAAGAATTCTCTCGCCAGAAACTGCAGGGCAGATATTCAAAGCTAAGCCCTTGGCAAGCCTTAGGCTTGGAAGAAGGAAACAGGAAGAGAACAAAAGAAAGAGGGAAGATAGAGAAAGAGGCCTATGTTGGAAGGCAGAGAGGAAACACAGGATGTCGGAGTGGGAAAGGCATGCAGAGGTCAAAGGTTGTTCATGAACTCAGGTGACTGACAGGTCAGGAAGGTACTGGAGGTGCCATCTTGGCTATGAAGGACTCTAAAGGCATTCAAATTCAGTCTCTAGAAAGATGCTGAGGGCAGCATCTACCCAATAATCAAGATGCGGGTTAAAATATCCACATCCCATAAACAAGTGCCTGAATTCCATCCCTGGATCCAGCTCCTGACTTCTGCTCTCTAACCCTGGAACACCATGGTTAAAGTAAATGGGCATCTGCCAACCCTATGGGAGGCCTGGATTTGTCTTTATCTTCCTTGACCATTGCAAGCATGAACTAGTGTATGGGAGCCAACACTTGTGTGCACTCATTCGCTCGCTCTCTCACCCTCTCTCTCACTCTCTTTCTCTTTCTCTTTCTCTCTCTCTCTTTCCCTTCCAACTCTCTCCTTCCCTCTTTCCCCTCCCCTGACTGTGTGTATGACAGTGTGTGTGCACACTTCTTAAATAAAAATTGTTTCAAAGATATTGAACATCAGCATAGAAACTGCCTACATAACATCCATATCATTTTGTAATTGAGTTCATCAATGTATCCTCAGATCTGTGGAACAGAAAAGGTGTGTCTCATGTTAGTTAATGAATCAAAGAGCACATGAACCTTCCATTTTCCAGAGGAAGAAACAGACCACACAAGATTAAGTTGCTTTCTTGAACTCATTCTGTTATAACAAAGGACTATACACTAGTACCTATCTTTTCCTTCCAGGCTGCAGTGCCTCCACCAGAAAAGAAGTAATACCTATGCCAGGGAGCGGAAACCATGGGCCTTGGTGCCCTCAGAGTCTGCCATCACTGTGCTACAAGGAAGCAAAGGCTGGCAGAGATCCAAGATGCAACACACATGAACCAACCTTTGGCCAACTGGAATGCCCCCACTCTGCACGTGGGACAGCTGTAGGCAATCCCAATCTGTTGGGACCAAGTGGGCCAGTGAAGCACTGGAAGTTAGAACCTGCCAACCATTAAAGCGAGTCTAGGAATATGTCTCTCTCTTGTTTAAATCTGAAAATCCTCTTGTTAACATGGTACGGCTAACTTGTTTTTCAACAAAACAAAAAAACACTTCCAAGTCAAAAGTGGCCTGAGCACTGCCAGTGAACATGCTGTTAGTCATGACAGCCATTTTATGAGAAAACACAGTGTATTACTTCTAAAACATTCTTGACCTGAGCTCCTTAGAAGTCTGTGATCTAAAAGTGTCCATCTGTTTTTATTAAAGGAGCAAATAAATGAGACTTGTATTATACTTAAAATGAGTGCCTTCCCCAGACCATGGCACTTACAAGCTTCTCTATGACATTTCATTGAGGTTGCTGTTCCCTTTATCCCTGGGTGGCATTAACTTGTGTTTATTTTTGTTATATACCTCCAGTAGGGATGGTTGGCAAAATGAGATGCTGTGGCTTCTTCTGTTTTGGCATTTATAAAACACCTACCAGCCTTCACATGACAATTCATTCAGTCAAGTTCAGGGCTCAAGTGGTTATACAAGCAAGATAACAGTGTCCAGCCTCCTAAAAGTGAAATTGTGTGTAATAAGGTAAGATTAGAAAATGAAAGCCTATGGCATTTCTTGTAACCTAGCCTGGAAGAATGCCGCACTTCTCAGATAACAGATAGCAACGTGTCTTTCAGGGTTGCTTATTCATTTAATTTTGGGGAGACTTTTTTTTTATCTCCTAATGCTATTAGAACTCCAGTTTCATGAAATATGCAGGAAACAGAACTCAAGTTTTTTATGGAGCAATGAGCCCCCAAGGAATGATGTCTATACAATGAACTTAGTCCTTGGGGAGGAGAGCCTGTCATTTAAACCCTGTAAGAATGCAGGTTAGTTTAAGGTGCCTGCCCCCTTATCCTCACAAAACCCTGGGCTATGGAAAAGAAAGTGGTAAATGTTATATAAACAGTGTGTGACATTCACAAAGGTTAAGAAGAGTCTCCTTACTGCTTGTCTTCTTTCCCTACACATTATATTTGAGCAGTAAAACCCAAGGTTTCAGTATTTAGGAAAAAGCTTGCAAGTCAGATTACTGGTGATACTGAGATAGATCAGGAATTTCCACCCTGTTTGTTCCTTGGAAGAAATCAAGGCCTCCCCAAGTAAGACTGCGTAAACACCATCCAAGCCAGGGGTGGTGTGGCGTTCAGCCAAGGGGTCCTGGTACAGCTGAATTTGGACAAAGCAAACTTGGCTTTACCTCCAGTTTCCATAAGAAATATGGGCAAAATACAGAAACTCTGGTATACAAAATAAGCTCCATTTCATCTATTCATGGCTGGTATCTTATTTTTTTCTTTAATCCTCCTTTTCAAATAGCCAAACAAAGAAAAACAAAGAAGTAAGGTGTTCCTGCTACCAAATCTGAAAAAAAATAAATAAATAAATCAGTGCCTAGGTGATCTGAGCAGTTGAGGTGTTGGATTATCCAGTCCACAGACACAAAACTAAACTTGGGGCTAGAAGGCTAGATCAGAAGACCTGAGTGCTTTCTTCCCTCTATGCAGAGCAGTATTCATATCTGAAAAAAAAACTTGGGCATGTATAATTAGCTCTAAAGTTCTTTCCTAAGTGAACATTCCAGAGGCTTCCCAGATTTGGAAAGAAAATGCTAATTGGTGTATAATTTACTTCAGATAGCACTCTGTGTGCTCCCTGTAGTCACTGGTAGCATGAACACACCAAACTGAACCGCATCTACATTCATGCCATAGTGTGAAGATAGACACCAACAGGTTGCCCAAGTGACATGTAACAAAGATCAATCTAAATTGCTTACAGACATTTGGAGTGAAGTGATTGCATGCATTTTCTGAGAAATTCATAACTAGTTCTTCAATAGCAGCAGAACCTTGCAAACAGATTACTTCTGTGATTCACAAGCATTCATACAACTCATTCATCCCCCACTAACTTTTCCACTCCACACATGCCCAACACAACTCACCATTGACAGGTAGCTGATAGAAGGTGAATAGCTACCAGTTGATAGATTAATAACATTGACCACTTTGTCTTAAAGGAAACCTTCTTGGCTCTTTCTAAGCCTTTAGATAAACTTTATTTAACAGTTTCCTATTGCTTGTCCTCATTCACCTTTGCCCCCTACTATTCTAGTCTTTAGATCCAAACCAACCAATTACTTTAGCATCAAAGGAAAACCAAGCTTGCCACACCCTCTGTTATGGTCCAGCTTAGATTCCCTACTATCTTGATTGGTGTACCCACTGCCCTAAAAGCCTTTCCAAGGTCCTTTTTCAATTGCACCACAACCCATATCTTCTCCTATCTGGCTTCCTGATCCCTACACAAAGCTATCAAGAGGTGAGACAAGGATTGTCAGACTTTACAGTAGAGATGACAGTGGAAGCTACTCAGAGCCAAACATTGTAGGTCCTCGGATGCTAAATTGAATAGACAAAGGAAGCTAAATTTATTTAAGGGGAAATTTTGTGTGGGTGAGTTTTGATCATTTAAGATGTAGGCTCCCAACCCTATGTCTTTCATTATAAATATAATGTGAAAACCAGTAGCATCAGCCACACTGTTAGAAATGTAGAACCCAGAGCCCCTCCTTATACCTACTGAATGAGAATCTTCATTTATCAAGACTTCCAGATGACTGACATGCACATTAAAATTTAGCAAGTACTAAGCTAAAGCATTGCTTCTTCATTCTGATTGCACATCTCTCCTGGGAACATTTGGGAAAAAAATGCACAAGGTCCAAGCACATCCCAGACCAATGGCATCAAATCCTCAGGATGATGAAGATGCACATCAGTACTTCATGTAGGCTTTGCAGGTGACTATAATGTGTAACCAAGGAATTGAGAGCTACTCCCTTAGTTTAGTTTGCTTTACAGGTGTGAAAATCTGACCTTAATTGCTTAAATAAACTGTTTTACGTCACATAGTTCATCAGTAGCAGGCAAAGGTTTAGAGTCACACAGATTCTTTGCTTGAAAGAGTACAAGCTTCAGAGAGTCGGGTTCAACTCTTCTGCTACTTTATAGAAGCATGACATTGGGCAAGTTTTTTAACCTGAGTTACAATTCCTTGTGTATAAAGTGGATGGTCAATAAAACCCTCATGGGACTGTTGAGAAGATTGAAGGAGATAATGGCTGTGAAGCCTCTATTACAGACTACCCTCTGCTTTCTCTTGTGCTTTAATTCACTGTGCTTTACAATACATAACATTTGCATGAGTCCCTAGTACAAGTCACTTATTTATTCAACTTAAGAAACACTGATTAAGAGCCTGTGAGGGTGCCCGGCGGCATGGCCTAGCGGCTAAGGTCCTCGCCTTGAATGCCCCGGGATCCCATATGGCCGCCGGTTCTAGTCCCGGCAGCTCCATTTCCCATCCAGCTCCCTGCTTGTGGCCTGGGAAGGCAGTGAGGATGGCCCAATGCATTAGGACACTGAGCCCACATGGGAGACCCGGAGGAGGTTCCAGGTTCCCGGCTTTGGATCGGCGCGCACCGGCCCATTGCGGCTCACTTGGGGAGTGAATCATCGGACGGAGGATCTTCCTCTCTGTCTCTCCTCCTCTGTGTATATCTGACTTTGTAATAAAATAAATCTTTAAAAAAAATTATATATAAAAAAAGAGCCTGTGAGGTAACAAAAAGAGAGGATCCAGAAACAATGGGATAGCTCTTGTTCCCAAGGAGACCATAGTTCTTGCTCTCTGATTCTGCCCCTGCTAGAAGACGGGGATAGGTACAGAAACAAACTACTGCACAGCCTGGGAGAAGCAAAGCTGGAGATACTGGAAGGAGCAGAAGTGCACACAGAATCCAGTTTTTGTTTGAGAGTCAAAGAAATTTATCTCCCAAAGATGGACAGCTAAGCAGGCAAAAGGAAGAAAAGATCTGCCAGCTGACAAGGGAGGAGAAGCACATTCCAAAAATAAGGCACAGCATGTCCTAATGCAAGGAAGTGCGAAATGCCTTGGTGTGTTAAATAAACTGAAACCACATCAGTGTTATTGTGGCATGAAGGGAGAGGGGACACTGGCAGTGGATGAGATGATGAGGAGGCAGAAGACAAAGCACTGGGAGCTTTCTCTGCTATGCTGGCTGGTGTGGACAAGATCCTGTGAATGACAGGAGCCAGGGAAAGGCCATAAAAAGCTCCTTCAGATAGTGTCTTGTAAAGTGAGAAGAACCTGCATTTCACTCTGCATTTCCAAGAAGGAAACCAGTCAGGGAATGGATGGGCCTGAGATTCTCAACTTTATCACTGGGATGCCACCGAAAAGCCTATCCTTCAACACATGAACTGCCATAGAGGGACTGCCGTAGGACGCACTCATCCTCCAATAATGTGGTTGATACTGGATGAGTAAAACAAGAAGGAAAGAAAACAGAAAATCCTGAGATCTGACAAACTGGTAATCATCGCTCATATATTTTGTTCCTGTGATGGTCATGAGCACTCTCTGAAGGTGTTCTCGTCAAAATAATTGAGAAAACTTTAGAAATAAAATCACTCCTCTCTTTGTTTCAAGTCTTTCCCTGCCTCCTGCAATTGAACATTGCCTTTATTAAGTCTTCTCTGCTTGCACCCTAGCTCTAGCTCCACTCTTGGGCTTAGTCCTAGATCACCTGAACTTACTACACATGTTTCGCCTTAGCTTTGCCTCTAACAATATTTTCACTACTGAAAAAACAACACATCCTAAAGTACATACTCAAAGCAAAAACATAATCCCATCACTTAGAAATAACGATTAAGAAATTTTTGTGGTTCTTTCCAGTTTTTTCTCTGTGCTCCCCACTTTACGGAATAGTATTATACTATGTTCATTTATGTATGGCTTGCTTTATATAAATATCTATATAAACTCACTGAGTAGATCTAGTTCTGGTGGGTTTCTTTTTTAAGAATAAACAAGGAAGTGAAGTGCAGAAGAAAGAGCAGCCGTCCTCACTCCTTACAGAGACACAGATGAAGCAGATGAGCAGAGACAAGCAGAAACAAGACGACCAGCAACAAGCTGATCCACCACCCTGTGATGCCGACATCCCACATGGGTGCCAGTTTATGTCCCAGCTGCTCCACTTCTGACCCATCACGTTCGTGACCTGGGAAAGTAGTAGGGAATGGCCCAGATCTTTGGGACCCTGCACACATGTGGGACTCAGAGGAAACTCCTGTCACCCAGTTTCAGATCAGCTCAGCTCTGGCCTTTGCAGTCATTTGGGAAGTGAACCAGAGTGAAAGACCTTCTCTATCTCCTTCTCTATGTATAAAAATCTGCCTTTCAAATAATAATAAATAAATCTTTAGAAAAGGAAAAAAAAATGACCAAAGTCCAAAAGGCTGTATGGACTAATTCTTATTTTATGATTTCCTGATTAAAACTGCAGTATCCCATGAGCTCCAACCAACTTGCTTTCTTTGGGTTCCACACTATTGCTCTTGTATCTTCATAATGATTTCTTTTTTCCTAAGCTTGTTTCAATGGGTTATCTTCCTCACAAGCAAAAAATTCCTAACAAAGCTGAAACCCTGATACATTAAAGAAGACTTGGGCATGAGAAAGCAGGTGAATAATGACTTGCTTAAACAAACAAGTGATATTTTTTCTTGAAGATAAAACATCCTCCAAACAGCCAGTTCTCTCCTTGCTGAAGTTTCTTTGCTACATTATTTCTTCCCCTCAGATGTTAGATGGAAAATTTTGTTTAACACATCACGACAACCTGTCAAGAAGAATGACTGTTGTGCATTGTGTTTTACCGAGGTTGGATAATTGCCCCTGCTTGTTCCTGTCGTCACTGGGGGCTAGGTACAATGATAAACTAAATCAGTGCCCACAAGGGCATTTTTTAGATTCATACTGTTAGAAAAGCTATGAAACACTACAGAATTGCAAGTCCAGAGTATGATAACCTTCTGGCAGTGAGATCCTGTGAAAACTCAAGGCCCTTTCCATAGTATCCATCTGACACTACCATCAACACCTTATGGTGCTCAAGAGGAAGTCACATGAACTCTCATTGCCAACCTGAAACCCAAGCTTACAGTGACATTGTACTTGCTATTTTTCATTCCACAGAGTTGCTGTACAGACTCGTTCTTTGTTCAAAGATTATGATCTCCAATTTTCCTGCTCTAAACGTTCTGTATAAAACATCTTTTCAATCAAAATGCATTTTTCCTATCCTGTTTTGTTATTGTAATCAGCATCACCTGATGGAGTCTCCGATTAACTGTTGATCATCAGTTAGGGTTAAGGAATGCCCTGAAACTATTTGGTCTATCCCTTGGAAGGCAACACAGACAGAACTAGAAACTCAATAAATCTGTAGCAGACTATTTTGTTAAGATTTATTTATTTGTTTGGAAGCCAGAGTTCTGAAGCCGGTGGTTTGGGGAAGAAAGTGAACTTCCCTCTGTTGGTTCATTTCCCCAGCTAACTGCAATGGCCAGGGCTGGTGAGACTTAAGCCAGGATCCAGGAGCTTTTCCCAGGTCTCCTGTGTGAGTAGAGGGACCCAAGCATTTGGGCCATAGCTGACTAACATTTAAATTGATGACTTTGGATGGTCCATGAATGATGTCATAAATATCCAAATGGACCTTAACACAATTAATTCCCCACCCTTGTGCTCATCAAAATGGCACTTTTATGAGGATAAGGACTCAGATTCACTACAGAATGCTTGCTCTGTACCACAAATCTGGCATCTGATGGACCCTTAATAAATAGTTGTTAAGTGAATCCCAATACATGGACAGGATACAAATTCCTGTGAGAATGGGGACTCCACTTTGCTCCTTTCCTGCACTGACAATACTAATTCCCAGTTCGATTTGGGCAGGTGAGTCAAAGCTCACCACTCTTTCCACCTCTCATTTCAAACCAGTGCATTCCAACATTGACTTTTCTCTCTTTCCTGTCCCAGCTCTTAAGCATGATGCCCCGCTGTTCCTTCCAAATTAGAAATAGAAGGAGGTAGCATGTAGGTTTCATGTACATAATGCCATAATTTCTAGCTCTTGGATGCTTCCCACCGTGAAATACCTCTAATTACTCCAAGGGAACATCATTAAAACTTCAGAGAAAGAATCATTTTAATCCATTTGCAGTTTTAGATAAACATAGACCACAGATGACAAAATCAAGCAAACAACAATGCAAATGTTGAAATGGTAAAAATGCTAGGAAACCCGGCTTTAATGGATTTCAGGGTGAGAGTCACAATTCTGAGCTGCAGTTGGTATGATATATACCTACAACACCTTTCCAAAATGACTTACCTTCAAATTTTCTGTAATTTACACACTTCATCTACTTTCCTTCCAAATTACCAAGTCAGGAAATACCTCTCGTGTTCCTCTGCTAATATGCTGCTTTGCACATTAAGCTTTACGTATTAAGTTTTAACTTATTGGCTTCAGTGACATTTGATGATCCCAAAGGGGAATGGGATAAAATATGTGTTTTTCCAAGGTGCCTTCATGCCTGGATTGCAATTTCTAATCTTTTGACTAGTGCTTCCTGTCTATCTACGTGTCTTGTAGAAGAGCTATTGATCTATAATCTCACCCGTGCATTTTCCCCTCCTAATATCCTAGGGACATTCTAATTAAGGATGAAGCCTGGCTATAAATTATAGAAAAAGAGGCACTCAGGCATCCAAATAGAATTCAGACCTATGTCCTTTCACACCCTGGACAAATAAGCAGCAAGTAACTCCCCTTAATCAGTCACCTGAGCCCTGCTGCGCCCAAAGGCAGAGATAGTAAATACATAATAAAGTAACAACAAACAAATGAATGAAAGACTCGTGTTGTTGCTGACAATGCCACTGGTCCTAGGTACACAACTTGTGAAATATGAGAGGCAACGCTGAGATAGTAGGAAAAGAGGCTCTGCCTGGACCTGGCATGAAGGCTCAATAGCTAAATCCTCGCCTGCCAGCATCCCATATGGGTGTTGGTTCATGTCCTGACTGTTCCGCGTCCCATCCAGCTGCCTGAATGTGGCCTGAAAAAGCAGTAGAGCATGGACCAAAGCCTTGGGACCCTGCACCCACATGAGAGACCTGAAGGAAGCTCATGGCTCCTGGCTCCTGGCTTATGCTTGGCTCAGCTGCAGCCACTGCAGCCATCTGGGGAACGAACCAGCAGATTGGTCTTTTTCTCTCTTTCTCTCCATAAATCTGATCTGCCTTTTTCAATAAAAATAAATAAATCTTTAAAAAAAATCACACTATCACTTCTCGGCCTTTCGGCTAAGATCAAGTGTAAAAAAAATCACACTGTTGTCAGAACAAACTGAATCTCCAAAGATCTCTGTTTCGATCTTAGTTCCTTATCTGCATGCTGCGTACCAAGTTCCTCTCTGAACCTCAAGTTCCATATGTGTACAATAAAATCTGTACTACTTACCTCATAGACTTATTGTAGTGAAAATGGATTGCATGCTATACAATGTCCCACAGTGTGGGTTTAGAAGATGACAGTACAATGTCCTGTTTCACATTCCCATGCTCAAGATTACAAGTCAGATGCCTGGCACTGTGGCCCAGTGGCTAAAATCCTCGCCTTGAACGCACCGGGATCCCATGTGGCCACTGGTTCTAATCCCAGCAGCCCTGCTTCCCAACCAGCTTCCTGCTTGTGGCCTGGGAAAGCAGTCAAGGATGGCCCAAAGCCTTGGACCCTGCACCCGTGTGGGAGACCTGGAGGAAGTTCCTGGCTCCTGGCTTCGAATTGGCACAACACTGGTCATTTGGTCACTTAGGGAGAGAATCATCGGATGAAAGACCTTCCTCTCTGACTCTCCTCTGTAGATCTGACTTTGCAATAAAAATAAATAAATCTTTTTTAAAAAGATTACAATTCAAAGACTGCTGAAGCATTTATGTTCATATCCATCAAAGGAGCAGGACAAAATAAAAATGAAACAGTGAAGACCCTTGAAATTGAATATGGATGTGCTGGTGTTAATGCTATGTAAGGATGAGGGAACAGTCTGGACTTGGCCCTGAAAGTAGGTGGCCTGAGAGTGTGCTTGCTAAAGGGTGCCTCCTTTCCCAGGATGAGGTTATCTGAGCGGGAAGGAAAACACCTCAGTAACTGAATATGGTTCTTCACACCATCGAGAACCGAACAGGGTCCACTGGCAGTGGCCATGTCAAGCCACTGATTCTTCAGATACCACAAATGCCTTCCTGAATCTTCCTTTCCTTTCTGGGAACCTCTGACTTTCACTACCTGACATTGGTTTGCACTTTGGCTCTTCCTGCTGTATAACAAGGGAGCTTTGAGTTGAGAATGAGAGATCTGGTTGACATCCTGACTCTACCACACAAAGGCTGCATGACTTGGCAAAAATGATTTAAAGAAATCTCTTTGTGCCTCAATTTCTTCTTGTATGAGAATAACAATCATGCCCAGTTAGGGGTGTAACAACTTGCAAGAGCTTAGGTCAGTGCCTTGAGTTTTGCTAAGTGCTAACTACTGATGCTGTCATCAGAAGACAGTGCTAAACTAAAGACCTTTAGCTCTGGCAGTCTCTAGCCCACCTGTCTCCAGGTCTGTGTTGCGCTGTCCCACCATAAAATGCTGTGATCACTCTTGTCTTCTGAACCATCATCCTCTCTAGCACCGAGCCTCCACCCTTGGTGCTAGTATAGCTGTAACCAAGACCCTATAGCATAGCAGTACACTCTGATAACTACAATAACAACTGCCTTTTAGTATTGTTTAGCCACATGCTGGCATTGTGCTGAGAGATTTATATATGTGTAATCCTCACACATCCATGAGATGGCTGTTATTTTAAATAAGTCAACAATAGCAAATCAACAACACAGTCAGGATTTGAATCCACGTGTCTATCTGCTTGCACAGTCACACTCCAAAACTGTTTTCCGAAGAACTATATGTTAGTAATGATACAGAGGAACTGGGGGGAGAGGGAACTGGGGAGGGGATAAGGGAATATGAAACTGTATTATAAAATAATAACAACAATAGTAAAATGTATTTTAAAAAAATAAAATAAAAACACTAATAGAAAAAAAAAAAAAAGAACCAGCACCCATATGGGATCCTGGGGCATTCAAGGCGAGGACTTTAGCCGCTAGGCCACGCCGCCAGGCCCAAAAATAAATAAATCTTTTTTAAAAATTAAAAAAAAAACCATTAGACATACAGGTATTTAATTTGTAAAAACAGATGCAAATTCTCCCACATGCTCTTTAAATTAATCAAGAAATAGATTTTACATCTGTGCTGGTCTAATGACTTGCTTTAGCTAATATGGTTGTAAATGCAGTCTCACTCTGGTTCTAAGTATGGACTTCAGGAAGTCTCACACAGTTCTACTGACCCTTTAAGGACTCTCTACCATCATACCAGTTTGAACAAGTCCTGGAAAATAAGAGGCTACATAAAAGTTGGAGCACCCCAGTCAAAAAATAGTCAACCTTGGCTAACCTGGAGCTCAACTACAGACACTTGAGTGCGCATTAGCCAAGAACAGCCACACTGACTGAAATCACCAGCATAGCCCTGGACAGCCCACTCAAAATTACCCATCATTTAACTAAAGAGCCATGCTTTGGGTCACTGTGCTAATCATCTTACTCTGTTAAAACAAAAAGCCTTCAATGCATTAAATAACATTCATGTTTAATCGTTCTACAAGCTGAGAAACCCAAGATCAAGGTACCAGTGACCCAGAGTCTGGTGAGGGTCCATTCCTGGCTCACTGTCATATAACTGCTTTCTTATTGCATCCTCCGTGACTGAGACACAGCTCTCATTTCTCCCTATTATGACACTAATCGCATCATAGATGGGATTACCACATTGCTTCCCAAAGACCCCACTTCCAAATACCATCACACAGGAGAACAGAGGATCAGCATATGAACTTGGGGCCCCAACTTTCAGTCTAAAGCAATCAACAAAGTTTAGAGTAGCTTATTATGTAGCAAAGATTCGCTGATAGAAACTGCAAGCATTTTCCCTTAGTTATTTATGGATCAATTCCTTTGTCTTATGCTTAAATTTCTTACCATTGAATCCCCATTTGCTAGACTTCCTGATCCCTGCCTTTACATTGATCTTGATCAAAGAATGTATAAAAAATAAACAGTATTAAATTGCATCCCCCTAGCACTCCTGTAATAAACATTTTTGGATAACACCCTATTTTCTTTATACTGCATTTCATGCTATGGTAAGTTTCATTATAGCAAAGTGCTCAGCAAATGGTTGTATGTGGAATAAAAGAATTGAATTCAATTACTAATAATAGAGATCCAACTAAAACTTAAAACCCTTAGATTCCTTCCTCTCATACAGGTAAAAGAAGATACTCAAGAGTTCTTCAAACAGTTCCTTGGAAATGGACTTAAGACAAAGGATAATGCTGGGGCTCCACAAAGTCATCAAGGACCAGACCCCTGTGTCCAAGACCGCAGCTGCATTTCCAGACATCACATCTGTATTCCAAGCCATACAATAAGGATATAAGCTTCTTCTCACTCTTACTTTCCCTCTAGTAATAATTGCCACACACACGATATCACTGACAAACACTTTAGTCACAGGACTACATGTCACTTGCAAGAAGATAGGAAACATAGCCTAGGTTCAGTAAGGATAAAAGGTGAGTGGGTTTTAAGAAAGAACTAGCAGTGTGTTCAGCATACAGGATTTTTATTTTATTTTATTTTATTTTGTTTTTACTTTAGCACAACTTATTATAGGTGGTTGGCATATAGACCCCTGTGCTGTCCTGCAACTGAAGTCTGAGGGTTAATACAAACGCACTGAAAAAGTCAAGGGATCTTTCAGAAGACATTGAAAATAGTACTAACTGGGAAGTGTGTTTCATGAACAAACCTTGTTGTGTGCATTTGCCATCAGTTATTATCTGAGCTACCAGTTTTAGCACATGAAGTCTATACCCACTCACCCATGACTGAGGTGGTTTCTTGCAGCAATTTCCAGGCCAAACTTTACCCCACCTCCCAGACTTGAATTTCCAACTACATGCTCAACATCTCTTAGACATTTTGAAGACAACACAGATCCAAAATGGGCAAAACTAAAGTTATTTTTCCCTGAAAACATAGTCCTCCTCCAATAAATCTTATCTTGGCAATCAACACTATCATTCACAGACTTTAATACCAGTGTCTAGGTTATCAATCTTAGTCTACCACTTTCTTTAGCATTCGTATCCACTCACGCACCAGTTTCTGCCAACTTATACTCTGTAATGCCCACTGAATCTTTCTGTTCCTCTCCACGTCCAAACCAACATCGTAATCCAAGCTACCTTCTAGTATTGCCTAGCCAGCAGAAATAACTTGTCAACTGGTCTCTTCACCTCCATTCTCACCACATGTCCAATCCATTGTTAGGGTGGCAACATGTTTACTTGGAAACATAGATGAGATCACATATCACACCTCCACTTAAAACTCAATAGCTTTCTGTTATTTTCAGCACAAACACTCCAATTCTTTACATAGCCTACAAGGCTACGTTTTTCTTCAACTGGTCCTATTTGCTGATTTCACTCACTCACTGTGATCTGATCATACAATCTTCAGTTCCTCAAACATGCCAAGTTATTTTTCTGCTTCCAAACCTTCGCACAAAGTAGTCTACGTCTTTCCCTCACCTGGTTAATGCCATTCCAGAACCAAGTTTTAATGCCACTTCTTCAAATGAACAAATCAAGCTATTCCTATAACCATGTTAGAGATTGATAATAGTTTTTTCTTCCCTTCACTGGTGGCTTTATAGTGTTGTTCAAAAGAGATAAAATGATGTAACTGTGTCCATTGTCCCCCCTGCTAAAGGTGCTGCTTTACGAAAACAGCAATATTCATTGTGTTGTTCAGATCTGTGTCCTGAAGACACCATGCTCTTGCTAGGTTTTCTGTGTTTTTTTAATACAATTACAAAAACTACAGAGGATCTCATTCAATCATACCTTTTTTAAAGATTTATTTTATTTTATTCTAAAGGCAGAGATATAGAGGGAGAAATACAGAGATCTTGCATATGCTGGTTCACTCCATAAATGACCAGGATTGGGCCAGACCAAAACCAGGAACCTCTAGCTTCTTTTGTGTCTCCCATGTGGACACAGTGGTCCAAGCACATGGACTATATTCCACTCCTTTCCAAGGTGCATTAGCAGAGAGTGGGATGGGAACTAGAGTGGCTACAGCTCAAACCAGCATCCATATGGGATGTTGCTGCTGTTAGGCAGGTCTTAGTTGCTATGTCATAGTGCCAACTCCTAGTCATACTTTGGACATTTTTCACCAGTTCATTTTGCCTTAATTCTATTTTTTCAACACCAGTTAGTTCCTTTCATTTTGTAGGGCACAGTGTTAGACCATCTGAACCACATCACAAACCAGTGAGTTCATATGTTTCCAATACTATGTACAACATGATAAAATTAACATCAGAAGCATCAATTTACTTGTCCAAGTTAACATGGTTCACATGATGGCATTTAGGGCTACAGATGTAAAGCTGGGGGACTTTTTGCCCTCATTACTTATACTCAACACAGAATATTCTTGCAATCAGAAATGTGGGGTTTCCCTGAAAGGTACAAACTAATTTTCAAGTAGACATAGCTGAATCTCCCAAAATTAAACTCAATTCTATTTATCTGGAGAGTGTTGGATCCCCAAGGTTAAAGGTTGAGACCCCCAGACTGCTTCCCAGTTCATACACTGATTGCAAATAATAGGTTGCTTCATTTACTTCTGATTAATGGGCTATACTAATGGGCTATAGATCAAGATTCTCACTACTCTTTTTATCGGTGTTTTTAAAAACTAAATTGTGGGGGCTCGGCAGCATGGCCTAGTGGCTAAGGTCCTCGCCTTGATCCCATATGGCTGCTGGTTCTAATCCCGGCAGCTCCACTTCCTCTCTATCTCTCCTCCTCTCAGTATATCTGACTTTGTAATAAAAATAAAATAAATCTAAAAAAAAAAAAGTAGAAGAAGAAGTTTAGGGAATATATGTATCAATGCAATCATGCATGGATTTCAAAATTCATTTGCAATAAAATTACATTTAAAAAAAAAAAACTAAATTGTGGGCCGGGCGGCGTGGCCTAGTGGCTAAAGTCCTCACCTTGAATGCACTGGGAACCCATATGGGCACTGGTTGTTATCCGAGCAGCTCTACTTCCTATCCAACTCCCTGCTTGTGGCCTGGGAAAGCAGTCAGGGATGGCCTAAAGCCTTGGGACCCTGTCCCCACATAGGAGACCTGGAGGAGGTTCTGCCTTCTGGCTTCGGATCGGTGCAGACCAGCTCTTGCGGTCATTTGGGGAGTGAATCATTGGATGGAAGATCTTCCTCTCTGTCCGTCCTCCTCTATGTATACCTGACTTAGCAATAAAAATAAACAGATCTTTTTTAAAAAAGCAAATTGTATATAGTTCATCTTATTTAGAGTTTAGGTTTAGTTATTTTATTTGAAATGCAGGGAAACAGAGATCTCTCATGCATTGGTGAACTCTCCAAATGAGCACAACTGTGAAAGACCAAAATTGAAAGCCAGGAACTGCGTCTGGGTCACCCCCCCTCCCATGAATGGCAGGGACTCAAGTAATTGAGCCATCATTGGATGCTTCCCAGAGTGCTCATTTTAGCAAGAAACTAGATCTAAAGTAGAGACTTGATTCCATCCCAGATGTTCAGCAATGGGATGCAGACACCTCAAGTAGCAGCTTAATGCAGTACAACACAATGCCTGCCCTTACTTTCTCTTTTGAGTCAACTGATTTACAAAAAGAGCTCAAAAAAGCTTGGAAAGTATAATCACCAGTTTATTACATAGCACACTGTAAAGGGTAGATAGGGCAAAGTGTAGGATAAACATGTGGAATCACTCCTGTTGGGAAATTTCAGATCTTAAGACCTCTGTAAGAGATGGGAGCTGATGACAAAGACAAAAACATTCCAAAATATGCCAAATGTGACTAGGCATGATTGTTTCATTTACAGAAAGCACATTCTAAATCAATGATCATCCAGGGATCAAGAGAATCTATGAAAAGCTCCAGGAGGTCATCATTTACAATCTGAATATAATATTTGCCCTGTCTTTATTTCCTTTTTTAAGATTTATTTTTTTTAATACAAAGTCAGATCTACAGAGAGGAGGAGAGACAGAGAAGAAGACCTTTCATCCGATGATTCACTCCCCAAGTGGCCACAATGGCTGGAGCTGAGCCAATCCGAAGCCAGGAGCCAAGAACTTCCTCCAGGTCTCCCACATGAGTGCAAAGTCCCAAGGCTATGGGCCATCCTTGACTGCTTTCCCAGGCCACAAGCAGGAAGCTGGTTGGGAAGCAGAGCTGCGGGGATTAGAATCAGCAACCAAATGGGATCCTGGTGCATGCAAGGCGAAGACTTCAACCACTATGCTATCATGCTGGGCCCTTGTCTTTGTTTCAAACACACCATTTCTGCCCCACTGACAGTTTCTTATTTTATAATGCACACAACAATACACGTGAGTCTGACTGAGGCTTATTTCTGTGGAGTGATCACAAACTCTGCATTGGAGGATATAAGATATTGTCACTTTGGGAAAGATACTTGTTTTCCTATAACATACTTCAATGTATTGCAAAGACATATTTTTTGTTGAGCTCAGCTTACAGTTACCACCAAAATAACCAACAGAGAAGTTATTTTCTGGCTCTTCTTTTTGAATTATCTCAGCTATCACCCAATCTCGCTTCTGCGCTGGCTGTAGTGTCTGACCTGCCATGTTTACCCAGTAAGGACTGAGGATCAGGCATTGCCAACTTTCCTTATTTAAATGGAGTTGTAATTTACACCCTGCAGTAGTTCAGTATAACACCAGCAGATATGAGTAAGCAGCCCTGAGGCACAGTGACCAGATTAAATGTAGATTATATCATGACTTGGTCGAGCTTGGGAGCTTGTTAAAATGTGCATTCTGTATCAGCTGTAACCACAGTAGGTATGAGATGCAGCAGTTGTAGCTAGATGCCTCAGGACATGGTCTTCATTTGGCATAGCAAGACTTAGACTAGATCAACAGAGCCTCTCACGCAGCTACACACTCATGGCACCTGTACTGCATAGCAGATCACAGTGTGTCATTACATGTTTGTGCAGCTAAATTTAC
The DNA here is from genome assembly GCF_030435755.1 of Ochotona princeps. Classification (NCBI taxonomy): domain Eukaryota; kingdom Metazoa; phylum Chordata; class Mammalia; order Lagomorpha; family Ochotonidae; genus Ochotona; species Ochotona princeps. Next base: position 31,271,123 of record NC_080836.1, read on the forward strand.
TACATCCATTCTCATCAACAAAAAATATGAAGTACTGAGATTCTATTACACACACTTGGGTAAACAAAGACCACACCAGGCATTCTAACAGAATGTAGCATGTAGAATACTCATTACAAAGTTATTGGAGACATTGAGTGCAGGAGAAAAAACAGACAACAGCAAGACACTGTTACCAACCGTAAAACCTGAAAGGACAAAGAAAGGAGTATCGCATGATCATCCCTTGATCTGACTTGCCAGGCAGAAGCTGAACTCTTGGAAAAAACTCCTCGCAACAGGTGGAACATTAATGTGGACGCTTCCTAAAGTGAGAAGCTAAGGACACAATGAGAAAGACTATAACTTCTGCTCTCGTTCTTGCTCTACTCTTCCCAAATAGCATCTCCACTTGGCTGAATCCAGTGAGAAGCAACGTGGCAGTTTGCAGAAGACCAGGAATCAAATCTGCTTGCAAGCAGCTCAACAGAAGCATGTCGACTAGACCTATACATATAGTACGTGCCTATCATTGAGTAGACAATCAGTAAACATTCATTGAAAAATTGAACAACTAAACAAGTAAACGGTATCCCTTTTATGCGCACACACACACACACACACACACATAATTCAGACACACAACTTGGATTTATAACAACCGTGACAACACTCCTGTGGTTACTGGCCTATTGGAATATCCAGCCATTAAATTATCTGGCATTGTTCGGGGTTACCATCATACCCAGACTCTAACCACTTGGAATGATCTCTATAAGCAATGAATATGGCAAGTAGCTTGTATGGTTGAACGAATTTTCTTTAGTCGTGATTGAGGTCCATTCTTAAAGGGGTATGGGTAGTGAGCGTAAAAGACTCTCAGGACAATTTGGTTTTGCTCCAACATGACCTTTGGCCCATAAAAGTCCGAGAGTGGAAAAAGGAATGAACTGTTAGGTTGAAGCTTAATCCCCGCCTAAAGATTCAGCTCTTCTCAATGCAGGACTCAACCAGCCATTCCCTTAAAGGATAAACTGAACTATCGCCACCAACTACCTAGCTGTCAAGAATCCAGAGACTGAGGGAATCACTAATAATTACCAACTTTTTCTATCCTTTTTTTTTTGAGAACTCACTGTGTCTAGCACTTCCATCAAGAGTCTTTCAGCTTTTTGTCACTTCATCCTTGACCACTACTCAGTGGCCATGGTACTAGTCTCATCTCCATCTTACGAAGGGGAAACTGAGCCTAGAGACTGTTTTATTCCCCACTCTAGATCATGCAGCAGTCTAATCAGAGAGTCCACTTCAAACCCAGGCAGTGTGACTCTAAAATCACATCACACCTCTGATTCAGTAAGGAAGACTCCCAGCCTGAGGAGCGGATTCCCATAGGGAAGCATTGGTACGGGACTTCATTCCTGAGATATGGCCTGTGTTGCTGCAAAAGGCAGTCATAACCACTTTGTGTACTTTTCTCAGAAACTCCACATCACCCTGGATCATTGTTTTTACAAAAAAGCTTTAGATTTTCAATAACCACCAAAATGTTCAGAACATCAAAAGAGATCTGAGGCAGAGACCAGCAGCAGTTGTTAGATTTCTTGTGGCTCTCTGAGTAAAGCTGCATGAGAGTGAGGCCAAATCTTCTGAAGCAGCCCTTTCTCACTTCTCTCATGATGGAAAATGACTACGACACAAAGCCATCAACTCTGACCTACCTGACCGCATGCATGGAACTCAGTGACTTCCTCTGGCAGCCTACTTAGCATCTGTCAGAGCCAAGTTTGACTGGGAGGGACAGGCTTTCCAGAAAAGCTGTCAAATAAGATTTAGATGCCAGCAGGCACACTGGGCTCTCCTCCTATGTCAGCTTCTGTATGGAGCACATGCACTAGCTATCCCCTAAACTATCCTGAAGCCCACCAGAGCCTGAGGGTTGACGGGAGGCAGGATGACTCTCTTTAGTCAAAAAGTCACCAACAATTCATTTACCTGCCTCATCTTTTCCCTTTCAGTGGCTACCTAGAGAGGCCTTTCAAACGAGTGAAGGGAGAAGAATGAGAGCTTTCTTCCTTCTGGCTGGAAAGGTTCAGGAAGGTCATCAACATTAGCTCAGAAAAGTCCCCATTTTTCATGACTTCAAATGAAGCATTGAAATCTTTGATCATCCAAATCCTACATCTATCAATTACTAATGGTTTACTCAGCATTGATCAAAGGTAGAAAAGGCATGGCGCTGCTCTCAAGGAATACATCATATATTTGGGAATATGGTGGTTGAACATGCATTCTTACAATTATGCTCATAATAAATATCTCATGCAAAATAAGCAATGAGTGCTCAGATGAGTGCTGGAATGGCTGGGTCTCTGGTGATCATGACTAGGTTCTCGCGCACAGCCAACTGCGGGTTCCTCCAGTATGCCCTTAGGTTGACCAGGGTAACTTGATTCCCTAATGGTTTTCATTCTCAATCTGGGACCAGCAGGCTAGCCTCGGCATGTGCTTCTCATGATGGCAGCAGTGTGAAAAAAAAAATATATATATATATAGGCAAAATACACAAGAGCTTTTTAAAGAAAAGCTTCTGACCTCTTGTTAGAAAAGCCACACACCCAAACCCAGATTCCAATAGGGAGAAAAGATTGAATTTATTGAGAGAAACAGTGATGCCACAAATAACCAAGGGAAAAGATGGAAAGGGTTGTGAGAAATGGGTTAATGAGTGTGAATAGAACAGAATTCATTTGTCCAAGTAGCTAAGGGAAAAATGCAGGAGATAAAAAATACAACCAAGCTCCATAGCATGGTCTTCATGATCTGACCAGCCTGTCCTGGGTTTTCATTTTCTCAGCTCTTTTCCTGCACAGATTGCCCTGTTACCACTTCCTTTGTCTCATTACATGATCTGTGTGTTCTCTATCTTCCTGGCATCAGTCCATTTCTCTCCACTTGGAAGGTCTTTTCCTTCTCATCTCACCCAACATTTGCTCAGTGAACTACTCATTCCTCATGCTTCAACTTGCCTTTTGATTCCTTTGGCAAATCTTTTTAAAAATCTTGAATCTGAGATAGGAGTCTGTCTATGTGCCCTCCAGCAGCCTGTGGAAGCACTTGCAATCCCATGTTGTCATTTGCTATTTATCTAGCTGTATGTTCCAAGAAAACCTAGCACAGCCCCTTGCTCAGAGCATTAAAATCAACAAACATCCCATGAATGGAACTGCTTAGCACCTTGGCACAGATGGGGCTGGAGGGCAGGGGGGAAGGTGGAGAAAGGTACAGCAAGCCAAGACATTTAAGAAGGAAAGGAGTAGTTTGCTCCCCAAAGTATTCACACAGCAATGGTGCGGATTAGAGAAGCCCTGAAAGCTAAAATGAACATGTAAACTGTGGATGTGAACTGAGCACCACCCAAAGTTTCTAAAAATAAGCATATGGGAAAGATGAGTCTTCTGCAGAAACCCTGGGCAGTGCTGTCCAGGAGCAACATAATCCAAGCCACAATTGTGGCCCCACTGATGTAATTTTACATTTTCTAGAAGCCATGTTTAAACACAGATAAAATTCGCTTTTATCGCATACTTTATTCAAAGCATTACCATTCCTACCTGTAATAAATATAAATAACCTGTAATGAGCTATTTTACATATACACATTTTCTTTATACCTCGTTTTTGAAACTCAGTGTGTGTCTTATACTTAAAGCACATTTTCAGTTTGAATAGCTGCATTTCCAGGACTTGATAGTCATGATGGCTAGGACTACCATATTGAACAGTATAGCTCTAGTGGCAAAGAAATCAGCTGGGACTACTCCAGGACAGTAACAGTGACAAACATGATGACAGCATTGAGAATGGAGAGAGGCAAGTGCATGACATTCCACTGGCAGAACTAGTGTGTCAGCTTATTCAAGAGAGAGCCTTCACACTGGTAATGTATATTTACACATTTGGCCTTCAGTCTACACTGGAAAGGAGAACTGGTTCACATGCAAGCTGTGATGTGTTCATATTTCTGTTCCCAAATATAACTATTTGTTAGGAAAATTTACCACCCTTATCCTAGCCACGAAAATAGTGAAAATATTTTCAGAGGCTGACTCTTAGTGTGAAGCAAAAGATTTATGAAATTGAACATAGTTAGTAGAACTGAAACCTATTTTTATATACTATAGGTTACAGTCAATGCAGTTCAACCACCAATAAATGAGATCCTACTGATTGGAAATTTGAGCTAACAAGAAATTATCCCTGGAAAAAACAGTGAACAAAGGTATAATTTATTAATTTGCTAATTATTTTACCAGTTATAGAAATAATTTATGTGCTTCTATTGTCTAAGAGTGTACAGGTGACTGTTTTTAAAAGTAAAAAAAAAAAAGGCAAAGAATAAATGAGTACTCAGTGGAAGTTCTAATGAAAGAATCTTGAGTTCTTACTCCCAGGCAAGTGTTTCTTCTGGGGTTTATTTTACATAGTGCACTGAATTTCATAGGCTTTGTTCAATTTCATCCATTTAACCTGAAAAAACTAACAAATAAATATTCACACACATTAGGTTACTTTGAAAAATATTTGTATGGCTGTATGTGTGAATAATAAATGAATAAAACATTAATTTGATAATTTCCTGCTTATGAGAATGTTTTGAGTGTGCATGTTTCTAATAAAGTGCATTTCAAGCAAAGACCTCAAGGCTCTTACCACTAAATTTGATTTGTCCCCAACCTGTATCTTCATAATAGTAGATAACTCTCTTGCTCATATGAGCATCCTTAACATATCTTTTTAAATCATCTGGATTGACTGTCTAGACTGTTTTGAGTCCCCTGAATAATTTTTGCAACTCCCTCTGCTCTTACAGTGTGCATGTGACATTGAGTTAAATTAGAGAGCTTTCTGTTCTTCTAAGTGTTTCATATGCACTATGTACAGTCCTTAATATTGGACATTTTTGATTTAAAAATATAGCAGAAAATATCCTGTTGAGAAACATTAAGTATCACTTATCTGAAATTATCAAGTTACATGGGTGCACACTGTTAGCTCTTCATTTCTGAAAATGAATCCACTGTTATTGAAATTTAAGTAAATTAATGCATTTTTAATCGAATCAATATACATTCACTATAACAAGCACACAATCCATTTTCAATTGGGCACTATGTTTTTTAAAAACAAATAGTCATTGGGCCCGGCAGCGTGGCCTAGCGGCTAAAGTCCTCGCCTTGAAAGCCCCGGGATCCCATATGGGCGCCGGTTCTAAACCTGGCAGCTCTGCTTCCCATCCAGCTCCCTGCTTGTGGCCTGGGAAAGTGGTCGAGGATGGCCCAATGCTTTGGGACCCTGCACCGGCGTGGGAGACCCGGAGGAAGTTCCTGGTTCCCGGCATCGGATCGGCGCAGCACCGGCCCACTGCGGCTCACTTGGGGAGTGATCTTCCTCTCTGTCTCTCCCCCTCTCTGTATACCCGGCTTTAATAAATCTTAAAAAAAAAAAATAGTCATTATAGGCCAAAAAAATAAGTATTGAAACATATGCAGATATCTCTTTGTTGTTATAGATAATTTGATGTCTTAGGAGCATCTGATAAATCTATAGGATTTGAAGAAATCAACAGCACCTTGAAATAGGAGGCAACTGTTCAGAACATTCTCTTCTTTTCCTCACATGACATTATGGGCAATTAAGGAGTCATGCATGAGTTAACCGGGTTTTCTCATAAGGAGAAGGAGGACCTGAAAGTTGAGCTCATTGGATCTAATAGGCAGTCCCCACGTTTGACACTAAGGGGTTTCTTCTCATAGCATTTGAACCTCTGTGGGAATATGCCTTCAAAATCCCATAACTTCCATTATGTATAATTAGAACCACAGAATATCAACAATTGGAAGTATTCTATGCCAAGACTTTCAATTGCATAATCAATGCAGAATTTAAATCACATGTCCACCTACTGGCACTTCTTAAGATAAACATCCATGAATTTGTTATTCAGCCTCTTAGACTTTTGTATTACTGTCTTTGTATCTCTAACCAATTATTTTTAAGCTGCAGCCAAGTGAAATGAATCAGGCCTTAGCTTTAACGATGGCTTTCAGCTTTCAGATATTTGGTGAACCAGTCTGTATTCACACATCTCAGACCCTTCGTGTGACTTTATGGACTTCATTCATGTGTGCCAGCCTTCATTTTCTCAATTTTTCCATCCGAACTAAAGACATCTGAAGATTTCAAACATTTGGAACCATTCTTTCATTTCCAGCCAACACAAAAATAGAGGGTCCCATTGTGTTCTCCGGGGGCGGAGTGGATGGAAATCTATGTACTTGGTCCTGAAGGCTGTCTCAAAAATATAGAAACTAATAAAGTACTTCTCTGTAGGAAACATGTCAGGAGCCGGTGCAGCATCTCAACTGGCTAATTCTATACCTTACATGTACCATCTTCCCATATGGGTGCAGGTTCATATTCCAGCTGCTCTACTTCCCATACAGCTCCCTGTTTCTGGCCTGGGAAAGCAGTAGAAGATGGCCCAACACCTTGGGACCCTGCATCCACCTGAGAGACCTAAAAGAAGCTACAGGTTCTGACAACAGATTAATTCAGCTGCAGTTGTTGCAGCCATTGGAGAGTGAACCAGTGGATGGAAGATCTTTCTGTCTCTCTCTATATATAGAGTTTCCTTTCCAACAAAGTAAATTAAAACTTCTTAGGCAAAATAAATAGAAAGGGAGGGATTGAGTCTGAGCCCATCTACTTTATCAAAGACCATGATTCCACCTTTAAAAAAAAAAAAAAACAAAGCATACCAATGGGAGCCAGTTAGGCCTAAGAGAAACTCAATATAAGTATCTAAATCAACTTTGTTGGCAGAAGCAAAAATGCTACCTCATTTCCTTCTTTGGCATATGATGAAGAAATTTGTCACCAAAGGAGGAAAGGTGCATTGCCCAAGAAAATTTTTCTTTTTATCTTGATCTTCCAAACCAATGCTTCTGACCTGTTTAATATATTCTATAGATTCCTTTTTCAAACAAGTATATTTGTCCTTACATGGACTGTAAAATGCGATTGTCTTTACGTCAATTTATCCATTTATCTAAATCTTACTGTGAATTGTTTTACTCAGATTGCTTTCCTTACTGATACTCATATAAGCTGAACACAGAGAGTCAAGAGTTTCCTAGAGGAATAGTCTACATTCGTATCCACTGGCAGATCTAAGAACCAGGACAGGTTGCAGGATGGGCTGGGTCAGGCCACAACACCAGTCAGTTCACATTAGGGCCGGGACTAGGTGCCAGCTGGTCCTGGCTAGGCTGCAGCAGCCACAGCAGCAAATGGAAAGTGGGGCAGGCTGGGCTGAGCAAGACTTGCAGTACCCATTGATGGATGCTGAGGTGAGGCAAGCCATGCCAACCTGGGTGCTGGGTCCATGAACCCTAGGGGTATGAGGTCCTGGATTCATTAGCCCCAGGGCAGGAGGTCTGGTGGAGCCTGGTTTGCCTAGCCTGGGTCCCTGGGTCCACCTGCATGGTATGTGCTGGGTCCATGTGCCCTTGGGCTGGGGGTACTGAGCAGCGCCTGAGGATTCGGGCAGTCCAGGATGCCAACTCACTAGGGGTCTGGGGGCACACTTGTATGGAGTTGGTGTGTGGGCTTGCAGGGATCTGGAAATGGCACAAGTGCAAACATGTGCGGGCCTGGGGTCTCACGTCCAGGATTGGTGGTCTGACCATGAAGTTCATGTGTCAGAGTTGGGCCTCCTCAGTGGAAAAGATGGCGCAATAGACAGCTGGCCCAAATGCACATGCAGGATATGGTAGCCCATCGGAGCCTGAAGAGGACATCTGGTACTATAGCAGAGAAAGGAGGACAAAACAAATTGGACAACTACCCCAGTCAAATGATGACAGGAAATATCTGGGTGAATGGAGACTCTAAGGTCAACCACGTCAACCAATGGACATCAGAAGGGGTTCCTCATTCTTAGATTGGTGAAACTGATAGTATTTCAGAACTATCAAAACCACTTGGACAGAATGTTTGGAGCACACACCACATCAGGGACCCTGGGTTGATATCGAGTTGCCATTCCCCAATTCCCAGATATTGGGATGAATGAGAGGTTGGGTATGGTTTCTTCCCTTATCCTCCTGCTTCCCCCAGATACAGGAAGAAGAAATAGAAAATTTGGAAACAATGATCACACCCACTTTTCCCTAACCTTCAATCCTTCCCACCCTGATCAACTATGTAAACATCACCAAAAATTTTAGAAATAATAATTTAAAATAGAATAGTCAATGACTAGAAGCACCGGGCAGTGACAAGAAGGTCAAGAATGAATTGGTACCACAATGAAGAGTTTTAACCTCAAGAGGGAAATTTAAGACCCAACATTCTAGGATACAGGAAGAGAAATAAAAACACAGGGAGAAGCGACATAGAAATAAACGAAGCATGGGAAGAGACGAAAGCATACAGACCACTGAAGGTATTTCAAAAGAACACTGTTAAAAATTTATGTTATCTTGTTTAATCCTTACAATCATGTTTAAAATTACAGGTTGTTGATTCCATGTATGGTCATAGATAGTTACGCATAGAAGCAAAATATAGTTATCAAAATTGAAGTTCAGAGAATCTAATGATGTTTCCAATCTGTTAGATTTTTTTTGCTTGTGTTTATAAAATCCCCACAATAATTTTACAAATTATGCAGGGACTGTGTTAAACCTACCCTGTTTGGAATATTATTCAGCCGTTAAAAATAATGAAACTACCATTTGCAACAAAATGGTTCCAACTGGAGACCATGATGCTCAATGAAATAAGCCAATCCCAAAAGGACAAATATCATATCTGTCTGATATCAGGCCCCCTTCATGCAAAATACAAGATCAATAAATATACAGGTAGACATAAATATACATATATTCATTAGAGGAACTGTATAATGGAGACTAGGATACTGAGAAGTGAAGATGCATTACAGTATGCATTTCTACTCCTGAATAACAGACTCCCTATAAAACTGTTAAATATATCTTGACAAAAAGATGCTGGATTTCCTACCATTGTCTATACCTACAGTGTCATGTTACACATAAATAAAAGAAAGATGGACTTGTGACCATTGCTGAGGGGCTATTCTATCATAATAATATAGGGAAAAATAGTGGAAGGAGGCAGACTAAAGGGATGGCAAGGGAAATCCTTGAGTCTATGAAATTGTATCATGAAAAATAAAATTTTTTAAATTAAAAATAGTATGTAAATATTTTTAACTTTTTTCCTGTTGATTTTATTTTATGGCTTTTTATTTAAGGGAATGCATAGTAACTCAGATACAGATTATCGTATCCAGATGTGAAGATGAAATGCAGTATGCATCTCTACTTCCAAATCAATGATGGTCTCCCAATGAAACTGTTAGATATATCTTGACAATAAGATGCTGGACTCTCTGCCATTGTCCATACCCAAAATGTCAGGATAAATTTAAATAGCAGAATGATGGACTTATGACTGTTTTTGAAGGACCATACTATTATAATAAATATAAGGGCAATCAGTGGAGGAGGAGGCAGAATTTAGGGAGGGAGTAAGGGAAATCCCAGAGCCTATGGAATTGTATCACAAAATTAAAAATAAATTTAAAAAATAAAATTTTTAAAAGTATGTATAACTATCTACATTGTAAAGTTGAATAAGCAGAGGTTTAGAGAGCTGGATGTATTTCCCATGTAATCAGAGCTAGTAAACAATGAGGTGGAGCTAGAATCCAGGTTTTTCTAGCTTCACAACCAAAACTCACAGCAACTCAGCAGCACTGCCCTGCTCAAAGATGAAGTTCTCTGACAAACCATAGTAGCTCAAAGTCTCGACACTAAGAACCATAGGTTTCTCCCTCAGACTTCAAGTGATGATTTTAGGAGGCTCTAATGCAATCCCACCTCTTTTTATTTGCTAATTAAGATTACTCAGCAAGAGAAAGTACTATGATATAGCAAGTGAAGCTGATGCTCGCAACACCAGCATCCCGTATCATTGTTCTTTTAAGTCTCAACTGTTCTACACTCAATCCAACATTCTTGTTAATGGACCTGGGAAGGCAGTGGAAGATGACCCAAGTACTCGAGCCACTGACTCTAATGTGGGAGACAAAGATGGAGTTTGATTCCTGGCTTTCACCTGTTGCATCTCAGGCTGTTGTGGAAATTTGGGGAGTCAAAAGATTCGGTCAGAAAAACAGGTATCCTAAGTAATAAATAAAGGGACTAGAGCCCTCAAGTCAACAAATTCCACAACCCCACTGCAGTCATCTGTCAGCCTGCTATGCTGCAGATCTTTTCGCAAATGTCAAAGCTCAGTACATGCTTAGTAAGTCGTCAAAGTACAGAATAAGGGGTAAAGGCAGTGCCATGTAACCTCCATTGCTTCTCCTGCCATACTCCAGGTAATGTTGTTGGGAAGAAGACGAATTGCTTGTATTCTTGGTAGAGACATTCCATATTAGCTTTGAGGCGGCTTTGTATTTTGCTTAATTTGTTTTGCAAGCTGGATTTCACACTGTCACCAAGAGTAAAGCATTTATTCATTCAACATCTATTGAGTATTGAACATGTGCCAGGAACTAAAGAAACAGACATGAATGTTGACATATGCATTGGGTCCTATGGGGTTTCACAATGTAGAAGAGGAGCCAAACAATTCATGATTACAGCCAGCTAACTTTTCATGAATAGTCAGTATGTACCAGGCAGTGCTACAAAGGACATTACATAGGTTATCCATCATCAAACCCCGCCCGATTCCAGCCCTAAGGAATGGGTGATTCTATCCACAGGTGAATGGCAATACTTTCTATAAATAGTGATGCTCTCACATGACAGATGAAGAAACTGCTTCTATTCTTAGCTATTAACTTAATTAAAGTCACACAGCAGGTAAGTACTATGAATTTGGATTTTTCCCATTTGGGTTTCAGTTTACATTCTTGCCCATCTTCCTGCACTATTTTCTTATGTTTGTAGTAGGAGTTGTAACAAAGCTATCTGTAAGAAATTGTATTGGCTCAGCTCCAGCCACTACGGTCACTTGGGGAGTGAACCATCGGAGGAAGATCTTCCTCTCTGTCTCTCCTCCTCTCTGTATATTGCCTTTCCGATAATAAATAAATAAATCCTTTTTTAAAAAAAGAAAAAAAAAGAAATTGTAGGCACAGAGGTAGGGAACGCAAGATTTCAACATAGAAATTTTGGAAAAAATTCCAAAATTTCTGACTGAATCTAAGGCCACTGAATTTTCTTGTTTTATTTCTTTTTCATTGGAAAACCTTTTTTTTTTTTTTTTTTTTTTTTACAGAGACAAGGAGAGACAGAAACATCTTGTATCTGCTGGCTCACTCTCAGCTGAGCCAATCCAAAGCTAGGAGCCAGGAGCTTCTTTCGGGCCTCCCACATGAGTGCAGGGCCCCAAGGGTTGGGGCATCTTCCATTACTTTCCCAGGCCAGAAGCAGAGAGCTGGATGGGAAGTAGAGCAGCTGGGACCCAAACAGGTCACTGTATAGGATGCTGGTGCTTGTAAGACAGAAGATTAGCTAATTCAGCCATTTCACTAGCCCCAAGGCCACTGAATTTATGCAGAAAAAGGAAGTGAAGAAATAGGGACTTTCCTTCAGTATTTATTTCCTAAATATATATTACCACTTTTTCTTTGTACATTTCAATATTAAAATTGAAAAACTTTCAACTTATTTGAAGAACAAGGGGTCTGAGGAAACTTGTCTATTTCAGAAGTTATTTACGCAGATTATTTTGTTCCATTCAATACAAATCCTAAAATCCAGTAGTGTGTTATAAGGACACGCTATCACGAGGGTAAATTCTGAGTTAAGTGCTGAGCTACAGAGCAAAGGATCAACTTAATGACTTCACACACAGTGTTTAACAAACCAGCAAAGGTGTTGCTTTTTAGGGCTCTCTTAATTGTGCTTCAATAAATTTTTTGATAAGGAATGTAATTTTGCCTCATAACATAAAGAGAAAAAAAGAGGTGATAAATGTTTTTTTGAAAACACAAACCCAAGACAGTCAACACTGAAATTTACTTTTAGCATCCTGGGATAACCTGATCTGACCCCTCTCTGCTCTTTTTGCTAAACAGAGCTCCCAATTCCAATTCTAGCTTCATCCATTGTCATGTTATGTTACACTGTTTAATTAAACATCAGTGTGGAAAATCAAACTGAGCAGTGAAACAATTTGCCATGAGGTTTATTGGCAATAGCAGGATAGAGAAGTGAGAATTAGGACTTCAGTGCCCATCACCATTGCCCTGTGATGCTGCAACAGCAATACATCTGGCTAACTTCTGTAAGATGGTGAATTCTGGAAAGGATCTCTCTTACGGAAGGATGATATGGAAGCCAAATAATGTTTAGGGTCATACTCACACATTACTTGGACAAAGAGAATTGGTAGGCTCTTTTGCTCAATTATCACCTCACCCACCTACCCCTAGGAAGCACTAGTCATAAGGCACAGCTGACCTTAAAAGCAATTCTCAGGCATCACAGAAGTAGCGCAGCACTCTAATCCCCAGCTTGCAGTGAACGCCTGCATCCCCTATGAGTACATGATCTAATCCTGGCTGTTGCACTTCCTATTCAGCTCCCTGCTTATGAACTGGGAAAGCAGCAGAGCATGTCTCAAATCCTTGGATCCTTGCACCATGTGAAGAAGCTCCTGGCTCCTGGCTTTGGATTGGATCAGCTCTGGTCATTGGCAGCCATTTCAGTAGTGAATAAGAGAATGAAAATGTCTCTGTCACTGCTTCTCTGTAAACCTTTCAAATAAAAAATAAATAAATCTTCAAAAAAAATTCCCAGATCATTAGACACAATCTATAAGCTGAGGCCTAGACTCTAGCTACTTAGAGACTTTAACCAAACACAAGAACTAATAAATTTTATACTTGCTCCCAACACTTTCCTTTCCCACTTTTGTGGTACCTTCTACAACTCTACCAATCCCCAAGAGCAGGTTTTACTTACCTGCCTTTTACCTACCTCCCTCTCATATGACTGTTTATTTCTAAAGATGAACAACTTAATAGGAGCTGTACACTACCATAATTCCAATGATGTTTTGACTATTTTAAAATGTAAGTGAAGCCGAGTATCTTTTATAATCCTTTTCTATGTTCCTGCTGAACATTTTTACTTTAAAAAAAAAATACAGTGCAAGAAAAAAATGACTCCATGAGGACACTTGAGTAGAAAATTCTTTGCCATGAACAGTCTGAATGCTTTGTCTAGTTTTTTGTTTATACCCAAATCACTCCAAAGTCTTCTACTAAAAAGATTTTTAGACTATCCTAATTATCAAATGCATTTTTCATTTTTATTTAATTCTAATCCAACTAAAAAGCAAAGGGCTGAATAAAACCACCTCTGATATTAATTAAAACTTCAAGATTTCATAACATTGTAAGAATTTTCAGTAGGGGACAGGTGCTATGATACAGTGGGTAAGTTCATCACTTGAGAAAGGAGCTCCCGCATCAGCTCAAGTCACATACACTGCTTCTGAGATACCATGCTGTTGATGTAACTGGGAAGGGAGCAGAAGACAGCCCGTTATCAGCTCCTCACCATCCACAGGGACCACCAGGATGTAATTTCTGACTCCTGGATTCAGCCTGAGCCAGCCCTGGCTGTTGTGGCCATTCAGAAGTGAATCTACAATGAAAGCATTCTCTCTCACTTCCTCTCTCTCTTTCTCTCCCTTTTCCCCCAACCTCCACCCACACTCTCCTCTCCTCACTCTCTCCATCTCTGTTTACCACTTCCTACTCTTTCCCTCCCTTTCAAGTCTTAAAAAAAAAAAAAAAACAGAATTCTTAATTCAAAAGCAACTACAAAATGAAACAGGTATGTTTTAGGTTTAATACAAGAAGGAATTCCTAAATAGATCAATGGGCAAACAGAACAATCCTCAGAGACATTTCTGGAGAAGCTATATTGAACATGCTATAAACAGAATCCTCTGTTATCCTGCTCTAATATCCACATAATCATTTATTTAACCAAAATTTGTGCTAGGCACAATGCCATTTCAATGGAGTTACATCTTTTGTGAAAATTGGATTCTGGAATCAGTATTACGAGCAAAAATCATACAGAATAGAAATTAGCCTTGGGAAAAAATTCATTAGGAAAACTTATAATTCTGTTTCCCTCAGTTCTTTCTTTAACTGAACACCAGCTATAGTTGTTAGCTTGCTTTTAGCGGCTATGCATGAAAATTGTCTCACTAAACCCTGGAAGCCCTCATAGTGCAAAAACAGAGCAATATGAAAGGAACATAAGAACTGAGACCGATTCAGGGAACACCTTGGTTTCATATCTCCCATCTCCTGCTCACTCAGTGGAGAGTACAACAGAATCACTCACCCAATTTACATAATTTTCTTGCTCCCTCTTGCTTTCAAGTAGATCAAGTTTAATCAGCCATTTAAATCCAAGCACATGCAATCTCATGCTATTTGTCCTGATCTGCCCTCATTTTTATATTACCCTGCTTCATCCACACTGTATTTTCTTAAATTGATAGACTTTTAGCCACTGAAAAGAAAATGGTAGATGCCATTTTGTTAAGAGAGGCTCTTCAGTTTCAAACTCTATTAGGAGTATCCTAAGTCTGCTTTTCGGTGTTTTCCCATCTTCCTGTTCTTGATGCCCAGGCCTTGGTTCTGACCACCTGCTGACCTCTACAATGAGTGGTGAGTACTCTGATTGGAAGACTGCTGGCTATTTTCCACAGTGCTCTTAAGGTTATCATGCCAGAGGTAAACCTCAGCTTGTTTCTCCCCCAGAGTTCTTTTTCCCAATATGGCCCCACTATCCATGTAAGTCCACAAGCCTGGAATAACCTCCTATAACATATTAAAATCTGCAATGAAGTATCTTTACATTTCTCTCATAATTTATCCTATCAAATTGCCTGGGCTCCTAAGGAGGAAGGAAGAAATTGTGTATAAATTGTTTCCAGAACCCATTTTATTCAAGGCCTATTTGTCAACTATGAAACTAAGAATACCACGAAGTACTGAGTTATTGAGTTTCTTGTTTCTTTAAAAGTAAGATGGACAGCAACAGCTTATTTCCCAGGATTCTTTAACAGAAGGTCATAAAACCCAATGACTTCTTGGTCAGCCTTTAATGTAATCAAAAGATGAAAGACTCCACATTTCTCATCTCTAATCTCATGAGCCCCTCGATGTAAATCCAGGGTTTTATTATCAAACATCATACTATAAGGAGCAATATAATAAAACCCTAACCATGTCAAGCTTACCAAAACAACAGTATAACAACAGGATCTTGAATCTCTAGGCTAGTGACTCAATGTCACAAAGAATTAAAATTTCCCTAACTTGGGAAAATTTGAAACCGCCATACTACCTAAAGAAACAATAATGGGACAGCTGGCAAGCACTGAAACTTGGGACTTGGTTCTTTTTTATTTTGCTTTTATTTCCCTGTTCTCATTAAGTTTCCTGTCCCCCTCTTTTTCAATAAATGTCTGTTAATGAAAACTTTGGGGAAAAAAGTTATTAGGAACATGTAAAGAAATATTTTAATATATAAATGATCATTAAAATGAAAGCATGTCCCGAGGGCAGAAAAAGGATACCTCTGTTCAATGTTTCAAAGCTAATAAATACAGTGATATAAATGTACTGTTAAATTTCATTGTAACCAACAAACAGATATATGAATTATTGAGCCCTACATAAACTTTAGGACCTTATGGAAGAAAAGGCCAAGAGGCAAACAACAAAAGGTCCAAATTAATTGGACAAGTAATAAGATCCAGAAGGTTCACAAATGGAACAGCTGAAGTATTTAAGCTTAATGTATCCAGGGAAGAATCCCAAAATGAAGACAAGAGCAGAGGAAGATAACACCAAAGGAGCAGAGGTTATTTTCTGGTCAATGGACACATTGTGATTTAGATCCCAGCACTGATGCCAGCTTAATTCTGAAGACAAAGTATGTTTCTAGAAAGGCAGCACGGCTGCACAAACAAAAGGGATTCTTGTTTTGAGAGTGATGCGTGATACTGCTTATGTGCCTTGCTTGAAAAGGCTGTGGTGGGCTTCCATTTCTGGATAGAGTAGTAAAGACCAGATTTACTGCCCCAACACACAAACACACACACACACGCATGTGTGTGTGCATGCCATAAATAGACAAATGCCTAAAAACAGACAAAACAGACCAGAGTTTTTACACATTGAACAGCAGGGAACATGGGATAGTGAGTCTACAGTGTAGGGAAATAAACTCAATGAGTTCCACCTCTGTCACCGCCTTTACCCAGCCTGCAGAGACATTCTAGGTTGTGCCTAAATGAGGAAGCCCAAACAGAGCCTGGCATTTTCCTCTAGTGAGGAAATGGAGTTGACCATTTGGGGAGGTGGGCACAGGGGCTGGAACTCTGGGCCCACAGGAACACACAGAAGAGAGGAAAGCTGCATACACCAACTCAGGACATCTCCTGGTTTTTCCTGGTCTTCAGTTGTGTGCTGAGCAGCACAAGTGTGCAAAGTAGGTGGGGGGAGGTAGTGAAAACCTACAGAAGAAATCCACACAGCTCACACAGGTCTGGAAACAGCTCATGTTTCCTGTATCAGAGTGGGAAAACGTCATACTTAACTCAGCAGCAGGTAGAGCTCTCTGCAGTCCATCGCCTTCATAACATGGAAAAATGATCCCTAATACAAAAAGTTAACTCTGATCCCATCTAAGAAAGTTCAACAGCAAGCCTACAGGATCACACTGTTTCCAAGCAACTTACATAAATATGGAACAAAGCGCAAGAATATTTTTAAAAATATAAAAATACCCAGCACTCAGTGGGATAAAGTTCACAATTACAGGAACTTAGTAAAACACGACCAAGTATGCAAAGAAGCTTAGTGAAGAGAAAATAAGTAATGAATGGAAAACAATTCAGAAATTGTACATATAATAGGACAAGTGGACAACAAAATGAAAATGTTTACCGTGACTATAGCCCATACAGTCATGAAAGTAGAGCAGATTTTCTAACACCCCTCCCCCACCACCACAGGATGCCACTGACATTCTGGGGTAACTCTTTGTTGAGGAAGGCATTCTCTACATTACAGGATGTTTAGTTGCATCTCTGACCGCTCTCTACAGAGTACATTCCAATAGCAACCTCCCCACGTCTGCTGTCACAACCAAAACTACCTCTAGACACTGCCAAATGTCATTGGAGGGGAATGAAACCCCCTCTGACCCAAAATCCTTAAGGCAGAGAAAGTATGAGCATGTTAAGGAGAAAATGGATAATAACAAAAACTTAAAGTTACATAGATTAAAAGTACTATGTCTTATGTAAGAAAACACACACACATACACTGAACCCTACAAAAGCAGATTAAACACAGAAGGAAAAAATGAGGAGTCTACATATGCAGCAATGAGAACCATCCAAAATGAAACCCAAAGTCTACTGTATATTTTAATTATTTATTTAATTTACTTACTTTAGTACTTACTTATTGTAGAGATGCTCAGACAGGGGCCAGCACTGTGTGATAGCAATTATAGTTGCCATACATTTGGTGTCACCATCCCATATGCACCTTGGTTGGAGTCCCAGTTGCTCCATTTCAAATCCAGCTCCCTTGTAATGTGCCTGGGAGGGCAGCTTTCCTTCTAACTTCGTGCTGGCATAGCTGGGTTTCTTGATGTAAAAGAAAAAAAAAAAAGATTAGTTGAGAGGAATAAATTAGAGAAATACCTTTAATAAGAATCACCAAAATTTGATGAGTGACTTGAATATGAAATAGATAATTCAGACCTGGCACTAGGGCATAGTAGACTAAGCCTCTGCCTGTGGTACCAACATCAATTATAGATACCGGATTGAGTCTAGGCTACTTTTGCTCTAGCTCCGTTCTTATGGCCTGGGAAAGAAGCAGAGGGTAGCGTAAGTCCTTAGATCCCTGCAACCCACATGCATTACCCAAATGAAGATGTTGAATTCTGGCTTCTGGCTTTGGCCTAGCTCTAGCTATTGTAGATTTATGGGGAGTGAAACAGTGGATGGAAGATATCTCTCTCTCTCTTTTTCTCTCTCTCTCTCTCCTCCCTGTAACTGTACTTTTCAAATAAAAATAAATCTTTGGAAAAAAGATAATTCACTGTGCAAGTGAGTGCTGGTATATCACACAAAAAATAGCAAGAGGGTCAAATATAAATAATTATATATATTATATGTATACATATGCACATACATCAAGCTTTAGAGTTGGAAAGGATTTTGAAAGTCAGTTTCTTTAGACACACACACACAGTTTTAAACATTAAATATAGGCCTAGAGATTCTGCTTTCCTTCCCTACATTAGCTGAGTTTTTAAATGACTTGCATCATTTCCACCGCTCCTTAGTGACCACACCAATACTAAAGATCCTACTGTGCTGCTTCTTCTACTCCAGCATCCTGCTTCTCCTAGATAAATACATACACGTTCCTCTGCAATGCAAAACACATGACGGATTCTTAACAAATAGTATATGCTTCTATTGACAACCAATTAAGCCATTCAGAATTGCTTGTGCACACAGACACAGCACTGCTGCCTAGGCCAGACTCACACTAAAGCTGCTCTGGCCTCTTCATTGAATAACCTTATCTGCTACCAAGTGACATGGCCAAGTCACAGTGGCTAGCAGAAGAGCAGACGTCCTTAGAGTCATTTCCTCTCCTGTTGTATTTTCATGAAGCTCTGTCATGCTCTATCTCTCAACACCCAAGCAAACTGGGAAGAGCATAAATATTTTCCCACCAACGTGCCCGTGTTTCAAATTATTTTTGCACAAGGCATGAAGGGTGCCAGCAGCTGGTCTGCATGCACAATGCTATGAACAAGACAGGAGCCAGGTAAGCTATTCTCCACGGGCTCCATCATGCTGCCATTTCATGCGGGCCCCACACAGAAAGGCCAGCCTTTGTTGCTTCATCCCACATTCTGCTCACATAATTGATATGCACAGTTAGAGCTGGCTGCCTCAGCCTGTGATTGCAGTCCTATGCAACATCTGCATTATGCTGCTTCCAAAGACCCTCTCTACCACCCTTGGCACCAGTATCTCCCAATGTTTGTGTTTTTGAGGAGAGAATTTGTTGATAAAGCCCTTGGTCACACTGAGGTGCCTTTTTGCTCTGGCGGTTCACAAGATCTTCAGTTTTATTTAATGGCTTAACTGCTTCATAATTGCTCATATTCAGCTGCTCCTAAGCCTGAATGATCTCAGCTTTTAATATGCCTTGTCTAATTTTTAGCCACATCAATCTGTACAAGTAGCTCATCACCACTCTGAAACGCTAATGCTTGTCACATATTTCAATCGTCTCTATAAGACCTTGTTCCTGCATCCATAAATCTTATTAACATTGCAGGACCTTTATTTTCTTGTCCAGTGATTCAAAGATATATACATATATATGTAAAAGGTCTAGTCTCTCCAAGGACAGAGTTCTTTAAAAATTCAAAATAAAAAAGATAAAGAACCTCTTTTTTTAACTCACACTGCATAATACCATTTGTATATTTTATAGCACTGTAAATCCTCTGCCTTCTTTTTATGATTATCTGTGTATTTCTCTCTTACTTGATCTTATTTGTCAACACATTAGGATAAGCCAAGGAGATAAAATACTAACTGGAGGAAGAGGAAGTTTGGCTGGTGATCTGGTGAATCAAAAGCCAGGCTAAGAGACCTATCTGAGCAGAGGTCTGGGAAATGGGAAGGATTCGTCAAAGTGATAATTGCTTTCCTCTCCTATTACAGAATATCATCCAAACACTAATTTTCATAGTGACATACTTGGAAAGAGGCAGGGGATAAAAAGAATAAATTTCCAGAGCTAAACTTACTTCCAAGAATTTCTTCCTGAAGCACCCCATTAATAGAGCAAACTATGTATCAGGTGAGAGCTACAAAACTCCTAAAGGTAATGATAACCATATTGGTGAATATATATAAGTTTATACTGATGTAATAGTCTCTCTGACTACATGGAGAGCTTCTCCAAAGAAACTATTTCTCAAATACCTTCTCTTTATCTTTGTTGTTTTACGATGTAGCCTATGCACACATGCAAACACAAAATCAGCTCTATACATGACACAGAGACCCCATTGGTGTGGCTCATAACTGCAGATACACATGACAGAAGAGTGCATGCTCTACAGAAATCATAGGCGACCATTTGGTATCAATGTTGAATTTGTTGTTAGTAAGACTGCAAGGCCCTTGAGTCTAAAGGAGAGCCTTTGTTACTAACTTACATAATTCGTATCTATTTTTGAACCCAATACATTGCCCTAAGATAAATGACTATTAAAACAAATCTGTACTCTTTAGACTAAAAGTGTTGGACATAGCAGACACAAGCAGCAAATCAACACACCCCTCTTGCAAGGCCATGAACACTAGGAACCCAAACACGGGCCCACAATGAAAGAAAAATCAACAAAAACTTAGCTACAAGAACCTTCTGGTAGGGGCTGGTGCAGGGTACCAGGGAAACCTGACCTCTGTACTCCACTCTCCTCTTCCACACACTCGGTTTTCAACAGAGAATACACTGCGTACAGTATCACAGCTCAAACACATAGTGTTTGTATCAATTTCTTCATATAATTATCCATTTTCTTTAAGTTCAGTGCCATTACCTTCAAGGGCATGACCATCCTCAGGACCAACCATGGCCAGTGTGTCTATCAGAATTCATCATTCCCAAACATGAGAAGATCATTTATGAATCACAGCTTTCCCCAAGATCTGGAAAATAAGGCACTAGACATAATTCATAACTATGCTGACAGGTCCGTGCACAAATGTTCCAATAAAAGAATTGTTCTTATTCTTGAAGTGCTTATTACCCTAAATAACATCTGCTATGATGGAGGCCTTTAACAAACAGAATGTTACCTTAAAATTCTATATTGTTAGTTATACTTTACGTGCTGGGAAAAAAGGTTGCTTAAGTAGTAAATACATTTTATTAATAGGAAGCTAGGTAAGAATTTTAAAATGTATTCTCCAACTACTTTGCCCTCTTTTCCTAATTTGTGCTGCTTTCCAAAAGCTGCAGGTGCACTTAGGAATGATTACAGCAGCTGGGGCAGAGTTCTTCTCATAAGGCTAGTCCTTGGAAAAATACTTGAATTAGCCAAATTGCTCTCCCATGTTCTGCCCTCCCTTTCTGTAACTATTTACCTCCACTTACCATCTCTCCCCTTCATAAATGTTACATGGCATCAAGATTTGATAAAATCAATTATACTAAAACGAGGTTTAGTATATCATTCCACTTGAAAGTATTTGTGTCTTAAGAGAAAGTACGCGAAGGAAAGGGCAACAGTTAAAACAAGGAAATGAATTTCCACTATGAAATATAACTATGCTCAGATCCAACTACACACAGATCTTGCAGGCATTCATTGTGTCATTCATTCACTAAATAGGTATGAGGACTCGTTATATGCTAGTCTCTGAACCAGGTGCTCGATGTGTTTAAGCCCTCTCCACAGGCCTATACCCTGGCCTCACAAAATTTACCACACACAATTCTCTTGATCTTGGTTCACAGAAGAAAAAAAAAAAACATTGAATGCATGGCCAAGACATTTCAAATACTCTTTGTTAAGTAAAGTCCCAAAACTCCCTGTATTTTTGTACTAATATTAGCTAACATGTATTTTCTAGCTGTGATTTCTGTTGCCTTTTCCTCCTCAGCCTTTATGGAAGAAGAGATGACCCTCCAAGCAGCTTTCTTCAAACAGGAAAGTTACTCAGCACTTTAGGAAGCAGGACACACATCTCTTTCCAGAACCCCATGCAGGAATGAGTAGCAGATCAGCCAACCCCTACTTTGGGCGAATTTTAACAGGAAGAACAGTCTAGACATGGCCATATGTATAATAAGCACTAGGACAGCTTTCCCAGCTCTTCCCAGCCTTCTTCCATTCTGATTGTTTCTGCTCAGGTTACCCCTAAATGCAACTGTTTCTCTTTTCCCTTATATTGCCGAGTATCTTTCTACTCACTGAATGCTGTCAACTCAAACATAAGTCTTGTGTCTTCATCTAGGCCTGCTGAAGATTGGAAGTAGAAGACAATTTCATGATTGAACACAAAGTTTGCCAGCAAAAGCTGATGACATTTAATAATAGACAGGAGGCTTACTGTTTTACGAGCGCAGAAGTTTCCAGATGAAATTGTCAGTGGCTCCCCAGAAGCAGGGTGGATGGCAGCAGTGGTTGAAAGTACAGTTGTAGTCAATAGCGAAGCAAAAGGATATCATTTTAGAGCAAACAACATTCATAAATTTGGGGATGGCTCACTTAAATTAGTAGGCTGAACAGAAACTTAATTATTTCTGGAGACAATTTTCAGAGCTTCTCTCACAGACCTCGAAGACCAGGAATTAGAGACACTTTTAGCAACTGTTTGATCTATATATAGCAGAAAGAAGTGACATAAAAGGAAGGGATGTACTAGGCTGCTTCTATATGAAGTTGAGCAGAGGCTTCTACAGCAATTTTCTGCATTTATAGCCGTGTTGCAGTTTATTCAAAATGATTGCAGTTAATCATGAGAGCAGCCAGATAGTGTTAGAGGTTTCAGAAAGCTGTAAATCAGAAGTTATTTTGACATGTAGGGGTAAGTTTAAACAGGTGTACAAATCTTAATGATGACTTCAAAAAATGGAAAACTCTATGCTAGCAAACAGAGGAATACCAATGGGAAAAATACTGTAGATAATGATTGGCAGCTTGAATTTCTCTTGGAATCAGCTTTTAGCCTAGTGGTTAAAACACCGCATCCTGTGTGTGGAGATCTCAATATTTGATCCTAGCTTCCTGCTAATACAGATTCTGGCAGGTAGGAGGAAGCAGTGATGACAGTGATAGGGTTCCTGTCCCCCATGGGGATGTCTGATTCAGGCTTCCACTTCCTGGTTGCTGGTCTGGTTAGTACTGGCACGTTCTTGCATTTGGGAAGAGAATCAACGATGAGATACCTTGCAATGTCTATCTCCCTCTGTGACGAAATAATTAAAAAAAAAAGCTAAACAAAAAGATTTTTAATTTCTCCTTTGGATTTTTGGCCAAAAAAAATCTGTAGTTTTTATTTTTGTATATATATATCTGTTTTAAATGGGCATTATCCATTTTCTGTTGTAATATTTTAGTACTAAAGCACATAATCCTCTCTCACTATTATACTCTACTTCTCTCTTGCAAGGAAACAGTCAATATATAAGGAGATTCCTATTTGCCTCACCCAAAACACACACTCACACAAACACACACTCATCTATGTGCATGCAAACACATCTGTCCACACAACCACTCTTCCAGCTATGCAGGAGAGCCTGGAACTTGGAAGGAATACTCTTGCACTGCCCTAACCTCATATGTCCTCAGGATTCAGCCCGTCTGAGTGAATAAGTCAATTAACTCACTTTTTTCAAGATAGAACTAATGATTCATTCATTTGTAGTCTGCTCATAAATCTTCCTCAGCTCCACGATCTAGAAATCTCTACTGACACTCACTATCTGGACAAACACCACCCATACCGCAAGGTTCCATCCAAGTTCCACTCCATACACCTACACATTCCCTGTTCCAATCAGACTTCTCTCTGGTGCAAATAACTCTCAATGTTAGGACAAACCTTAGGATTTGGGGCCATTCCAACCGGAGGAAATGCTTTTTAGTTACAGACTATGCTGAGTTGGATAATGTCCACACCAAAATGCACATCCATCTTGATATTCAGTTGTGACCTTATACAGAAATAGATACTTGTGAATTCAGTAAAGATGAGAGTACTGGATATGGGTGAGCCCTATTCTAATTATGGATGACATTATAACAAGAAAGACATAGATGGAAGGTTGTGCTACCACAATCCAGGGGCACAACTGTAACCATCAGAAGCACAGAACAGCAAGAGAGGTGTCTTCCCTAGAGCTTTCAGAAGAAGAATGGTTCTGCCCACTTCCTGATTTCAGAATCTTAGCCTCTAGAACCATGACTTCAAAGACAGCAAGGTTAGGGTGATTTGTTGCAACCACTTTAGGAAAGTATTACATTATCCATGTCTTACAATTGTATTTCTTTAGATTTCATGGCTAGTGAGATCACAGCTAGTGATCAATAATCAATACTTGTTGACCAACAGAAAGACACTTTATGATCATTCTGCAAGCCAGCACAGCTGGCCTGTGCAGCCTTTATTGAAAGCTCGTTGGTAAGGGAAGACAGGGAGTCTTATCAAATTACCTAAAAAGCACAAGAACCCATTTGGTGGACTTACAATGCCAAAGATAGATTCAAGCACAAGAGGTAGACAAAATAGCCATGGTTGTGGATTTGTTATTTGAGGATGGTGGCTTCCCACATAAAATGCCTTTGCTACTCAAAACCATTTCTCACCTACCCCTTTCTTAACTGAGAGCTGTAGGATCATAAGCAAAGGCAAAAATGCTTTTAGAATAATTTCTGTTGGAGCCTGCTAATTCAATCATTAACTTCCATAACCATAATATAGTTTTCAAATTTCTTGTGCTTTTTTTGATGTGGATTACTCCACATTAGAGAGCATATCTACAGAATATTATTTTGAGCTCTATGTTTTGGAAACTTGAACCTAAGTGGTTACCCTTACCTCTTATTGTGAGATTCTTTGGACTGAGAGTAACAGAAAAATGATTCAAAACTACTTGAAATAAGAAAATTCTCTTTTTTTTTAAATGCCCACTGACATGTATGAGAACTGAATGAGATTGAGACAGACTGGACTAGTCTGCTGCACATACTGGCAAACCAGGGCAGGGGGCAGGTCTGCTGGGGATTATTGTGGGTCACTCCGACGAGGCTGCAGCTCCCACAAGTTAATATGAGGGCCAAGTATGTGCTGGGCAGAACCAGGCTGGACTGCAATACCCATCGGTTCCAGTGGAAGACAGGGCTGGAAACAGAACCAACCCAGCAATTGCAACCACCAGCTGACCGTGGTGATGGACTATGCCAGGCCCTGTACTTGCTAGTACATACAAGAATCTGGTCTGGGAACACCTCAGACAAAGTTTCTTTGGGGATCTCCCCAAACAGCCAGACTCAGAACTCTAACCATGAAAAGACAGAGGACAGAACAAGTCAATCAATCACCTCAACTATATGTTGGCTGTGAAATACTGGACAAATGGAGACTCTATGATGGACTATGTCAATCAGTGGATTCTTCAACGACCTCATCGTGCTTGGAGTGGCGAGACTGGCAGCAATTCACAACTGCTGAATGAACTATCAAAACCACTTGAGCAAGTATCTCGGAGCATCAGGGACCTGGGATGGGTGGGAGACTGGGTGGGGCTTCTCCCTTAATATCCCTTTTTACCTCAGATACATGAAGGAAACAATGTGGAAATAGTCTTACTCTCTTTCCTGTAGCCCTTGAACCTTTTTTACCCTAATTAACTATGTAAAGATTGTCAAAAATATAATAAAAATGGGGGGGAAGGCAGTAGGTAAAAACAAAAAAGAAAATTCTCTTTCAATGAATTCTTCATTAACAGTCTCCAGGGATGTTTAATTCTATCAGTGATATTTTGTCAAGCCCATTAGGCTTTGTCTATCTCATCAGGCTGTGGCTGCTCCCAGGACAGCAGCACCACTGGCCACCACAACCATACATGCCAATGTCTACCTGGAAGATAGAGTCATCTTCACAACCCGCCCCCAATCTGTATCTTTCATTCAGAGAGCAAACATTTCCGAAAAGCATCCTGTGCAATGTCCTTCTCATCTCATTGGTCAAATGGTGTCACACAATCCAAGCTTAACCCAGCCACTGACAGAAGGAATTGAGACTGGGAGTTGTCTTAAGTCACTCCTGATTGTAACTGACTGTCCAGGATTGGGAAACTAGGTTGCCAGCATGAGTGAGTCACATACATGACTGTTTATAGGGTTGGAGAGTATGTGAAACACTGTTGACTGTCCCCTCAGCAGCCACGCACTGCTTCCTCAACTCTGAGAACTTTAATTGGGCCACAACAAAAAGATAACTGGATTGTAAACAGAATAGCTACAATTCAAACTGTGCTAAAATATGGGATGCGACTCAACATCCGTGAGAGCTGGATAGTTGAGCTGGTTAGATGGAACTAAGCTTTAATACCCATCGACATGTATGAGAGCCAAATAGGATGTGGGACAGATTGGACTAGTCTGCTACATATACTGGCAAACCAGGGCAGGGGGTGGGCCTGGTGGGGGTTATTGTGGGTCACTCCGACGAGGCTGCAGCTCCCACTGGTTTATGTGAGGGCCGAGTATGTGCTGGGCAGAACCAGGCTGGACTGCAATACCCATCGGTTCCAGTGGAAGACAGGGCTGGAAACAGAACCAACCCAGCAATTGCAACCACCAGCTGACCGTGGTGATGGACTGTGCCAGGCCCTGTACTTGCTAGTACATACAAGAATCTGGTCTGGGAATACCTCAAAGTTTCTTTGGGGATCTCCCCAATTGAACCGCCAGACTCAGAAACCTAGCCAAGAAAAGACAGAGGACAGAACAAGTCAATCAACCACCTCAACCATATGTTGGCAGCAAAATACTGGACAAATGGAGACTCTATGATGGACTATGTCAATCAGTGGATTCTTCAACGACCTCATCATGCTTGGAGTGGCGAGACTGGCAGCAATTCATAACTGGTGAACTATCAAAACCACCTGAGCAAGTATCTCAGAGCATGCCCCACATCCAGGACTTGGGATGGGTGGGAGACTGGGTGGGGCTTCTCCCTCAATATCCCCCTTTACCTCAGATACATGAAGGAAACAAAATGGAAATAATAGTCTTACCCACTTTCCTATAGCCTTTGAACCTTTTTACCGTAATTAAATATGTAAAGATTGTCAAAAATATAACCAAAAAAAAAAAAAAAGAAAAGAACATTGCTGTTAAAATATTTTGCCCTACAGGAGTATGGCTATCATAATATGCAAAAGGAAAGGTAAAGCAAAATGCTTACAGGTTTAAGCATGTTAAGAGGTAAAAGTCATGGAATTTCAGAAAAATTTTGTAACATATATATAACTGGCTATAATTTTTGAGATATTGCTACAACATTATTTAAGTATTTAACATTAATATCTAATGTATGCTGACATTTGAATTTGTTGCAAAATGCCTTTGAAGAGTACACCTATGGAAGTGCTCCTGAATTTCTGACAATGAAAATTTCAAGTTTTAAGGATTGTTAATGGAAACAAATTGGTAACTTTGTCAATTGTCTATCCAGCCTCAATAAGCTCTGTTGTTATTCCAACCTTTGAATTTGTTAAATTCTTAAAAAGTTATGTGATGATATTAAGCACTAATTCCTGTGTTTAAGGTTATATCTCCCTTTTGGTGACTGACCAAAGAAATACACATTTTGCGTCCAGTAAGGTTAAAAAAAAAAAAAAAAAAGAAAAGAAAAGAAAAAGAAATATGGGATGCCAGTGTCGACAAATGCCACCCAGATTTCAAGAACTTTTGCATCAAAATAAGTTTGTCTTTAATTCCATTTTTCTTAAACTAGTGCTCTCAAATGTCTGACTAGCTATTAGTCCATCTACACATAGAGAACAGATTAACACAAGCTACACCCTCTCCTACAATCTGGACATACTACCGGGAGCTATGGAAGCCCCCTTGTGACCTTAAGGTGCCTAACCAACAGTCAAACCAATACAAGGAGAGTAAATAGGCAGCAGACAGAGGACGTGTGGTGAATTGCTAACCTCACCAAGTCACAGACGCCACCCAGATTTTTGCCCTCCAAATCCTCTTTACAGAGTACTCACACACATCAAAGGGAAGAGCCATGAAGCACAAAATACAATGCTGGGAAACGCCAAAATGCTACAGTGCAGTTATTGTTGCAGTTACTGAATCTTTACCCATTATCCCATCAAGACAAAAAAGAAAGGACAAGAAATTATTCTGGGGAAAAAGACAGAAAAGCATTGATAAAACCTTATTTTCCTGGAACCCGAGTTCATTCTTCTTAGTCTGAACGTATGTCATAGAGTGGGAGAGGCCCCTGAACTCCCTGTATTGACGGGATAAATTCATACATAGCAGCTTGGAGCCCTAGGGGCATCTGGGATGGGTCCCCAGCAGGAAACCCCATGACAATAACTAATCAAAATTTGTCCCAAAAACACCATGATGTGGAAAAAAATGGACCATCCAGATCGTAGGTACTGGTTCTGGGCCCAGCTTATCCTAGCAAGAAACTACTCCCTTGGGTACTTTTCTTCAGTCCTTCCTCATAACCCCTTCCCAATCTCCTACTCACTTGTGTTCCATCTTATAAAATGCAGGAAAAGCACTGAACTTTCAAGTGTGCCTAGAAAAGAGGAAGTGATACCATGAGATCAGTAATACAATGAAATGCACCGGCAGCACAGCACGTGCTTGGTGCTGTACCACCAGCAAAGAGGAACTGACCAAATGCATAGAACTGCCTGTTCCCTTGGACCAATGATTGCCATACCTTCATTCTGACCAAGTGTACAAGAGCAATCTCATATGCCTTCTCTATGCACTTTTATCACATACCACAGAAGTTTAAAACTCTCATGTATTTGTGAATTACATCATTCTTAAAAATATGCACATGATTCAGGCCTTCTGAAAATTTTACAACTGAGCTCAGGTAAAATGAAGGAAGACAAAAATGAAGAATCAGAATTGGGATAAGAAGAAATGAGTTTTCTAAGGATCTTGTAGAGTTTTCATTCATACTCTTCTATTCATACAAACATACACACAGAGAAATTAATTTGACTTCAACACAAAACTCTACATTTATAAAATTTCTCCCTAGTATGTTTATCAAGCGGCTTATCATTTTAATTCCAACACAAATTTGTCAGACTGAAGGGTGGGAGAATTTTAATCAGAAGTTATTCACATGGAAGCACATTAAGAATTTGCCACAAAAATACACATGCCTTGAAAGATATACACAAAGTGCTTTCTATACCTCTGAGCTCTTTGATATGTAACATCAATGGCATCAATAGATGCTTGACTTAAAAAGGCTTAAGAAGGCTTTTCAAGCATGACTTTGTCACCCTAATTCCTGATTTTCCAATCGGGACTGATAAATATTCTTCTAAAATACCAGCATCAATTACATTTTTTCCTGAGACTTTATTCTTATGTAATCACTTAAAGTCCCTGGCATAAGGATTGGTGTCTCCCACCACCACTCTCCAGAAGGGTTGAAGCAGAGGGAGCTCAAAGAAGGTCCAGAGAAGGCTCTAAAGATTTAGGCTTGTCTTCTGAGTCTGCTCTCAAGAGCCACCTCAGCAGCCTCCTGTTTCTCACTTGTTTCCTTCTAACACCCCATGCCTGTCTTACTGGTTTCCACCTCTACAGTGTCCACAGACAGAAACATAAATTTGTCCCGAACACTGGATTCTCATCAGAGCTCTGTGATTCACAGTCAGGGAGCTAATCCTACTTACTCAAAATTTCCTGACGTGCCGAGCACTATCAGCCCTGGTTAAGCCCTTTGTAAGATCTGTTAACTCTGCTTTGAGAGATAGGGAAGGGCCCGGCAGCGTGGCCTAGCAGCTAAGGTCCTTGCCTTGAATGCCCCGGGATCCCATATGGTCACTGGTTCTAATCCTAGCAGCTCTACTTCCCATCCAGCTCCCTGCTTGTGGCCTGGGAAAGCAGTCGAGGTGCACCCGTGTTGGAGACCCAGAAGAGGTTCCTGGTTCCTGGCTTCAGATCGGCACAGCACCAGCTGTTGCAGCTCACTTGGGGAGTGAATCATCGGATGGAAGATCTTCCTCTCTGTCTCTCCTCCTCTCTGTATATCTGACTTTGTAATAAAAATAAATAAATCTTAAAAAAAAAAGAGATAGGGAAACAAATGCAGAATGAGCATGCATTTTGGCTTTTCTATTTGTTCAAAAATAATTTGGAAAAACTGCATCTCATTGTTAAAAATAGCACTGTTCTAGGAGTTGCAAGATTCCTAAATAGCTGAAGGACCCCAATCAATGCAGCTCCATTTTCTGAAATCTGTGGTCAAAACATTTGGATCACTCAACCTCTCCAATCCTTTCTAAATCTAAGATTACAGCATTTCACAAACTGAGTGGACCAGAAACTGAGCACATAAATTTTCTAGTAAAAAAAAAAACGTTTCTTAAAACAAGACTGGAAATGGGGAAGGTAAGAAAAGGTATCAAGCAAGCAAAAATCTGGAGAACAAACTCCTCTCTTCCATCTTTAAGAGAAAGCAAATGAAATGATTCTAGGTGGGCTAACAAGCAACACAACATAAAGCAATGGTGTTTATTTATAGGATTCCTAAAACCCAGCCATTGTCCCAGATCAGTAAGTGTTAAATTATGAGGAAAGTAGACATGTTTGATTGATCCTTTTGTCATTCTGGGGGGCATGGATTCAAAAGAAAAAAATGTGACAATTTTATGTGTCATCTTGACTGTGTTCGATGATACCAGATAGCCAGTAAAATTTTATAGCTGAGTACGACAATGAGGGTGCTTCTGAGACATCAGCATTTGGGTCTGCAGACTGAGGACAGAAAATCATCCTCTCAAAGGCAGTAGGCATCATCTAACCCACTGAAGGCCCAAGGAAAACACCCAAAGGTGGCTGTGCACATGTGACTTCATTCTCTGTGCTTGAGCACATCATCCAACACTTCTTCTGCCATTGGATTTCATCACTCCTGCTTCTTGAGTCTTCAAATGTTGAGTGAATTACACCCCTGTATCTCTTGTTTCTCCAGCCTGCAGATGGCAGCACATGGGACTCATTGTCCTCCATAATTATGTGAGCCAAACTCATCATAAATTTCCTGATACATATATGTGTGTATATATATGCATACATCATATACACACTATACATACATATATTTTATATGTATATATATACAAATGTATGTGCATCCTCTTGGTTCTATTTTTCTGGAGAAGCTAGTATAATATGAAACATAAGACTATGTTGTATCCCACTTGGAATAAATTGTGGAGTATCAAGTTTTAAAAGGCCCAAACTTAATATATACACAATAAAGGAAGCAATCTGTGGTTTACATTCAAGCAAAACACTGAATGTATACTTTGCCTCAGTTGAATCATTTAACCATTTTCTCAGCAAGAATATGAATGCAACACATACACAACTGTCTAGATTTCCCCTGCAAAAACAAGATCAGCCAAAGAGAGGGATTCACATCTAACACATTCTACCCTCCCTTCTCCTGGCCTATACATCCTATCTATTTGTTCTGAAATGCAGAGAAGGGTAGAGCGGGCTGAAGAGAGTGGGAGAGACCACTTTAGAGAAAGATACTCCATCTTGATGTTGGGTGAGATCGAACAGGAACTCCATATATCCAAAGCAGAGGGTAAGGATCCAAGAACTTGAGCCATCATCTGCTGACTCCCAGAGTGCAAAAAAAATCCTAAAGCTAGAATTGAGAGCAGAGCTGGGACTGAAACCCAAGGATTCCAGTATGATATGTGGGTGTCCTAACTATCTTCTTAACTACTAAACCAAACGCTTGTCCACATACATCCATTTTCTGCTGCTATTCAACCAGTTTTCACTTCTCAGAAGTCTTTTTTTTTTTAACTGACTGTGTGCTAATCTCTCTACAGATAATGGTTTTTATCTGGTAGTGGTTTTTAAGGTGTTTCTTTCTCCAGGTTTAATTGCATATATATAAATAATAGCTTCCAACCATCTGCATTAAGTGTAAGGGATTAGTTATAATATGAGGAGAGGGGGAAAGTAGTGGAAAATAGGAAGTTATCTGTCAGAAAATCCTCAGCTGGTCAAAGTCCAAAGGAGAGAGAATTGCAGACAGACATCAAGGTATTGAAACCAAAAACTGTCACCTGTTGAACTTGTGGGTTTCTTTCAGTGGCAAATTACAACAAAATTTAAGTAAGCTTGAAAAAATATGGGGCTTTGCTGGTCCATACTATTCATGAAAGCCAAGAACACTAAGACATACGCTGGGCAGGGACATTGCTGAAACACTGGAATCAAAGACTCAAATCCACATAAGACTTCCTTCCTGTTCTTTGTTTCCACTTCTCTCCCTGTGTGTTTCACCCCCATTCACTGCTGATCAAATGAGAGGATATGTGGTCCTTGCCAGTTTCTAAGTTAGGTCTTTGCAACACTTGCAGACCCAAGCCTCTAGGCAGAGGTGACCCTCAGTTTCTCTCTGGCTCCCAGTACAGCTAAGGAAATGAGTCCCCTGCTAACCAATCTTGAGCAGTTGTGAGGACTGATGGTCTCCACGGTGCACTCGTTAGGTATACCATGAAAATGGAGATATGAAAGAGTATTCAAGTGTTCATTCCTGCATTGAATACAACAAAAGGGGAAAGGGAGAGGGAGTTCTTAAGCCAAGGGATCCTGGCAGACCATCCCAGGTGCCACGTGACCTCTACATCTGAGCAGAGCACAGTGCTGCTTAAGCCCCAGCGTCTCATGTTGGCAGCAAACCTTTATTCCTTCAATATGGAACACCACATGGCTTCAGCTCATTGGGTGCTTCAAAGAACAAAGCCTTCTTGGTTAGAGCTAACTGTAACATGAAGGCTGCAAGACAATGGCTGAGGGGATACTCAAGCTGAGAGGAAGGATTCATTAAAGACCAAACAATAAATCAATAATCACTGGTCTACATCTATCAGATATTCTCTGGGAGCTCCCTGAAATAGTCAAAGATGAGGACACACAGAGTTCTCCTGGAGACTGGAGTTTCAGCAAACACAGTAAGAACACAAGGGCCTGATGCTAATAGTTGGGGTTCTGGGATTAGAGTGCCTGAGTTCAAAATCTTTCTCCACCACTTCCCAGCTGTAGAATCTTGGTCAGGTGAAAGTGCCTCTGTGCTTCAATTGTGTCATCTATGAAGTGGGAATAATGCTTACCTACAAAGTTGTATTTGAGGACTGAGTTAAAATACATAAAAGCACTTTAATATTTTATCTCCTGACAAATGAAGATGGAGACTTCTCAAAAACTAAAATCATGTCTATATGCAAAATAATGAGTCCTCAGTGGTAAGCTTGCAGATATTAATAGGATATTTCAGGGCACAGTTATGCCTAGTATCCTCCAACAATGCCAGCTGCAAGCATCTACTCAGCCTGGTGGTGAGTTCACCATACCAGACAGGAAGGGCCTTTTTCCAGCCCTTGTCTCCCCCTCAACACCTCTCCAAGATCTGGTGTTGAGAATCTTCTGGTTCAGGCCTTGAATCAGTCATGTAGTTTGCTTCCCATCCCCTCCTGATTCTAGCTGTAGAACCTGGAACTTCAGAGTTTCCAAGACTTACTGGGGAGGAGTGAAGAAAGAAGATAAATGCTGAGAAAACAGGACTATCCACAATGGCCTATTGAAAAAGACAGCGGGGGAAAAAAACTGGGAAGAGTGTTCATCTGCACAGTATGACGTTATGGTCCAAGCTGTCCCGGAGACAGAAGATAACACTCAGTTGCCCTCCAGGACAAGGTCAAGGCAAACACATTCATCCTTGGCCACCTACCATGGCTCTGAAATAACAAGAAGACAGAAGACAATGGGGTTAATCCCGGGCACCTAAGATCAAAGAGTAGCCACATGTAAGCAGCTGCACAACCTCTACAGAAACATCAACTCCAAAATAAGATGGAACAGTGGACTCCTTTGAACTTTTAGCAGGCAATACCCATTGATTGAAATTGCAGCAAGGTTTTTTTTTATTTCCTCTTTAAAGGAAGTTGCTAAACTTGTTACTGGAAAGAGTCTGATTCCTTAGATTGTTCCATATGCCCAAATCTGACAGTTACACTGGCACACTTTGATTCCCTATTTCAAAAACGTGTGTGGATACGCAACCAGCAACTTCCATGTCACATCCTGTTCTCTCAACCCAGCTTTGACATTTGCAGAGGACTCTTCCAAGCGAATAAACGAAGCACCAAGCAAACTCAGCCTCTTCCCTTGAAGCCATCTCTTGCGTTAACATATTCCTCATCAAAGATGCACTAGAAAACACTGTCTAGTGCGTAGAGAAGGTGTAATTTTTCAGTTTCTCACTGAGACGCAGGTTGGCAAATAGGTTAATTTTAACTTCACAGATTGTAAGGTGTGTGAACAGAACAGCTATATCAAGAACAAAATAGAGCTGAGAGGAAAGAGCTGATCTGAACGGCCATGCTCTTTCATCCCTCAGGTCAGAGAGGCATTGAGATCAGCCTCAGGAACAAGCTGTAACAAGGCTGGCCTGGGAACATCAGCAGGACATGTCCCTTTCATTCTTCCCAGGCAGACAGATGTGTACGGGATGTGTAAGAAAGCGACACGCAATTTTTTTGTAAATAATCACTATTGGTACCATTTGGTGAGTATACTACATGTCACTCAGCTATGAACGTGACATGTAAGACTGCATCAAATTCTTATAACAACTCTACCAAAAATGATGATTTCCATTGATTTTACAGGCTTGGAGAAGTTAAATGATTGCTTGAAATCATGTAGGTGGTAGAGACGGTAGCTGTACCAAGTTGTGTCTGACTTCAGAGCCCTCGCTGTAATCTGCTTTTGGCCACAAGCCCTGTGACAAGAAAGGATCATTGGCTGCTGGCCCTCAGTGGTCCAGGTACCCTAACACAGTCAAGGGTTGCTCCGGCCACTCAGTAGTCTCTTCCCAGCTCCCCTGTTTCACCCTCCTCCATAAGCATGAACTGGCAGGGATCAAGGGCAAAGGAACAGGGAGACAGAGAGCACTTAACTTGATACTCACAGGTACCAAACCCTGTGCAAGTATTAAAAACCCATGGGTAGGGCGAGATTTAGGGATTATCTGTATGCTTCAGCTATCAAGCATACTCACTGCTCTTCCTAAACCTACCTCGTCACATTGGCTCCAAAGCAGTTTTGTTTGCTTTGCTCTTTTACCCGCTTCATTAGCCTAGACAAAGACTTCATTTCTGATTTTGGATGAACAAAGTCATTCTATATGAAATGCAACTGGTTCTACAAGTCATAAGGCAGTAAGGTCACACCCGTAGATTAAATGCAAGGTAAGACCAGTAATGAATAAGATAATTAAGTCATTTTAAGGCTTCTTACACCTACTACCTACCCAACCAGAATGTGTTTATTCATTTTCAAATGCCAGAAAAATCCAAAGAAGGATATCATGCTCACCTTAATAAGGAAATAATAAGTGAATCTTAAAGGGGTTAACTCACAAGTGATTTAGACAAATAGTTTGGTAATTTCCTGGAAAATACACACACTAAAAGATTTTCCTTGATTATATTTTGAATTAAGTAAAGCATGTTAAATTCTTTGTTTTAAAAAAAAACTGAGTAATTGCCTTGGGCTGTTAAATAACTGCCTTGGAGAATAAAGACAGAAGGTTATTCTGGTTTGATCTGAGAGCAGAGCAGGCAAAGCTAGGGCAGCATGGAGTGCAGAAGTTTTGCAACCTTGTATATTAAGATAAGTACTCCTCCTTGGATGAAGTCACAGTTCTCTGAATATCTTAGAAACCACAGCTTCCTTTGAATTCTTGACAACAAGTAACCTTTGAATGAAGTGTATCTCTTCCTACAGATCACAACAGCCATTGATTAATAAGTAGACACAGACAAAAACCGTTGAAAACAAACAACCACCCATGTACCCCTCTTCCTCCTGGGAGAACAGGTAGACAGTATTTCCTGCCTCTTCTGCTGTTGGTTGTGGCCATATAGCCAAGGAGAGCAGCAGTGACAGGTGTCACTCCCAGGCCTGGCCCACAATAGCAAGGTGTGTACTCCTCGATAGCCTTTCCTTCTATCAGCTGGCAACCCTGGAAGCCACAGGTCAAAGATGTCACAGCCTCCACTGGCCTATGCCCCTCAGTGAATGCATGAAGAGGGCCTCCCTGCTGACTTGTTCACCTGCTCAGACTCACCACATGAGCCAGAAATTAACTCTGTAATGTTTATCCCATAATATCTATTTGATGGGTCATTCTTGGGGCTATTAGTCTGTTCATAATGCAGCATGTTTTTCAGTTAAAAATCAGTTTTGACTTTATTAAAATCATTTCAATCTTGATCGACCACCTTGGGATTACTCAGGAGAAGCACCAACCATGTGGAGTTGTCCATGTGAGAAGAAACCTGACAGCTGATCAATAAAATACCTGCCCCTAAAACTATAAACTTACAATAAATTTTGAAACAATGGCTGGTTTTCTCTATGATGGGAGCCTTGACGTGGACACAGTATCTTCCAGTTCCCAAACCAAGAACATCTGATGATAGCTCAATTTCTACCTTTCTAGAGAGTAAGAACCCATGTCTTTGAAGTGGCCCCCAGCAACTTCACAAGTGCATTTGTAGGATGCCGTAATCCTTTAACTAAGATTACTGGCTTTGTACAGACAAATTTTACTTGAATTCTGGTCTCATCTTAAAGCTTGCAGCTTCAAGGAAATTTTTAATATATTTTTTTGACAATTGAGGATCAACCAGAAAACAGTGCCTAAAATCAGTGCAAAGTAAATGCTGGGTTTTTTTTTTAATATTTTATAGAACTGCTCAGAAGCATTTGAAAGTGGATTTTCAAACACTTAAAAATTATTTTCAATCTACATAAATAGGGGCCAGCATCATGGCATAGCTGGTAAAGCCAGCATCAACAACACCTACTTCCTACATGGGTGACCATTAAAATCCCGCAGCACCACTTTCAATTCAGCTCCGTGCTAATGCACCTGGGAAAGCAACAAAACGTAATCCAAGTGCTTGGGCTCCCACACAAACATGGGAGACCCAAAAGAATTTCCTGGCTCCTGGTTTCCATCTGGCCCAGCTCTAGCAGCTGCCATCATTTGTGGAATGAATCAACAGGTGAAGAGCTCTTTCTTCCTCTCAATTCAAGTCTCTTCTGCTCTTTCTGTAACTGTGCATTTCAAATATCTAATCTGTATAAATAACATGCAGAATATATCTAGTGAAGCATTCAAATCATTTTTCACATACAAGATCATTCCCTCTCCCTTCTCAATTATTGAAACCATGAATTTCAAGGAAGTTATCTGGTTCCTGATTTCAGACTTTACATATTGCTGGGACAGGAAATCAGAATAGGGGTCTGAATAACGGTCAGTTCTGGATACCAGGGAGGGAGATTTGGAAAATAGCAGAAGAGAAGATGTGAAGAGAGAGAAAGAAGTCTTGCACTTGAAGATAAGGGAAATAAAGTACTAAGTCCAAAAAACAGGGAACATGCAATTGAGAACAGGGCAACAGGTAGACTAGCACTTAGTCATGCAGTGACTGAAGGGGACAGTGGGTCACGAACAATTCTTTCATAGTCTGTTTGAAGCTATTCAGTCATGCAATTAATGCTCTTAGTTTTCATTGGCCTATAAATTACAAATTCAGAGTATATTTACTTTTTCATGTTTTTTATTAATATAAAGAGAGCAGACTTCATGAATTTCACAGAGTACAGTTCTAATGTGATCCTTCCCTCTCCTATCCCTGCAACCCTCTTTCCCTTCTCCTTTTCCTTTAAGCGTTTGGTGCTGAAATCCCATGGCACTCCCTATAAACCTAGATCTCAGCCTCAAATCCAAACCCCCTCAACATACTTATCCCGATATTACTTGTAGGAGCCTCTAAAAGCATGAGTCCTTGGTCACCTGTGGTGTCTTCCATGGGTGGCGCTCATGCTATTAATGAAAGCAGCTTGTTGTTGCCAGTGGGAGCATAGCATTTATATCACTAACAAGCACACAAGTAGTAAGCCAAGGGTGCTGGCAGCTACAGTAAAATCAAAAATTCAAATTAATGCCTTGGGTTGGGACCTGTCCTCTCACCCAAGCGCTGCTCATGTTAAACATTGGCCAGATTCAGTCACTCTGTAGATTGCATGCTCTCTCCACACTTCAGTTCCTCTTATGTTTCCTCTGATCATGACTTCTCTGTACGCAAGTCTTGAAGAAAAAGGAATCAGATCTCAAAACGGAATCTTGTACTGGGTTTTGAGCTCTGCCAATAATTTGTACCATTGAAGGGCATCCGAAGCAGCTTTTTTGACCATAACCAGATGGCTGCGGCTTCCCAAATTATCTCTCTTCAATGTAACATTTCTTTTCATTTGTTTCATGGAACTTTTTAGAGGTCGATTGCCATCTTTTATTTCAGTAACTGAAATTCCCCCCAAAGAATATATTTTAGCTTCCCTGTCAAATTTTTCCTAATAGTTGAAATTATCAGGTTAGAAAAGGGATTTAATAATATGTTTCACTTTATAATGCTACGAAGAAACAGTAACTTTTTGGTAAACTGTGTTGATTTAAACAGAGTCTCCATATCTCAGTATCTCCCATCCTCCATCCATCTAAACGTCCCTCGAAAAACAAATAAAGAAAAAATAAACTCACATATACCATATGTACACATAGATGTGTACATACGTATATAAAGTTTATATGTTATAAAGAAATATATTAGGAAAATAAAGATATTCCAAAGCCTGAATTTCAACCAAATCTGGGAATAAGATGGAAAGACAGTTCTCAGTTCTTGGGAAAATTTCAATGACCAATTAGCAATGGAGTCACTGATAGGAATTGATGGAAGAAAGTATTTAAACAGAAGTAACAGAAAAATCATTATCACTGCCATTAAACTGAAAATCACTGAAATATTTAGTTTCTCTCTGTCTCTCTCTCTCTCTCTCTCTCTCTCTTTCTCTCCCTTCTCTCTTCCTCTTTCCCATTCTCCCTCTGCAGCTATTTCAGTCCTGCCACTAAAACAGGCTGCTGTTCTTTGGGCCACATATTGATAAATGATGCATTTTCCAATGAAGTCTGCACTGGAAAATGTTCCAGCTGAAGATAAAGAGAGAGGAAACCACATACAAAAAGAATATGGTTGTCAGCAAGGTAAGGTAGAGAGCTGAACGGATGATACTATTGTAGACGCAAAGAGGATTAGAGTGTGATATCAGTCTTCATTTTTCTGCATGCAATCTCATTCCTTCTTCTATTCCCTAAATATATGGTAAAGATCATGCAATCTGGACTGAGACTTCTTTGGGGAGTAGTTTATGGTCATTCCTTAAACCCCTTTGGCCCTTTGTTTGCTCCAGCTATAAAACAGGAAGAACAATCCCGAATGTTTTCCCAGGGCTCGAGATGCTGATGTGTGATCTTTAAACACTTTTCTTTTGTATTATCGGGATAGGGTGAACTATGCTTTGCTCAACAACAACAAACTAAAATCTATGAGACTGAACAATCATTGAGCTCATACAAAGGTCATGGAAGATTGTGGCAACTCTCCCAGGCAGCTGTGCTTGCTCCCAGCCTCGAGGTAGGAATCCCTGCTACCCAGATCCTGGGAACCAAATGCTGTTCCATGGCTCTTCCATGAAGGCAGAGATAAAGAACCTGGAGAGCCACCACCCACAACCATGGCCAGAACTTGCCCTATGACATCTCTCAAGTGGGAGGATTAAGAACTAAACATCTGTGTCACAGACAAGGAAGCACAAAACAATAGAGATCATAGTCCAGAAAATTATCAGTATGCTCACAAAGCAGCTAACAAAGAGAATCCTTGCAACCAAAACTCAGCTACATGCTAAGGGAGCTGAAGACAATTCCAAGCAACAGCCCCTTCTCTCAAGGAGCTTTCGCTCTGTTGCAGAGTAAAGAATCCGAGCAGCAAGAAACAGGAGATGATCACTCTAGTGGGAACCAGAGTGCTCACATTCCAGAAGCAGCTTTGTTATTTTCTAGTTGCATCCCCATGGGCAAGCACCACAGCCATCATCTGACTCTTCATGTGAAAACCAAACAGAAGAGCATCTACTTATCTACCCTCCAGGGCTGCATTAAGGGTCCACTAGGAGGGCGCTCCTGGCTGAGCACTGTGAATGAGAAAATCCTCTCCACACATAAGACGAAGCTGGAGAGCACTACAAAAGAAAACAGTAGTGCCTGATCCACTGATTGAACACCTGCTTGTTCACAAACTCTGTGATTTACATAGTCTGTCTTGGGCAGGGGTGACATTGCGGCATAGTGAGTACAGCTCTCAACCATGGTGCTGGCACCACAAAGAAGTGCTGGTTTGCATCCCAACTACTGCACTTCCAATATAGCCAGCTGGTAATGGCCTGGAAAAAGCAGTGAAGGATGCCACAAGCCTTTGGGGCCCCACTACCTACATTGCAAACCCAGCTGAACCTCCTCGTTCTTAGCTTTGATCTGGCCTCTCCCTGGTCATTTTGGCCATCTAGGGAGTGAATCAGTGGATAGAAATTTTCTGTCTCTCCCTCTCTCTGTGTAACTCAAACTTTCAAATAAATAAAATCCTCAAAAAAATATTTTCCTGGAATTTAATATGGATTTAAACAGGAAGAGAGAAGAAAGCAGAACTTGATTCTATGTGTCAGGGGCATCTTGATACACATGAAAGGTCCGGATTCCTAAAGTAAAAGACAGAAAGGTGAGTCTAGTAGCACAAATGGTTTCTGAGAAATGATGTGGCAAAAACCTGCACTGCTATAGGGAGGAACCCACTGATGGAGAAATCGTGAAGAAGGCTGACAAGAGTGGCCCAGATCCAGGTGTTAATAGGGAGCCATAACAGGTTCTGGAATAGGAACATGACACAACAAAAATGCTGCTTAGCAAGATTAATTGAGCACAAAATTGTAGGATGGCTTAGAGCATAG
This sequence comes from Ochotona princeps, assembly GCF_030435755.1. Lineage (NCBI taxonomy): Eukaryota > Metazoa > Chordata > Mammalia > Lagomorpha > Ochotonidae > Ochotona > Ochotona princeps. Next base: position 31,312,054 of record NC_080836.1, read on the forward strand.
TGAAGTTGGGAGGAAGAATCACTTAAAAATGTGTCTTGAGTGGAGTTTGGGAATAGAAAGGAAGAAAATGTGACTGGGAACATAAAAGTCAACATACAGATTAGTTAAGAGGGTCAAAGGTGTCCCAAGTTTGAACCTGTAAAGTAATAAGACCTACTTTGCCCCTTTATCAGATAAAGAAGGCCATTGCAAACATTTGATACATGGAAATAATGTGGTTACTTAACATTAAAATGAGAGCAAACGTCCAGTTGTTAATTTTGACCTATTTCAAGGGGCTACATACACTCTCATTGGAAAAGAAGTATAAACACGTCATACTTCAGCTATAGCCACTTATACCCATTAGTTCTAGACATATCCCCAGTTTTGAGCAAGACATGACCTTCAACAGTGTCCATACCACATCATTTAAATCTTTAACTTACTCCACTCTCATACACATTTATGTCCCCCACCCTAACTACTTCAGGCCACCTCAGCAGCCCAGGTGCTTCTCACCTCCACTGCTAGACACCCTCAGGCCATGACATTTTTTTTCCCATTTTCTCTCTGAAGGACCATGCCATGCCTGACCGTATGCCTCAATATAACTTTGTGCCTCTAGAATGTCATTTGATGCACTCAGTTGGAGATTACTGCCAATATACATTCTTCCAATTCTAGGCTGAGGAACTCAACCAGATGTGGCTGACACTGTCAAGACCACCGAAAGAACCATAAGAAAGCCATCAGTCCCAGATGCACTATAGCACTTGGTAACTATCTCTTCTTTGCAGTGTCACGACTCAATAGCACAGTAGCCTGATCTTCTAGAGTCTTATATAGTGCTGAGTGTGATAACCTGCACACAGGCTCACACTACAGGTATATAAGAAGTGCTTCTCACAGCCACCCAGTGAGAAAGGCACTATTATTCAATTTTACAGATGAGGCAAGTAGGGCCCAAAGAAGCTAAGTTACATGTTTGAGTAATGGCAGGGCTGGGATTGGAATCCTATAAGCTTTTCCAAATCTATTCAATGAGGACTAAAAATCAAAGACAGAGCAAGTGACTGACATTTCTCTATGTTTGTGCTTCCACCAAGCCCTCCAGGTCCTAGTAAAGGACTATTCTACATTTCAGATGTGGCAACAACTAGCTAATAAGTGTCTTGTTCATTGAATTGAAGTCAACTGATGGATAGCTAATGTGAAGGGGAAAAAAAAGATAAAGCAAGAGAGAGGGGTAAGGCAAAGGGAATCATGAAAGAGGCGTATTAACTGACTTCAATTGCCACAAAGAAGAACAAAGATGGAAGTGTGCCTCTAGTCAGACAAAATTGGTCTAGTCTGACTGCTCTCCCAAGTCTCACCTCCTTTCATCAGATGGAAACCAGGCCCTTTTTCAAACATTTCCTCAGAACATTTTCAAGTATTACTTCTCATTATTCTTATATTATTCCATTTGCATTTTAAGCATACAGGATAAAGGCTGGAAAACAATGAAACATGCAAATAAGGAAGCTGAAAGTGTTCTTTGAAAAGTTAAGTGATCAAAAGTAATGGATTTGAATTCTTTAAATGCAATACATTATCTCTGAAATCGACTTTTCCATGCCTTTTCTACCTTCCCCCTGCTTTTGTTATACTGTGCCTTCAAATAAAAAATCCACAATAGCATTTCATAGGGAAAAGTAACTTTTAGAGCCTCAATTATTTATTTTTTAATCTTATAAACACAAGAAAAGGAAAGAAAGTTTAACCTGAGTGGATAATTCTACAATGAATCTCTGTTATTGCTATTTGAGATGTTATATAATCAACAGTGGTACACTGGGGACTAGGCGAGACCCTGAGACTTCCTCTCATTCCAGAAAAGGACTAGTGTCCTGAATTTCATTATGGAAGACTTCAGATATATATATATAATATTGCATAGCCATCCAGGGTTTTATTGCAAGGAGCTACACTTCAGCAATCCTGTTTATAAAGTATACATTCAACTTATCTTCAGTAACTTATCAGCTCATAGAAGAAGGAACCATTTCAACTTTCTGTCTGCCTTGCAAAGTGCCTAAGATGTCCCTCCATACAGATCTGTTCAGAAGCAATGTAGTTCATCATGACAATGAGACAGGAGCCACAAAAATTTTCCTCAAGGATGCCGGGATGGTTAGCAAAGTGAGCACCCATTTTAAAATAAATTTAAGAGACCACTGATGTCTTCTGTGAGCCATGCTCCAATCTCTTCACTGCCAATGCTGGATTCCCTCCTTCCCTCTCACTCATCAACTCCCAGGCTGTCAGGATCTTGTCCTCCCATAAGCACATGCATTTAAAAGGCAAAAGGGTACACAGCCCAGAAAGGAAATTGCTTTATTGCTTTTACTTATAAAAATACATTCTAAGGCATAGCATACAGAGGAGAAATTCATCTTTACACCACTAAATGATAGGCTATCTCCTTATAGATTATTACATGCACATCCTCCAAAAGTTCACGAAAAATGTATCTCATGGGAAAATTAGGCATGGATTTCAAAGTCTGTGCACCATACAAGTCAGACCATGCCTCTATGCCATGTTACAAGCTGTTTTCCACTTAACTACTGAGCCCATAAAGACAGTCACAGCTCTTTTTTTAAAATGCCTTTATAAATACTGGAAGATGAATCACATTTTGTCTTTTTCTGATAAAAAAAAATTTGTGCTGCATACTCTTATCTCCCCATCGCCACCAACATCTGGTTAGAACGATGCAACCTCTTTATGCAGTAAATAATCATGATTTACTCCACACAGGGAACTCAGAACAATGCAACAAAGGTGGCAACAGTTCCTTCCCTGCCTGGAGTGCTTGCAAGCAGGGACCAGGTCCCAGTCTTTCTCTGCCTTCTCAGTGCTCGGAGCAGAGGCTCCATGGGTTTAGCAGGTGGGCTCTTGTAGGCTGATCATTCACAGGTTTCCACTCCAGGAAACAGTTTCCTCTTACAGCTTTGATTATCTCCTCCCCTTCATTTTCTCTGCTTGCTTTTGTTTTGTTTTTGGCTAGAAGAGTGAAGAGATGCTGCACCTCCTGGCTTGGTTTTCTTACCTCACGAATTTTCACATATTTCTACTTCTTGTTGTGCTTTTATAGTCTGAGAGACTTCCTCTACTTCATTTTTCAACTCATGCACTGAATTATTTTTATATTGGCAATAATATTTTTATTCCTTAAGAGCTGTAACTTTTCTGATGGCTCTTATTTTATGCAATATTTTCCTTGACATTCTCTGAGGTGTTTTTTTTTTTTAAGATTTATCTCACTTTATGAAAGTCAGAATTAGAGAAAGATTGTCCATATGCTGATTCACTCTACCATTGGCCACAACCAGGAGCCAGGAACATCATCTGGGTCTCTCAGGTGGGTGGTAAGGATCCAAATACTTGGGCCTTTTGTGTTGTTTTTCCCAGGCCATTGGTCAGGAGCTGGATCAGAAATGGAACAGTCAGAACATGAATCTATGCCTATATGGGTTGCCAGATTTGCAGGCAGTGGCTGTACCCACCATGCAACTAAACCCAAAGAGTCATTATTCGTTTATTGTTTCCTAAATAAATTTGTTTTCCTTTTTATGTTTATCTTGAATCTTCTTTATTTTTTTAAGGATTATTTATTTGGGGCCCGGCAGCGTGGCCTAGCAGCTAAAATCCTCACCTTGAACGCACCAGGATCCCATATGAGCGCCGGTTCTAATCCCGGCAGCTCCACTTCCCATCCAGCTCCCTGCTTGTGGCCTGGGAAAGCAGTCGAGGACGGCCCAAAGCTTTGGGACCCTGCACCCGCGTGGGAGACCCAGAAGAGGTTCCATGTTCCCGGCTTTGGATCGGCGCAGCTCTGGCCTTTGCAGTCACTTGGGGAGTGAATCATTGGACGGAAGATCTCCCTCTCTGTCTCTCCTCTCTGTATATCTGACTTTGTAATAAAAAATAAATAAATCTTTTTTAAAAATTATTATTTATTTGAAAGGTGGAGTTATAGAAAGGGAGAGACAGAAACAGAGAGGGGAGAAGAGAGGAGAACGAGAAGGTGATGGAGATCTTTCTTGCCCTGTTTCACCTCCCAGATGGCCAGGACTTGACTAGACTGAAGCGAGAAGCCTGGAACTCCATTTGGGTCTCACAAATAAGTAGAAAGAGCCCAAGAAATTGTGCTGCTTTCCCAGGTACATTACTAGGAAGCTAGATCAGAAGTGGAGTGGCTTCATCATCAACTGGCACCACAAAACAGGCCCCCATTCTTTGCCAGTATTCTTTTACTTCACGCTTCTGGATCAACCTGTCACATCAAAGAAAAGGGGAAAGAGACCACAACTGCTGATACATAAGACCCTTTGAAAGGCTCTCTTCAGTCACAAATGTAACAGAGAGCTATGTGGCTGTCTTTAAAACACAAGCCTTGATTTGTGGAGTAAGAAGCCAATTCTTGGGCTCAACTCCCTGCACCACCCCAGCTTCTTTGTGGCAGCAGCGCCCTCCCCTGAGTCAGGACCTGCCCCCAAGGGTTAACTCCATGATGTAAGAGGGCATGTCTCTGGTTATTTTCCAGGAACAAATGATTCCTTGGGTTCCTAGAAATAGAAGCCAATTCACAGTGGTAGGGGGTAGGGTGAGAAGCAGACACCATTGGTTCAGGTGCACAATCTCCTGTGTAAATTCTGAAACTTCTGAAATCCAAACAACTCTACAAACCCAATGTTGCTTTTCAAGTTTGGGGCTGAGTCTTCGGATGGCCAAGTTGATCAACTGATTGCAGCTATTTATTGATCTACTTAGTGTAAAGAATGTAAATATTAGGCCTTCATTTCTCTGCCACCGGCTTCACTGGAGAGCTAATAAGGCTTTGAATATGAGAGGCTCACCTTCCTGGGTATTCATTAAAACATACAACATGTGTACTTCTCCGAAACATCTTTCTTTCAAGGAATTTCTCAATTTCACCCTCAAAAGGTTAACTGCAGAACACTGATTTCCACTTCTAAACAATCATGTGTTAAAAGTAGGTTGGTGGTAGCAAGCTTTTGCTAGTTGATTTTGCTTTTTTTCAATTAATATTCATAAAGTTTTAAAAAAAGAAAGTCTAAAGAATCAATTGTAATCAGGGTAACCCATTTACCCAGAAACAGCAAAAGTAGTGTTAATGATAAAGTTGCTTTATCACTTGGAGTTAATTTCACTGGGTTTTCTTATCCTCTTTGTGGTTCTTTTCATGGCTGCATTCGTTGTTTTCTTTTTTAATCTGTATGCTTATTTTTATGTGATACAAAGTAATTATGCATATTTATGGGGTCCAGTGTGGCATTTCAATACCATGTATACAGTGTGTAACTATCAGAATAGCATGGTTAGCATATCTACTACCTCAGCATTTACCAGTTCTTTGCACTGGAAATGTTCAAAATCCTCTCTAGCTGCTATTTTGCATCTGTCAATGACCAGATTCTTTTCCTCCCAGCACATATGTAATAGTGAGGTAAACTAATATAAAATCTATAGCAAGCTACTGGGTGAAGAACACGTGAAAATGAACCTCTTGCAGCAATGGTTCTTAACCCAGAGATTTCCCGAGTTATCTCAATGGCTGAATCGCTCCTCCAGTTGCATAAGGCGGAAATGAGATTAGTCTCCCTCTTTACTTTTAGTTTTGTTTGTTTCACAGAGAGAGGGGAGAATAGTCCTATACTCTGGTTTACTTCCCAAATGCCTGCAAAATTCAATACTGGGTCAGGCCAAAGCGAGGAATGAGGAAGTCAATCCAGGTCTTCCATGGGAGTGCCAGAAACTCAGTTACCCGGGTCCTCACCCCTGCACCCCAAGGGTCTTCATTTGACAGCAAGCTACAGAAAGGAGCCAGAGCCAGGAATTGAACCCAGGCACTCCAATGTAGAACATGTGCCTGTTTATCAGCATCTGAACCTCTATTCCAAATCCATGTCTCTAGCATACTTATCAGTATAACTCAAGACTGTTAGTAATAAGTCCAAGAGATATAATTTAATTTCAAAAAAACTAGAAATTATCGTCAGAAATCACCTAATAAAAAGTTAATTTATAATGCATAAACTAATTAATAATTTATCTCCTAGGATAAAAACTATCAAAAGTAATTACAATTAAAACATACCCCATTTCTTTTTGAAAGGATAATATGCAGAAACCAAGGTAATCAACAGATTTAACTAATGCCATCACCCCTTTCTATCAAAGCTTATGGCTAATTTTTAAAAATTTTTTAAATACAGGATTTCCATAGCCTTAGCTCACAGCCCATTAAACTGGCAATTGTCACTTTACAAATGGTAAAATCTAACCAAAGCTTAGTAATTTCATCTAACAAAGATATCCACTCATTTAAAAGGATCTGAGAAACAGCCCTCATGTGCTAAAGGCTTGGATGAGAGATTAAAATTGGCTTAAATTAGGCCACCCTGAGCTACTGACCTACAATCAATTTCTGATGAAACAGAGACTTCAAGAAAGGCGATTAAATACAAATAGTTTCCTGCAGGCAATAACCTGTGAGAATAGGAACCAGTACATATTTTCATCATCATAGTCCCACTCTATCTCACGATAACTGGCAAATATTTCTCTCTTAAAAGTATGGTAAGTAATGAAAGAATAAAGAATTACTGGGGGGAAGGTGTATGAACGTGAACAGTAGTGTTGGGTGTGTCATTGGCTTGCCCTAAAGCTCCTGTAGGGGCAGGTACTGGAGACCGAAAGCTCAAGAGGGCAGACTCTGAATTGCACTGGGGAGGCAGCACCACCTTACCCCAGATCATAGCTATTCACCATGTACAGCCTCTCCACCTAACCTCTGAAAAAAATTTGCCTCACTCTTTTTTTCAAAGATCTATCCACCTATCTATCTGAAAATTAGTTACGAAAACAGAGCGAAATCATTGTTCCATCTGCTGGTCCGCTTGAGAAGCTGCACAATGGCCAGGGCTGCACCTTTTTGAAGCCGGGAGCCAGGAGTTCCATCCCGATCTTCCACACGGGCAGGAAAGACTGTACCACCTGGGCCATTGTCCACTGTCCTTCCAGGCCATTAGCAGACAGCTGCCTAAATGGAGCAGTCAAAACACAAACTGGTGCCCAGCATCACAGACAGAAACTTAACTCACTATACCACAACGCCAGATCCCTCTATTCAATCCTGACTCCTTCCTTTTCTTTAAAAGTTTTGATAGGAAGGCTCTCCCAAATAAATTTCCTGTTCACTCAACTTCATTCCATAGCCTGCTTCCCTAAGGAGCCAATCTGTGACTAGTGTGCACTTCAGCTGAATAAATTAAACATTTAGAAACACAAAATATTTGGAAAGTATAATTTCCTGACTCCCTTTCTCCAACACCCAATTTACAACTAAATTCTATGAGCTACTGAATAAATGTCAGAGAAGGAACGTTTCATTTGAAACAGACAAGAATCACTGTGGTGCATCATCGTACCGTATCACTTTGGAAGCCAGAGTCACTATTAAGTAGAGACTGATTTGTGAGCTTGTTGTCTGTATAGTGCCACTGGTACTCGGGAGGAGTGCAATACGGCTGTCCATAGCATGGAATCAGGTATCCAGTCTGCACTGGAATCCCTTCTTCATGACTTATTGGTTAAGTGACCTTAATGAGCAAGTTACCTTATTTCTGTAATAATCAATAATGGAGATAACCAATATAAAATCTGTGTGAAATACTTAACCAGGTATTTCATACATAGCAAGCACTCCCTAGATGATCAGATACTTAATTTTTAAAATATTTACTACTAAGAAAACAGAAAGATGATGTCTTTCCATTGGTTGATTTTTCAACCTGAAAACTAAATGATTACTGCTGTTGCCAAGGAAAATTAATACTCCACACATTGTGTATTAGTGCTGAGAAATGAGAACACTAAGTGTTTACAAGGAAACAGAAGAGGCACAGGCAGAGCTTCCAGGCTGTTCGTTTCAGGAAGGATGAGTAATTGGTGAAGTATTTCCCATTTTTGAACATGCTGTCAAATACAGTGCATGGCATTCAGAACATGGACCAAGCCTTTATACCCACAGGCAAACAGTATGGACAGGTCATCTCCAATGCAGGTATTGTTATTAAAACTAACTTTGTGGAAAGTTTCCCACTGGCACACATTTGGCATGGGTCGGGGGCAGACCAGGCTGAATCAGTTCACGTCATCCACTGGCAAATCTGAGCACCAGAACAGAGACAGGTTCGGTCATGACAAAAACCAGTGCAGAATACGGAATGCCAAGGTGAAGTTGCCTATACTGGATGTGACCGCAGCGCCCAACCAGCACGCGTGAGAACCAGGAAGGGAGGGGGCAGAGCCAGCAGGGGGAATGGGGGTGTTCCCTTGCTGGACAGCTACTCCCACTGGAGAGCGTGAGCTGGAATGGGGACAGACCAGACTAAGCAGGGCTACAACACCTATGTGCCTCATGTGGACTAGATAAGGGCTGATTATTTCTGATGGTGTAAACAAAATTAGAGTGGGTGAGGGTTATTTGGGCTTAGCCGCAGCATCAATTGGAAGAGCTGGCACTGGGGGCCAATTCTGTCAAGTCAAACCAAAGAACCACCTGGAGACTGCATAGCTGGGAGTGGGAGAGGCCTGGAAGGGAAACAGGAGACTGCTCCCTCTTGGGTTACCACTCACACAGGAGGGCACAAAAACTAGTACAGGGACTGGGGTGGCTAGACAGAGGCACCCTACAACATCCGTGAGGGCTAGATAGTTGAGCTGGTTAGATGGAACCAAGCTTCAGTTGACATGTATGAGAGCCAAATGGGATGTGGGACAGACTGGACTAGTCTGCTACACATACTGGCAAACAAGGGCAGGGGGTGGGCCTGGTGAGGATTATTGTGGGTCACTCCGACGAGGCTGCAGTTCCCACTGGTTTATGTCAGGGCCAAGTATGTGCTGGGCAGAACCAGGCTGGACTGCAACACCCATCGGTTCCAGTGGAAGACAGGGCTGGAAACAGAACCAACCCAGCAATTGCAACCACCAGCTGATTGGGGCAATGGACTGTACCAGGCCCTGTACTTGCTAGTACATACAAGAATCTGGTCTGGGAACACCTCAGACAAAGTTTCTTTGGGGATCTCCCCAATCGAAATGCCCAGACTCAGAACCCTAACCATGAAAAGACAGAACAAGTCAGTCAACTACCTTAGCCATATGCTGGCAGCGAAATACTGGGCAAACAGAGACACCATAATGGACTGTGTCAATCAGTGGATTCTTCAGCGACCTCATCATGCTTGGAGTGGCGAGACTGGCAGCAATTCATAACTAGTGAACTATCAAAACCACTTGCGCAAGAATCTCGGAACATGCCCCACATCTGAGACCTTGGGTGGGTGGGAAACTGGGTGGGGCTTCTCCCTCAGTATCCCCCTTTACCTCAGATACATGAAAGAAACAATATGGAAATAGTCTTACCCACTTTTCTATAGCCCTTGAACCTTTTCACCATAATTAACTATGTAAAGATTGTCAAAAATATAATTAAAAAAATGAAAAAAATGTTTTATAAAGATTCAAAAAACAAAACAAAAAAAACTAAGTTTGAGGGTCTTGTCAAAATAGGGGATTAGAAAAATTCCTTCTCTCCTTAATATAATAAACCCAGACTAACAAATACAGTCCTCTTCACAGTGTGAAAGTTGACTGAGAACACCATAAACAGAGAAGCATTTACTCATGGAAACTATTTAACTTTGAGTAAGACACATAGAAACTTAAGGCATACATCTCATCACTCTTTTCAACTCTCAGTCCAGTAGTTTATCCAGAGTGGGGTAGGCATGGAAAACAAGTTTAGAGGACTCTACTGATTTGGAACAGTTCTGGCTAAAAAAATGCAGATCTTGGTGGCAAAGAAGAGCCAGTTCTCATTAGTCTAAAATTGCTGGCCTGTTTGGGACAAACAGTGAGCTACAGACTAGCCAGCGTTCTAATAGTCAGTTGCCAAAAATGAGGCATTTAGAGGAGACCTGAAAACTCCAGATAATCTGGATGAACCAGAGACTATGCGCATGCACAGCCATCCACACACTCCTGTTTGATAGAACTAGATCTAGGCACACGAAGAAGAGACCTGAGAAAGCCCTGCAGAAAGTAAAAGCTGATGCCAACTGGAAGACTGAACACAACCCTGCCCTATTCACAAATCCACTAGCAGTCACTTGAGGCCGCTAAGGATCTGAGCATTAGACACAATCTTTGAACAACAGTTGACTGAACACTAAGTCATGTATACAAAGAAAGAAACCCTGGGAAACCATGTTTGAACACAAAAACAAGGAAAAAATACTGAGTGGAGACATCCAGGACCATAAATTGTAGGGGACACAAACTTCATGGATTTGACCCATGCAAGTTATTGAATAAGCAAAAATACCTCAGAGGGAGTAAGAATCCAGCATCACTCACAGGTTATCTAAAATATCTACTATTCAAATAAAAACAAATTACAAGAGATACAAAGACACAAGCAAATACGTCACACTCAGGAGATATCCATCAATAGAAATTCACTGCGGGAACACAGATGTTAGATTTAGCAAATACCTGAAGTCAGTTCACGTCAATCTGTTTCTAGAACTAAAGAAAATCACGTTTAAAAAGTTAAATGAAAATATAGTGGCAAGGCTTCAGCAAAAGATAATCTCAGTAAAGAAATACAAATGAAAATTCTGGAGTGGAAAAGCACAATAATTAACATAAAGTATTCATTAGGGAGCTTCATGGAAATACAGTATGAAATAAAATACGGATATTCGAACATTGATAAAAACTATCGAATCAGAAGAACATTGATTTTAAAAAGAGTGAAGTAAACTGAGCAGTGCCTCCAGAGATTCAGGGGGTAACATTATCAATACAGAGGTAAAGGCAGTTTCAAAAAGAGGAGACAAAAGGATAATTAAAATTTGATTTAAAAAAAGCCTAAACATCCCATATTTGATTATTTAAAACACACACACACACACACACATCTGCAGATTTAGAAAGCTCAATGAGGCCCAAGCATGACAAATACAGAGGGTCAGGCTGTTGCATGAAAAGCATCAAGAAGCAATTCGTCTGTACCCACTGAACAACAATGCAATTCATTGCTAACTTTTCAGAAATGATGAAAGCCAAAAGCAATAAAATTATAAAATAGTAAAAACCACTGAACTGTACGCTTCTTGTAGGTAGATTTTGTAGAAGATAATTGTAAATCACTAAGTCTGTTTAAATATAACCCAGAGGGGAAAGACCTCAGCACAGGGCACAAGTGGGAATATCTGCTATTCCCAGTCTCTACTTCCTTTCCCTTTTTCTTCATCTCCTTCTCCCTGCCCTTTCATCATCATCTGCTGCTTCTTCCACACCATGATTCCTATGGTAACTATGACCCTTGGAGTTTGCTCAGATCTGAAAATAATTTTCCAAGATAGAGAAGACACTATTGTCTTTCAATCAAATTCTGAGATGGACCTGCCTATTCATATCTTTCCCTTTTCTTTTTTAAAAGAGAAAGAGCGAGAATGAGATTCTCTTCCAATTGGGCACTCTGACCTCATAAACCTTTACTAACACAAACAAAAAAAAGAGACAAATTAAAAATAACTACAATTTCCAGATGTTTAGCACTCTAAATACAACTTAAGATGCTCAAAGGATAGGAGGCCTATACACTTGGTTTTGGTGCCACAATTTAGTACAACAGCACTTCTTATGTAAACGTAAGTATCTTAACATAATGGTCAACTCATTTGCAACATGCTCTTATTTCTTCTGATATTTTCTATGGGAAAAAAAAAATGAACTTCATTTATTTCTGTGCATTGATTTGAAGCAGGTTTGGGAGGAAGCAATACTTGAAAATCACCAGACACTAAAGGCAGCATCTTCATGTAAAATTAGTCAGACACAGGGCAAATTAGACAGCCTTTCCAAACTGAAGCTGAACATGACAGCTAGGGGCTAGCATCAGGTGGGGCAAGTTACATGGTGTTCTTGGAGCCTAGTGATGGTACTGTGCTGGCTAAGCTGGTACACTGAGTTGGTGCAGCATGCTACCAGGACATTCAAATGAAGCTCCTTTTTTACAGTGCTGAAAGCACATAATGTGATGCAGACTTCACAAAACAAACTTTTATCAAAGCTGAAATATCAATTATTAAAATTCTACCCAAGCCAGCAGCTTGATCTGGTGGGAAAATCTAAGGCAGCAGGCTTTTAACAGCAAAACCCTGGGCTGGGAATCAAGAATTCATTCTGGTTCCACTGCTAAAGTTATGTAACCTAATACGTGGCTTTTGTATTCTTTGGACCTCAGTTTTCTCATCTGTAAAATGAAGGCATTAGTAGATCTGACCTCAAATCCTGTCTTAAACTTAAAAATCAAGGAAGCCTATAGATGCTCACTCTCTAACCTCAATTGTGTTCACTGCTAATTGAGAAATCATTTTCAAAATCCTTTCCTAATTGTGACCCTCTTTCAACAATCTGGCAGGCTCTGAGGGCTCCAGAGAACAACTTGTTACAAAAATTTACCAATTATTTATAGTATTAAGAAACTCCTAGGGCCCAGTCATGACTGGCTATAAAAGAGCTTGAAGTTAATAACCACAAAAATGCTTTCTTCCAGACATTTTTATGTATGTGGAATCGTGTCTAGGATTTCATCACAAAATATTCAAAATATTCCACCCACTTTCCATGGAATTGCTAAAAGGTTTAGTCAGATGAGAAACAGGATCAATTCACCAGCCTTTTCTACCCAAGTTCTTCATTGCCTCTGTGGCTCACAAAATGTATCCTTTGATACATCCAACCTTCTTCAACCCCAGTAAGAGATTTGGGGCAATGAATAGTGCAAAAGCATTCAGGTAGAGGGTGTACCCAGGACGGTCTCTTTCACTTGGAGCAAAGTCAGTGTTCATCAAAGAGAAATCAGACAAGAGATGAGAAGAAAAAGAGAAAATAAATTCACAAATTGAGAAACCGGTCAATCTGCTCCCCACATTGAGTAATGATGTTACCATAAGGAACCCTGGCGTTTCTTATGTTGCAGAACTGAGTCAAAGCTCCTATTTTTGTGTTTTTCTGCAGGACTTCCATGTTGAAAAGTTTATATCTCAAACTAGCTATTTCCCTGAGTAAGTTGGTGGAGATTCTCTAATCTGCAGTAGACACACTATAGTCCGAGGAGCTCATGCAGGAAAACAGAAGCTGAGAAATGTGTGTTTAGGTTCACAGCTACCTCACAACTTAATCACCTAATAAAAGAGAACCATCTTGAAAAAGACACATTCTTTTAGATGGTATTTCACTTTAGATAGCCAGAATTTTCCAGGATTACATTTGATCATAACAGGTGTCTTCTTCACTTTGAAGGTCCTTAGACCACCTATGTTGGAACAACCTAAGAAACCCATGTTTTATTTCAACAACTCAGTACTGTCTTCCTCTACACCATTTCTCTGTTACGACTTGCACTTTCTACTACACAAATTTAAATTTTAATTAATCAATGAGCAACGAATTACCTTCATTGATCATTTATACTTACCAATTCAAGGTTATTTTTACTACCCTGGGTTTTTTCTGATTCTACCCACTCTGTCCAAGAATCAGGAGTGAGGGTTCAAAGGAAGATGCCAAATCATTGGACATGATTCAGGGATACTGTGCTTCATGAAGCTTCTCAGGGTCATACATTCCCTCTGTCTGACCAAAGCTTCTATCAGTTCTTCTATCAGGCTAGACTATGTGTGATTTTAATGAAAGATGATCCTAAGCCTCAAGAAGCAGCTAATTCTCACCACAGCAGCTGGATTCTGTCTCGAAAAAGAGTCAAGGACAATGATTGCATACACAGCTTTGTCTGGCAAGAATCGGATTAGATACACTGTGGTAACCAAAAATGTGAACAAGCACAGTACAACTTCAGACACCAAGATCGACTATGCTATTCCCAACTCCACATACTTTGTAGATTTCATGAGTAGGATGCCATTATTTCTCTAGTTTTCACAGAAAAAAAAAATATATATATAATCTATCTAGAAGTAAAACTGGGAAAGGAGAAACACTAAATGAAGATATGAAGATCATAAACTAGGTTATTCCCTCTCAATTTGTCCCCGTAAGTCAGTGGAAGAGTAAAATGGTTCTTACCCAGACAGATGGTAAGGTGAGAAAAGAACCACAGAAAATCTAAGATCATATCAGGCAGAAAAAGAAAAGCAACACGTTAAGACTAGCATGGTGGCATATTAGGCTAACCCTCTATGCAACACCAGCATCCCATAGGGAAGCTGGTTCAGTGTCCCAGCTGCTCCACTTCTTATTCAGTTCCTTGCTTGTGGCCTGGGAAAGAAGTGGAGGATGATCCAAAGCCTTGGGACCCTGCATCCACATGGGAGACCCAGAGAAGGCCCCTGACTCCTGGCTTCATATCAGCTCACTTCCAGCTATTGTACCCATTTGGGGAGTGAACCAGTGAATGGAAGATCTCTTTCTCTGTCTTTCCTTCTCTCTATAACTCTGAGTTTCAGGTAAAATAATAATAATAACATATCTAATGACAAATTTAAAAGTAACTAAATTTAAAACTAGCTTAAGCTTTTCCCATTATGTTCCTTGAAACAAAACCCAAAGAGTCACAGAATTTCCGAAGGCCAAGGTCAACAAAGTCCCACCAAATCCAAGGATGGCAAACTATTGAACCTATGGGATTCAGGAAATTGCTGCTATTCAAGAACACAGGTGCCCTGTTGCTAGATCTTCCCATTTTTAAATAGATGCTAAAAGTGTTATGTAAAATTTCACGGCTTTTAAAAGTAAAAATGTAAAAGTAAAGCTTTCCTTCCTAAATGGAATATCAGTGCACACTCAAATTAAGTCACCATTTGCAAACCTCTCTTTTAACAAAGACATTGAGGTTCAATGAGCTTAAATTTAAGATCACATAGCTTTTTGTAAACAAATCCTGGTTTCCTGAGGCCAGCTCTGTTTTATATCCATGACCTTCATTAATGAGTTTTTGCTCAATATGTCAACAACAGAAAGATGATGAGGGGCCAGTGTGGTGGCATAGTACTCTAATCCTCTACCTGCAGTGTCAGCATCCCTTATGAGAGGCAGATTGTGTCCCAGCTGCTCCAGTTCTGATCCAGATTCCTACCTATGGCCTTAGAAAGCAACAGATGATGGCTCAAATCCTTTGGGCTCCTACACCCACATGGGAGATCCAAAAGAAACTCCTGGCTTCAGGCTTCAGAAACCAGTTCTGGCTGCTGAGTGTCATTTGGGGAGTGAACCAGTGGAGTTAGAAGATTCTCAGAAGATTCTCTCTCTTTCTCTCTCTCTCTCTCCTACCATCTATTTATATATCTCTCTCCTATCATCTATTTATCTATCTACTTCCTACCTACATCCTTCTCTCTGTAAATCTGCCTTTCAAATGAAAATCAGTACATACAGGTTTATGATAGGTGATGAAAGATAAGAAAATTACAGGTAAGGATCCTTCCACTCTCTCATGTTACATTACATTGCTAAAGAAAAGAATCTAACCTTCCCTGCAGGCCTGCACCAATGCTATGAGAAGCACAATGCTTGGGCTGTGCAGCCACAGATCTTGTGAGAGATCACAGGGTTGCAAGGAAACTTCTCAGATTAGAATGTGACTCAAGGAGCGCAAATCATCTTCTAGGATTGTGACACTTTCTCAAAATGACAAGCGTGTTGACATAAAGCAATAAACACGACTGACCAGCATTTTTCTAAGAAGACTTTAGTTGTTAATATCTTGAAATAACACACGCTATTTAAAAAACATTTTAAAATAACTCGTACTTCAGTATTTACGTGTTCCTGTTGAGAAGTACAAACCAAAATAGTCACTTGTGGAGTACTGCCTAAGAGCCTGCTACATTTTTTCAGTAAAATCAGAACCAATTTCCCAAGGTCATAAGGTAAAATCCACAAGCTTTTCACAAAACAAGATAAAGTAACTAAGAGGGTGGTTCATTCCTACGAAGAAAGAAAATAATGTTTTGCGCAAGAATGTTGCAATTGGGGTGCAGTGACTTGCATCTTGCAAGAGTCTGAATGCATTATGTATGCATAATAGATTCATAGTAAAGTTGAGGATTGGGGTGTAACAATTTTGTCTTAAAGGAGCCACCAGCATGAGCTCTAAGAAAAGAATTTAAGTCACTTATCCTATAAGGAAAAATCAAGCATTTTTCTTTGTAAATACATACATTCTATTGCAAATATAATAGGGCTTATGTCATACACACACTTAAAATTTTTACAAGAAAGTTGACCAAGCATGACTTGGAATATTCACAGACTGAGATTTTCTTCAACTCTTTGATTTAGAACTGCAGTATCAACAAGGAAACAAAGTTGGAGGAAATTCATTTGCAGAGGGGTTGACTTCATTTCTTAGCCAGTGTCACTGTTTTGCTGGTTGCTTTGTGACTCTGCACAGTCTTAGAAGACTCTGGCAGTATGAAATAAATTATAGGTCGTACAACTAAATCTCTTATGTTATCAAGAGGAATCAAATTAGAACAGCAGCACATTGTAAATAGCTGATCACATGATCAGACATTAAGCTGGGAGGTCATTTTTGTTAGGACATAGGCGCTTTAAAAAGGTCTGAGAAGACAGGAAAGTAAACCAATAACTAAATACTACCATGATCTCATGCTTCATTTTGGGAAACAGTGTAGAGGCAATAAAGAGAATTTTAGGACTATTTTAGATACAAGTATGCAAGGATGGTGAGCTTGCTGTCTGCAAAGGAGCTAACTGCTCCCTTATAAATGTCAGGACCGACTTCAGAAGGATCCACGCCAATATAACATCATCTCAAAAAATAACCAGCATTATTATAGATCATGCTGCAAACAGCATTTGGAGTCTTCTATCCATACCAAATTAAGTTTCCAAAAAGTATCATTTGGGGATATTCTTTAACAGTTCAAAAGTACAGCTCTAGTCAGTTTAAGACTCAATATTTGAATGTGATAGTTGTTGGGCAACTACTTTTATTATATAACCTACAGTGAGAAATATTTTGTTCTGCCAAACATGTCATGCTTCTTTAATGAAAATTAAAATCTCACTTTGTAAGAAGGCATTTTTTGTGTCTAACATACAGTTTTTTTAAAGACAGGGATGAGGATTTTGTTCATTTTTACAGTTCCTACAAACCAATGGTGGTAGGCATATAGTATATTTCTAACATGTTTTGGATTGATAGTCATGAAATCTACCTTTAATACTTCCACTTCAATTAAGTAATTCATTCAGATAATACAAATATTTTAGCAGATCGGAATGTGAAACTGTTCTGTTTGCTTTGTATGTTTCTTGATACATGTTCAGCAAATCAAACTTTTTCCTTTTTCACCCAACTCCCTAGAGTCCAGAAAGCATATTTTCTTGCTGACATTCCTAGACTTCGTGTTGCAATCAGGGAAAATAAAACACTGATTTCAAATACTGCTTATAACAGTAATATATGATCCTTACATTTTTTCCCTACATGTAATGACATATATGAATTCCGTCTTCTCCTGGAGAACTCGGAGAGGTTGCAATACCAACCCCTGTGTCATGAAACTTAATCACCCAGTGTCTGGCCAAATTTAAATTGGAGCACATCCACTGCACTTGTATAATCCAACAAGATGCCAGCAAGAATTCTGAGACCATTTCTCTCATCCTTCTCAGTTAATGGGGGTCCCTTCCCCTTTTACCCTGTTAAATATTCTTTGACACAGTCCTTAAGCCATTGCTGCTTGCTTTTTGGATTTTCAGTTAGCTGCTTGAACTGACAGTGTCAAATTCCAGCTGAGTTAGAGCAGCACAACGCCACTTATGAGAATTACATCTCTGCTTTGCCTGCCTCTTACCTCTTCAAACCAGCTTTCTAAGGAGCAGACAATAACAGAGATCAGACCTAGAAGGTAGATTTGGCTTTTGCTCCTGGATGCCATTCTTCTCAGCCATCACAGTGATGGGGTACGTTCCTAGATTTAATATTACTTCCATTAATTTTATTCCATACACTATCCCCCCACATAATTGATGACAAAATTATGGTTCTATAGGAGCATGTCTATGGATGGTCAACTCTAGAACACTGAAAAGCATTGTAAACACTTAATTTTACTCATGGGGAAATAAATTTAAAGACTCATGTGGACCAGAGAAGTGCATGCCACTTCATAGGTATCCAATAAGTACTTCCTGAGTAAATCAGTGAATGCCTTGAATGGAAGCCAAGAAACACTTGAGTCCTCCTAACAGTTGGAAGGAAGGAGATAATCGGGTGTTCTGCATGTCTACTGGGCAGAATCAGCATAAACACTGCCTCCCCTCCTCATACCCTGCCTGCTTCTCTCTAGTACCATTTAACAGCAAACCTATCTAGGAAGTGTCCCTATGGCTTTTCCCTTCATCTCCTAACCCCTTGGACTATAGTGCTGGAAAGATAGGATTGATTTGATTCTCTCCATTTTCAGTGTTGTGCACTCACATGATGCTGACAACTGCTAAGAATAATTTTGCCAGCTGGGGAGCAAAGACTCTGTTTTCAGATTGGGGTGCCAGGCAAAGTGTACAGGAATGATTCATCTCCCATCACCTCTGGGCCTGAGACAAATATTGATCAAAAGTCCTGTATTCATTGATGCGTATTATATGTTAAATTATCTACTGTAAAAAAAACATATGGAACCAGTATCTTGGCACAGTGGGTTTAACTGATACTTGCAACACTGAATCCACACAGAGAATGGCACAATTTCCAACTGCTCCATTTGTGATCCATCTCCCTGTTAATACACCTTAGAAGGCAACAGGAGATAATCCAAGTGCTTCAGTCCTTGCCACCAACTTGGGAGACCTGCATAGGGCTCCAGACTCCTGGCTTTGGCTTGGTCCAGCTGTGGTCACTGTGGCCATTTGGGGACTGAACCACAAATGGAAGGACTGTGTGTGTGTGTGTGTGTGTGTGTGTGTGTGTGTGTATGTGTGTGTGCAGGCCCTATCTCTGTAACTCTACCTTTCAAATATGTTTCGTTTCTGGTTATATATCTCCTTCTTTCTCTGCTTATGTTCTTTAGGACATCATTTCACTCAAAAACCTAGTCCTTAGATTTTCTGTGAATATGAGGGACAAACAGCTTTGGGAAGAAGTGATTTAAGGAAATATTGCCAAAATATGAACAATAACCTTGTTAAAAGTTCGAGAAAGTACTTTAGAAACCTACCTGTTTTTCTAGCATTTTCCCAATCTTTTCACAAGGGAACATTTTACTTTTTTTCCAGAAACACAAACACTCATGGAATGAAGAACACATTTTGAGAAATGCTCCTAAGCTTATTTTAATCGGAGGAAGAAGAAATGCAAACAACTCTTTGAAAAACAAAAAGTAATATTTAATGTCATACCGATAAAGATGTGCTAATCCTAAAATTTTTCCTTTGAGTAAACTTCATAGTGAGGAGACAACTCCAGCATTGATGGATGCTGGCAATAAACTACTAAAATGGAGATCAAAGGCAAAGCCATAGCCTAGTGGTTAGGATGCCAGTTAGGTCACCTGCATTCCACATGGACTGTATGGGTTCCATACCCAAATTCAACTCCTGACCAGCTTTATGCCAGTGCAGACTCTGGAAAGCAGTGGTGATGGCTCAAATAACTGGGTTCCTGTAACCCTAACAGGAGAGACCTGTGCTGCATTCCCAGCTCCTGGCTTCAGGCTGGCCCTGTGCCAGCCACTATAGGCATTCGAGTCAGTGCTCTTTCTCTCTCTCTCTCTTTCTCCTGTCTCCCTTCCACCCCCACCTCTTTAGATTAATTTTTAGGTTTTGGGGAAAAAAAACACATTGGGTATGTTGAGGCACACCTTCTTTAAAGAACAGTCTGTAACCTCAGCTATTTCAGCCAAGTTTGAGAGTGGAGAGAGTGTGCACCTGACAGATTTAAACAGTAAACTGCCTAAAAAGGGACTCCTGATCAAGGAGGGAAAAATCTTCCCAAGAGACACATCACTAGAGGACCATCTTCTTCCTGACCTGGTAGCTATTCTCAGATCCATCTCAGACATGGAGAACTTTATACTGCTTAAAGGCTGTTTAAACATTTATCCACACTGGAGAAAAAGCACACATTTTAAATTCATCCCATTCCTGGGCCCGGCGCCATGGCCTAGAGGCTAAAGTGCTCACCTTGAACGCACCAGGATCCCATGTGAGCACCGGTTCTAACCCCGGCAGCTCCACTTCCCATCCAGCTCCCTGCTTGTGGCCTGGGAAAGCAGTCGAGGATGGCCCAAAGACGTTGGGACCTTGCACCCGTGTGGGAGACCTGGAAGAAGTTTCTGGCTTCTGGCTATGGATCGGCACAGCACTGACCTTTGCAGTCACTTGGGGAGTGAATCATCTGACGGAAGATCTTCCTCTCTGTCTCTCCTCCTCTCTGTATATCTGACTTATAATAAAAAATAAACAAATTTAAAAAAACAAAAACAAAATGAATTCATCCCATTCGATGCATTTTCACAAGACTAACCTGAAAAGTTTGAGTCAAAGGCAATTATAATAGATGGGGGTTCTGTATAAAAGAGAAAGCACTTGTAGTGGGCTCCTCCCTCTTGGGTTACCACTCCCACTGGAGGTTACGAAAACCAGGACAAGGACTAGAGTGGCTAGACAGAAAGGCATCCAACAGCATGTGTGTGGGCTGGATAGTCGGGTTGGTTGGGTTGAACTAGATAGACTTCAATGTCCATTGACATGTATGAGAACTGAATGGGATGTGGGACAGACTGGACTAGTCTGCTACACATACTGGCAAACAAGGATATGGGGCAGGTCTGGTGGGGGTTATTGTGGATCACTCTGATGAGGCTGCAGTTCCCACTGGTTTATGTCAGGGCCGAGTATGTGCTGGGCAGAACCAGGCTGGACTGCAATACCCATCGGTTCCAGTGGAAGACAGGGCTGGAAACAGAACCAACCCAGCAATTGCAACCACCAGCTGACTGGGGCAATGGACTGTACTTACACAAGAATCTGGTCTGGGAACACCTCAGACAAAGTTTCTTTGGGGATCTCCCCAATCAAACAGTCAGACTCAGAACCTGAACCATGAAAAGGCAGAGGACAGAACAAGTCAGTCAACTACCTCAGCCATATGTTGGCAGTGAAACACTGGGCAAATGGAGACTCTATGATGGACTATGTCAAACGGCGGATTCTGCAATGACCTCATCGTGCTTGGAGTGGAGTGGCAGCAATTCATAACTGGTGAACTATCAAAACCACTTGAGCAAGAATCTCGGAACATGCCCCACATCAGGAACCTGGGATGGGTGGGAGACTGGGTGGGGCTTCTCCCTCAATATCCCCTTTACCTCAGATACATGAAGGAAACAATGTGGAAATAATAGTCTTACCCATTTTCCTGTAGCCTTTGAACCTTTTTGCCCTAATTAACTATGTAAAGAATGTCAAAAAAAGAAAAAAAGAGAGAGAGAGAAAGCGCTTGGACTAGAAACGAATATTCCAAAAGGACTGATTTTCTTCAGGAGCCCACTGACCCTAAGAGGCACACACAGAGCCCCCATAACTTCAGGGGCAGTCTGCAGTTCTCCTGATTACTTACTCACTCTAACTGCAGGAAGCCATGGGCTTCTGGTTGGACAAGAATACCAATGAATACCAACGAAGTACCCGATGCAGAATTAGCTAAGTCATCCTCTGTGGGTTTCATGCCAGGCACCTGTGCACCCAGAGCTCTACCATAGACCCTGGTGCAGCCAGAACTGAGAACCACTACACTTGTCCAGAAATTGGTAAATTTCTCTGGCAGAGCAGGGTCAGAAAGAAGGAAGAGAGCATAAATGGATAAAATTACAGTCAAAATTTTTGCTTTTGTGGCAAAATTCTTGCAGCATCTACCACGAAAGTGATAGTTAGGCAACCTGGTCACTGGTAATCACCTTTACATGAGAGAAGTTTACAGTATAATATCTATCACGGCAACAGTGAGAAACGAAACCAAAAAGACTTATACAAGCCTAAGAATGTTACTGGCATTTCAAGTTACTCCCTACAGTAAATCAGCAATGGCCAATTTTGTAACGGCAAAAAAACAGCTTTATCTCACAGCACTCTTTGTTGCAGTGTCTGCTCTAGGACTCCAACTGTCCCTTTTCCATTTAATACTAACTACTATACAGTGAGCTCTCGTTACCTGCCAGGTAAGGTGCAAAGCACTGCAGTTTGCAAGCTCAGTTACTCCTCACAGCAACCCAGTGATGTTACTTCCCTTAAACAGACAGAAAAGTAGAGCGCAGAGCAGTTAAGTCTCTTGTACAGTTACACTGCTAGAAAGCAAGGAGTGGGTGCAGGGACAAGCCAGATCCTGTCTGGCCAGAGTCTGTGCTCTTAATCACAGTGTCACACTACCTGGATAGACAACATATGATTCCCTAGAGCACTACCTCCAGTATGTGTCTATATTCTGGGCAAAAACCAGACAGACCCCTGCCATCTTTTCCACTGTGGGATGATAGAGCTGGCAATCTCCTTACTCCAAGACCTTCCTGAGGCAGGATAACCTCTGTTCTGAATCAAACTGCTTCTGAACTTACATGTTACCAGGTGCTCCAATTTCTCCATTTTCTTAGATGTGTAAGAACGAGCCTTACACTACCTCACATGAAGCATACCGGGTAACAGTAGCTCATCCCTGGTGGATACAGGTGTCATTTGCATGCCCTGTGCCCTAGTTCCAAATCAGAAGTGTCCTCAGTTGCACTGATGGTTGGCCTCGGTATCCTCTCAGAGCTCCATCTGTCCTAAAGGGCACACCCTTCAACCTTCATGGGGTGCATATATCTGACTGAAGAGGGAGCCCCAGTGGCAGTAGACAAAGATCACAAATCTCAGCCCTAGAGAATAAGAAGATACATGCCTCTTCTCCCCAGCTGCCTCTAGCCCAATACTAGGAACAATTTTCAAGAACAGATTGTTAGTTTCATTCCAAACAGGTAAACTATCATGTAATCAGTTCTGCTTAACACAGCGATTTCCAGGTCTCCAAGGATAGGCCATAGTAACAGTGCTTTGCTGATCTGATTTTGACAAAAAAAAAAAAAAAATCTATTAAAAGAAAAGCCTTTAGAACAGATGTGTTGACAAATCCCTGTCCACAAGGCAGTCAAGCTCTTTAACAAAAATGTTGGTTCAGTATTTGTTCTCTCTGTTGTAGCTGTGTTTGCTGAGTCTCTGTGGGGGATGCACTAGTGGAGGAGGGGTATGGAGAACAGGGAAGGAAGCATTCAGAACCATGGGAGGATGGCAGAAAACACCAATGGGAGGATACAAGGGGGAGACAGGGCAGGACAGTCAAAACCAAAACTCTCTGGCATTTTCCAGAGAGCAGAAAACACAATGTTTACCATAATGCTCATGCTAATCCTAACAGCTCAAACACCTCACACTTTCTCCTCCCCCATTACAGACTCTCTTAGACAAAAAAACCAATGGGTTCTAAAAACTGCTTCTTGGACCCAACGCGATAGCTCAGTGGTTAAGGTCCTTGCCTTGAATGCACCAGGATTCCATGTGGGCACCGGTTCTAATCCCGGCGGCCCTACTTCCCATCCAGCTCCCTGCCTGTGGCCTGAGAATGCAGTCAAGGATGGCCCAAGACTTTGGGACCCTGCATGCATGTGGGAGACCTGGAGGAGGCTCCTGGCTTCAGATTGGCTCACCTCCAGCCGTTGTGGCCACTTGGGGAGTGAACCATCGGATGGAAGATCTTCTCTGTCTCTCCTCTCTGTATATCCGCCTTTCCAATAAAAAAATAAATCTAAAAAAAAGAAAACTGCTTTTTTTATTGCACCTGCACTGATTCAGTAGGCCAGTTCCAGGAAGGCTTCCATTTTACTCACACCTCTCTTCTTCTTCCCATTCCTGATAGCATCAAGCATACAGACTTCTTGAGACACGCCCTACAGCCCTCAGTTACACCTCGCCATAAGCCCCTCCTTTCCCAACAGCCAGAGGGGGTTATCTAAGACACACATCACCTATTTGAGTCTGCACACATTCCATTTACTCCTTTTTGCCCCCTTCCTGCTGCCCCAATGCCAACATGAGGTGAAATTCTCAGTGGCTCCCCCATGACACTCTAAATAAACTTCAGATGCTTGGAACAATAGACAAGAACGTTTACAATCATGCTCTACCCACCTCTCCCATCTCTTTTATCTCATGTCCCCTACCAGACCCCATCTAGACTCCTGCTAGCATGCTCACCCCAGGAGTTTCCCGTTTCTATAGCTTTGCTCATATGCAACCCCCGTGTGGATTGGTTCATCACTCTCATCAAGTCTTCATCAACTCCTCCTCTGGCCCTTCCTTCAGTTTTTCAGCTCTGGTGGTGAAACTGAGTGCAAGGCAATTTCAGATCATTTTAATGAAGTTACACATACAGGGAATTACTCAACTTCATCTATCAGAGAGAGAAAGAGAGAGAGATCAGTTATAGAACTTGGCACAGATTGAGCCCTCTCCCCATTGCCTCTCTTCTGACTTCCCAGAGCCCCTTGGGCTTGTCTTTCCCACAGCCTTTATCATTGTCACAATCTTTACATTTCCAAAAGAATTTTCATCTTTTCAGGACCAAAATTCTGTCAGTATATCCTTAGTATTAGTCTGATGTGCCCCCACACAAAACTATTGCTTCTTTCTTCTTTAAAAGATTTGTTCGTTTGAAAGACAGAGAGAGCGACAAACAGAAAAACAGAGAGATCTTCCATGTACTAGTTCACTGACAAAATAGCTTTAATGGCCAGGGATGGGCCACACTGATGCCAACAGGCTGGAACTACATCCAGGTGTCCCAGATGGGTGCAGGGACACAAGCACCTGTGCCATCTTCTGCTGCTTCTTCCAGTGCATTAGCAGGGAGTTGGATTGGAAATTGAACAGCTGGGACTCAAACCGGAGCTCCTATGGGGTTCCAACACAGCAGGCAGCAATTTAAACTGCTGTGCCACAGCACCAACACAGCTACTGCTTCTTGAGTAGAAAAACAAAATTCAAACCCGTGCCAGAAACTTCTCATGTTGGGAAACTTACTTACAAAGAGGAGATAACAGAGCAAAGAAGGCAAGAAGTATATTTCTGCACTTTGAAGCCCTAAGTCTTTACCGCAACATTATTAGAGTTTATCAAAACCATCTGACTAACTCATCTGACTGGTTAAAATAAAATTTTTACCTGCAAGCGTGAGTAGAGATTTGAAAAAAGAAAAGCTTTACATAGTATTTGAATTGTTCTCTCTGATGGAATCCTATCTGCAATTTAATCACTGTGTTTATTGATGTTTCCATAAATGTATCTGTACTGAGGCGCAGTTTATTTTCTGGGCCACAGAGCTCTAATTTCAAACACCCCAGAGAATACCCATCACTCTCATCCAATTCCTTGACTTCACAGGAGGTCTTCCTGTCTGCTCCATGGCACAAATGAACCATTTTCCATCAGTTAGGCTCACAGTGCCTGACGCGGTGGAAGTTCTTTGTGCAAGAGAGAACAATTCATTAAGCACTCAACAACACCACACTAAGTACCGTGAGGGGAAATATGGACCCAGTAAACACCCTATCATTAAGGAACATGTGTTTCTAGATGCAAATCTCCAGCAACCTTGAAGCACCTGCTATGGGCATGCAGTGTTCTTCCTAGTTAATCAGCCTCTTCATTGGCTTTTTCTTTTCCTTTTCTCTTTCCTTTTCTGTTTCTGGTTCTTTTTGCTGGCCCCTCTCCATTTCCTCCAGGGCTAACATCAGCGGCCCTCAGTAGCTCCAAGCTTCCAGGGTAATACTAAATGTTTCTCCTACCCCTGCTCTCAGCTTCTACTGTCCCTGGGTTCTGGGGTGTTATACCAGCAGCCACTCCAAATGTAAGGGGTCTTACTGCCAATTGTTTAACTGCTCAGCACTACCACTTCTATTGCCAGAAGTCACATCATTAGTCTTTTACTCAAATTTGCTGTATCAGAAAAAATAAGTATAAAAATATGTCACCACTAGAAAATGCTACACAATTATCCTGCTGGCATTTGTGATACTTTTTAAGTTAAAAAAAAAAAAAAAAGAAGATGAAAGGAAGAAGCCTGTGACATCACTTACACAAAAATAGCTCATTAGATCTTAATTTATTTCAACTGCCAAAATTTATTGTCCCAAAGTCAACCTCAACTTTTAAGAATGTTTATGGTGGATGAATGGAGGTGATACAGAGGGAACCAAAGACTGGGGAAGAGGACAGACATTTGCAGTTAAGACGCTGGTTAAGAAGCCTGTATCCTGGCCTCAACACAATGGTTCAGTAGCTAACTCCTTGTCTTGCATGTGCCAGGATACCATATGGGTGCCAGTTCATGTCCCAGCTGCTCCACTTGCCAACCGGCTCCCTACTTAAGGCCTGGGAAAGAATTCGAGGATGGCCCAAAACCCTGGGATCCTCCACCAGTGTGGGATGCCCAGAGAATGGAAAATCTTTCTCTCTGTATCTCCTCTCTGTAAATCTGTCTTTCCAATAAAAGTAAATAAATCTGAAAAGAAGAAACAGAAGAGGAAAAAGAAAAAAACAAAGAAAATCCTGCATGTCAAATCAGAGTGCCAAACTTCAGCCAAGGCTTCAAGTGGCAGCATCATTGACAATTACCCTAGATGAATAGCATAGTAAATCCCCAGCATGTGGTAAGTACAGTGGAGATGTTAGCTAGCAACATGTTGCCTCAATGTGCTTTTCTTTGCCTCTTTACCAACCAGTGCTTCTGATGGTCTCAAAGCAAAACAGGCTTTAAGGGCAATATAAGGTAACAATGGAAAGCCCACATCCCCATTGGGGTACAATTAGGCTGCTCTGGCTCCTGACTACTGCTTTCTACATTAGGACCCTGGGAGGCAGCTGTAGTGGTTCAACTGGTTTAGTCTCTACTGCTCATGTGGGAGACCTGCACTGAATTCCCAGCTCCTAACTTGGGCCTAGCTCTGCCCCAGCCCTTATCAGCATTCAGAAAACAAACAAGGGGATAGCAGTTCTCGCTTTCATACCCCCTCCCCAGTGACTTTTATGTCTTTGCCTTACATATAGATACCTAAACAACAAATTTTTAAAGCAAGATGAGCGAAGAAATAAATTCAATGACCAAATGCCTTGAGGAAGCATTGCTTGGGTGATTATAGGGACTCTAGCAATACGAGGCTTGTAACATAGAGGTAATGGACAGCATGTATGAAGCAATTTCCTCTGTGCCAGAAGTATTTTCATGTATGTGGGACCTTCAGGAAGTTTGTGGAGGATGCATATTACACATGCATTTCAAAACATGAGCATCAAAATAAACAGCATTGTGACATAACAGGTTAACCCTCCACTCTTCCACTTCCAATACAACTCCCTGGTAATACAACTGGGAAAGTAGTGGAAGACATTCCAAATTCTGAGGCTCCTGCATGTGTAAGACCCAGGCGAAGCTCCTGGAATCCAGCTTTGGACTAATCAACTCCTAGCCATTTGTGGCCACTTGGTAAGCGAACCAACAGATAGAAGATCTTTCTCCCTCTTATCTGTAACTCTTTCAAGTAAACAAAAACCATCTTTTAAAAAAATAACCATAGCTTTCAATTTCATTTATCTGCAGCTTTTGAAGTGCCTTCCCAACAACACTGTGAGACAGGAAATGTAAATACATCTCACAGACGGGGAACAAAGGCCTCTGCTCTACAAGCCCTCACTCTTGGCCAGCATGATACCTTTCAGCTTGGAGCTACACTGAAACACAATGAGCACCAAACCTGCCAAGGCTTGAAGCCACAGCACCATTGGCAATTACCCCCAGATGAACGAGACCGTAAATATCCAGCAGGTGTTAAGCACATGGGAGATGTTAACTAGCAACATATTAGCTCAATGTGCATTTCTTTGCTTCTCCATGAGCCAGCATTCCTGATAGTCTCAAAGCAAAGCAGCTTTTCAGGGCAACAAATTAAAAAAAATAAGCTACCAGTGAGAGCCCATAACAACAATGTAGTGAATGAGCTCAACTGAGATCCTTAAACGATTTTGGTTCAGACTGTCCCAGACTTTACAGTGTCAGGGAAGCACAAAAACAGCTGCTTTTTTTTCTTCTTGTTTTTTTAGTCAATGCTGAGATCACACTCAGTGAAAAGAACTGAATAGCTTATGCCCAAATCAATCCGTAAAGGGTAAGGCAGCTACAGTATAAGTTGTATCTCTAAACAGGTAAGGTAAGAAGCTAGGCTGGGCTAGTAGAGGCATGACAATTTCAGATCATTTTAATGTACTTGGTCCTATTGAATAATTTCAACAAAAAGTCCCTCTTTAGCATTGATGAAGTTCTTTTTGATGGATAATTTTCCCAGATTTTCATTTCTCTTTATAGGTGTTAACAAAGCTTCAACTTATAACAAAGAAGCTAGGTTCTAAAAGGAAAAAGAATTTGGCTTTTGTAGAAGAGGGACTCTCAGGCAGCCACACCTCTAATCAATCAGGATCATTCATAGCTGGTTTCTTTCATGAACCTTCCAGCATTACTTCTCCTCTAGTCTGCTGCTTAAAAAAAAAAAAAAAAAAAACAATCATGGCCTCTGTGCAATGGCTCAATGGCTAAATCCTTACCTTACATGCACCAGAATGCCATATGGGCACTGGTTCGTCTCCTGGGTGCTCCACTTCCCTTCCAGCTCCCTGCTTGTTGCCTGGGAAAGCAGTAGAGGACGGCCCAAAGCTTTGAAACCAAGTACACATGTGGGAGGCACCCCAGGAAGCTCCTGGCTCCAGGCTACAGAGCAGCTCAACTCCAGCAGCTGTGGCCACTTGAGGAGTGAACCAGCACTGGAAGAGCTTTCTCTCTGTATCTCCTCTCTGTAAATCAACTTTTCCAATAAAAATAAAGCTTTAAAAACTATACAATTAGTTCTTTAATAAGGTGTGACTTACTCAATATGTTACACCTACCTCTCTACAGTAGTTGCAGTTTAGAAAAGAGCAATCGTAAACAAAAAAAGTTTAGCAAAAAACAATGAATCATTCTTGGCCTCTATCTTTACAGAGAAGTGTCCCTACTTTCCATCAGACTTACAGGTGTTTATTTATACTATCAGTCAAAAGCATTTTAAAATTTTGAATTTTAAGACTCAGTAATAAAACTTGACAATGATGCACTGTGGTGCACCAACCAACCACCTGCAAGACCAGCAACTCATATGAGTATCAGTTCAAGTCCCAGCTGCTCCAATTCCAATCCAATTTCCTGCTAACATGTTTAGGAAAGCAGCAGATAATAGTCTAAATGCTTGAGCTCTGCCACCCACATGGGAACACCAAAGGGAGTTCCAGGATCCAGGATTAAGCCTGGCCCAGCCCTGGCTCATTTAGGCCTCTTGGGAAATGTACCAACAGGTGGAAGATATTTCCTTCTCTCTCTTTCAAATAAAATAAGTAGTATTTAAAAATTGTACATTGCAATATCAAAATCAAAACCATGAAATAGAAGATTGAATTACCTATTCTAAATATCAGAATCTATGAAATAACAAAAGGTGCCTTCTATTTATAATTCAAATATTATCTATGTTTTAATACAGTACATAAGATAAAGCAGATACTCTTTCGAATGCAATATGATACACAATAGTCCATCTCTAACTGTGGAAGATATGTTCTAGGACCCCAAATGGATGCTCAAAGCATGAAAATACCAAACATATATGTATGCGCATGTTTATTTCCTGTACATACATATCTGAAATAAAATCCAATTTTAAAATTAGACATAGTAAGAGATTACCAACAGTAATAATAATAAACTAAGACAATAGACTGTAATAAAGTTATGTAAACACCATCTCTCACAATATGGAATTTTCCCTTTAATACTTTCAGACCATTATTTACCAAGTGTGACCAAAAGAATAGGATGTCAAGATATAGGTGAGGAAGGACAACTGCATACTTTAAAAGTAGCAGTAGTTAAATCTGACATGGTATTTGGCACCCTAAATGTAATACAGATATAAAAAAGGAAAGTGTAGACAAGCACAGTTGTCTCAAGGGAATGTATGAGCTCTTTAATCACCACACATGTTTTCAGAGAAAATTAAGGGCCAGAGCATGCGGGGCGTAGCTCTGACTCTGCACGAACATGGTATCTTTGTATGTGTGTTCCCAAGGAAAAAAAGCACCTCCAATCCACCTTCGGGGAAATGATACAATGTCTTGATTTTTCAGCAGTTTTCCTTCCCAGCTGTTCAACACCAAATGACCTTTATAGAAAGTGTCTTAGTGTGTGTCTTTACGTAGAAGTATTTTAAATCCAGAATTTATAGCAATTGCATTGTGTGAAAAGTTGACCAATCTCATTATTAACACTACTTAGTAGCAAAATTGTGAATATAACATCGGACATAATAACACAGCTCTATGGAAAATTTCAATCCAGTTTGCATTTGGAAGAACACAACTTTTTTTAATGATAAAATCTGCAAACATGAAATTTATCATTTTAATTGTTTTGAAATGTACTGCTCAGTGTTGTTAGATATACTCTTATGACTGTGCATCCAATCTGCAGAACTTTTCATCCTGCAATCCTGAAACTCCATTTCTATTAAATAACAACTACTCATTTCCACCTCCCAACAATAACTGGCAACTGCCTTTCCACTTTCTGTCTCCGAATTTGACTGCTCTGAACAACTCCATATAAGTGGATGTGTATAGAACATCTGATAACTGGCTTATCTCATGTAGTCTAATGTCCTTAGGATTCCTACATCCTGGCATGTAACAGGACTTCTTTCCATTTTAAAGGCTCAATACCGCAGTCCTCTGTGTGTGTGTGTGTGTGTGTGTGTGTGTAAACTTGCTCAAGCATGCACACCACATCTTGTTTACCTGCACATCTGTCAGTGAACAGATTGCTTACACCTTTTGACTATAGTGAATAATGCCACTGTGAACAAGGATGAACAAATATCTCTTTGAGAACCTGCTTCAGATTCTCTGGGGCATACACTCAGAAGCAGAATTGCCAGATAATATGGTAATTCTATTTCTAATTTTTCCAGGAACTGCCATACTGCCTTCCATAGCAACTGCATCGTTTTACTTTCCCACCACCAGTGCACAGGGGTTTCAAATTGGAATTTGTTCTAAGTAGGAAAAAAGTCACTGACTAAGATCACTATTGCAGGAAGAGAACTGTTATTATGGGAGTGGCCTCCTGATAAGAGGATGACTTCAGCCAGACACACACAGTTTTTGGCACCCTATTCTGGGACAGAACCATGTGTCATACTGCCCCTTCTGTGGTACTGTATTACAGCAGCAGATGGTATGACTTTCAGTGAGGCTATAGGAAACAATCTCAGACACCGGGGTGGGAAAATGCATACATTGCTGTATTTTCACTGGAGAGCAATTTAGCAATATTGACTTTCAAGAGCACATATACCCTTTGACCAAGCAATTCTACTTCTAGGAATTGATTGTATAGTAAATTTAGACACATGCAAAGCGACAAATGTATAGGATATCACTGAAGAATTATAATGCATAGCAAAATGTTGGAATTTTACAACTTGAGTATATATCGCCAGGAAATTTGTTAAATAAACTATGCTTCACCTAGAAAGTGGATACTTCTCAGCTATTAAACATAAGGTGGCATGTCTACACATATCAATTCCTAAAGAAGTCAATTTAAATTAATGTCTTCAGTATATTACTGATCTCTTATATACAAAAAGTAAATGACAACTTAGATTATCTCTGAAAAAACACACAAGAATCTACTAACTCAGTTGATATCCTTCAATGTGTTTTGAATGTTATACCATATACAGGCTTTACCTACCCAAAAAGTATTTAAGAAACTAAAAATGCTACCAAGAGGTCGACTTCTTGCAAAGTCTGAAAATTAGCCATTGTTAAGATATGATGGAGGTCCTTGGTAGCTTTGGTAAGAGCAAACGCAACAGAATGGCAGGGAGGTGGCCTAGCTTGGCTATTCAAGAGAGAATGAACAGTAAAGAGAAGCAGTCAATGTACAATTCTATCTCCCAGCCAGGCATTTCTAACCCTTTCAGACTAGACAGTTCACTTCATTTCTGTGAGCCACAGTTGCTTCCTGAGCAAGATGAAGAAAGCCACATTTGCTCTACCTACCAGAGAGCATTCATGTTGGGCTCAAAGAAGAGCACATACTAGAACTGGTTAAATATAGAGCTCTGTTAGACGAGACACACCATTATCGCTGTTAGTATCCAACCACTGTTGTACAACAAAAGAAATCCAATGAGAAGCATTTTAGAGAGTTTGAGATGTAATTTTTCCTTACTGGTCCATTTTTACAAGGAAACCTACATTATATTGTAAGTGTGGCTCTGTTGCTAATTTCTTCAATGTCTCTTTTTCCAAATGCAAATATATTTTATTTCTGACTTAAAATCCATTGATTTTAAAACCACAGCCTTAACACAACGCTTTTAAAATCCTCTTGACTATCTTTGCTTTAAAAATATTGTGATAATACAGAGATATTTAAAGTATGAAAAAGGGACTATCACAACAGCCCTATTTCCTGAAATACCCACTGGTGACTGGTGCATCTTAAACAATCTTTCCAGACACTTATCTATTAGAATAAACAATGCAATAAATATCCTTCTGTAGATTTACTGTGGATTTTTTAAATTATTATTTTATGATACAGCTCCATAGGCTCTCCTCAAGTCCCCTCCCCCTCACTACTGACTCCCTCTCTACTATTACAATGGGTAAGCCTTCAGGATCAGTCTTTATTCCATCATCCTGCTATCGAAGTATTTCCTGACATTGTAGGCATGGACAATGTCAGAGTACTTTGGATTAAAATAAAAAAACTGACCTATCCTGATACTTCTTAATCTAAAACCACATTACCAACAGTATCCCTGTCTCCAAACAAATGTTACCCATTAATTTTTTTTAACTTTTTTCTTTTTAATGAAATACTGAATCACAATTAATGTTAATAGTAAAGGCACTCAAGGACAAGAAGTGGGAGAAAAGAGATAAAATCGTGAAAAAGAAAAACATTTTTAACATCCACACTACAAAACCACAAGGTACACATGGCAAAAAAAAAAAAAAAAGAAAAGAAAAAAACAATTCGCCTGCTCTTTAAAACTATGGCAATCCGAAATATAACCACAATTGTTCCTCCTTCTTGTTAAAGATACATACTTTCCCAAGGTCCCTACTCAATCAGCCCTGAGAGTGTCCACATTCTCAGGTGTTTAAACCTGACTCTCTCCGGGGGGGGGGGGGGGGGGGGCGCGCTGTGGTTTTTGAAGGAGGATGGGAGCAGGGCAACAAAGTCAGCTAGGAATTCTAAAGGGAAGAGAACAGCCCACTGGCCTCACAAGGCTGTGATGAAGCAGTGGATGGGACCTTCCGAATTGCTCTGGCCCTTGGAACTGAGGGACAGAGGGACAAGGGATTGGGCAGTCATTTCTTCTGCAGCCCCATCCTGGGCCCCAGTCCTGAGTCTCCCAACCTCACAGGTAAGGTAAAGCGATAAATGATAAGGGTATAAACTGCACCTGTGCGGGGGTCTCCTCTCACAGATTCCTCTAGTATCCCATTGCCGGAGGGGGTAAGCCTGCTGCCCGCCACCCAGCCTCCCAGCGTGCGACAAACAGACGGACAGGGGTTCCGTCCAACAGTTCTAACTTATTTGGGAAGTACAGATTCTTATATAGGGTAACAGATAGCCTCAGGCCAGGAATTTCAGGAATTCCAGGAGGGGAGAAACTAGGAGCCAATTACTAGGAGCATGACTGCGGAAGCCACCTCCCATAGGCCAAGTCTTTCTTTGAGGCGGCTCGACTCCCGCCCTGGTTCACGCCCAGGGCTCTGTCCTTGGCCGCCATCTTGCTCGCCACAGGTAACCCAGTGGCCTTGACTGTTAGTCATCCTGTTGTTGAGTTAGTGACCTCTTGCCCCTGAGCCTCACAGACCTGTATATGTTTGTACCTGACTTCTTTTTGACTCTTCCCTCCCCGTGGTTTCCTTTTGTTTGGTTCTCCAAAGTATCAATGTAACCCCCTATTAGTAGGGAACTTTCATAAAAATAGTGTCAGCAGGAGGCTAGTGGTTCCCTGTCACCCCAAATTCAGGAAATCAAAATTACCGGGCCTTCAGAGATTTTTTATGGCAAACTTGTTGTGGGAGGAGACAGGCAGTTTTTTCATCTGTTAGTTATTTAAAACAGAGCTCTAGTTCATACTTATTATGATGTTGTTAAGATATTAATACCCGCAGCTAATCCCCGCACCCTGGTTCTTTACCGGGAGCTGAAAACGCCAGAGGCAACGAGGTATCTTCGGAGGCTTATTCCAGCGGGGCAGGAACAGGACGGGGCGGTGGGAAGGCGGCAAGGGCGAGGGGGAGGAAGATAAGGAGGAAGCCGGAAAGAGGGAGAGCGAGCGCACCTGAAGGCCTTTTGCCGCTCAGGTGAGCCTGCTAGGTGTCAGGGGCGGGGATTGGGAGGGATTGAGAGCAGGCCGCAGGGGATTGGTGCCTGAGACTGTCACAGGTGATTGCCTAAGGATGATCGGTCAGTGGGCGGAGCTGGGGAAGGGGCTGGAAGATTGCGGGTGGGATTCTCAGGTGAAATGCAGGGTTACATGCTAGACTGGCGCGAATTTCGTGAGCCGTGAGGAAGAGCAAATGGCGGCGGGTCCAGGGTGGGATATTCTAATAACTCGTTACATCATCCCTTTTCTCAGGGATGACTACCAGGAGGGCAGAGTGGTGGGCATTGCCCGAAATGCATGTAATACTGCACCTTGTTTTTATTCTCACCTCTTCTTCCCCTCACTCCTTTTCTGCCCAGAGTTGGCGGTCCAAGTGTAGAAGATGAAGATTATCAAACAAGATCAGAGGGCTAATGGAGTCCAGACAGCCAGGGAGGGCCCAGCTGGGTCAAGCCCATACCAGAGGACAGTGTGATACTGCGGACTTTGGAGGAATAAGAACTTGGGCAACGATGTCTCAGAGTCGGAGGTGAGGCACTGGCCTGGACACGTCCTGGAGGAAGGGATGAGCCAGAGCTGCCTCGACTGAAATCCGCTTGTTGGGGTCCTAGTGTGACATTTGCAATAACAGACTCCCTCCATCTACATCCAGGAGTGGCACCACTTTACCGAAATCCTGCCGAAAGCTCGGCCTGTAATCGGGCATGGAAGTGAATAATAGCTAGATCACCTCATCTGGGGTCCGCAGCATCTGAAAGATGATGAACAGCTGGTCTCAGAGTCGCTGGGGAACAAGGCCCTGCAGGTCACCATTTCAGCGAAGATGCAGCCCAGGTTCCAGAGGTCCATAGCGGTATAGTAGTATTTGCAGCCCAGGAGGTTTCCCGGTGCTGTGGTACCACAGGGTCACCACCTCGTGGATATAAATATGAACAGGCACTCCAAAGGCTCTGGCTAGTCCAAAACTAGCCAATGTGATGGACCT
Organism: Ochotona princeps; assembly: GCF_030435755.1. NCBI lineage: Eukaryota > Metazoa > Chordata > Mammalia > Lagomorpha > Ochotonidae > Ochotona > Ochotona princeps. Next base: position 31,347,742 of record NC_080836.1, read on the forward strand.
CTCTGCGTTGATGAGGAGATTCTGCGGTTTAGATCTTGTTGCAGGACCAGGTGGGAATGGCACAAAGCCATGCCTTGCAGCAGCTGGAACACATAGCTGTTGATGAGAAAAGGGGAAGAGGAATGCCAGTGAGAGCCGAGACATCCACAAATTTCTTGAGGTCTTGATGCAGAAACTCAAATACGAGATACAGTCTGTTTTTGGTGTGGATGGTATCTGGCAGCTTGACGCTGCTTGGGTGGTTAAGCTCCTTCAGTTGGGAAGTCTTGCGGAAGGTGGTGCTAGGTACACCCTCGTCTCAGAGTCCAGCCAGATTTTCTTGAGCGTTGCTACTTCTCCCATCAACTTGTTCTTGGCTTTGGACACCACACTGTATGTGCCCTTTCTGATCTTTTCCATCTTTTGGGAATTCTCCATGAAGTGCTAAGCAAGCCGGGTTAGCCCCAGCCAGCTGTGGAACTGGGGTAGGGCACCTGGGAGTCCTGAAGAAAACAGACTGGGCTCTTGCGGGATAAGAGGCAGTGAACTGGACCCAGCACTCAAGCCCGGGTCATGATGAAGCACCGATATCTCTCCGTCTTGTCAGTTTTTCCAACTTGAAACAATGTTGCCACCTCCCCCACCCCAGTTTACGACTGTCCCACACCACACAATAGTAAGAAATTAAGAGGGGGTCCAGCACGGTAGCCTAGTGGCTAAAGTCGTTGTCTTGCATGCGCCTTAATCCCATATAGACGTCGGTTCATATCCTGGCTGCTCCACTTCTCATCCAGCTCCCTGCTTGTGGCCTAGGGAAACCGTAAAGGACAGCCCAAAGCTTTGGGACCCTGCTGCACCCGAGTGGGAGATCTGGAAGCAGTTCCTGGCTCCTGGTTTTGGATGGGCTCAGCTCCAGCCATTGCAGCCACTTGGGAAGTGAATCAACAGACAGAAAATGTTCCTCTCTGTCTCTCTTCCTCTCTGTATATCTGACTTTCCAGTAAAAATAAAGCTATAAAATGTTAATAAAGTAAGTCAATATGTTCGTTCCTTTCAAAACGTTAGATTTCTGGATTGAGTTGAAATTGCTGTACCTAATTTTATCCTACCCAAGAGGTCTTATCTCACTGGAAACTTATGAAATAGAACTGATGCCTATAGAACAGGAATTGCAAAACTCTCTGCCACTAACTCCTTTGACCAAGATAATTAGAAGTCACCTAATTTAGTCCTGAACACTCAGTAGCGAATAGCATATTTCCACTTGAAAGAGAAAATTTAAGATGTAATAAATTTTTTAAATCAAATTAATGTTTATTTGCATATGCAGACCCATCTCTAGGGCAGGTAAAAAAACAGAATTTGCCCATAAATCATGCAATATACTTGTCTACCAATGGAAATTCACAAGTCACAGAAACTTAGCATGCACTTTAAGGATAAAACTCTATCTGCCTTCATTCTAACCTGTAATTGTAACATCAATACTTGCAGCAACATGAGATCCTTGGGAAAACAGCCAAATTGACCAAAAGCATTCTTTTTCATTCTGGTTGTACAAGGTGTATTCAAAAGTACAAGGGAACTGTCTGTTATGGTAAAGCTGTGTTTGTTTTTTAAATTTCTTGCAGCATGATTAACATATCTTTTAATTCCATTTTCTGGGATTTTTTTTTCAAGATTGATTTATTTATATTTGAAAGTCAGATATAGGGCCTGGCGGTGTGGCCCAGCAGCTAAAGTCCTTGCCTTGAACATGCAGGGAGCCCACATGGGCGCCGGTTCTAATCCCAGCAGCCCCACTTCCCATCCAGCTCCCTGCTTGTGGCCTGGGAAAGCAGTTGAGGATGGCCCAAAACCTTGGGACCCTGCACTCATGTGGGAAACCCGGAAGAGGTTCCTGGCTCCTGGCTATGGATCAGCGCAGCACCGGCTGTGCGATCACTTGGGGAGTGAATCACCGGACAGAAGATCTTCCTCTCTTTCTCTCCTCCTCTCTGTGTCTGACTTTTTCTCTCTCTCTCTTTTAAAAAGATTTATTTATTTTTATTGCAAAGTCAGATACACAGAGAGGAGGAGAGACAGAGAGGAAGATCTTCCGTCGGATGATTCACACCCCAAGTAACCACATTGGATGGAGCTGAGCCAATTCAAAGCCAGAAGCCAGGAGCTTCTTCCCGGTCTCCTATGCAGGTGCAGGGTCCCAAGGCTATGGGCCATCCTTTACTGTTTTCCCAGGCCACAGTCAGAGAGCTAGATGAGAAGCAGGGCCACCAGGATTAGTATTGGTGCGCCCATATGGGATTCTGGCGCGTGCAAAGTGAGGACTTTAGCCACTAGGCTACCACGCCGGGCCCTTGGAACTTTTTTAAAGTACTCTCCTGTTAGTCTGCTCAGTAAACGTAACAAAACGGCACAGACTGGGTGACGTAAACCACAGAAATGTGTCCTCTCACAGCTCCACAGTCTGGAAGCCCAAGATCAGCATGCCAGCATGGCCAGTTTTGTGTGAGGACTCTCTTAGCTTGCACACGGCCACCTTCTTATCGTGCCCCCACATGGTGGAGAGGCAGCTGGCAAGCCTGCTAGTATCTCTTGCTTTAGAGAAGGTGATACCCCCCTGACCTTACCTGACCCAGATTACCTCTGCAAAGGCCCTATCTCCAAATGCCAACACTCTGGAAGTTAGGACTCCGAAAGAACAATTGTAGGGAGACACAAACATTCAGTCTCTCAGCCTTGCCTTTCCTGAAGAAATTGTATAATTGGAAATGTCATATGAATGACCCAGGATGAGAGGTCATGACACTTGATTTGTTACAATTCCTTGTGTCTTGACCCTTGCTTTCAGTATTTCTCAGATTCCTCCATTTGTTATAATGCAATAAGAGGATTAAAGACTCGTTGCTAAAGCCAATATTCCATTTATTCAAAACAAAAGAAATGTTACAGATCTTTATTTTTCTAACATCAGCTAAAATTAAGTTTTACCCAACTGTGAAAAGATGATTGAATTATAACCTCCCCTTCTCTTTCAGAAATTATCTTTTACAATTGAAAATGTCAGCTTTGTTGCTTGAAAAAAAATCCCAGTGTCTATAGGAGAGATGATCCCACTGTTGCAAAACCATGTGTAAAATATGTCACATGACTGATGAAGAATTAACAAAGACATTGGGGAACCACCCACCAGAGAAAAAGTTTAAATGACTTCAACTTTCTTAATAATTTATTCCCATTTTCTCACCTTCAACTAAGAATTTACTCCTTCAAACTAGAGAAACATTATTATGGCCAGGTTTAATACAATTAGTTGTTAATATTTCCGTTTTCATAGACTTATATAATTGCCTAAGCCTCATTTTCTCAGAATGACATGTAGGTTACGTGACTGTCACAAAACACTGTGAACTTACTTAGTAACAATTTAAGAATTCTGTTCCGGGATTCAGAAGGCTTATCCACTTAAGAATAAAAACATAAACTTGAAATTTACTCAGTGCCTATAGAGACTGTAATAGCATCCTGTAATGCAAGCAATGCTTATATTTTTAAAATTAGGGATAGACATAGAAAATTCCACAGTGACACACTGGGAAGCCACTGAAATGATTTCAATACAACAGGGGATTATATTTCAGGTAAACTCCAGCCAGTCGCTGTTGCCTTATGTCAAAAAGCCATGGAAATACATTTAGTTATCTACAGCTGCTCAACACAGAGCAGATCAAAAATTCTGCAAAAAATCAAGTTGCAGTCATCCTTGCAAAGAGTAATCCTCTTCTACTAACTAAAATGGGTTGGGGGAAGGTCAAGAAATCCTCTTGGTCATTTTTACAACTGATACAGGCAGGAAGGTAGCTAATGTAGAGGAACTGAGGAAGCCTAGCACCTACTGTACAACCCATTTGCACTACAGCCCCCATGCACTGCCCAAATCTCACCCCGTGGTGTGCTGACTGCAGTCGCCAGGATTTCACCACCTAAGAAAGGGTTCTGGCTAGAAATATCCACTATGGCTGCAATGACAATAACCTCTAGGTCATTATAGTAAAATTACTACAGTCAACACATCTTCCCTCATCAGGCACCAGATGCCATGACACCACCAAGATTTCCCAGAAAGGCCTAGAAACAGGACACACTAAAATCCCACTGAAAACACTACCAATTTTGAATCATCAACTACTACCACCCCCATACCCCACACCTTGTGCCTCCAAATGCTACCAAAGACAACCCCAAACTTTGTTCATTATATGACTGTCCTGCCAGATTGCCCACACTCCAGAGTGTGTACTTTATCAGTGCCTTAAAATAATTTTTATGGTCTTCTGATTGCATTGTTTCTCACATGGACAAGGACCTGGCCCTATCCCAGCTTAGGAAAACTCCTTATAACCTAAGTATGAATTCAATGCAAATTTCCCTTGATGCAGTTATCTGAAGAAATGGTTTATGGAATTCGTCCTGAAGACTCTATGGATTCAGACATGGAGCAACCAAATATCCTCTTCTACTAACAGTCCTGACCGTAAGGCAAGGCATGTCCATCCTAACACAGGTAAATATGAGGCATACAAAGTATAGGAGGCAGAAAAAGATCTTTGCAAAGAGACCAGCACTAAGTCAGAAATGTTCTCTGATTGACACTCATTTCAGATTTCCCTTGTTTCCTCACATAAGAGAAGAAATTTCACCATCAGAATAGCTTTTATGTGTAGCTTTCATTGTAGCTGATTGGATCCATATTCATGTTTAACTTCCTTTTAAGGATAATAAATACTCATTTCATTGCACAAGTTGTTATTCAAAACTACAAATAATTCCTTCAGCTTTTGTGAAAGAATATCAAATGGACTGAGACAACCTCAAGACTTCAGCTAACAGTAGCAGTTAAGATTCAGTTGCTCGGAGGACAGGAGGAGGCTTATATCCCAACCCTGGAGACTCCCGGATCCTCACTAAGGACTATCAGTATGGGCACCAAGGACTATATCCCAACTGCCAAGGAGACCACGGGGAATTGGAGTGCCTTTGTAGGCCGAGTACTCTGAGGTCATCCATTCCCTATCAGACCTCCTACATGGGACGGAAGAAGCCCACAACCCTCCTCACAGGGTCTAATGACATCGGAACAACAGCCAGGAGCTCCGAGCAGTCCTCAGAAACAGATGAACAGTCAACTTCCTTCGGGACTCAGGAGATGAGCCTTCTCTGGTCCTTACTTAGCTCCAACTTTGGCTCCCCACCCTCTCTTGCAAAGACCATCAAGGTCACTCCAGAGCCCCCAAAATTAGATCAGATAGACAGAGAGAGATCAATAAGGATAGCTTAGAACAGACAGGAAAAAGTCAGCTAGGACTCCCATATACCTTACGAGGTAGGACACAAAGATCAGTTACTCCTCATTAGGGTATTGGAGATATCTCTGCACACACCTCCTAAAACGATTCTGTTCTTCAATCGTTAACATATGGCTTGTTAGAGTTATAATCTTGTTTGGACTATCCTAAAATTCACAAAGTTCAGTAAAACTCATGCTTGAATACTATAAGCTGCTAAATATAAATATGAAGAAAAAAAGACATGAGACAGCTGAATAGTACCCTATAACCATTTTAAGGTTTATAACAGTTGGTTATGTATAAACTAAAATTGAGATGTCAATGAAATAGTTTTAGGATGTGGTTAAGAACTTGCATTTTATAACACATTGGTCACTCAGTACCATGTCAATTGACTTCATGATGTTTTAAATTTCCATGTTTCTTCCTGTTGTTGAATTTGTGATGTGGCTTTTCATTGGAGGGGATGATATTTTGCCAGCTCTGCTTTCAGATCAAAGATGGTCTCCCAATGAAACTGTTGAATTTATCTGGACAATAAGATGCTGGACTCCCTGCATGGTCCATGCCTGCAATGATGGAATGATGACTGGTTATGAGCTGTACTGCTGTAATAATATGGAGGAAATCAATATGGGGGGAGGGCTTGGGGAAGGACTGGGGGAATTCCAGAGCCTATGGAACTGTGTCATAAAATGAAAAAAAAAAAAAAAAAGATTTAGTTGCTCAATATGAGTCAGGTGAGAATTTTTCCTGGCAGAGGTGTCTAAACAATTTGTACTCCTTCCAGGATATATTTACATTCTATCAGCCTTTAACTAAAAGAGGCAGTTGCCCCTGATTGCCAGAAATTTATTGGATAGTTAAAGAGGCAAAGCTAATACAATGTACACTCACAAATCCATCAAATAAAAGTATAAACACCAGACACTATGCTAAGGAGAATATAAAAAAGAGCAAGACATGCATTGTCCTAGGCCTCAAGATAACTACAAACTTGTAAATGGGAAAAGGCATAATAAAGGAAAAAATAATAATTTAAAATGTATACATGGTGAGCATTGTGTTGCAACAGGTTAAGCTGCCTCTTGGATGTCAGGGTTCCATACTGAGTTTCACCTCCACATCTAATGCAGTGTTCTGCTAATTCACACTCTGACATACAATGGATGCTGCTGTAGGATTTGGAGCCCTGCCATCCAAGTGGGAGACCCATATGGAGTCCCTGGCTCCCTTCTTCTGCCTGCCTCAACCTGCCTGTTGCAGGACTTTGGGAAGTAAACCAGTGGATGAAAAATACACTCTCTCACTCTCTATCTCTTCTACCTTTCAAAAAAATTTTAATGAAAATAATACATAAGACAACTCAGGATGTGCCAGCAATTATACTAAGAAATCTGTATAAAATATAGAAACTCATTTAATCCTTATATTAATACTATATGGTAGGTATGAGTATTCATATTTTATAGGTGAGAAATTAAGTTCACAAAACTTAATAATTCAAGATTAGAAAACTAGTAAATAGGGCTTGTCTGTCTGCCTACAAAGAGTTTTAATTCCTTTGTGTGATACCACGTTGCCATAAATAGACAAGTCACTGTGATATGGTAAGTATCACAAAACATGCTAAAGAAATGCAGGTTTGGGCCCAGCGGCATGGCCTAGCAGCTAAAGTCCTCGCATTGAAAGCCCCGGGATCCCACATGGGCGCCGGTTCTAATCCCGGCAGCTCCACTTCCCATCCAGCTCCCTGTTTGTGGCCTGGGAAAGCAGTCGAGGATGGCCCAAGGCTTTGGGACCCTGCACCCGTGTGCGAGACCCGGAAGAGGTTCCTGGTCCCGGCTTTGGATTGGCGTGTATCGGCCCGTTGCGGCTCACTTGGAGAGTGAAACATCGGACGGAAGATCTTCCTCTCTGTCTCTCCTCCTCTCTGTATATCCGGCTTTCCAATAACAATAAAATCTAAAAAAAAAAAAAAAAAAAAAAATGCAGGTTTACTGTAGTGCTCATTTCTGACCAGAAGGAACTAAAACTGTTTAATGGAGCAGATGGTCATTGAGTTGATCCTCTGGAGTGATGGCAAGGATTCTTACAGGACATGAATCCTTTCAGGCACATGCATAAAGGCACTGAGCTAGCAGAACACTTGTTTTATAAAGAATGATTAATAATCCATTATGGCGATTAATAACCAAGAAAAAATATGGTGGGTAGTGGGAAAAGATATTGTTATCAGATTGGAATCAAGTGGTAATCAGCTTGTCTTGAACACTTCTTTCAGATGGCTGGACTGCTCCATAGGCACCATACACCTACTTCAAAATTTTCTGAAAAAGAACAATGTTTTAGTGTAAATAAGCAGAAATAAGTATTGAGTGATGGCACATGGCATTCACCAGCAAACAGTCTCTAAGTGTCAGGAACACTGTTGTAACAAAAGGGGGAAACCAGTAGACTTGTTTCAGGACCAATAAGTTAAGTTACTGACAGCTGCTTGACCAGAACATCAGTCTGGACCAGGTCAAGGTTTACCAACTCAGTTTTATCTGTGTCACTCCAGCAGTGTGATCACTCTGGAAAAAACGGCAAGGCAGCAAGGAAAATACAATGATTCTTTATGATGAGTGCTGACCCTAGTAGAGATCACATTATGCACCAGAGGCAGTCACTGCACTCTATAGGGTTATAGCCTCCATTAACTGGGAAAGAAGACTGGAATTCCTGTGAACCATCTGAATAGAGCTGTCTGAGAGATCAGGGAATACATTAGTTTTAAAGTGATCAGAAAAATTGTGGTAATGGGTCTAGCCTCTTCCTCCTTTTGGGTAGTCATGGATGGACACCAAAAAAGTTCCCTCACCACTTTCACTTTCCTGAACCCCAGAAGGACCATTTGTCGCTAGCACATTCCCATTTCCAAGATTATATTTTCTTTTACTTCAGTTACATTTTGTGGTCCTTGTTTCCCGGCACTTCTGTCTCTTCAGTAAACTCTCACTTCAAATCAGAGTGTAGGATGGTTTATTTCTAGGAAAAACTCCTCCAAATAAACTGATTCCGCCCACTGTGTATTCATTCTGGTGTCTTGTTCCTGCGTTTTGAAGCTCTCTTGGAACCTGAAACTCACAATCTATAATTGCTTCAACTTTGTCAGCGTAGGACTGGGGGCAGGGCTGGAGAAACAACAGGCAAGATAATGTCCATTTTAACATGAACAGACTTAGTTGCCTATGTCTGCACTCACAAAACACCTACTGAAATTAAGCTTCATGCTTAACAAGCTACAGTTGGGCAGAATGTGGGAGAATAAACACTAGTTTGAGCCAAATTATTATACATAAGTTCTTTAATGATAGAAATTACATCTTAATTATTTTTGTGTCTCAGAATTGCCTGCACACTCTAGACACTGAATAAATACATGTTGGATAAATAGATAAATAAACGCGTTCTTAACAAACCATAGGTTGGTGGAAAGGAAAGGAAGCAAAAATTCAAATGTGAAGAATTTGCTTATTTTAACAGTTTAAGTATCTCATGAGGGAGGAGAGTAGTTAAATTTGAACAGAACACTGAATTTTTATGGAGATTTTTTTCCTCTGCTTTTTCATAGGATCAACACAGAGATTGTATTCAATATCAAATATAGATGCCTGGTCATTTAACTCAACAACTCAGGTGTTTATGTGGTGTCCTTTCTATTAAATGAAAAACTGCAAGCAATCCTCCCCTTTACTCCACCTGTTTTACCCACAACCAACCCACTTCAATGAATAGTGTAGTGATTTGAATGATAGCTCCTAGAAACACATGTGCAAGTCCCTAGGACCTGCAAATATCACCTTATTTAGAGACAGAGATTTTGTAAACATTATAGCAAAGTTTTTGTGATAAAACCATCGTGAATTACCCTAGCAAACCCTGAATTCTATGACAAGCATCCTAAGAGGCAGAAGAGTGACCAGTCATGTGACCACAGGGATAAAGATTGGGATGATGCCACCAAGGAGTGACAATGAGAGTCAACAGTCAGCAGAAGCAGAAAGAGATTTAAAAAGAGATTCTTACCTCAGACCTACAGGAGATGTGCAGTCTTGCTGATAACCTGACGTCAGACTCTGTCTTCCAAAGTTGTGGAGAATATACTTCTATCATTTTAGCTACCACATTTGTGGTGACTTCTTAAAGAAAGGCCAAAGCTCAGATACAAATGGCCAACCCTTTCTTGTCGTAGAATCATCCGTAACTTGCATCTTTCTTTAAAGACCAATGCAACCGGGCCCAGCAGCGTGGCCTAGCAGCTAAAGTCCTCGCCTTGAAAGCCCCGGGATCCCATATGGGCACCGGTTCTAATCCCGGCAGCTCCACTTCCCATCCAGCTCCCTGCTTGTGGCCTGGGAAAGCAGTCGAGGACAGCCCAATGCTTTGGGACCCTGCACCCGCGTGGGAGACCCGGAAGAGGTTCCAGGTTCCCGGCATCGGATCGGCGCGCACCGGCCCGTTGCGGCTCACTTGGGGAGTGAATCATCGGACGAAAGATCTTCCTCTCTGTCTCTCCTCCTCTGTGTATATCTGGCTGTAATAAAATGAATAAATCTTAAAAAAAAAAAAAAAAAGACCAATGCAACCAACAGCGCTACTTTCACACAAAGTTTGCCCACTTTTAGGCACCTCCACTGCTGCCACTGTTCAAGTCGCCAGCCTGAATTCACCTCTTAGCCACTGTCCAAACCTGTCTTCTACTTTCAACATCAAGAAGGACCGAGCCTTTTCAAAATCAGCAAGTTATTTTCTTGTGATACCTGAAAGTTTCACTACATCACTCCTTTAAGTCTTCATCAGATGTCACCCTCTCAGGGGTGAGTAAAAACATATTAGATAAAAAAAAAGAGAGAGAATTCAATTCATATAAGTATCTTTTATAACTGCCAGTCACCTTTTGCTTTGTAATTATTTTGTGTTCTCTAATGTGGTTCCTTCTTTTGTTTTTGAAATGTGACCTGGCTTTATTGTCCCATGCATATTGTCTCAGCCTCAACAGCAGTAGATTCATATTATCTCATTTGTTAAGTCCCTGATTGCTTAGTGATCTTACATCCTTTGGAAACACAGAAGGGTGTCCAAAATTTTCTTGAGCAATATGTCATGTCTTGACCAAGTAATGAATTAAATTTAATTTGCAAAATAAGGGAAGTAGTCTTAGTTCTAGGATCAGGGAGACAATTGAAGATCTTCTCATTTTTTTTAAATTACAAAGTACTGTTAAAAGCACAAATGATGACTGATCAATGAATAATGTAGTAGAGTGGTTGGAGTAACAGAGAAAGTTAGCTTTAAAATGAACAAACCTATCAAAGAAAAAAACTATTTCTCCAGTATGGTCAGAATAGCAGGTATATTATCACTACAGGAAGCAAATTTGACTGTCAAGCTGATGAATAATAATTACCATTGTCAGGCAGAGAAATGATGAGATTGTGGGAAATCAAGCATTCCAAAATTCTCACGAAAGTGTTGACTTCATGTATGGTCCCCAAACTCATTTTAATGCTATAAGATCCAACTATTTCTCCAGAAGTTATTGTTGCCAGTTTTTATCCTGCCAATTGTGAGATGTTCCACTGTGATTTTTGTGTTTGTTTGTTTTATTTGTTTGAGAATTCATTATCACATTGTCAGATTTCTAGGTCATTGCTTGGAAAGGCAATTTTAATAACGTTTCAAATTACCCATGTGATAAACCTCTTTTTTGGAACGACCTCTGTCCTAATCATCCAAAATAATTTCATAACCTCTCTGTTTAAGAGTTTTTAGATATGAGGCCCACATGACTCTTCCTTTGGCTAAGAGAATAAATTTTCCCAAGCTAAAAAGAACCTTTCCAAACCATGTTTAAAACAGAATTGTGACATTTTACTAAGTGTCAATTCCATCAGATCAAACTTTTTCAAAAATTTCAAGCAGATCAAACTCTTCCCCAAGTCAGGCACAATGGGCACCCTTCCTGTCTTAGTAGGTCTATGAATTCTGGGATTTACAATAGCACAGCTTCTCCTTTGAAGTCAGTGATCTCGAGGGTACTAGAGGCACTGGGCTAAGATGAATTTCTCAGGGCTATATAAGAGACAGACCTTTTATAATTTGTACAACAGCCCACAGCATTACCAGTCCACACTGTAATTTTGCCAGGACCTACAAACTAAGCAGCCTTGTCCCTAGTCATTAGAAAGATGAGAAGCCTCCAGGGTAAACCCAGTTGTTGTAGAAGCTATCATTAAGACTATTACTGAACATCTATCTGGTGCCAAAAATACATGCAACCAATTGTAGCCATTCAGAGCCACAGGAAGACAATGCCTGCGTACTTCACAGGGGCACATGAATGCGCTGCCAGTTTAACCCAGGGAAGTGCTGAAGTGGAAAAGGCCTCATTCCAGAGGGCATTCAGGCAACTTAACTCCACCCTCTCTGATGCTGGACAGTTTCCAGTTTCAGCATCCTTTGTCATCCTCTTTTGCAGCCAACACTTTAAAGAGAGGCCCAGAGATAATTTGATCATGCTTGGCCAAGTTTACCACTGAGACATTTCTCAAATCTATGTCCTCTTCATACCAAATACCAATATCTTAGTTCGATCCTTCATAACCATGACCAGGACTAGCACCAAAGCTTCCAACTGGTGACTCTAACGCTTTCCTACCCACTTCCCTCAACCCAAATTGACCCCCTTACATATATTCTCTACACTGGAAATGTGGTGATCTGCTGATCATTTCACTCTCAAACTTTGAATGTTCCCAGATTCATTCACTGATTCCCTCACTTCTTTCGTTCAAAAAATCCCCAATGCTCCAACTGTAAATAAAACAGACACATCTGTGCTTTCTTGAACCTTACGCTCATGTAGGTGACTGACCATAAGCAGACAAGTACACAAAAATATGTACTCATAAAGCCACGAGAGGGAAAGATAGCAGGTGGGAATAAGTTTGAGCCTTGATTTCCAGGAGAATCCTTTCTCAGTACAAGAGAATGAAGAGGAAAGCTCTCCATGATAGGTGAAGAGGAGTACAGGAACCAATATAAGCAAGGGCTTGACTTTGGCAAGTCTTCAAGTGTTATTTTAGATGTGAAAAAGTTATTAGAGGCTTGAGCACTGAAGAAACACTCTCACCTCTGTGCAGAACATTAGTTTCGGAGGGACAAAAGTGGACCCTAGCAGATCTGAGTCCCCCACTGACAATGGGCTATCGCGGTGGCCCTGGTGCAAGTGATGGTCACTTAGACTTGATTGGTGATGGTGGTCTCATTTGAGGTATCTGGCCCAGAGTATCTGCTTAAGGATAAAATACGGTTATGAAAGCAAGCCAGGAATGAAAGACTGGGCATGGTCTTCAGGCGAATGCAAGCATGGAATCCAAGTCCTTTCTAATCTAACTCATGCTTCTTCGTTCTGTCTCATTTCCCACCCCTCTATGCCTTAAAGCATTCACTGCAGTAATTCTGAATGCATGGAGTTGCTCTGTCCTTGTGCCTATGCTGCTTCCCATCTCTGTGACATTTCTCAAGCTGTTCTGTGTGAATAGATTTCCCTTCCCACCTAAGCAATTCTTTGTCCTCTTTCATTATTGATTTCAGATAGTATCTCTTTGGGAAGCCATTCTCAGATGCCAGGACAAATCAGGCACCTTCCTTTGTTGTTCCCTCAGTAGCCAAAAATCTTACTTTGGGATGGATTATGCTACGTTGAAGTCCTGAATTTTTTTCTGTCTCTCCTACTGGACTGTCGCCTGCACAAAGCAGGGATCCTCACATCATTGGGGATGGAAAGCCTAGTGCTTCACTTGTGACTCGCACCCAGCACATGTGCTTGTTAACCTGCACTGAATGCTTCAGAAACTCCAAACCAGTAGGTCAACCTGACACTGCACAAGAGGAAATGATACTGTCAACGAGATGGAGAATGAACCTCTCCTGGATAAACTGCATTGCCCAGTAGGATGTGTTGACACCTTAAATCACATGTTCTTCATATGGGGTGTTCAGGATCATGCTACACTTGCCCAATCCCAATATATTCGTGGACATGGTAAGCCTAAGGTTTACAGAGGAGGAGGGGCAGTGAGAAAGAACATACTCACGTACTCTTTTGCACATGGGATAATGACCAGGCGCTAACAATCAGCTGCCTTCACCAGTGTCCTGCACAGCAGCCCATGCTGCTTTTCACATCAGGAGAATCAGCATGTACACTGCAGGTAGAGAGCAGTTCAGGGGATCTATAATCATGTTACATAAAGTGGGGTTTATATAAAGTTGACAGAATGTGCTGATGTGAGCCATTCACAGTTCAATTGTAACAGTGCAGTCTGGCAAGCAGCTAGCTTTATCTGGGATATGATGTACTTTGGATTCCTCTATCAAGTCAGATTTAGAATAACAATCTGAAGGGAACACAATCCCCTGTTTTAAAAACCCGGCCTTTTCTTCCTTGGGTCTAGAGAAGTAAAAGAAGCTAGAAAAGCCTGCATAATCATAGCAAACTTTCATTACTTTTTGCAGAAAAGCAAATCAAGGGAAATATATTCAATACAAAAAAATGTTGACTTCATACAGTAGATAAAAGATTTCCTTTAAAAAAAGGAATTAAATTTTTAAAAATTAATTTTTTAATTTAATTTTTTAAAATTCCTTTAAAAATCAAATGAATTTATCAAATCTTGATTTTTCAGTATAATTTTTCCAACTGCTATAAGAAAAATGGCCAATAAAAATTCTGTAAAGGAACTAAATTATGGAAGAGACACACATCAACCTAAATATAAGGGTACTTCAGAAATTGATAAGAAAATGGAATTAAAAGGTAAACTTTAGCCTTACCATTAAAACATCATTTAACATACCCACATCTCACATCAAAATGCTTAAACTCAATAACAAGCTCTGGCTCCTAACTCCTGCTTTGTGCTAATGCAAACCCTAGAAGGTAGAAGAAACGGCTCAAGCAATGGATTCACACACTTGCCGCTACTCCCATGGAAACCTAGATGAAGTTGTTTGCTCTTGGCTTTGACTTTGACCTAATGCAGCTTTGTTTGTTTGAAAGGCACAATGACAAAGAAAGAGGGAGAAACAGACCAAGAGTTATGAAGAGATATCTTCCATCTGGCCCACCAAGTGGCTGCAACAGCTGGAGCCAGGCAAAACTGAAGCCAGGAGCCTGGAACTCCACCCAGGTCTCCCTTGTGGGTGGCAGAGAGTTAAGCACTTCAGCCTTGTTTCGTTACTTTCCCAGGTACTTCAGCAGGGAGATGGATCAGAAATGAATCTGCTCACTTAAACCAGCTCTCACGTGGGATGCCCGTGTCACAGGCTGATGACCCCAGATCCTTCTCTTTTGAAGGTCCTCCTTTCTTTAATTTTTTTTTTTACTATACTAAAATGCTTAACTGCAATATTTAACTATTTCACTGTTTTTCTTTAAGATCTGTCAATAAAAGTGTATGTGAGTGTGCTTTGTGTGTTTTGCATGTATGTGTGTGTAGATATGGGCATGGTGAACAAAGTCTTTGCTCACTATGGAAGTGAGCATGCCATCTTGGTTTTTTTTTTCTTTTAATTCTATGGTTTAGTTTTTATATTATATCCTTGCTCCATTTGGCACTTATACGTTAACTTACTGATTGAAGTCAGTGTTTGTCTTTTGTTTCTAATTACTAATTCTATTTTCCTAACTTTATTCCTTTAACTTTATTCCCTAACTCTACTCATTATATCCATATGTGTGTGTGTGTGTGTGTGTGTGTGTGTGTGTGTGTGTATTGCATTTCCACCTTCGCCATATATTTTGTTCCCTTACTAACATTTGTTTCTCTCTGGGGTCACTCTAGTATCTCATCCTTTTGTCAATTTCTGTGCCAGAGAACCATGTACTTTTACCTATTCCCCATCATTTTTTTTCAGAATATTACTAATTATTACATTCATTAGCTATTATGTATTTTCAGAATATTTTTGGCCATTTTTATGTTCAAGGACTATGTTTAGAATCATTTAGTCAAATATCCCCCCAAAAGCCAAAAACTCAGTTGGGAGCTAACAAGTACGATCATTCTTATCCAGACTCAGTTTGAAATCACTCACCTGTGTATATAATGGATGAAAGACATTTTTCCATTTCTTCTCTTGTTTTATCCTTCACAACCCAATTTTATCACTTTAATTATGGATCATGCATATTTCATGCTAAGTTTATATCTCAACATTTTGGATGTTTTCAACTTGGAGATTATATTTTGGCCACATCCTACTCACCGATCTCAAAATAATCTTGCTCTCCCAACTTTCAGGTGGTACACCCTATTAAAATTTCATTAATCCATCCTGGAACAAATGTGTTCTCACTGAGATTATTTGATCATAATCCTTGGAAATTCATCATTTGAAGCTATCTAGTATCTTGTAAACACTTAATATTTTGATAAATTCTCATATCTAGCCATTCTAAAATAACATTAAGCAGAACAAAACCAAAATGGGCAAACAAAAAAAAAAGAAGAAGAAGAAGTACTCCTTCCAGACTCACTTGCAGCTACAGTATCAGCCCTGCATTACACCAAGCAAATGCACACATAAGAGATTCAAGTAGTGAAGCGTGTGGGAGGTAGCACCACAAACCTGTGGCCACAGTGAGGACATTGATCTTCTGGCAACGGAGCAGTGGAGGAGTTTAATTCTTGAAGTGGCAGCACATACCATCAGTGAAGCATGACCAAAGTGGTGTCTGAGTGATAACAATCCTTTGGCATAGGATGGGGGAAGTTCTGCGATGTATTTTTGGAGGATGTACTGTATTCAAGCCCAGTAGGTTCTGTGAGCTGAGCTACTTTGATAAATCACTTTCTCTTTGAACAATCCAGAACAGATTCTGTGATTTGCAACTAAAAACCTTCAACAATTCATAAACAAAGGATGGAAACTGGGGCAATAGGCAATAAAACAATGTGGACCAGTATTGTCTAAGCTTATCTTCACTTGATATGTATTTAATTATGCCCTTATCATGCCTCTGGCTACTAAGCAAAGTTTCTGTTTGAATTCCTCAAGCTCTGGTAAACTTGGCACCCTGGTGTCAAAAGCAAATATATTTTAATAGCCCATAACTCTGATCTCTCAGTTGCTTCATTAAATATGTGTGATGGAGAAAATGTGTGAATTTGTTAATTTGCTTTTTTCTATCCTTGTTAATATCAGCCATCCTTTTATGTGAGGGAGAATCAAGGATAGGTGTGCTCAGACACAAATTAAATTTCCACATATAACTATTAATCCAAAACTTAGACAACAAATCTATTGCTAAATTACTTACTTCTCTCAGCTACACCATTCACCACAGTACCTTCATATTTTAGTGCATATTCTAGCCATGTCAATAAGCTAAAAGGGACCATGTTTTCCACATTAGATAGAGCTGAAGTTTTTGATTTAGACTATTGGATTCCCATTCCCAAACTCCACTGAAGTTTAAAAAGAAAAAAAGCTGTCCTTCAGATTGCTAGGTTTTAGTACAGAAATGTAGAGATGAATATATATGTGATTTGCTTTTTTCTAGTCCAATTTTTTTGTCCCCTTCAACTCATACACATGGTTGAGTCAGTCCTTTTGCTTTTCTGGTCTCCTGTCCATTTTTTCAACTCAATAGATGGAAAAACAGAGTTTTCTTTTACTTAATCCAAGAACAAGGGCACCGAGGACTTCCTGTCTATTTCCCTTAAACAAGAAGAAGCTCACCCCTGCTGATTCTCAGAAGGGCTCTGTTCAAGGTGTCTGTTACTCACTAGAACAAACACTAATGGAGGACTAAGCTCTTGAATGCTCGCCCCAACCACGAGAGCCACTTTTCTCTCTAGCTGCAGAATTTATAACCTCCCTAGAAAGCAACCTTGTGTGTCCAAAGCCCAGCACAGCTCTAGATATTCTCATAGGGTACATGGCTACAGATACACCAAGGCTGCATCGTTCCGTTTGAATACTCACTGAGAGCATACAGCTCCCAACTCATACGTGTACATCTACCATTATGTTTTAGTGCTGGGTCGTCACTGATCAGTTTATTGGGTGTGCATGAGAATATATCATAACTAGTCTCACATTGCCAGTGAATTCGAGACAAGCTATGGTCCCAAAAGCAACTATATTCTAGATGAGCTTATTTTTTTCTGAAATTTATTTTTTATTATTTACTTTAGAACAAAGGGGATGAAAAGAAATCCATCCCAAGTTTCCAAATTGCCTTAACTAATATTTTTTTGGAAACCCTATGGCTCTGCTTATATTAGCAATTACATGGATGAGAAATGGCTAATTCATGTTCAAGTAAGAATAATCAAAAGCGACCATCGAACCAAGAGCTGAACTGAAGCATTTAACCTGTAAAGTCACTAGGACTTTCTTCACTATTTTTATATAGAGTCAGTATTTTTCTAGTCTTCGTATTCCAGTACAATTATGCGGAAAGTCTCTTTTTGAATTGAAAAGTCTGACTTTTCTACTTTCCATGCTATCAAACATAGTCTGTCCTTGTGAGGACATGGATAAATGGACTTTCGCACAATGGTTTCTTTGAGCCTAAGCTTTCCAATTGCCCATCTGGGAGATAAACCACAATTTAGGTAGCTGCTACACAATCTCTCTTTCCTGCTGTGATTTCATTCTTCTCCTCCTGACCTTAGATTTTTAATAATAATGTTTAAGAAAAATTAATAGCAACAGAGAAACCAAGAACGATTTTTTTATCCAAGAAACTTGAGAAGGTAAGAAAAACTGAAGACTTGGTGGATCATGGCCTTTGCACACACTTTCTTGAAGTAATTTATTTATTGCCTCAGACTAATCGTGTTACTTGGCATTGTCGGCTTGCAATATAAACACAATTAAGAAATACTTTC
This sequence comes from Ochotona princeps, assembly GCF_030435755.1. Lineage (NCBI taxonomy): Eukaryota > Metazoa > Chordata > Mammalia > Lagomorpha > Ochotonidae > Ochotona > Ochotona princeps. Next base: position 31,366,019 of record NC_080836.1, read on the forward strand.
TTTTCATATGAAAAACAGATGGGTGCTTGTTTTCTAATAAAGCAAAATTGGTAACAGAATGAAAAAGGAAAAAAGAAGGGAAGCACTCCAAGACCTGCAAAATCATAATTGCTGCTTCTTAAAGAATACGAAAGGGTCATTTCTTGCCCCTTGATACATCACCTACTTATCTCCTCAGCTTCTACCACACTTAACATGACTCTTTTTTTAAGAGATTTATTTATTTTTATCAGGAAGGAAGATTTACTGAGAGAAGCAGAGACAGATAAAGATCTTACATCCACTGGTTCATTCCCCAAGTGGTCCCAGCAGCCAGAGCTGAGCTGATCCTAAGCCAGAAGCCAGGAGCTTCTTCCAGGTATCTCCTATGGGTGCCATCCTCTACTGCTTTCCCAGGTCACAAGCAGGCAGCTGGATGGGAACTGGCTTCCATATGGGATCCTTGCACATGCAAGGCAAAAAACTTTAGCCACTAGGCCACAGCACCAGGCCCAATTAACAGAAATCTTGCAGTTTAGTGCCTGTTCATCACATTGAAAAGAGTGTGGAAAACCCCAAATGGCATTTTAAAATGACAAATGTGTGGTTAGAGAGCTTTCAGAGCCGCTCTGAAGAAGCTCAAGTGCATAACAGTTGGGCACAAGAAATAAAGAAACCAGTGACAGTCGCCAGTAGTAGGTGACTACTGGCAAAGCACAGGCTTCCTTTGCTCAAAAATTGCTACATTTGTTGGTGTTAGTCTGGGTGACCCATTTCTTTGTTTTTTTAAATTTATGCCAACCCTCGTCATCTCTTTTCCTTACATACCACACTGCAGATGAAGGGTCACCGATTTAACACAGAACAATGTGAAAGGAGAAAGAAAAAGGAAAAGGCAAACAGAACAAGCACAAATTTCAATCAGTAAATAGGAGGGAAAAGATCAGTATGTGAGAAATTATCTATTCAACAGCCATCATGTGCCCAGTACAGGGAATAGATTCTGTACTAGAGGAACAGGAAGTAGGAGGTAGTAACCATTCCTCTTGAATAACTCAAAATCCAGCAGGGAGAGTACAAATACAAAAGCAATGACAAATCAAGCATCATGGCAGAGTGGGGACTAGCAGAATAGTAGACTAACTAGCCTTAGGATAACCAAAATCAGAGCTTTTAGATTCTTGGCTTTGTGGCACAGACCTCCCTACCTGCTGTTGAGAGCTTTGTTGAGCTCCCAAGATAGAACCTACAACAGGCAAACAGAATAAACAGAAGCAGCTCACACGTGTCAACTGTCTTTGATGCAGTTGTCTAACCTATTCCAAGTTCATCCCGTATGTGTGAATTAAGAGGATCTCAAGAAACTTTTTCATCTCAAAACTCGTTTTAGAAATTCATCAGTTTAAATCTTCTTTGGAAAGTGAATGTTCCCCAACCCCTTCTGGTTTAACAAAAACAATCCAAATTAATGAATATTTGTCATTGGATTCCTGAAGAAAAAAAAAGCATTTGAGACAGCAAAGTTTCTCCATCTGTGAATCTGAGCCAAGTAAGCAGAAGACTGTGAAAACTGAAAGCTGGCTCCGGCCACCCCACGGAGCACTGGGGAGAGCATCGAGTCACATCTCCTGCTTCTCCCCATGGGGGGCTGTCCAAAAAGAGGGCATTTTGTGAAAAACAGTAAAATATGAGCAGAGAACAGCAACCTAGGATAACTCACCAAGCTCGCCAACAGCTAAGGCTCTTAACTTTCCTTCCTTTTTTTTTTTCTATATTTGTTGGCAATCAGATCCAGCAAAAACACAGGATCATGTGCAAACAACTTTTTCAAGACAAGTTCCTCTGTCAAAAATAGTTAAGCTCCTAGTGGGAGCAGAGTGAGAGGATGTTGATTATTTTGCAGATAGATGGTTACTACTGTGGGTGCCAGTGTTTTTGTTGGGTTAGTTATTTTTTAAATGCTCAAAAAAAAAAAAAAAAGCCATCCATCTGTCCTTCATCTGGAAACTGGAAATGACTCAGTAATTTAGAAGCTTTTGTTTAAAACTCACAGGGTTGCTATACATCGACTTTACTGACTAAATGTAAAACTCAGGTCTCCAATTAGACACCCAAGTGAGAAGATTATGAGAGTAACAGAATTATGTTTCTTCCAACCATTTATTGTCATCCAGTGTATTTAACTTAATATCTTATGTCTTCCTTGACATCTAGTTAAAATGTTAGTCTCATCTCACTGAAATTGATGAAATCTAACATGTATAATTAATGACCTCCTTTGCAGAAGAGTAGAAAATTAACTTTATTTCTTTTAGAAAAGGTGTTACTCTCATGAATAACCAAATTTCTCTAAGTTGTTGGAAGTAGTTTAGCTTAATAGTCATAAAAAAATCTCAGAATTTTTATTCTTTCTTTTGCAAAAGAAATCGAAGATGCATTTACTGTGCTATTAAGTGCTCATATTAGAAATTTCCTACTGGCTACTTCTATTCTCAACCTCCAATTCATCACTTGCCCTGCTTCTTTTATGTTCTTTTGTATGATAGCTGCAGTTCTCCATCCCCCCAACAAGGCAGTAAGCCCCCTTGGAAAGTCAGAAAGAAGTATTATTGACTGTAACCTTCAGAACAGTCATTTTCCAACCCAATAATTTGCACCTTATATGTATTCAATAAGTATTTTCTTATAAATGCTAAAACTTTAATTGATAAATGAGCAGGAGATGTTCTAGTTTCTGTATACAAAAACAGAACTACTGTTGGCATTTCAACCCTGACAACAGCAAGACTTCCAAGTAGGCAGATGGTGTGTGAGCATTCTTTACCCGCTGACACCTTTCCTCGACCTGGCTGGAGCTGCTGTTAGAGTGAATAATGTAACACTCCATCGCACCCCCGAGGCCATTCTTGATGCCAACCCAAAACGTGTCATATGTTCCAAGGTTGAGAGCCCGTGTAAGGAGAGTTTAGTGGTGTGCAACATCTTATTCCAAAGCCATATATGGCCCTGGCGAAATCCTCCTAGATTTCCCCAGATTAGGCAGAGGAAGCCTAATGCTGCCCAGGACAGGAAAATGCAGTGTCCCTAACACAATGTGCATGTACTTTAGAATGATAGTTCCATAGCCTAGGCCTGACTGGAAAAGGGTCCCATTTGACAAGTTTGTCTGAGGCAGTACTGGCATGATGCTGATGAATTTCATTAGTCTACAGAGTGCTCATCTAAATGTTCTTAGAGTCAGTTGGGTACCTGCCATTAGCAGAGTAAGTGCAGATTAAAGGCACCTCAGTTATGGTAGTCAACATATTACTACTTCTTCTCCTGCTCTGATTGGTAACAAAGATCATTAATAGGGACTGAAAAAAGGTTGAACCCAAAGGAATGAAGCTGCAAGCTACAAGGAAATACACCTCTATAAAATGAACACAGCTAGCTTGAGGCTGTGTCTAAAATGAGCTCAAAGTCCTAGTCTTGAACCAGATGACCCAATGCACATCAAGCCTAAGGTTCAGCAGAAAACCAAAACAGCTCTAACCAAAAAAAAAAAAAAAAAAAAAAAAGAAAGAAAGAAAAGAAAAGAAAAAGAAAGAGAAAGAGAAAGAAAGAAAGAAAAGAAAAGGAAGGCAAAAAGCAAATGGATTCAGATACAGAGTACAATGACATGCTGAGGGAGAAAGCTCTTAATGGTGTTCCAGGTACTAATCCACCAGGAGGCAAGGAACTGCTCATGGCTCTGACCAATTAGGACTTGTTTTCTCAACATGAGGAGGAGCTAACAGGACCAGCAACATGCCCTTCAAGGGAGAGTGTGTTTCTTGGGGTTGTTTCATTTGTTTCCGCAAATCAACATCTGAGAAGTATTCACTGCTGCTGTAAGGGTGTGAAGAGGTTGAGTGAGACACATGGCAGAGAAAATGATGGAGGCAATACTGGAGACAGCAACAAGAAATAGCTCCAGGAAAATCAGCAACAGCAGGAAAACCAAAAAACCATCTATGATTATTGGAATTGCACGCCTAAGACCAACAGAAAGGAAGTCCCGAATAATTTCTCTTTCTATACAAACACCTGATCTTCAGTAAACCGCAGGGCACTTGAGCAGCCCAGAGGATCCCGGGAGAATGAAGACACCAAAGTAATTTATGAATCAGGGTTTGCAAGAGGAGACAGCTAGGGGAACAAAGCTGAACAACACAAAAGTCACAGATAAAGCAAATGGCTGAATCCAGCTCTCAGTAAGAGCTGTCCTTGTGAGACCGGGACATGTCAACACGCTCGGAGCACAGGATAAGTGAACAGGGGGCCTTCATTTGTCATCCACATTAGTGTCCCTCAAATATTCAGTGAAGCATCACTTGTCATGAGAAATTAGAGATACATGGTGGTGAACAGAAAAACATAAAATCATGGCACTTTCTGTTAAGGGAAAGATCAATAAGGAGAAGTTAATATTTTTAAGAATAATGATAATCACTAGGAAGAAAATAAATCAAGGAAGCTGGATAAGGAATAATGACAGACAAGAGGTTACAACTCTAAGTGATGTATCCAGCGGTCTTGCTGAATAAGTGAGGATTGGCAAGTGACATATTCAAATAACTTTTTTGTAATATTTATTTTTCTATTTTTGATGATACAGTTCTGAAGGCTCAGGGATTTCTCCTCCCACACTCCCCATTAGCCCCACCACCACCAATTTCAAATTACCTCTTTTAACCACAAAACAATACTATCTCTAAATGAATGCAGAAGACTCCAGAACTAGGAAAATGGAGGGTGGCTGTGTCCCAAGAAGCAGATGTGGAAATGGGGCTGTGGAACCAGCAGTGGACTGGTTTACATTCAGGAGGAAGCTGGGAATTCCCTAGAGCCCACTTTCTCCTCAGGACAATGGTGTCCTCTATCACCTGAGTGTAGTCAGAGCCTGCTCTGACCCCTGGCTCCCTCCAAAAGACACATCTTCCATGTTGATTTCTCTGAGGGGCTCTCCTTGTATACCCCACCCAAGATCCAGCACTATGGTTGAAAGATCTTTCTCTCTGTCTCTCCTCTTTCTATAAATCCGTGTTTCCAATAAAAATAAACAAATCCTTTTTTTTTTTTTTTGAAGATACAATTTTAGAAGGGCGTAAAAACAGGAAAGATAAGCGCCAAAATTTCAGGAGTGTGACCTTTCTCCTTGAGCGTCATATGCACTTCACAGACACTTCTCAAGAATTCAACCTTCGCAGGACAGGCATTTGGCAGAGCAGTTAAGATGCAGGTTGGGCAGCTGCACCCCATGTGTACCTGAGCTCAAGTTCTGACTCCAGGTCCGATTCAAGCTTCCTGTCAATGGAGACCCTTGAGCAGCAGGTGATATGACAAGAAGCTGATTCTTGACATCCATTTTGGAAACCTGAATTGGGGTTATGGCTCCTGGCTTCAGCCCAAGCCAACCCCAGCACTTGAGGCATTTAGCAAGTAAGTGAATGGTTGAGGAATCTCTTTCTGGCTGGATGACTAGCTGGTTGGGTCAGCCTCTCAAATTTTAAAAAATTAAAAATTTAAACTTTAGGGCCTGGCGCAGTAGTCTATTGGCTGAAGTCCTTACCTTGCACACGCCCGGATACCATGTGGGCACCAGTTCTTATCCTACCAGCCCCACTTCCCCTCCAACTCCCTGCTTATGGGCTGAGAAAGCAGTCGAGGACAGCCCAAAGCCTTGGGACCCTGCAAGCGCATGGGAGATCTGGAAGAGGCTCCTGGCTCCTGGCTTCAGATTGGCACAGCTCTGACTGTTGCAGCTGCCTAGGGGGTGAATCAACAAACAGAAGATCTTCCTCTCTGTCTCTCCTCCTCTCTGTATATCTGACTTACCAATAAAAATAAAATAGAATCTTTAAAGAAAAAAAAATTAAAGCTTTGCAAAGGAATGTCCTTGCCTTCCCCAACTTTGACTTTGGCATTCTCTCTCTTTTGTACAAGTGACCTTCTCTCCATCAACACCTACCATGTAGATGGATGTTAATGCTGGCTTTAAAATACATACAGGGCCCGGCGGCGTGGCCTAGCAGCTAAAGTCCTCGCCTTGAATGCCCCGGGATCCCAGATGGGTGCCGGTTCTAATCCCAGAAGCTCTACTTCCCATCCAGCTCCCTGCTTGTGGCCTGGGAAAGCAGTCGAGGACGGCCCAAAGCTTTGGGATCCTGCACCCGCGTGGGAGACCTGGAAGAGGCTCCTGGCTCTTGGCTTCGGATCGGCGCAGCACCGGCCGCTGCGCTCACTTGGGGAGTGAATCATCGGACAGAAGATCTTCCTCTCTTTCTCTCCTCCTGTCTGTATATCTGACTTTGTAATGAAAATAAATCAATCTTTAAAATATATATATATAGAGAGAGAGAGAGAGCCGTGGGTGTGTAGTTTTTGTTGGTTCCTGTATGTTACTTTGCTGACACATTCATAAATCCCTCCTTGATGAGTTGCCTGGATCCTTTTCAAATTATTATGGTAGATTTCAGTACTGACTGTTAGAACTGTCTTGTGTTTACAACCTGTAACCCTCCATTTTAGTTCCAAAGTGCTGTGAGTTCATCCTTCCCCAAATTGACTATCTACATTTGAGGAGGAACAGTTTTAAGCTTAAAAGCAGCATTGATATCCAGCCACATGAAGAAAATGATTTGAAATAAGAAAATTACCCAAATTTTCCTCGGTACTGAGGACTTTGAAATTCACCTGTGAAATTTCCTCCTTGAATTGACATCCAATTTAATAAAGAAATTAAAGTTACCAGTATATAATCTGTTGAATGGCTGTTGAAGAAGAGTGAAGGCTGAAAGATTTGGTTTTTTTTAACCTGGCCAGCCATTATAGGAGAAAAAGGCCAGTTTTAATATAACCCATCTTAGGCCAATGAAATAGACCAATGTGAAATAGCCTATGAAGTAGACCAATGTGGTCTTTCTGATTTGTTAAGGATGCCGTTAGTGTCTTCTACTTTTAATTAAAGGAATCCCACCTTTGAGAGAGCAGGGCACTCATGTTTTCAGCACTGTCCCTGTTTCTTTCCAAAGGTTATTTTTCCATAAGGTTTTCTTGACAAGGTTTCATTTTCATCTGACTAAAATTCTCTTTATGCAAATCAATCTTATTTACATGTATAAAGCTGGTTAAGAAATCAAAATGACATTCAATTGATATTTACGGGCAATTTCATCTACTTATTTTTCAGTTTTGTAGAATTTAAATTTAGTATATTCTGACGAATTTCATTAGATTGGTATACTTAAGAGTTAAGCTGATTTTCTTTCATTTAGTTTGGTTTCTGTGGCTTAATCAGTGAACATATAATTGCTTAAAGTATTCATTTTATGAGATTTTTCAATAAATTATCGAGGCTGTTTAATCTGGAAACTGGTGCTATTTTTGTGCTTGTGGTCATAGATACACAGCACAATCTTTGCAGCTCGTCAGTTTGCTCTACTTTAATCTAATAAACCAGCTGGAAAAAGGATTCTGTTTTCTCTCTGCTGGGTTCATTTTTTTTTTTTCCTGTATCAACATAATCTTTCCATATTTTATCATTTTGTCTGAAACATCACAAGCTTTTATTCTGAATCATTTCTTGATTCATCAGGTAATAGTTAATGCTGATTGAGAGCTTACTATATGCTAAGTACATAGTAGCTAATTAGCTCATTTCTTCTTTTTAAAATGCTGAGGGATATCTATTGCAATTGTCCTATAAAGATAAGGAAACTTATGCAAAGAAGGTCAACCTCTGGGAATAATACTCACCTTCCAAGTCCGCCATGTTCTCATTAAGTGCTAGAGTATACATGGAAAGCATGTAGTTACACAAGGCCTGCCATATTCTTATTAAACACAATGCTATAAATGAGACATGCAGCATAATGCCTAGCACACTGCTTGCACTGTAAGCATTCGATTAACGCTCATTCCCACTGTATTTTCTGTTTGTCTATTGCAGCAAGTGCCTCACCATGTTCCAATTATGTATTTAGCTAAATGACCTTGAGCAAAGTGCTTAACAGCTAGCAAGTAGCACAGCAGGATTCTTATCCAAGAAATTCTTATCTAGAGTCCTAGCTCTTATTCAGCCCCATAGCCTGCTAGATAAACAATATAGCATGGATAATTCCATCAAACCACACATGTTCCACCTTATTATGCTATAACAGCATACAGGGGATACCTCTAGTCACATCAGGTGACTATCACAGGGGACATTATATACATGGCATGAGGGCACATGTCAAGGGTGAGGTCTGAACAGGGCACTCTCACAAAATCTAGATTCAAGATTGGCTGAGACAAGAGTTTTAGTCATCTGTCTCCGGAGAAAGGGGAAGAAGCAAAATCCAAGTTCCCAAACAGGAAGGGGATGATGAAATGTTTCATTCAAGATCTTCATCTTGGTGATGTTCTCCAGTCAGTAAAGTACAACAATAATTACAGTTCGTAAACTTATATAGGAGCATTCTTCCTAACTGCTACCAAATTAATCTTTCTTAAACACAGATTTGACATTCCTTTACCCAAATCCCATTATGACTTCTCATCACCTTCAGGGTTACCCGAACTACTTCATGTAACAGGCAACCTGGGCCAAGCCGGAGCCCCCACCCCTGAGGGCTCATGGATCCAGCACCCACCACACAGGCAGGCCCAAGGCCTCAGGCCATGCAATCCAGGACCTGCTGGACCCCTCACTCCCAGAGCTCATGGACCCAGTACCCACCAACAGGCAGGTACAGTGACCTGGGCCATGAGACCCAGGCCCCACGAGACACCACACCCCTGGGGCTCAGCACTCACTACACAAGTCAGCCCAAGGCCCTGGGCCATGCAACCTGGAACCAGCAAAACCCCCTACACTGCCTGGGCTCAGAGACCCAGTGCCCACCATGCATGTGGGCCCTAGGATCTGAGCCAGGAAATCCAGGGCCCTCCAGACCCCTGACACCTGGGGCTCACAGATCTAGCACCCCTCATGCAGGCAGGCCCAAGGCCCTGGGCCATGCAACCTGGGACCCACCCAATTCCCACCCCTGGGATTTATAAATCCGACACACATCACAAAGATGGCTCCAGGAACTTAGGCCAGAAGATCCGGGTCCCTCTGGAATCCCCCCCACACACCTTTGGAGCTCATTGATCCAGCATCAGTGAGCCCAGGGACCCAGGCTATGCAACCCTGGATCCACTGATCGCCCACCCATGGGGTTCTTGGATCCATCCACCTCGCTGGCAGACCCAAGGGCTCCTCTGTCCCTAGAGCTCACAGACCCGACACCCACCTACCCAGAGTGACATGGCTCATCTTTGCTCAGCATCCACCAGTGGGTGCTTCAGCTGCTCCCAGTTCCAGCTCAAGTGTGAACTGGCTGATGATGTGGCCCAACTTGGTCCCTCCCACACCCCATCCTGGTTCTCAGATCTGTCAGTGGATGTTATGGACTGGCCCAGCCTGGCCCACCCCTTGACCTGACCCATATGTATGCCAGCAGGTAAACCTGGTCAGGTTTGGGCCACTCCTTGCTTATCTTGGTTCTTGCATTTACCTGCAGGGACCTGCATTCACCAAGCTCCTCTATCTGGTCTCTTCCTAGTGGCAGATCTTGTTCATACTGATGGGTCCCTGGCCCAGGTTGACTTTGCCTACCTGTTGTCCTGGCAGGAACCTGTTGTCCTTACACAATCGGTCCATATCCTTACTGGTTGATACTGGTGGGTATTGCAGCCCATCCACACCTGGTCCGTGCCCAGACACAGCTATCACATGGTTCAGGGGGAACCAAGACTCAGCCCAGCCTGTTCTATACCCATGCTGACTCTCCCAAGTACCAGCGGGTGCTGGAATCTAGCCCAGCCTGGCCCTCCCCAGACCCAGGCCACACCTGTGCCAAGGGAGATTGCAGCCATGTTCAGCCCAGGACAATGGGTGAGTTTGGCTCTAGCATGGAATAAAATTATTTGGATTAAATGCAATGTATGTATATGGGCACAGAGAAACAGAAACATTTATACACATAAACATAATGCTTACCATACCATAGACATTGCAGACATTCCCTAGATCCCATTATATTTTATTTGCGTAACTTTTTTCTTATAGCAAGGTTAATATTATTTTCCAAATACTTCTAAGTCCCTAAAGTATGTAGTTCTCATTTTCCTCCTCTTCAAAGTGGGCATATATAATCATTTATTTAGAATTTTCAGGAGGATTAAAGAAAATAAATGATGCAAGTCAGGTAGTAATCATCGGTAAATGTTAGCTGTATCATTACTGCTGCTGCTGTAAGTTCCCAAACCACTTAAGGACAAAACTCTATCTTGTTCTTCTTATACAGCATCTGTTTATGCAGCAGATGTTCAACAAAATTTCAAAATGTGAACCAGGGAGTCTTATTTTCTCTGCTCTTCAGATAGGGCTAGCAGAGACCCTCCAACAGCAGTTTCAAACTTACAACAGTTCCAAATCTGCTACCTTGGTCCTCCTGGAGATTTCAGAAGCCAACTTTATGACTTCAGGTCAGTAATCACTGTTGACAACTACCAAGTACAACAGTTCAGCACAGCAAATTTACCTCTTACTCATAGTTCAACCTAAAGCTTCTTGGTTATTCAATGGCTTGTGAAGAAGGAAAAACTGCAAAAAAAAAAAAAAAGGTCTAGGTTCTTGAATGACAGAATTGGAGTGGGGTACGTATTTATACATGTGACTTTTTAAGTCACCCCCATCCCATCGTTCACAGATAGTAGCACAACATCTTGCCTCCTGCAAGAATTCAGAAAACACTAGTTACTAATCAAAGTGCATCATTAAGTTAGGCTCTTATGCAAATATTTGGAAGGAAATCCCTTTATTAAAGAAAGGTTGCTTTACAAGCTCATATCTGCTAATCTTGCTTAAATTAGTTAGCTTTGTAAGAAAATTACTGAAATTACATCCACACTTAACAGATCTTTTTGTACTTATATCCAGTACCCCAACATTTAAAAATTCTCAGCTAGCTTTGTGTGTGTCTGATGAGAAGTGATAAGTATTCTTTCCTGGATAGAGTTCCAAATTTTCTAGCGTGAATAGTCCTATCAGGAGGATGTTAGAATATAACAAACACAGAAGGGCCTTGCCTGAGAATGTTTCAACTGATGATTTCTCAACTTCATAATGGTACAGATGTGATATGAATTTTGTAGAAACTGTATTTCAAGTTTTGAATTTTGGTCTTGTCCTGGGCTAGCAATATGCCATAGGCTATTCATGAAGCTGAACAGCAGCTGTGAGATCTCCTCCCATCAGCCAGGTAATAAAAAAGGGTAACAGCCAACACTGTGCTCCATAGTCCAGCCAAGCTATGATGGTCAACAGGTGTATTCAGTATGTTTCCAATTTATGGTATTTTCAATCTACAATGGGTTTGCCAGGCTGCAACTCCATCCTTGGCTGAGGGGCATCTCTACTTACTGAATGCTTTCTATTTGTGAGCACTGAGCTAAGTGTTTTCTGTGGATTGACTTGTATAATCCTTTCAACAAACCCTGTAAGGGAAGGCTTATTATTCTTTGTCACACATGAAATAGCTGCAACACAAATATAAGTTTGACCTGTTAATTCATTAGTTAAGACACACACTTCCTGTATCAGAGTGCCAGGGTTCTACTCCAACCTTTGGCTCCTGACTCCAGCATCCTGCTAATACAAATCCCCAGAGACAGCAGTAGTGGCTCAAGCAGTTAGCTTCCTGCCACCCACTTGGGAGACCTGAACTGAATTCCCACTCCCACCCTGGCCATTATAGTCACTTATGTAGTGAACCAGTGTGTTGACGTGTGTTGAAGTGAACCAGTGCACTGAAATGAAGAGAGTTTGCTCGCTGTCTCTCTCTCTTTCAAATGCATAAGTAATTAAAACAAAAAGTCATGCAAGGATTCATGATTAGGTAGCAAGAGAGGCAGGGTATAACTTTACACAGTTGAACTCAGGGCCTATGCTATTAATACCACTATTGTTTTACATTAAAACACACATTGAAGAAAAAAATATATTTTTTTTGGTTTCCCACAACTGTTTTAGTTTTTACAAGGTGCAAGAGCCTGTGCAGCAGACCACATGGACAAATTGTCATTAGAAACAATATAGACATAATTATCTTTTATGTTATTAACTTTAAAAAGCTGAAGCTTTAGCATAGCCTAGATTGACAGCACTTCAATTATGAATTAGCTTGGGAGATGCGTGCTTTGATGCCAAAGAAGCATTTGATTTGATGTGGCAAAATAATACAATCCAGTTTTGAAGGTAACATTTGAACTCAAGAGTTTCTTTTTAAAAAAAGATCTGTAATCTTCAGTTACCAATCATTGATTTCCAGCTTCTATTTTGAAAGTGATAATTAGGCCTGGAAAATTTTTTTGCTAACTTTGTTATGTAAATCACACCTTGGGGGGTGTAGGGATTGGACAAAATAACACAATAGCCATAGAAAACAATTTTCCCTTGAATGATTTTTTCCTTTATTCAGTAAAATGAGCTATATGGTAAGCTATATGGTAAGCTATACTCATTTCCTAGAGAATTTAAAAATTCAATCCCAATTTAAAAAATGTGATACCTGTTTTTGCTTATGTCAGCCTTACATATAATATGAAGTTCTTCAAGTCTTGGGGCCCTATCTCCTGAAGCTAGAGGCTCCCTATATGAATTGTAGGCATTGTTTTCTCTCACGCACCCCCACTCAAAATGACTCTTTGCTGTAAAGGATAGAATAAATCTCCCTTTTACGTTTTTAAATTCCTATGTCTGCGTCTCTTTAAAACTTTTGAACTAAGCTACACAACCACTGAAGACTTTACTTATTCAAGGCAGTTTCTATCTGTCACCTGCATTGTACAACCAGTGGGAGATGGCCTGGTAGGACCAGACCAAAGAGGAATAGCTAACTCAAAACTCTTCTGCATCCTGGCTGTTTCACAGTGGAAGACAAAATGGAAATGGTCCTATCAAACAGCTCTGCGCACCCTGTTCTGGCTCTTTGAGAAGCCGCGTCTGGTTTTGATGGGAAAGTCCAATTCCAATGACAGACTCAAGACATCTGCAGAACTAAATATATCTCTAAATATGGCACAGCTTGAAAAACAGACCAGATCTGGTTTCAAAACACTGTTGTTAACCCTTTTCAAGATGTGGGATTCCTTGAAATGATAGATAATGAACACAGATAGTTGAAAAGAAAAAAAAATCACAAGAAATTATTTGGATCCCAATACTTGCTCATATCTCCAAACACAGCATTTGCATGGCGACTGCATCCGGCCTGACATTACTTACCGCATGGCATTTACTGGTTTACCCACTGCTGCAGCCAAGAACAAAGAGAAGTAGATATAATTGTCTTATTCATATGCTGAGGACAGACTAGAGAAGCTGACTCATCACAGTCGTTAACAAGTCAGAGTCCCTTGTACTGTCACTTCGTTCATTTGTTATTATGAACTATCTGATTGTTGCTTTTCTGTCTTCATTCAGGGCAGAAGCAGCAGGCCTGTGCTGGAGAGGGAGAGTGCAGGCCTTAATGGCTCGTTTCTCTTTGCCTGCCCCACTCAACAGAATGGCCAGTTGGCTTGCTCAGCCCATTGGACACAAGTGCCTTTGTCTGCTCGCCTCCTCATCTACCCACTTTAATCACTTGCCAATGTGCTTTTGTCTCTTGTCTGTTGAGAGGATAGTTTTCCTGAGCACATATGCTCTCTCCGTTGCTAGCTATGACATTTATCATAGTGTAGTTTAAGTTTAATGTATATTTTAACAATGCATCTACTTTAAGGAAGTCACTTACCCATAATTCATATTCTTCACAATGGTGAGGATTCTGCATGAATAAAGAGAAGTTTTTCTTTTTCAAAGTTCAGATCCAAGTGTATTGAATTTTTGGTGAACATAGTGATTCAAAAAAGAAAAGAAAACCTTACTTGATTTCATGTGATAGTTCCTTTTCCCTTCTGTTAGCAGTATTATTTGGAATATATATTTACCACCTTATTCTATAACTTTTTAAAAATATGCTTTTATTTTTATTTTTTTTTTAAGATTTATTTTATTTTTATTACAAAGTCAGATATACAGAGAGGAGGAGAGACAGAGAGGTGGAGCTGCCGGGATTAGAACTGGCGACCTTATGGAATCCTGGTACATTCAAGGAGGGGACCTTAGCCACTAGGCCATGCCACCAGGCCCTATTCTATAACTTTTTAGTCTTAATTTGACTATCTGATTTCCAAACCTGTTGCATATCAGAAATACATTGCAAAAGCCAATCCCTACAGATTCTGATTAGTTTCTAAAACAGTCAGGAATCTGTATTGATTTAATGCTATTACATTATTTTCTAACTCTTCATCACACCCACAAAAAGAGATTATTTGCATGGTACACTCAGTGTGAAATAGATGAAGAGGACCACCATAAATAGGAGGGTGTGACCTAAAAATACAATTTTTATAAAGATTCCTACTGAGTCTGAGATAGACCATGCACTTGCCACTGATGGATCTTTACTGCTGATCCGGGGAGACTGAATAGCCCAGTCCTTGGCCAAAACATCAGGGACCAGAGCTGCTCAGGATTTTGGACTTCCTCAGATTTTACAATATTTACATACACCCAGTAAGACATCTTGGGAATACAATCCAAGCCTAAACACAACAGTTCTTTAAAATAGTTTTTCTAAACTCATATTTAAATAAAATTAACTTATTAAAATTGGGGCTAGCACTGTATAACAAGTAAAGCCACTGACTACAGCACTGGCGTCCTATGTCGGTGCTGGCTTGAGTCTCAGTTGCTCTGCTTATGAACTAGTTCCCTGCTAACACACCTGGAAAAGTAGCAGAGAATGGCTCTAGTACTGAGGTCCCTGCCACCATGTGGGAAACAAGTGAAAGATTTCTAGCTCCTAGTTTCAGATCTTTCCATTGTGGCCACAGGAGAATGAACTCGCAGATGGAAGACCTCTCCCTGACCGCCATAAATCTGCCTTTCGAATATATAATAAATAAACTTTTTTAAAAATTGATAAAATATACTATTTCAAATTCACCTTATTGCATGATGTTTTTAGCTTCCTACACTTTGATTGTGACCTATTTTGTAATCTCAAGTGTGGAATTTCCACTTACAGCATTGGATGTTCACAAAGCCTTGGATTTTGAAGTATACAGGATTTTGGATTTTCAGATTGGGGCCGTTCAACCTGGAGTATTAATGGAGGACAGAGGATGTTAAAGCGGGCTTCTCCTACAGGAAGGAGTTAGGTGGCGGAGGCAAACAGGAAAAGACTAAGAGGACAGATTTAACTAAATGGATAAGATCACTGAATATGATGTTTAGAAGTACAGGTTTATTCTAGAGATGGTGAAATACTGCCATTATTTCTTTGAAAAGGAGTGTCTAGGGAAGGTGTTGTGGCATAGTAAGCTAAGCCACCACTTGCAATGTCAACATTGCATGTTGGAGTGCCAATACCAGACCCAGCTGTTCGCCTCTCAATCCAGCTCCCTTTTAATGCACCTGGGGGAAAAAAAAGTAAAAAACAGTGAAATACAATGCATATCTTGGGCTCCTGCTATTCCCATGGGACACCTAGATGGAATTCCTAATTCTTAGTTTCAGCATGGCCTGATCCTTGCCATTGTGGCCATCTGGGCAGTCAACCAATGGATGGAAGATCTCTCACTCTCTCTTTCTCTCTTTCTCTCACATCTTCTTTCATCTCTCTCTTTTTCTTTCTTTCTCTTCCAAATAATAAATCTTCTAGAAAAAATAAGAGTGTCATGCTACAGTTGCAATTTAAAATATATAACTCTGTCTACATGAATATGCTGGACACTCCTTTACATCACCCTAGTGCCACACTGATACCTTTGTTATATGCGCGTTAGCCTCATGTGGATGAAGGTTTAATATCCTTTTTTTCTGCTTCTCCTCCCCATGATGATCAGCACTCAAGGGGATACATCATGGAAATGTAACAGAAATTAATATGTTCACAAGCGGAAACAAAGATAAATAAGTCCTCATGCATGCACCACAAGGATGGACTCACAACGAAATGACTGACAATCTCCTACATTATTGGGAGGCACCCCAGTGATAGCATGATGGACTTGTGAAAATTCACAAAAGGTACCTATTGTAAGACTGGAGAGGAGAACAGAGGGGAGAGGAGGGAACTTGGGGGATGGGAGGGAGACACCAGTGCCAATTAAACCATATCAAAAAGTAATCTTAAAAAGAATATAAATATATATACATATATTTATGCAAGATTTATATATATAAATCTGAACACACTACAAGGATGGAATTTCTGGAGCTTTCATTAGAGTCAAGTGAAACGTTTGGAAGGTCAGAAATGAGACAGAATGGCATTGTTAATGAAGAAGGGAAAGGAAGGAAGAAATACAACACAGCAAAGAGAATGGTCAGGAATGAGAGCTAAGTGTACAAATGAGTGGTCCCATGGCGGGGAGGCTGCAAACAACTTTCAAATCTCAACCTTGTTAGGGGTACTGTAGACTCCCTGGGGTGAAACAGGAGGAGGGGGGATGACCTCCGTAATGCATTCCCAACTTCTAAGTCAGACTGAAACAGGCTTCAGATATTCAGCAGCCAGTTGAAATGCATTTTAAGACTAAGGGAAGAGATTAAAAAAAAAACAACTGAAGAGATGCATTGAGAGTAGTCTACATTAAGGTATTAAAGAACAAAGTTCAAGAGTCTACTTCTCAGGAAGTGGAACATAGAGACTGTAAGGAGACTGGGATCAGCTGGGCCCTTCATTCTGAGGGTGTGCTCATGGCACCCTCTGCGACTGTATCAGACCTGTGAGCCTGCACAAGGGTCCTGGGGGGAGAATGTGGGAAGCAGTGAACTAGGGAGGCATAGGTTCCCCCAGAGCGACAAAGGCTGTGCCAGGCAGGCTCTGTTGGCCGCACTTACAGATAGCTCCCAAATATCAGTAACTTCACACAGGAATAGCATCTTTCTCCTCTTTGTCACAGTTCAACGAGGACTGGAGGGCAGCACCAGGACAGCACAGGAGCCTGGTCCATATGAAACTCATTTCTACTCCGCACAGTCATTCAGAAACCTGGGGGCTCTTCACTTGCCAGCAGCATTGTCAAAATCACCCTTGCATCCTCCCAAAATAGCAATGGGAAAGAGGCTTGTGGGGGATTTATAAGGCACTATAGGGAGAATCAAGATGGCGGAATAGGGCAAGGACACGTTTAAATGGACGGAGAAACATTTAATCAGGATGAAGCAGAGAGGACATAGTCCAGGAAATAGGAAAGGACAGAACAACAGCAGAGGGGTACCTGGAGACTGACAGACACAGGAAAGCAGCGGACACAACGGTGAGGTGTTGCAGTGACTGATACTCCAGCAGCATTCAGCTAACCGCGATCAGAACTCCCCCAGCAGCTGGAATTCCACCAGCAACCAGGCGGGAAGGGACTTTCACTGGGAGCTTGGGAGGTAAACCCAAAGAACTGTCCGTCCTGCTGGTCCATTTGATTTGACTAGGAGCAGAGAGAGAGCAGCAGATCTCAGACGGGCAGTGCGAGAACAGGGTGGATTTCATAGCCCAGTCAGCCCCCTAGAGCCGAATTGGGCGCCATTTTGCGTAAGGAGGAAAGGGCAAGGGAAAGGATGAGCATACGCTGAGCTGGAAGTGAACTCTTCTCTGACTCAGTGAACTGCATCGACGTGGCATTCTATGGGTCCATTCAGTCACTGCGTCAGCACAAACCGAAGATCTCTCACTAATGATCAGTGTCCATGTAGAAGTTCTTAAGCTCTCGATAAAAGAGGGGTCCAAATAATCACCCCTCAGTATGGGCTCTCAGATGTCAGGGGTGAAGGGGCAAACAAGACTGATAGCACACTCCCATTTGGGAAAAGAAAGCAGATGTGATTTCAAGTAATTACGGGAAAGGCACTGTGAGGGCTTTCTATCCAGGAAAGGGGGTAAAGAAAGTTTTAACTGTGCAGGCCCTGATTTTGTGTTTTGGGAGTCTCCCTTGGCCATTTTATCCATGACCACCACTCTTCCCTCTGGAAGCTTCTTTCTCATCTATCTTCTTTGGCTGTATCTTCAAAAGAAATTTAGGAAGTATTGCAAGTTACACAGCTAGTACAGGCTGCTTTCTTTCTTTTTCTTTTTCAAGATTTATTTTTATTGGAAAGTCAAATTTACAAAGAAAAGGAGAGACAGAGGAAAAAGATCTTTTGTCTGCTGATCTACTGTCCAAGTGGCTGCAACAGTTGCTGCTGAACTGATCCAAAGCCAGGAGCCAGGAGCTTCTTTCAGGTCTCCCACTCAGGTACAGGGTCCCAAGGCTTTGGGCCGTGCTCAACTGCTTTCCCAGGCCACAAGCAGGGAGCTTGATGGGAAGCGGAGTAGCCAGGACATGAACTGGTACCCACATGGGATCGCAACACATACAAGGCAAGGATTTAGTCACTAGCCTATCACACAAGGCCCTACAGGCTGTTTTCTATCAGAACAACTTGCGGAAGCCAAGAGTGTCTTACTGCTTGAACAGCCAAGGATTGTTTTTACTCAGGGTTTCAGTTAATATGGTATGGCAGCTCCCTCAAAAGCATAGGATGATTCTGATCTACTATACTGGCACTTGCTCCGTCAGCCACGTAGCCATCCCAAAGTTCCTTTCTACACATAATTCTCAAATGCATTTTATTTCTTTCCTTCCCCAAGTTGAGTCTTGCTGTCTCAGTTTCATGACAGGGAGTTTAAGGTCATCAAGCTTGATTGAAAAGTCATATCCTTAATCTGATCTCTGCCAAATGTTTGGATCTTAATGGGTATTAGGATTTTTTTTTTTCAGTATATCCTAAAGATTGGGGTTTAGAAAGAATCACCTTTGCCAAGCCTTCCAGGTCTAAAATATCTAGGCTCTTGCCTTCTTTCTTCCTGTTAAGTGGCCAATGCTTTCCTAAACGTATTTATTTTGAGACTACAGCTAACAATAGTCAATGCATATTAACACTTTGCTTCTTTTCAGCCTTTTCCTCCAGCGTTATTTGCTTAGTAAGAATATCATCACCTCCCACAATACAAGAGATGGCAGTTTGTCCAAGCCATTTCTCACTATATAACATAGATTACCATTTTCTTGCTGGTGATATACTCTTTGCCACTTGCTATCTCCCCACCACCCCATTTATACATACTGGTAAGCCAGTGCCACAGATTTTATTATAAACTTGTGCCACCCTAATCTTGGTCATGAAGTCTATATTGGCCAAGATATTGAAGCTGCTCTAGTAACACAGAAACCTCAATGAATTAAACAATATAAATTTCTAGCTCATGTCATCATCAATACATATCAAAGACTTGGGGGCTGTTTATGTCCCTTTCAATAGATTGTTTTGGCTGCAATGTGGGCCCCCAAAAATTCATCATGTAAATATTTATCTCCAGTATCTATGTTGTAACGGTATTGTTATCCTCCCTTGACAACAAGTAGAGTTGCAGAGAAATTGACTTGCCTAAGTCTTGTAATCAATAACAAAGTCACATGTATCAAAAATAGTTATATATCTATATAGTGCTTGTCAGGCAGTACTCATAATAAAATAGTCATCTCTCACACCTTTGGCTTCCATCTCTGGTGCAGTTTTGATAGATCACCTGGGGTGAGCAGGATACTAAACTGTAAGTGAAAGTCACGTGTGAGAAACATTATTATTTCAAATAATGTGTGTGTCAGTTCTGTGACATCAACACATTGTAAACTTCCCAAGGGACTGCGAAGACACAGCCACACATTAATGCTTTTCATAAGAATTTCTAAACTTAAAATGTTTTACTATTCCCACAAATCTATAGGGCAGGAAAAGAAATTTTTTGGCTTTTTTTTTTTTTTTCGTTTGTGCCTCTCTTGCTTTTGGAACATCAGCTTCTTTCCTCTTTGTTTATCTTAAGTCAACCAATTCCACAGGTCTCTTATTCATATAACCTCCTCCATGGAGTTTCCCTAAATATTTCAGCCTAGCTCTGTGTCCAACTATCTGAGCTTATTAGTTACATATTATTTTGCCATATTGTACTTTGATGCCTTATATAACTCTTTTTCTATGCCCAGTGGACTTAGAATAAAGTACATTTTGTATTTTTAAGCTTCTTTGGCTTCTGAAATACATTTTGGTATGACCACCTTTCACTGCTTTTCCCAGGTCATTTTCAGGGAGTTGGGTCAGAAAGGGAGCAGCTGGGACATGAACCAGAACCTGTATGGGATGCTGGCATAACAGACAGCAGCTTTACCCACTACGCCACAACACTGGCCCCAATAAAGCATATTTGATAGTAAAATGGTCCAGCAGAAAAGTAATAACTTGATTTAGGCATGAAAACAACTGGTTTTCTCTGCAGTTTGGTGGTCGGCAGGGTCAGAGAAGTAGTCAATACCAATATTTCTGGAATAGAAACAGGTCCGTCAGGCTCTGACCACTTCCGAGAAAGCTGGCAATGAATGAGGCTCGTGTACCTGGACCACTGTCCGTTGTTCTTCTCAGCACACTCTTCCACTGTCCCATGCAGGTTTTTGACACC
Source organism: Ochotona princeps (assembly GCF_030435755.1). Classification (NCBI taxonomy): domain Eukaryota; kingdom Metazoa; phylum Chordata; class Mammalia; order Lagomorpha; family Ochotonidae; genus Ochotona; species Ochotona princeps. The sequence continues at coordinate 31,386,652 of NC_080836.1, forward strand.
CAAACGTCTTCTAATACTAACATCAGAAATCTTTTCATCTTTGTTTATGAACCTCAGGAAGAAGAAAGGAAATTCCACCTACACTCAAACATTCCCATACCATTTGACTTCTTAGCATCTGAGAAGTCCTCCCTAACTTCATCATAAAAAGTTTTATTGTATCAATTATAAGAAACTCAATCAGTCAAATGATTCAGAGTGAGATGGAGCAAAGTACCTGGAGAACTGCAGGGAACAATCATAAAACGGGTCATGGATGAGAACATAGTGACATAAAGTTGTTCTAATTTCAATGGTTCCTGGTTTCTGGGGAAAAAAAGGAAATCGTTCATTTTTCCTTTTTAACTACAAACCTATATAAGTGCACTTAGAAAGATTAGCATGAACATGATAATCACTAATTTGCAGTATGGGTGAGGCAAAATCGAACAGCCACAAGACAAAAACTGAAAGATTTTCTCTGCCACTATCATAAGTGTGTGTGTCTACACACACATGTATGTTCATGAGTAAATTAAGTCTCATTTTTAATTTATTCTTCAAATAAAAATAGTTTAAGGATCTTTATTATATAACATCAAGACGAAAGAAGCAGGGGCCAGCACATTGACTCAACTGGCTAATTCTCCACCTCCCATATGGGCACCAGAATCCCATATGAGCACTGGGTCATGTCCCAGTTGCTCCATTACCTATCAATCTCCCCACATGTGGCCTGGGAAAGCAGTAGCAGATGGTTTGAAGCCTTGGGACCCTATACCCTCATGGAAGACCCAGAAGAAGTACCTGGCTCCTAGCTTTGGATTGGCCCAGCTCCAAGTGTTGCAGCCATTTGGGGAGTGAACCAGTGGATAAAAGATCTTTCTATCTGTCTCTCCTTCTCTCTGTAAATCTACTTTTCCAATAAAAGTAAGTAAATTTAAAAAAAAATAGAAACAAAATAAACAGGGCCAGCATTGTAGAATAGATGTTTAAGCTACTACCTGTGATGCCAGCATCCCATAAGAGCACCAGAGCACCAGTCTGAGTCCCAGCTGCTCCACTTCTGATACAGCTCCCTGCTAATTCACCTGGAAAAGCAACAGATGAAATACATGCTTGGGTCTCTACACCCAAGTGGAAGACCTGAATGTAGTTCCCGACTCCTGGCTTCAACTCTGTCCAACAATGGCTGTTACATTCATTTGGGGAATGAACTAGCAGATGGAAGCTCTCTCTGTCTCTCCCTCTCTCTCTGTAACTTTGATTTTCAAATAAATAAATCTTTTTAAAAAAGATTTTTTAAAAAGGAGAATTAGCCCTTTCCTTCCTCCCTTTCTTTCTGGAAGATACCCATCCATTTGTAGATACTTCAAAAATATCAATTGTATTAACTACAGAACAAAAGTGGCATACTGATTGTCTGCTATATTTTCTTGCATGATGGAAAAAATAGAGAAACTATTTCCTTTATGTTCCATTTTAAAAACATAACCAATATTAATTTATGAATCTTATAGATGGACAAGCAAAACCCCACAGAGACAAAGTGTATTTATTAGTCTTTCTGTTATCAGAAGCTCTTCCAAAAATCTCCACCATGTTACCAAGAAAAGGTAATCTGAAATCTTAGTGCAAACGACAACATTTTGAACAGCAAGTCCTGTTGTCATGATCATTCTTTAATGCATTGCAACAGAATTTCGCTGCAGCAATGACAATGTTTTTGCACAATTCCTCATCAGCACTTTTATCTGTTCCACACCTAACCTCAAAAGATGTAAAATCTCAAGGCAGCACGCCTGCGTGAGTTTCGAGATGAGAAGAATGAAGTTCTACAGCTCCATCTCTGAATGGGAGATGAGTCACCTCTCCCTTCTTCATATTCTGTATTCTCTGTCTTGGAATGTACGCCCACAGATGGAGGTGGTAGAAACAGGTAGGGAGCTGTCACGGGTCCAGCTGCCCCTACTCAGGCTGAGTCAATGGGGTCTGTATATGTGGCCCTGTACAAATGTGTGACTGCAGGAAAAGGGGAAAAAATACAAGGATGGGACTTCTCCAGCTTCAGCTATTTGAATTCTTAAAGATGCTAAGCAATCCTTTTCAACAACTTACTGCATTAACTGTAGATGCTTGTTCAAATGAAAGTGTTAAGTCCCATAGAGGGACTTTTCTAAAGCTTCAAGTAGAAACCTACTTGTTCGCAAGGCAAACAAATTCTCTTGTATTTTTAAAATGTCTTATGTGCTTAGAACCAAAATACTTCTCTAAACAGTATCATGTGGTGGAAAGAGAAAGGAACAAAGGATGTTTTAGTAGCTGAGTTTTGTTGTGTTAAATAAATGCAGCATGAAGTTTACATATTTATGTGGGTGTAATGATGTAATCCTATCTCAGAATACTCATACATTAACAAATTGATGTGGGGATATATGCATTCCTGAGCACCGAGATAAACAATGAATTTATATAAAACTACAGTCATTGTTGACAAAGAAAAAACATTGCCACCTTTATGGGAAAAAAAAAATGAAGACAAAGACCAGCCATTCATATAAAATGTCTTAATCCTCTGTCAATTTAAAACTGAATTATTTCAGTTTTCTTTTTTCCAATTTAAGACAATTCTGAAAATTCTCTGCCTGTAGAAAATCTGGCTTGAGTTGGAAACAAAGCCAGGAACGCACTTAGTGGTGCTTTGGTGAGCTCTATCTCAATTCTGTTCCTAACTCCAGGTAATGACAACAAACTGAATGGTCCCCTTTGTGCCCTTTCCCCAGCACTGCTAACTCCCTGGGAGACAGGATTATGACCTCAACTCTGTTGGCATTCCACTTTGTATTCCCAATGACCTTACTCACAATAGTTGATATTTACTGAGAATTTACTATAAGCTGGTCACTTTTCTATCCACTTAGCATATATTATTGCTTTCATTCCTTTCAAAAACACCATGAAATAGATGTCAGTTTTATTGTCATTTCACAGAGGATGAAGTGAAGATGTCGAGATGTTCAACAACTTGTCAAAGTACACTTTTGTAAGTAGAAGAACCAGAATCCAAAGCACTGCTGACCGCTGAGCAACCTCTTCTGCCCACTAAGCACACCACAGATATTTAATAAATTGTTGATAGGGAACAGGAGCTTTCAGCAGGCAAGGTCATGAGAATGTGGGAATGCATTTGAAAGGCCGGTCGTTCAATAAAATGAAGAGTATCCTTGACAACACAGAAGCTCTGCCTTACGTCACACATTCAGACACAGAACCATGGCATCTTGAGAGCCTCACTGTGCTGTGGACATTGTCGGAATCTCAATGACAACAGTAACTTTCTACCTGGTCTCGCTGTGTCCAATCTAACCCACTTCCAATCAGGCTCTAGGCTTTCTACATAGATGATATCAAGGATTCTGTTATTTGCCTGCTCTTTAGCATGAAAAAAGTGTAGTCCTGATCAACAGAATATTATGGGAAGTGGGCAGCTGTGGATATATGCAATATCATGCCTATATATGCAATTTCCCCTATTACTGTATTGTTAGGATTGTCTTCAGCTATAAGCCAGAGAAATCTGAAACACCTGGTTCAAAGCAATAAAGAGTTTCATTTTTCTCAAAAGCAAGATCAAGGATGACAGTTGTCGGGGTTAGTCAAGTTGCTCAAGCATGTATTGAGGACCCAGGTAGGTACCATCTATCTTCCCCTTCAGCACCCTAAACCTATTGGCTTCTCCACTTCATGATTTGTGTCTGTTCGAGCAATGACTCTAAACATCCTGCTCATACTCAAGACAGGAAGAAAGAGAAGTGATAACATCAACCACCCTTTTGACCATGAAAGGAATGCTTTTCCAGCAGGCCCTATTTCCACCCGAAGCAGATATTTACAAAGTGAAGGGAAAACATCACCTGGGTTTTCCAGCCGCTTTATTGGCTGCGGTCAATCAACAGTGTGCCACAGAGGCCTTTTTTCCCTTCTTTCTTGTTCCCATAACCATCTTTTCCTTCAGAGAGCTCATGTGCTCTTTCCAGCACCATTCCATACATCAAAAATAGTTTCAAGGGAAAAAGCTAGAATGTTTGGAAGTTCTGAATGACAGTTACAATTCTGATGCTTACATGTTAAAAGGAATCAGAATCTTGGGCCAGATTCTATTGGTGTCTCTCACAACAGATACCACTGGCATTTCAAATGAAATAATTTTTTGGTTGTGTGCAATTAAGTGCTCTTACAACACCTCTATCGCCATGCTGCCCCCTCCCATCTGTAACGATTTCTAAATGCCTCCTCTTATTCCCAAATGCCCCATAAGGAACTCTGCATTAACAACCACTGAACTAGAGGAAAAGAGTGCCAGGGTACAAGGTGAAAACCTACAGCTTAAGATGAGGGAAAAAATGGACTTAGGTTATCAGAAGTCCTGAAAAGTTAATGGCATCTGAAAGAGAGAAAAGCCTAAGAAACTTTTCTTCATTGTCTGCCATTAGCTGTTAAGAAAAAAAAGAGATCACCCAAGACCCTTGTCTAACCAATATCACTACTTTCCATAACCCATCAAAGACCACAAATGCAATGAGAAACTGGGTCAGTGAAGAAGTAGATTTGCCACTTGGTTTAGGGACTGACCAGAGAAGCAGTCATTTACACACACATGCACACAAACTTTCTCATGTTGACTATTTTTTTAAAATGCACATTTTTATTTCAATGTCATGCACCTACTATACAGTTTACCCACTTGACGTGTGCAATTACAATTGTCTTTTCAAAGAGAATTTTACCTTGATGTGGAAACTGGAAACTCAGAGTTCGATGAGCTCTCTAACGCAGTTGCTGCAAGAGAGAGAAAGAGAGAGAGAGAGAGAGAGAGAGAGAGAGGCTCTGACTTGCAGTGCATATCCACTGTTTCTATTTATGAGAAGATGGTGGGTGATGGAGAGAGAATGGCCTGGCTCTGCAACCCGCTCTTGCACCTGTCATGTGTACAAATAACGTGGTGCTGCTGAGCAATGATAACTACAGCTATAAATACTGCTGTCCTGCAAAGAGCTCAAAGCCAGCATTACCTTACAGGAGTATTTCTTTTCATATCTGGATTAGGTAGATCAGGGTTAAGTATGAGTATCTTCACTTGGCTGATAATGAAAATGAAAGGCATTGGTTTTAGGTGACTTAGTCAAAGTCCCACCATTTATCACTAGGTTAACTGCGATTTCCAGGGAGCTTTTATCTCTTAAGAGAATACACTTTAATGGCAGTTTTCTACAGAGTTGAAAAGCAAGAATTATAATAAAATATGATTCCTTTGTACAATGTGCTTGATGTGTTCTTTCAAACTTGATCTTTTGTTATTAACAATGAAGAGTTAGCATTTATGTAGCACTTTTAATCCACAAAGCACTTTTCAAATGTTAACTAATTAAACATCACAAGCACCCTGGGAATAAGAAAGAAAGTTATTATATTACAATTATATGCTTTCTGTAACATGTATATTAAATACTGTATTTTGAGTTCTTCAGATTGTTAGTGACATGGATGAAGAAAATCTCATTTTCACCAAATAATTGTCTTTTTAATGTGATGCAATAGAAAGTATTATTGAAAGTATTGGTTAGATACTCTGAAATTTTCATTTAAATGGAATAATGTAGGCCTTGAACTCTTAATGTATCTTTGGCATGACAGATGTGATTTGAAAGCATAATAAAATAATATTAATTGAATTGTTTTAAATCAACCATTGAGAAAGGATTTACAAAATCACCACCAACAACAAAAATTACTAATATTTATCAAGTCTCCTCTATGCCAGACACAGTTCTAAGAAGTTTATATTTATCAGCTCATTTAATCCCCATTTCAGAGATGAGGAAATAGAGGGGAAAGAGGCTAATGATCTCGAACAAGAAGTTGCATAGCTCATGTCCCTTAGGACCCCACGTGCCAGAATCCTTGCCCCTGTGCTTTATAGTGTGGTGTTAAATCTGCAACTAAGAGTAACATTATAAAAAGATTATAAGTCACAACCAGTTATTAGGATACAAGCTATCCAGGCACCTGAGAAGTCTTCAACATGCTTATTTGTGGATATAGAAAATGAACTAAAGTGCTGGCACCATTTCAGATTTGTAGAAACTGAGAGATTCCATATTTTTCAAGATGACTTTAATGCTTGATAATTATTTTAAATGCACATATCTTAAAAAATTCTCTGACACTAACCACACTTAAATTTATGAATTTTTAATTTGTCAGTTTATCTGTTAATAACTTTAAAACAACTGTTAAATCTAACACTGAGTAGGAAAAAATGCCATATGTAAAAATTTTCAGTAGTTATGTAAAGTACCTAAAGGGGTGTAAGCATGTCTGTGTGTGTGTGTTATAAGCAGAATAAAACTCTCATATTAGAACCCAAACCTAATGAGGGTTAATATACATCATTCCAAATAACACAGTAAGTTCAGTAAATAGTCGGCGAACAAGCGTTCTGTGTGTACACAGAATCAATTGCGCTTCTATTATGAATTTTTGGCAAGGAGAAGGAATTTTTTCAAATCCGTCTAGCATCTTATCTATAATTGAGTACATTACTACAAATATCTTGATAGAACAAGAAATGCTCATTTACTATGATTTAATGTACCAAGACACATGACAACATCTAGGATGATTCCAAGTATAGTTATCATCTTGCAATAAGTTGTTTCATTTTAATATAAATTAGATTTATACTTCAGTTCAACTACTGACCTTGCATATCTCTTTCAGAAAATGTAGGAAAAAGCTAAGTGTTGAAAATAAGCTTTAAGTCTGTCACCAGTGTTACAACAGTGCCTCCATTATATCATCAATGTTTTAAATGTCATCTTTCAAAAAAGCTGCAGAATTCCCACCTGCTTGTTGAGCCAAAATTCCAAGGCCCTATTCTACTTCTTTTTGCTCCCACCCCAAAGTCCCAAGCAATAACACTAGCCCTAAGAAGCCATGTATGATCAAAGACACTGGGAAAAATCTCAAGTATAAAAACGTGATGGCTATAATATCGCAAACCAGGGAGATACATGTGTTACACTAGCTTGCTACTCATTCGCCCTACTCCCAGCAGCAGTTCCATCACATCTGCATTACTGGAGATACAAACATCCTCTGATGACAGTGAAAAACAAGCTCACAAAGTCACCATGCCAATGGTATTTTGAAGTTTTTATTAGACTAATGCAGGTCTGATTAGCTCTCCACTTTGAATAACTCATTTCCTTCACTTTGTCAGAAAGATAATTAACTATTTAAAGGTATATGTCAAGATAGGAATAATAACATTTAGTAACAATTAGATAGTGCCTAGAAAATCATTAAAACATTTCACACATGCCTTTAAGAGGGAAGGATTTCTCTTTCACTTTCCCTTTGTCTCTCAGCTACAAGTTCCAGAGTGAGAAATCTCATACCTGACCCAGGGGTTACATAAGGCCAGTGTAGGTAACAACACCATTCACAATCACTTAGAAATCTCTGGCAAAACTCTCCAATTCATGATACGGAGTCTGACCATCAGATCTTCTAATCCAGGAGTCAATCATTTTGACAAAGTAGCAAATTTGGTGATATTAAAAGGCAGCCAAAATAAACAAAGGAAAATGTGACAAAACAGCAGAGCACACTATATTGTAATTGTCCCATTAGGGAATTAACACGCACCAATGCCTGATCACAACCTGGTTGTTACGTGAGATCATTATGTGGCAAATGAGCATAAGGTTAAGTGTCACCAGGAAGATTTAGATGGGGAGAGAGCTCTTCCTGCCTATAAGAGGCAACACCCTGCTTGAGCAGCACATGGTTGGAAGGGGACCATGTAACAGTGTTTGTGGTTTTATCAGGAAAGTAGTATGTGTCTACACAGTTGATATTGTGTTGTCTGTATACCAATATATGAATATGCATGCACTTAGAATTTTTTATCCTATTTTTATCATACAAGCAAAGTGGTATTTTCTTAGGAAAGAGATTTGAAACCTAATAAAGGAACCCCATTCTGCTACCAATCCCAAATTTTAAAAGGAAGGGAAAATAATAATAAGAAATGAATAGTCAACTGAATGTGTCACAATGGTATAGCAGGACTGTATCCTTAAAAATGAAACAGAAAAGAAAAGCTGTCATTGCCATCCTTCACTGACTGAACATCAGGCATAGAAATAGGGATGTGGCACATAGCACATTACTCTGTATGTTGCATGTGGCAGAAAACCCAAACCAAACTAATTTAATTAATGAATGAAATTTATTAGGCTTGAGAAGTTAAATTACTTCAGGTAAGACTGGATTTAGAAGCTCCCTTGATCTTAGCAATGAGTCAGCTCATCTCTGGTTTCCACATTCTGCCTCTTGTGCTGTAGATTTTATCCTCCAGTCCCACACATTTTTCCCCTGTGGCCTCATCGACAGCAGCGGCAGAGCTGACATTGTCATACCACCACAGCCAAAGAAAAAAAAAAGGACTTCAAGAGCAAAACACTCATCTCGAGTTCAAGATCTCCTTGTTCCAGATTGGATCACATGAGGAACTGAACTAATCAGGAGGGTCAGAGGGACACAACATGGATAAACAAGTCAAGGCCCAGATAACATCAACCCCACCTTTTAAGCACTGCCTAAGAACAGAGGGAGACAAGATGAGAAATACACATTATTATCCAAACACCAAGTCATAAAGTAAATACTCTATACCCGACTATTCTTTGTTCAATGTAGTTGATTCATAACATAACTCCCTTGATTTGTATTGTTTAAAAAACAAAAAATGGGGCCCAGCGGCGTGGCCTAGCGGCTAAAATCCTCGCCTTGAAGGCCCCAGGATCCCAGATGGGCGCCAATTCTAATCCCAGAAGCTCCACTTCCCATCCAGCTCCCTGCTTGTGGCCTGGGAAGGCAGTTGAGGACGGTCCAAAGCTTTGGGACCCTGCACCCGTGTGGGGGACCCGGAAGAGGTTCCAGGTTCCCGGCATCGGATCGGCGCGCACCGGCCCGTTGCGGCTCACTTGGGGAGTGAATCATTGGACGGAAGATCTTCCTCTCTGTCTCTCCTCCTTTGTGTATATCTGACTGTAATAAAATGAATAAATCTTTAAAAAAATAAAATAAAATAAAAAATGAGAATGCAAAAAAATATATTAGTGAGCAAGAACAAAGATAACCAAAAGTATTTAGATTCTTTAGCCTAAGGAAGGAATATTTGAAATCTGATCTAACAGACTGTAGGAATAGTTATTTAAAAAATTATGATCCAGGGGTTGGAGGTAGTACAATGGCTCAACAGGCTAATCTTCTACTTCCAAGGGCCACTATTCCATATGGGCACCAGTTCATGTCCTGGCCACTACACTTCCCTTCCAGATCCTGACTGTGGCCTGGGAAAGCAGTGAAGAATAGCATAAATGTTTGGAACCCTGCAACCACATGGGAGATCAGAAGAAGCTCTTGGCTCCTGGCTTCGGATTAACTCCTTTCTGGCCCCTGAGGCCATTTGGGGAGTGAACCAGTAGATGGAAGATCTTTTTGTCTCTCCTTCTTCTTGTAAATATGTCTTCCAAATGAAAATAAATAAATCTTTTTTTAAAAATTATGACATGGGACCAGTGCTGTGGTATTATAAGTAAAATCACCACCTGCATAGTCAGCATCCCACATGGGCACTGGTTTGAGTTCCAGCTTCTTCACTTCTGTTCCAGCTCCCTGTTGCTATACCTAAGAAAGCAGGGGAAGACCCAAAGTTTCTAGCACCTGGCTTCAGAAAAGCTCAGCCCTGATAATTGTGGCAATTTGGGGAGAAACCAGCAGAAGGAAGCTCTCTCTTCATCCCCATCTTTGTAACTCTACCTTTCAAGTAAATAAATAAATGTTTAACAGTTAGACATTGGTTGAGATGCCAGCACCCCATATCAAAAGGCCCGAGTCAGACACCACTTAACAAGGCGATGTGGCCAATATTGACATCAATGGGATAAAAAAAAATGTCTCTCCTCTGGAGGTGTTTTAGAGAGGGGAAAGACTAAATTTTGCCTGAACAATAATTTATAACTGCTCAAATAAAAGAGATGAGAAGAGTAATGTTATTAGTCACATACCAATTTATTCATCAATTTAAAAAATACTATGTAGAGTAGGCACAATTTAATAATTTTGGTAGATAAGTCAACAGTAATGAAAAATTGTCTAGTGGAAAAAATAATTTTATCTCATTGTGAGCACTAGTGGCAATCTTACTGGTAGGTACATTTCTTAATTTTGTACCTCAAGAAAGTGAGGCATCAAGATCAAATAACTTGGTCAAGTCAGAGTGATAATAACAATGGGAGAAATAATCATCAATCAGACTGAATAGAAAGTCTAAATTCCTTCAGTCTCAACAAGTTTATTTCCCAGTAACTGATAGGCTTTCATATGGCTTCACAGATTTAAAAAAAAAAATAGATAATGTCAGTGGTTTGACAAGACAAGCAGACTTAGCAGGAATAGCAAAGGATGAGGAATTTGTTTCTACAGGGATGGATTCTTACATGAATATACTTCAAGAAGTTCATGCAAAAGTAGTGAGTTACCCCAAGAGTTACAATTCCAATTAAGACACAATATTCTACTCAAAGCATGTAGGTTCAACTCCCAGCTCTGATTTCTGACTCAGATTCCCACTAATGTTCATGTTGGAAGATAGTCGTGATGGCTCCTCTCACATGTATTGAGTTCATGGGATTCAGCCCAGCTAAATCCCAGTTTGGGGGAGTTTTGGGGGAGTGAACCAGTGGATGACAGCTTTGTCTTTCTGTCTTTCCACCCTAACCCTGCTCAAATCAACATTAAAAAAAAAAAAACCATTATGGAAAACAATTAAAAGATAAGTTTACTTTTATGCATAGCATTTTGAAACCATAATGTTTTTGTAGTCAGCATTTTATGAACAATGTGCAGGTTTCAAACCTTTTCAACACTAAAATAAACTTATCTTTTCTTTTCCTTTTTTTAAATAAACCTTTTGAAATTCTCCAAACAGGTGTAGTACCTTTTGTGTCTAGGGTTGAGTCCCATGATCAATAGTCTGGAAGCAACAATGAGCATGAATTTGGGAGACCAAGTGAAAATGATAAATTCCCAAAAAAACTGGAAGCTAACCTTCAGTCCCAATGATTTGGGTGACTTGTAAGCTAAGCCAGCATCCTTTCCACTGGGCTGTAGATGTTTCCAGGACTCTGTACAGCTGGCAGAGTCTCATGAGAGCTGGGGTCACTGGGAGATCTGCCTCTAGGCAGTAAGAGATCCCTGGTGATATGCACGAACTCTAACAGTTTCTGCTTTTCAAATTTCCAAAGACTGAATCTGCCTATCCTTCAATTTAAAATCCTGCAAAACAACTCTCACAGCCTTGGAGCCAGCATGCTGATATGCAAATTCTAGCCTTGGCTACCACACTTCATATCCACCGCCCTGCTTTGTCTAGGACAATCTGTAAAATATGGCCCGCGTGCTTGGATGCTGCACCAACACCAAGATCTGAATGATGTTTCTGTGAATCATGGCCAAGTAAGACCATTTGAAGAATGAACTAGCAGTAAAAGGTATCTATATCTCTCTCTCTCTCTTTCTCTGTCTTTCCCTCTTACAACTCTTTTAAATAAATACATAAATCTTCAAAAAAAGAAAAAAGAATTCTCATGGCCAAACCTTACTTGAATCCCCATAGGAAGAGAATTTAGGGAGTTTGACAAAGTAGAAAGCCATCACATTCTTTTAGAACTCTTACTATGAATTAATCAATTAAAGTAAGAAAATACAAAATAAAATAATTGGCGAGAACTTTCAATAGTCATAGAGTGGAAAATACTGAGTGATATCAAAGGGTTTCTTTCCAGAAACTTATTCCTCAGTTTCTCACACTATATAATTTTGGTTTCAAATAATACAGATCCAACTCAAGTTAGCTTAAGCAGGAAAGAGGGGACATATTGATTCATATCTGGAAATTCAAAGATGATCCGCTCCAGGCATAGCTTGGCTGAGGCACGCAAACAGTGTCATTAGGATTTACTAAATATTTCTCAGCTCTGCTGGTCTGTGCTGCTCTGGATGTCTGAGGTTCATACTTCCTGTGTCCCAGCCGATCGTCTCCACATAGCAGATAACTTTAGTGCTAGGATTTCCTCAAAGACACTTTCTGTCCACGTGCTTCCCCACTGCCCACTTCAACATGCACCCAGGGGCTGTTCTCACAGAAGGACTCTGAGTGGTCCTGTCTGGGCCATACACCCATCAATCGGATCAAACCACACAGGCAGCTAGCAATCCAAGCTGAGATCGATCCCTCCACCAAAACTCCTGGTGTGAGTGGAGAACAACACATCAAAGAATACGGGGTTCTGCTCAAATGACTGGTATACAATTGACTTGTAGTTTAAATCAAAGACTCCTAAGATCTAACTTTAATATGAAGAGACAAGGCTGAAGTTTACCTTTTTTTTTTTCTTTTCTAGAAAGCACAGCAGTGGCATGGAAGCACCTTTATTAGTTCTCTGATAACAGACAGAATGTAGGGGGAAGGAACAGCACATATTGGCAATAGAACCAAATGCAATTTTCTGTGGATAGCATTGGCCCGCTGCTCTCTCAATTTAAAATACACTAAAAAAAATTGCCAACAAATGAACAGTTTTAGCTTTGGGGAAAATGAAGAAATCCAATGTCCAACATGTATCCTGGAATGCTTTGCCTGGGATATTTATAAGAATAACAGCTATTACATACTGATCTTTCACAGAGGATACACACACATATACACACATATATGAGACATATTTTCTTGTAATGGATTTTGCTCTCAGGTAAACTGGCATAGGCTAATGTTTACAGTATGACTTAAAGGGTGATTCTCAATGGCTTTGTTTCCAGAGAGAATGTGAATCCTTAAATAACAAAACTGAAACTGGCTCATAAAGTAAAGTAGTAAAACATATTCTCATTCATTCATTCCTTCACTCTGGGTTGATAATAGATTATATTGGGCCCAGCGGCATGGTTAAGCAGCTAAAGTCCTCACCTTGAACGTGCCAGGATCCCAGATGGGCGCTGGTTCTAATCCCAGAAGCTTCACTTCCCATCCAGCTCCCTGCTTGTGGCCTGGGAAAGCAGTGGAGGACGGCTCAAGGCTTTGGGATCCTGCACCCGTGTGGGAGACCTGGAGGAAGTTCCTGGCTCTTGGCTTTGGATTGGCGCAGCACCGGCCACTGCGCTCACTTGGGAAGAGAATCATCAGACAGAAAATCTTCCTCTATGTCTCTCCTCCTGTCTGTATATCTGACTTTGTAATAAAAAAATAATAAATAATAATAAATAATAATAAATCTTTATAAAAATAGATTATGTCATGCTTCGAGCTAAGCTCTAGATACTAAAGAATATTTTTGTCTTGAATATGTTCACAGTGTAGTGGGAGAACATTCAAGAAACACGGAAAGTGCTATAACCTACTTATGTCCAACTACCTCAACAGCACAGAGAGCAGACATTTACTTATTCCTAGGGTTGTCAGATATCTTTTATATGAAAATCCTGGTGGAGAAACAAGAATGTTCTAGTCAGGGGTCTAGAAAATGATATTCCAGGATGGAAAGGCAGATTACACTGTTACAGAACTTGGGGGATTATTCAGGTCAATGACAGGACAGGGGACAGTAGGCAGAACCCTTGGAAAGCTAACAGAGAGACCAGATGGAATGAGGTGGGAGTAGTTTGTTATGTGAGGAGGCTGGAAAGATAACACTGGAATCAGGGGAAAGGGTCGGTCAGAGATGGGAGGGGATGATTACATTAAAACCATTTCAAGTTAATAGAGAAGCCTAACCATGGGCCTGAACTATGACAGTGGCAGTTTAAAGAAGCTACTTTGTATTAGAATGGAAAATAGGTAATGGATTGAACAAGATGTTAAGGAAGAAGAAAGAACCAAAGTACCTCTCATTGTCCGGTTGATGAGATTAGATGAATGTGATTATCCTTGACAGTGTTAGGAAAAATTGGAGGAAACAAACATGGGGGTTGGGGGCAAGGCAGGAATGAGTAAGAGAGAACTAGCGGTGACTGTCCATGCTACCAATTATTAATGTCATGTTTTAGTGCAACACTTACTCAAAATAATGTCATACTCATAATACACTATTATTTGATAAATTTTTAATAATATTACTTACAAATGTGTTGATTTATAAAGTAACAATATGGAAAGAATCAGCTAAATGACTCCTGATTCTATTTAAGGATTAGCAGCAATTTCATGTCATTTTTGGTATTCTATCATCATGAATAATCTATTTATTACAGATACTGGGTGGGAACTTCAGAAATACTATCTGTAAGCATGTATATGTCCAATTTTTTTCTGGCCTCAACTTGCCATGTCTTTATTAAAGCTGAGAACTGAAACAAATTCTATTTTCTAAACTCTGTTTCTCATGTGGAGATGTTTTCATCTTTATAACACATGTTAAGCCTTTTAAAATGGCATCTTTTGGCTTAACCAGAAAAATTTAAAGGCTATGGATTCTATTAGGATAGGGTTAAAGTGTATTCACCAGAAACAATAATAGCTACTAGTTGTTGAATACACATAACATCATCCAATCATGTTCTCATAAATGAGCTTGCTACTGTGTTATAAATTTCACAGTGATCTTAGATGAGGCATTAAAATGTATTATAAGGTAGATAGTTGAGTTTTCTCATCACCAGATGTCAGGAAGGAGGGGAGGGTTGAGTGTCTAGTCTTGTTTCACACTGAGTCTTTTTCATTTGCTTTTCTTAATGCATTCAAAAGTTGTTAAAGTTCTTATATAAAAAATATGATTGATTGTTACAGTGACAGTAATTGCATTTTAGCAAAAGTAACCATTATCGTAATTTTCTTCACGGAAGAGAAATCTAACTAACTAAAGTAGCTAGTCACTTCCTCACACGTTAACTTTGAAATTTTTTAACAAGAAAATATTGGATAAGAGTAGTACAGACTGAAGAACATATAATGATGTGCAATATGTATGAAACTACCTCCATTAGGTGCTCACTGTTTTTTTTTTACTCTTAATCACAAATTAAGTGATAGAAAATAGAAGCAAAAGATGAAATGTCTGCATTGTAGGTCAATTAAACCAAGTCTTCTTTTGAAGCCATTAAAAAGTGATTTTTCAGGTCCACTTTTTATTCCTAACCTAGAGAAGGCAACAGTTTTGCAATCCAAGCAGACGTATTCATATCATGCCCTTGGAAGATCAAATCAAATGAATACATGAAGATATTATTGCAAAGAAAAAAACCAACAATTATTCATGTGCATAGGCAGGGTAATGTTGCATTTAGTAACAACTGATACATGTTAAAACACAAATGAAACAGTATTAGCATTTAATTTTATGTATTCCACTGCACACCTGAATACTAATTAGCAACTAAAATAGGAAATGTGTGGCACTGCATGTATTGATAAAATCTCAGCTCAGTATTCTTCAGACACCAGTGATTTAGCATGAGTTGCATGCTGGGGCAGGCTGGTCCATCATTTTCACGACTTCATTTCTGAAATTCTTGTTCTATATTATTATTAACTGCAACATGC
Source organism: Ochotona princeps (assembly GCF_030435755.1). Classification (NCBI taxonomy): domain Eukaryota; kingdom Metazoa; phylum Chordata; class Mammalia; order Lagomorpha; family Ochotonidae; genus Ochotona; species Ochotona princeps. The sequence continues at coordinate 31,402,298 of NC_080836.1, forward strand.
TACTTTCAAATTGATCAAAAGGGCTTGAAATGTTGGCTAAATCTGGAACTGCATCTTTTTAATATTTATTGTTGACAATGTATAAAATAGACAGTTGCTGCTGTGATGAATATAAAGCAGACGCCTCAAAACCAAAATGCAAATACATGAAAGTAATTAAAGGCAATCTAAAGCAACTGAGTCAACTCAAAATTTTCACTTTGAGTGAGGCACAGAGCACACTGGCACTTTGCTTCTGCCCCGCTTTAGTCCTGTTTTTGAAATAAAATTGAGAAATGCAAAAGATCTATTTCGGAGAATGACATAGAGCAAAGGAATTTACTTCATGATTTTGCCCTAGTCAACTCTTTTATCTCTCTCCATCTTCATTCCTAAGCTAATCCTCCATATTTAAAATGGCCTTTACACTAAAATTTCATTCAATTTTTAAAGGAAATTCCATTCATGAAACCATATATCTTTGGATAACTGCCTCTTTTATTTTTTACTACCCTCCATAATAGATTACGGATTCTCTTTTATTTGTATCATTCTGCCCATCCTAATTCTTATCATACATGGTAGAGAGTGCAGTAGGGGAAATTTCATGTGTGTGTGTGTGCGTGTGTGTACCTGTATGTACACTCATCTGTTTATTTTTTAGTTATATTCTAAGAATTTAGTACGGGGCCCAGCATGATGACTCACAGGCTAGATCCTGGCCTTTCACATGGCAGAATCCTATATGGGCACCCATTTACGTCCTGGTTGCTCCACTTCCTATCCAACTCCCTGCTTGTGACCTGAGAAAGCAGTAGAGGATGGCTCAGGGTCTTGGGACCCTACACCCATGTGGTAGACCTAGAAGAAGTTCCTGGTTCCTGACTTCGGATTGGCTCAACTCTGGCAATTGCAGCCACTTTGGGAGAGAACCAGTAGATAGAAGATCCTTCTCTCTGTGTCTCCTTTTCTCTATAAATCGGCCTTTCCAGTAAAAATAAGTAAATCTTTAGAAAAAGAATTTATTGGGCTCGGCGGCGTGGCCTAGCAGCTAAAGTCCTCGCCTTGAAAGCCCCGGGATCCCATATGGGCGCCAGTTCTAATCCCAGCAGCTCCACTTCCCATCCAGCTCCCTGCTTGTGGCCTGGGAAAGCAGTTGAGGACGGCCCAATGCATTGGGACCCTGCACCCGTGTGGGAGACCCGGAAGAGGTTCCAGGTTCCCGGCTTCGGATCGGTGCGCATCGGTCCGTTGCGGCTCACTTGGGGAGTGAATCATTGGATGGAAGATCTTCCTCTCTGTCTCTCCTCCTCTGTGTATATCTGACTTTGTAATTAAATCTTTAAAAAAAAATTTTATTGTAAACTTGATCCATATTAGTCTTATAGTAGGCTTTCAGTAATGTCTTACTTGGTTTAAGTCTGGCTCATATCTCATGTTTTCATTAACTGAACACAAAGGTGAAAGTTAATTATAAAAATAACTACACAAGACCAGCATGGTAACATAGCAAGTTCAGCCTTGGCCTACAACACTGGCATCTCATGTAGACACTTGAGTCCCACCTGCTCCACTTTCAATCCAACTCCCTGTTAATGTATTTTGGGAAAACACTGGAAGATGCTTCAACTCTTTGCGCCCTTGCACTCATATGGGAGATCCAGAAGAACTCTCAGTTTTTTACTTCATTGTGGACCAGCCCCAGTTATTGAACCCATTTGGGGAGTAAATCAGTGATGAAAGATCTCCCCCAACTCCCACATTCACCCTCAATCTTCCCACGCCCTCATTCCTCCTGAGCTCCTACCTTTAGCCTGGCCCAACCCTATTAATTGTATTCATTTGAAAGTGAACCGGCAAATGGAAAATTTCTCCCCAACCCCCTTTGTAACTTAGCCTTTCAAAGAAATAAATGTTTAAAGAAAAAAAAAATTACACCATCAGACAAAATAATAAAAGGTGTCAACCTAATAAATACCTAATAACAAAATCACAGAGCCTGTACCCGTTAGGATGCTCCTAGTTAAAAACAACAGAAAACTTATTGAAGTTTGAACTAACAAAAAAGAATGATTGACTCATGCTTAACTAACAACACAGAGACTGGGAGAGAGTGATGCAAACCATCAGCATTCTGGATCCCTTTGACTAGAGTTGTCTCATTCCTCCATCCTCTGAACTTTGATCCAGACAGTAAGCTAGCTTCTTTCCAGTTTGCAGTTTCAGGTAGCAACAACCTGAGCCATGTATTTTCTTACTGGCTTCTCTCAAGAGAGAACATCTTCTCCCCAAGACAAAGAAATCCAAGTCCTGAGCTTTGTCCTGATTGGCTCAGTTTGAGTCACTCTTGAATCATTTGTAGAGGCAATAAGGAAAGACATACTGGTTTAGACTATGCAGGGCACTGGCCTAGCACACACAGAAAGAACCCTGTAGGTGCTCAAGATATTGAACTCCTCCTAGACACAGGATAAGTAGCCAATGCTTTTAGTCTTCCCTCTTTTGTAACATTCTTCACCACATCAGCAACCAGCCTGGATGACCCTGAATTCTCTACTTTCCAGCAACTAAAATGTTAACATCCGAAAAGCTCAGCCATACAGCAGACATTGCTTCTATTTGAATGAATCATGTACTGCTTGTTAAACACTTGAATGCCATTCCAGCCTGCAGCTGAGGGCAGGATCAATTACAATGTATTAGTTCCCTAGGGCATCTGTAATGAAACAACAAAAACCAGACAGTTGAACACAACAGAAGTATATTCCCTCATTGTTCTGGAGGCAAAAAGTCCAAAACGTAGGTGTTGGCTGGGCCAGGATCAAGGCAAGATTATTGCCTTTCTCCACACTTTTGGTTGTGGCCACATTCCCTGATGCTTCCTGGCAAGTGGCAGCCTAACTAATGTCTGCCTGTGTCAGAGAATGGCTGTCCTTCTTGTGTATGTCTTAGTTTCCTTACTCTTATAAGAGCACCAGTCTCTAGCTAAGTCCTACTCTAGTTAAATATGATCTCATCTGAATTTGATTGTACATGCAAAGATTCTGTTTCCAAATAAGGTTGCATTCTCAGGCTCTGGGTTGACACAAATGAGGAAAACACCTATGCAAGTGGAATGACTGCTATGCAGTGGGAAAGTCGCCAAGTGCCATTAGGGAAGTCATTTCAATGTCCAGCCAAATCCTGGGTCTTAGTTCTTTTCATTTACCAAGTTAGTCAACAGTTTTCTAGTTTACTGGCATTTTAGATTTTATGATGGTATTTCAAAGCGTTCATAAAAAATGGAACCAAAGATAAATTTATCTGTATTTTGGTACGAAAAATAATTTAAACATGTATAGTTTATTTATAAAAACATTTTCCATGAATCATTTGAAAACTTTCTGCAGGGATAGATGTCAAGTGTTTTTGTTTTTCGGGTTTTTTTTTTTCGCCTCTAAATAAATGTATCCTTTAATTCCATTTTGCACAAACTTCTTGGAGTACACTTTTATTTCATTATCTATGCTGGGTTTTGTACCATTCAACCCCATCTTTAACTCTAAGGCCTAAGTACATTGATTTCAAAAAGGAGCTTTGTAGTATGGGTCTTAAACGCACAAGCCAGCACAACACATTTTCAATAGAAGGAACAGGAATGTAGCACACCTAAATCAGTACTATTACTTTTCAAATCTATGTAGCTGTACTTAAATCAAAAACAGTAAAATTTGCCAGCATTTATCATATTTTTCTGTCATTGTGGGCTTTCTCTGTCAACAGATAATAAGAAAGTTACCATTATATTTTAGCGCACCTACCTCTATTATGAGGTCCATGGATACACGGGGATGCGAATCTGGCTACTGTCACGTAGGCAAAGAAAAAAAAAAGGTAATGGTACCACAAGTAAACACCAATTTCTTTCTTATCTAGAACCTGGAGCAGAAGCAGCCCAGGAGGCACCTGGGCAGCGCTACAGTCTATACTTTGAGCAAAAGCAACATATTTGTAAATCAGATAATTCCTCCTGGTCGTTAGTTCCTCTAAATGTTGTTGGGCCTCAGGGTTTAATCTCTTGCCTACCTATACCCTTCCCCTAGTAGCACTCATGAATTTTCATGGCTCAATAGTCCAGTGAACATTTCACTTTTAAATGCAATAGACATTTTAAAATCAACGTTAGCATGGCTAAATCCAAACTTCTTATCTCCTCGCTTTCCCTCCAATTATATCAATGTTTCTCTTTCTCATTCAGATAAACAGCAACTTGTTTTCTCAGACCGAAAACTCATGAGTCACCTTTCACTTGCCTCAGTTTCACAGTCTACACAATCTTCCACCCTAAAGGAAGAAGGTATTAGGATTCCAATCGCTTTTTTGCTACCTGCCACTCTGGTCAAGCCACCCCCAGTGCTCCTGTGGATCACTGCAGTGGCCTCTTTCTTCATTGCTTTCCACATTCCTGTCCTGGTGCTAGAATGCCCTGCTCCCAACACAGCAGCAAGTCTACTTGCTTCTTAAACTATAGCCAGTTCATGTTATGTCTCTATTCAGACTTATCCATTCGCTCAGCTTTTATTCAGAGCAACATCCAGGTCCTTAGTTGCTTACCAGCTCCCACATGTTGCAACCCCTGTGATTTGGCTGCATTTCCTACCCCTCTCCACACAAACGAGCCTCTTAGCTTCAGTGTAATGTACCCAGTGTTACTTCTTCCCCAAATACTTCATTGGGTCAATTTCTGAACCCTGTAAGTCTACACCGCCTTCTCCTAATACAATTCACTCCCCTTTCCCATCGTGGTAATGGTCACTTGGCATATCATAGGTTTCATATATTTATTTCATTTATTGTTTGTCTTATCTGTAAGAATACCAATTCTTATACAAATTTAATACTAAAAATTCTCAGATTTACTTGCATTGTATTCTCAGCTCTTCTACCTGTACAAACAAAATTTTTGGTGAATGAATGAAAATATGTATTTCCTAATATAAGTTCTTATGTCAGAAACACCCGGGCATGGTAATATAGAAGACAAGTCTAAAAGGAACTCACAAGTATAGAGCACCAACCATATGTTAGGCTTTAGGTAGCACTTTATTAGTATGATTTCTAGGAATGTTCATAATTGGTCTATGTATAACAAATTTACAAGTGAAATGCTATGTAACTAGTTTAAGTGAAAAAGTCACTACATGGCGTATAAGGGTTCAAATCCTGATATGTCACCTGCAGAGTTCATTCTCTTTTGAGTATGATTACAATATAACCCTTTGAAATTAAAACGAACCAAAAAAAAAAGGCACCATCAGCAACAACAACGAAAAAGATGTTTAAGAGTCCAGCCCAAAGCCTGACTGAGACTACAAGTATGCAAAAATTACAAATCCTAGCATTTAGAACTAAAAACAACATTGAATTGGTCAACCAGGCAAAAGGCTAAATGCTGATAAGAATGGAAGACTTGCACAATCAGGCAGGCCAAAAGGTTGTGACTGGAGAAACTCCTCTGAAAAGCCTATTTGCTCCCGCCTTTTGTGGATGTCACTGATGCAGTAGCCATCAAATGCAATCCAATCCCTTTGTGATTTCTGACGAAGGCAGAACCATGAGGTATGTTTCAATGCACCTTTCCACACCACAAGAAGATTGTTGAATCCAAAACCAGACTTCCCCAAGCTTGAGAGGAAAGGGCAAACACAAGGAAGAAACAACTTAGAAGAAGTTGGATAAAGTCATTTTATATACATGCAGTTCTCATTAAAAACTGATAAATTTAAAAAATAAAAACCAACTATTCAGCCTCATTCCTGTGGCCCACGGAATGTCCCACACTACCACTATGCGAAATATGAGACAGTATTTCAAGCTCTTGCTTACTGATTTGGTATCAATTTGTTAACATTAACATAGTCCAAGAGTTACAAGAATAAAATTAAAACCTATTTAGTCAAGACTTTTCCTGTCTTGATTAATTTTACAGTGGTATGAAGAGTCTTCCTTTGCCTTCTGCTGCCACAAAAAGAAACCTGGGCTTGGCACTCATTCTGGTCTTAATCAAGTCTTCTTTCCTATGAAAGATACACTACATTGGACAATCATTATTTTTAAATCAGTAACACAGGAAAGAAAACAAGGGTAAAAGCCATACCATATTCCAGATATTGCTAAGGAAATATTTGCAACTAAGTATCTGAGACTTTTTTAAACCACATTTTTAAGAAACGACCAGAATGACTTCTGAGTATTGAGACTTCAAGTATGGTGGAAAACAAGGACACCTATAAAATAAGACAATTCCCTTTCTAACATTCTCTCAGGTCTCGCCACAAGCACAGATTCCAAAGGAAAATTTATATAAGGAATTCCCATTTGAAGGCATCAGACACTTCCCATTGGTGGGGCTCTTCCAATTGCCCATGCCTGCTGGCTAACACAGAGAATACGAAAAGCCCTAAGGTTTCAATTCTTCATGTAATTTGGTCTGGTTTCACTGATTTTATTTCAGAAACAATATTGCAGAGAAAACCGAACAATATATAAATGTTAGGCACTTTACATCTTGGTTTTTTTTGGAGAAATTCATAGAAGAGAACTAAAATACTAAAAATATAAGCACACCCGAAACAATGCAATAAAGTTGAATTTATTAGAGTGAAATCTATATTCCAGTACCAATAGGTGAAAACCTATGTAGTCATTTTTTTAGTTTCTCTGTTACACATCTTTTTTATTATTGACACAACCCCAGATATATGTATTTATATTATTTCTGAGAGTTAGAAATAAGATGTAACTTGAAATATACCTCAAATGAAAAGATTCAACACATCAAATTTCACATTATAATAATGGCTAGCTCAGTATTAAGACTCGTATGACAGCTGCAATTCTGCAGAAACTGAAGGATGCTAACGTCCTGGAATGCACTTTCAAGAAGACAAGTGGTTACAATCCAATTTAGAGCACTGTATATAGAAAAAGCACCAGCAGGCTGTGTCTCTTAGCAAAAGAGAGTCAGACAACTCCTTCAAAAAGTATAAAGGTTTTCTTCAAAAATCAAATATTTGCCTATCCATTTGCTAGGAAACTATATATTTTCTCAACAAATCCAGTGTATGGCATTTAGAAAACCTCTATGCTCATCACTAACAGACTAATCTCAGCTATGCATATGAGCTGACATATAAAACAAAGAAAACAGGCTTGGCCACAGAGTCAATGAGAGGCAAATAAAAGGCCAAACTAAACAGATGAGACACCATCCCTAAAAATCAACAATGGAGGGCCCTGCGGCGTGGCCTAGCAGCTAAAGTCCTCGCCTTGAAAGCCCAGGGATCCCATATGGGCACCGGTTCTAATCCCGGAAGCTCCACTTCCCATCCAGCTCCTTGCTTGTGGCCTGGGAAAGCAGTTGAGGACGGCCCAATGCATTGGGACCCTGCACCCGTGTGGGAGACCCGGAAGAGGTTCCAGGTTCCCGGCTTCGGCCCGTTGCGGCTCACTTGGGGAGTGAATCATTGGACGGAAGATCTTCCTCTCTGTCTCTCCTCCTCTGTGTATATCTGTCTGTAATAAAATGAATAAATCTTTAAAAAAAAATCAACAATGGAGACCACTGTTGTGGGGGAAAGGGCTTAGAAACTTCAGCAAGGAAGATTTGTATGGTCATCACAAACACAAAGCAACTCATAAATGTTATTTAAGCACAATCCTACTATAGGAACTTAAGGGTAGTTGTATTAAACCAGATTTTTTCTTTTCTGTATCATTCTGAACTGAGGTTAAACTCCATTGCAACCTATATGAGTATCTCAGAAATGTTTTTGAAATTTTTGCAACAACAGTTACAACAGATAGACAGCTTTGTATTAGCTATCTTCTCTAAAATAAAGAGAAGGTGACATGCAATTATGAACTGTTGCGGCAAGCGTGAGGACTGAGATTAGGATAATTGGGGAATAGTCTGTGTTAATTCAACCTCATATTCTGGCATAGCCTTCCCAAGGATTGCACACTGAACACTGGCATCGCCTGGACTGGTCAAGGAGAACTCATAATTCAACAATACCTTTCCTGAGACTTGATAAAAGGAAAATGCATTCACTAAACCTTGAAAACCACAATTTCTCTTTTTTCTTTCTGGCACCCCTAGCATTCTTGCTAGCAGGAAAAATTATTTAACTGGGAAATTCAAGAGACTCCAGTGAAAAAAATAGTTAGGCAAGTAGCAGGACACACAATTAGAGATACAAATCAGTTCAGATGTATAAGGGAAAGAAATTCTATTTTAAATATGAGAAACACACAGGAATAAGCAATTTAAAAAGTTAAAAAAATGGAGCCAGTGTTATGGCACAGCAGGTAAAGCTGTCATCAGCAGTGCTTCCATCTCGTGTGGACCATGGTTCGTGTCCTAGTTGTTCTACTCCTATGCAGATCCCTGCAATGGCCTGGGAAAAACAGTGGAATGTGGCACAAATGTTTAGGTCCCTGTGCCACCTAAGAGGCCTAGCAGAAGCGCCTAGCTCCTTGTTACAGCCTGTCCAACTTATAGCTGTTGTGGCCATATGGGGAGTGAACCAACACATGGAAGCTCTCGCTTCTTCAGTGTCTCCCTCAACCTAAATACTCAGTGTCTCCCTCAATTTTCAAATACACAGATAAATCTTTTAAAAAAAAATAATTTAAAACAATTAAAAATGATTAAAACTAAGACCTTAAAACAATATAGAAGACATTCAAAAATATTTGAACATGAGAGTTAGTAGAATTAATATGACAGCTAATTCCTCCTGAGTTTATACATTAATTCAAAAATCTTAATTGAAAAATACTGATAATCGATTTAAGTAGTCAAACTGATCATAACATTTACATGAACAATTAACTCCCCCCTAAAAAATAGAATACTCTGGAAAATAAATGGCAATGAGAGGGAATGTCTATCACCAGATATTCAAATACAAAGAGTGCTTACCTTGGTGGTGGTCCTTCAATAAGCAGACAAATCAGTAGAACATTACAGAAAGTTCAATAAGAATTACAATACTAAATACTGAATCACAATAATAACTACTATATATATATATATATACAAATAATAAACAGTAAAATACAATAAGGGGTAAAGACAGCATTTCAAATCACTGGGGAAGAGATAAACAATTCAATAAACGATACCTCGTATATTGGAAGGAAATTATTATTATCTTTCCTATCACATGGCTACTTCCTTCCAGCAAAGGAAACAATGCCTTCTTTGCTGTCACATGGCTGCTTCCTTGCAGCACCGGGTTATGCTGCTTATTATTTGACTTTCACTTATTCACTTTTGCCTCACAGCTGTGTGAGACATGCTTTTTTTGTTTTGTTTTTATTCAGTCAAGTTTCTTGAGTTCTTCAGGTGGATGAGGGGCTTCAAAAGGTTTGTGGAAAATATGTATTAATTCCATCTTCCCATGAACTGTTTGAAGCCTCCTCATGTAATTACAATACCCGGCAGGAAGAATCCTAATGGATGCTGTCTGGGGCATATGCCAGTAATTTCAAATGAATTTCAAGTGAATCAAAATTTATCTATGGAACGCTGAGACCATGTAAGTATTAGATGGAAAAGAATTCCTTGAAAACATGGTCATGGAAAAGGCCTTACATAACTAAAAGTTTAGCATCCATAATATAAAAAGAAATAATAAATGTGTATAAAAATGTAAGAGACAAATGACAAATTAAGAAATTCTCACCATGGGTAATTTCTAATCTCCCTAAAGCATGAACTACTGCCAGAAACCCATAAAAAGATCAATCACATAATTTTGAAATGGGCAAAAATACGTTTTCAAGTAATGGAAAGAAAACAGAAATGGCTTACAAACATAGGTATATGAAATACTGTATATTGTGTATTACTTGTTGTGGGTGGAAATAAAATGTTATATTCATATTTGCTGAAAATATTAATAGTGAGTTTGGCTTTATATATGAGTAGATATGTGAGTGAAGTAAATGGGGAACTGGATAAAGTGAAATTTTCACCATGGCCTTTGACTTTTTTTAATGACATGAGTGTACGGCATTTCAAGGAAAGGAGATGGGAAACAGGGGACACAGAGAAGCTGTGTCCTTGCAGTCCTCATCAGAAACAAATCATTTGCTGTTAGGGTGAGGGAACAGCTCATTAAAAAAAAAAGTCTTGCTCATTGAGAGAAGACTTCTATTAAAAGATATAGCAGTAAGACCAGCATTTGGCCTACCAGTTAATCTGGCATTTGGGACACACACAGGACTCCAGTCTCTGTAAATTCTTCCTATGCTGATGCTTGCCCTGGAAGACCACAGGTGCTGGCTACAGTGACCTCCCCCAGCCACAGGGGCAAGTCTTCCTTATGCAAATTTTCTACTTATTTTTGTTATTTCACATGAAACAAAGTGAAGAATGCTCAAACACAATTTGCTCTTAAATATTTCTTTTTAAAATCTTGAATGTATTTTTTAAATCACTAAGTGATTTTTCACATATATATATATTTTAAAGATTTATTCATTTTTATTACAAAGTCAGATATACAGAGAGGAGGAGGAGAGACAGAGAGGAAGATTTTCCATCCAATTATTCACTCCCCAAGTGAGCCGCAACGGCCGGTGCTGCATTGATCCTAAGGCGGGAACGTGGAGCCTCCTCCAGGTTTCCCACACGGGTGCAGAGTCCCAAAGCCTTGGGCCATCCTCGACTGCTTTCCGACTGCTTCCCCAGGCCACAAGCAGGGAGCTTGATGGGAAGTGGAGCTGCCGGGATTAGAACCGGCGCCCATATGGGAACCCAGGGCGTTCAAGGCGAGGACTTTAGCCGCTAGGCCAAGCCACCAGGCCCATATATTTTATTTTAATATTATTTAGAGCTCTGGAATTCACTCTGCTTTTTTTGAATTTGCCATTACTGTTGCAAATTCCTCCCATTTACACATAAAATGTAAAGGTTTCCTGGCCAAGACTGACATGTAGAGAGTACAATCTGTCAAATGAAAAAGGTAGTGGAGACATTACATGCGGTTTCTTTGGCACTTAAGTTAGACCTTCTGTTTGTCACCATGGCTTGAGACTAACATTTTCCAACTTATCAAGGTCATTTCTCTTCTAAGATATTAACACACTACCTAATTTGGCTTCCTCTAAAACTGGTAATGTGCTGTAAATTCTTTCATCAAAACATCAAGTAAAACTATCAAGAGAACCTTCCCATTGCAACTTTCAGCCAAGTATTGTGGAGTCCTCTTCACAAGCCCAGCCCTGGCTCCTGACACTTCTAAGGCAACTGGGCCACATTGTTCTACTACTCAACAGTGGGATGAGCCAGACTGTACAGCTGTGGCTCTTGGAAAGCCTCTTCCCTCATCTTGCAGTTGCTTTGGCTGCTAATATTTCATCCTCAATAGCCATCCCTAGACCTTCACCTGCTTAGATTGAAGCTGAACCAATCTCAGTCCAGAGATTTCACTGAGGGACACAGTGCAGGGTAACTATGACAACAGCGGTGTGATGAAAGGAAAGGAAACTCTCATCATCCAGAATTCCCTTCAGCCATTGTTTCAGATGAGAATTTATAACACACTTTGTGTTGTAACTTGCCTTATGTAGTCAAGATAATACGAAAGAGCTATCCCAGGGATTAAAAAACCCTCTGTTCAATTTGATTGTATTTTTTCCCCTCTGTCGCCAATATTTTTGCTTGGCATTTGTTTGGTTTCAAGACTTGATTGAGAAATAAAAAGCAGACGGCTCTTGGGGGATAATGATTCTTAAGAAAACACTGTTAATACAATAGATTGACCCGAAGTCTTTCTTTTTAAAAGTAAATACAGGGCCCAGCGGCGTGGCCTAGTGGCTAAAGTCCTCGCCTTGAACGCCCCGGGATCCCATATGGGCGCCGGTTCTAATCCCAGCTGCTCCGCTTCCCATCCAGCTCCCTGCTTGTGGCCTGGGAAAGCAGTCGAGGACGGCCCAAAGATTTGGAACCCTGCACCCGCGTGGGAGACCCGGAAGAGGTTCCAGGTTCCCGGCTTTGGATCGGCACGCACCGGCCCTTTGCGGCTCACTTGGGGAGTGAATCATAGGACGGAGGATCTTCCTCTCTGTCTCTCCTCCTCTCTGTATATCTGGCTGTAATAAAATGAATATATCTTTAAAAAAAAAAAAGTAAATACAAACTAGCTATGATAATTGTAGCAGCTAGGTGCTATATGCCTGGAGGGTTTAATTCAACAGTTCCCTCCTTATGTATATGTTTAAAGTTTCCCTTAAAGTAAATAACTAACTCAATCTCTTTGGCTGTGAGCATTTTATAAGCTATCCTCCAAGAGACATGGATTAAACTATGACTGAGATAGAATGTAGTATTTGATAATGCATTTGATAATGTAGTGAAAAACTAAAGATTTTAATAGCAAGATGACAAATGTTCCCTGAGGGCCATTCAGTTTGGTTGTTGGTATTTGTGTTTAGAGGTGGGAAGGGAAGAACACAGTGTGGAATTACAAAAGGTCACATGGGGAAGCAGAGTTTGAAGGTTCAGCTGGTAAACATGAGAGAAGAAGGGAACCCATTCACGCAGGAAGGGCTTTAATCTCCAAGTGCTGAGCTCAGGAGAGCTCTGCTTGTCCTCACCTATTCAAAACAGACAGAAGAAGAGACTTCATGCAACTTCTGCGGATTCCATCCCAGTGATCCCGACAGCCTGAAAACTCAGAGCGCTACAAAGCCTGCAATTTTGACCTGCAGTTTATCTAGTCAGAAAAGGGCTCTGAATCTTCAAACACACAACCTTAGTTAAAAACGGTTTGTCTGCTTCTGGGCTTGCAAATGGAAGTAGAGTTAAAGAGAAAGAAAAAGAACAACTCCAAGGATTTGGATTGAAGGAGAGAGCACCAAGGAAAAGACAGACTGGTTCGGGTGGCATGGTTTGCTGTGTTCAGGCTGAGTGTGGCCAATGAAGCAAGACACCACAACAGCTCAGCTCACGGAGCCAGGTGTGTTGCTGAAACTGCCCGAGAGAAAAGTGTTCTCGCTGGTGGGATCGAGGAGGTGTTGGGTACTGCGTTTTCGTGACTAGAGTGGGAAAGGTGTGTTGAGAGAGGGCTAAGGGTGTCAGCACTGTTTGGAGGAACTATCTCATCCCTCTGGAATGTGGAAGTGATCAAGAAGCTTACTGTTTTCACTCTAGATGAAAGGAAGCAACAATCCAGCTAAAATTCCTTTCTGTTAAAGCAGTGTTTTGTCAGTCATTTAGAATTTTGTTGCAAACTTGTAAGTTTCCCAGGCCCCTGATTCTCTTTATCACCAGCACTTTCTCATTTGTGCGTTACACTTTACTTGCCTGGAAAGAAATGAAGGCTTTCTAGTAGCAGTCCACAAAGACATAATAGGTTTGTGAGTCCTGCTGTATTTATTATCCTCAACTGGGATTTCATCATTTGTAATTGAGAATATTCTTATTATCTAGCAAAGATGGAACACTATCCACATGCTTACTACTTAAGATAGAAATGGATGTTGTAGCATAGTAAGTCAAGCCATATGGTCAATCCAGTAGGCAACAGTTGGCGTTTTAGCTGCTCCACTTCTGATCCAGCTCCCTGCTGATGACCTAAAAGAAGCAGCAGAGGTTGGTCTAAGTGCTTAGACTCCAGACACCAATGTGAGAAAGCTGGAGGAAGCTTCTGGCTGCTGGCTTCAGTCTGTCCTAGCCCTGGTCATTGCAGCCATCTAGGGAGTGAACCTGGATGGATGGATGGATGGACGGATGGATGGAAGGAAGGAAGAAACAAATATTTTTTGGTCTGTCTTTCTTGCTTCCTGTAACTCTTTCAAATAAATAGATCAATAAACAGTTTTTAATAAGAAACATCATTTTCAAAGTCATTTTCACAAATGCAGACAAATGCAGAGTAAATCTCTTAAAGAAAAGAAGTAGAAATTAGAAATATAAATAAACATGAAGGAATGGTCATGATGTACCAGAAACAAAACAATAACAAAACCTTTATATATATATATTTTTAAAGATTTATTTATTTTTATTGCAAAGTCAGATGTACAGAGAAGGAGAGACAGAGAGGAAGATCTTCCATCCGATGATTCACTCCCCAAATGAGCCGCAACGGCCAAAGCTGAGCCAATCTGAAGCCAGGAGCTCTTCCGGGTCTCCGATGCATGTGCAGGGTTCCAAGGCTTTCAGTTGTCTTCTGCTGCTTTCCCAGACCACAAACAGGGAGCTGGATGGGAAGCGGGGCCCCCGGGATTAGAACCGGTGCCCATATGGGATCCTGGCGCGTTCAAGGTGAGGACTTTAGCCACTAGGCCACGGCGCCAGGCCCAACAAAGCCTTTATATTAACCATTGATCAGGTATTAATCATAGTGCTGTTTTTCAAAGGCAGTTCAGAATCAATGAAATGACAAGATAGGAAATATATCACTAAAGTAAGGGCAGGTTCTAATATTCTCCAAATATCTAGAAAGGAATCACAGATTTGTGATCAACCAGTCTGCATCTGAGTAGAAGATAGGGAATGAGTGAAATGCAGAAATACCTAGTAGTCATGGAATGACTTCTGTATCATAAAACATGTGTGACATTAAAATGAGTGATCATTACAAAATGTCATAGAAAGATATGTGAGAGGTAAGCGTTGTGTTCCAGTGAATTAAGTCCCTGTTTGTGGAACCTGCATCTCCTACCACAGTGGCCTAGGATACAGTATCATCTCCATTTCTTATTCAGCTTCTTAATGAAGTACATCCTGGGAAATAGCAGACAATGGCGCAAATATATCCCTGACATCCACATTGGAGATTTGGATGTAGTGTGATGGAGTTCCTGGCTCCTGGCTTAAGCCTGACTCATCCATGAATTGTTGTGGGTAGTTGACAACTGAACCAGGGAATTGAAACTCTCTCATTCTCTCTATGTGTCTAGTGTGTATGTGTGCGTGCGTGTGTGTGTGTGTATTATTCTGCCTTTCAAATAAACAAACTTAGGGAAAAATTATGTGTATAAGTAATGATAAATAATTTTCTATTTCCAATGAGGATTTAAAGTAGAAGTTTAAGATTCTTTCTATTCCTATAATATTGAGATAGTCTTTAGAAGCAAGGATTAATAGTATCTAAGAATTAGTTGAAATGGAGTCAGTGTTGTGGAGCAGCAAGTTAAGCTGCTGCCTGTGAGATCCACATTCCATGTAAACACTGGTTCAAGTCCCTGATGCTATAGTTCTGATGCAGCTCTCTGCTTATGTCCTGGGATAGTAATGAAAGATGAATCAAATATTTGGGACCCTGCATCTACATACCATATCAGGATTGAGTTCCAGGTTTCTGGTTTCAACCCTGGCCCAGCCCTGGCCATTGCAGATATTTCTTGAATGAACCAGTGAGTGAAAGATTCTCTCTGTCTCTCGGTCTCTCTCTCTTAAATATATACATATATATATATATATATATATATATATATATGTGTGTGTGTGTGTGTGTGTGTGTGTACATATATACATATATATGTATGTATAACTTTTCTCTCTGTAATCCTACCTTTCAAATAAATAAATCATTTTAATAAATAGAAGTGATTGGTAGAGAATTGTGAAACTTTATACATCTATTTAATTTTGATGTTAGTGACTAGCAACATTCTGAATATACTGACATAACAGTGAGGTATGGTAGAAAAGCATGACTCTAAGAAAATCCTGACTCTAATCTTCACAGATTCAGTAACTCTACATATGACACCCCCCATTTGCAAACACAACATTTGAAATCCAACTTCAAGAGTTGTACAGATGGTATGATAATATTATAACAGTTTAAAAACTATATACCACTGTATATATGTAAGCTTTTCCTATTAGTAATACTACTATTAGAAACAAAACATTCTTATGCTTCAGCGGCACACATGAACCTCTTACAAAATACGAGATCTTGGGACCGATGCTGTGGCTCAACCTCCATCTCCCAGTGCTGGCTTCCCATATAGGCGCCAGTTAGTGTCCCAGCTGCTCCACTTCCATCCAGCTCTTGCTTATAACCCAGGAAAGCAGTAGAGGATGGCCCAAAGCCTTGAAACCCTGCATCCATGTGGGAAACCCAGAATGTTCCGGCTCCTGGCTTTGGACCAGCTCAGCTCTGACCATCGTGGATGTTTGGGAAGTAAGCCAAAGTGAGATCTTTCTTTCTGTCTCTCCTTCAAAAACAAAACAGATCATATATATATATATATATATATATATATATATATATGAAATTTTTTTGCTCATTGCCCAAAAGATTTGCCATAGAATGAAAGACAGGCCTTAAAGGTAACCATGTACTTTTATTTGATTTTGAAGTTTTGTACGATACTACATATTGACAGAGTAAAGTTGACAAAGTGTATATATTGCTGAAGCAATTTTAATGTGCCAATATACCTGTAAAAGCCATTCAGGTCAATATAGAGAATTACCCACATCGTAGAACATTCTGTCATGCTCCACCCCAGTTAGCACTTTCTTCCAACTTCTCTTTGGGAAGTTCACTTAAATGAAATCACATGGTCTATTATTTTGTCACTGGCTTCTGTGGCTTGATAATATTTTCGTAAATTCATCAATGGTGTTGCAGAAAGCACTTGTTTATTATTTTTGTGCTTGCCGACTGTTATTTCACCTTAAGAAAATATCAAAATAACATTTCTGGGTTGCAGAGTAAAGATTTCTCTTAATCTTCACTGCAGAAAAGCAGTAGGAAAACTAGGATCAAAGTTAACTTTTTCAAAAGTCTGGAATTAAACCAGATTTGCAGCAATGTCAACAAAACTAATTAAATAACATCTCAGTTTTAGTAAGAACAGTGAACTTTACAACACTTTCATTTGCCCTATTTCGATCCAATGACGTGGTAGCCATGAAATGAGCAGCCTTGCAGGCACCATGGTGTGTGAAAACCACCCAAGAAACAAGCAAGCACTGGAGTAGAACAGGATGTGTTTGGAGCTCCCCAGAACTGCTCAGTGAGTTGTCACTAATGATCTATTTGGCAACTCAGGGACAAAGCTCCACTCACAAAACTCATCTTCACCTTCACTGACTTGCCATTCACTGAGTCAGGAGAGCTCTATACCCAAGGCATTTGTTAAAAGCACCCGGTAGCAATTGCTTAACATCCTACCTGTCTAAGGCTGACTAGCCTTTGAGACAATTCAGAGGCAGGCCAAAAAAACATAAAAGAAAAATCTAGAGATGGAGAGAGATGTGCACCGTAGACCTGGAAGAACTCCAGCACATTCCTTCTGGGAGCTGGAATGCCTTATTCTCTCACCTCTAGCACAACTTGAGACACTGTGCTAGCAGGAAGTGAAGGTTAAGGCAGGGTAATAAAATGCCAGAGCACTGAAAACATGCCCCAACAACAATACAAACACAGCCTCTTCACAAAATCTGGGAGATTTACAGTTTCAAGGCATTTAAGGAGATCTTCCAGCAATCATTAGCTGGGCACTATTTTTTTTTTTAAAGATTTATTCATTTTATTACAAAGTCAGATATACAGAGAGGAGGAGAGACAGAGAGGAAGATCTTCCATCCGATGATTCACTCCCCAAGTGAGCCGCAACGGGCCGGTGCGCGCCGATCCGATGCCGGGACCAAGAACCTCTTCCGGGTCTCCCACGCGGGTGCAGGGTTCCAAAGCTTTGGGCTGTCCTCAACTGCTTTCCCAGGCCACAAGCAGGGAGCTGGATGGGAAGTGGAGCTTCCGGGATTAGAACCGGCGCCCATATGGGATCCTGGGGCTTTCAAGGCGAGGACTTTAGCCGCTAGGCCATGCCGCCGGGCCTAGCTGGGCACTATTACAACCATAGATTTTAGGGGTCACATGGAAGTAAAAATAGAAATGTTAGAAAATTGGGACAAAAAAAGTTACAATACGAAAAAAAAAAAAAGACTAACAACAGTATTAAACCCTGCAGGAAGAAATTCCGATTTTCTGATTTCTGAAATTGCCACAGAATGTTATGCAAAAATTTCCAAAAACAATGGAAGCTTATAAAACATGGGAAATATCGCCCATCAATGGAAAGGGGGTTGGGTGAAATGAAAGTGTGAGCCAGTAGTTAACAAAAACTTCACCTGCAGGATCCCAGATGTGGAGGTTGGTACACAGAGACTATAAACATGCTCCTAAAAAAAAAATTAAAGAAAATCATTACTAAGGAATAAAAAGAAAGGATGAGAAAGCCAGCTCATCAGATGGAGAATGTCCACAAGGTAAAACATAAATTTTTAAGAACTGCATTAAAAATTCATAAGGTTGGGGCCCGGCGGCGTGGCCTAGCGGCTAAAGTCCTCGCCTTGAAAGCCCCGGAATCCCATATGGGCGCCAGTTCTAATCCCGGCAGCTCCACTTCCCATCCAGCTCCCTGCTTGTGGCCTGGGAAAGCAGTTGAGGACAGCCCAAGGCTTTGGGACCCTGCACCCGCGTGGGAGACCCGGAAGAGGTTCTTGGTCCCGGCATCGGATTGGCGCGTACCGGCCCGTTGCTGCTCACTTGGGGAGTGAATCATCGGATGGAAGATCTTCTCTGTCTCTCCTCCTCTCTGTATATCCGGCTTTCCAATAATAATAAAATCTTTAAAAAAAAAATTTCATAAGGTTGGCAGGATGGCTCAACAGGCTAATCCTCTACCTGCATGCATCCCATATGGTGCCAATTCCTGGCCCAGCTCCTCCAGTTCCCAACCAACTCCTTGCTTATGGCCTGGGAAAGCAGTGGAGGATGGCCTAGAGCTTGGGACCCTGCACCCACGTGGGAGACCCAAAAGATCCAGCTCTGCTGATTGCAGCCATCTGGGGAGCCAATCCGTGGATGGAAGACTTTTTTCTCTCTTCAAATCTGCCATTTCAATAAAAATAAATAATTCCTTTTTAAAAAAGAAAATTCATAGCTTGAAAATGTAAGTGAAATGAAAAATTCACCCAAGAAGCACAATATATAGATCTGAGTTGGCAAAAGAATAGGCAAATTTGCAGAATGCTTAACTGAAATTGTTCATTCTGACAAAAGTGAAGTCAGATGAGCAGAATCTCAGAGACCTATGACACACCATCAAGAGAATGAACTATGCATAATGAAACCTCAGAAAGAAAAGAAAGGTACTCAAAGATTATCTGAAAAAAAAAAAAAGAACTTGGTAAAACACTTGGAAATTTGAAAAAATATAATCTATAAATCTATCAAATTAATCCCAAAGTATAATGAATATAGAATCAAATTTAGATAATCTGTCATGAGACAAACAGTAAAAATTGATTTTTTATAATATTTTCCCGCTATAATTCAAAAGCTACCTGCATAAAACAGTAATCGTAAAACTGTGTTGACATAATGTCTAAAACTAGTTTGTGTGGCAACCATACCATAAAAGAGGGAAGACGCAAGTAGCTATAATAGAGCAAAGGTTTTGTATGTGATTGAAATTAAGTTAGAATTAACCTGAACCAGCTTATTTCATGTTAACCTTTTAGTTGCAGCCTCCAAGGTAACCACTGTGAAAATAATTTAAAATAATACAATAGAGGAAAGAATAAGCAAATCTAAATTGTATACTAGAATACATACATACAATATACAGGAGGTATGATGGAGGAACAAAATGATACGATATGCAGATAGCAAAACATGACAGATGCAAATCACACTTTATCAGATGCCATTAAGACTGAATTGATTAAGGGTTTCGATCAAGGAACAATAGTTAACAAAATGAATTTTAGCAAATATGATCCAATGGAATGCTGTACATATGAAATTTATATAACCTCAATAACAAAGAGGTTGAAAATAAAAGATTGGGGCCCGGCGGCGTGGCCTAGCTGCTAGAGTCCTTACCTTGAACACACCGGGATCCCATATGGGCACCAGTTCTAATCCTGGCAGCCCCACTTCCCATCCAGCTCCCTGCTTGTGGCCTGGGAAAGCAGTTGAGGACGGCCCAAAGCCTTGGGAGACCTGGAAGAAGTTCCTGGCTCCTGGCATCGGATCGGCACAGCACCAGCCATTGCATTCACTTGGGGAGTGAATCATCAAATGGAAGATCTTCCTCTCTGTCTCTCCTTCACTCTGTATATCTGACTTTGTAATAAAAATAAATAAATCTTTAAAAAAAAAAAAAGAAAAGATTGGTAGAAGTATCTGGTTACTATAACTTGAGGACTGGCAAACAAATGATATCCAGATAGGTGCACAAACATTGTATTAGTACATATTTTCATTCAAAAATGACTACTCAAAGCAAAGAAAGGCATTTTATAACATTAAATGGATAAATCCATCAGAATAGCCAGACATTTAAAATAGAGTTCCAAAATACATGAAATACAAGCATAAATGATTGAAATAAATAGTTCAAAAATAGCAGTTGTAAATATCAATACCCCACATTAAATAACAGATAAAACAAAAAGAGAAAATTAACATGGAAACAAAGAACCAGAATAGGGCAGGTCAAGGGAGACCTCACAGGTCTAGAGAGCATTTCACCCAAAACTGTGCAATTCACATTCTTCCCAGGCACATACGGAGTAAGTTTTCTTCCTAAACTGTGTTGTCCAGAGAACAAGACTTAATATATTTTAAGTGATTAAAATCAGACAAATACACTCTTCAGCCGCACAAAAGCAGCAATAAAGACTGAAGGAAAATTTGGAAATTCATGAACAACTTATGCCATGCAATAAAAGCAGAACTCAGAAAGAAACTTACAACTGCAAGTTAGTATATCTTTGAAAAGAAGAATGATGATATTATGCCAGCAATCTAACATTCTTTAGGAAGTTGGAAGAAAAAAAGAAAATTAAATCTGAGGTGAGCAGAAAGAAAATCAAAGAAGTTAGAAGGGAAATAAATGAAACAAAACAGAAAAATAGAGACAACACAAAATCAGAAGCTGGCTCTCTAAAAATCTCAACAAAATCGGTGATCCTTTTGCCAGAAAACAAAATGAAACAAACCTGTAAGATTCAAATTACTAAAATCAGAGGAGCGGGAAATGACCCACAACGACCATTTTACACAAATAAAAACAATTATAACAATGTTTGAATCATTGTATGCTATCATATTAAATACAGAAGAGAAAGTGGACAAATTGCTAGAAAGACAAATTACTGACTCTGATTCAAAATGAAACAGAAAGTGGCAATAAACCTATAACAAAAGACTGAATTAGGAGTTACGAACTTCCCACCAATTCAGACTTATAATCTCAGTAGCGAAATCTATGAAGCTAAGAATTAATACCAGTTTCACACAAGCTCTTCTGCAAATTCAAGACTTATGAAGTCATTCTACAAGGCCAGAACTAACCTGACACCAAAACACAGGTTAATATTATTGTAAAATACAGATGCAAAAATCCTCAAAAAAATTAGTAAATCAAATTCTGTAACAAACATGATTACATACCATAACCAAATAAGGTTTATCCCAGGTATGCAAGGTTTGCTTGACACTCAAAAAAAATCAGTGCATAACTAGCATTGTGGTACGACACGTTAAGCTGCTACCTGGATGCTGGCATGCTGATTCTTGTCGCAATTGCTCCACTTCTGATCCAGTTCCCTACTACTATTGTGCCTGAAAATGATGGCCCAGTGCTGAAGCCTTTGCCAGCTATGTTGCAGATTCCAGGCTCCAGGCTTTGGCCTTGCCCACCCCAGCCAATGTGGCCATTTGGGGATGGGAGATCTCTTTTTCTCTTTGTGTATTCTACCTTTCACATAAATATAATAAGCAAGTTTTTTTTTAAGTTACACATTTTATTAGCCAGTAAATTATAAAAGTGCTAACAGAAGAAAATGTCATGTTAAAAATTACCAAACTTCAACATTTTTAGATATTTGCAGCGCTATAACTGATTGATGATTCTAAATGTTATCCAAATGATCATAGAATATGTCTTCCTACATTGAGATGAAACTTAGTTCAAGCCAGAAATTTATTTCTCTTTTGTAGGTTTGGCTGTATTACCAGACCTGCTTTTTTTTCAAAAATGTTTTGTGATACAATTTAATAGGCACTGGGGTCTCCCTTACCCCTCCCTAAATTTTCTCCCCTCCTCTCTTTTCTCCCCTTCAGTGTTACAATGGATATCTTTCGTGATTTTTCCCAAGTCCATCATGCTGTCACTGAGGTGTCTCCCAACAATGTAGGAGATGGTCAGTCATTTCGTTGTGAGTCCATCCTTGTGGTGCAGGAGGACTCACTTCTCTCATTCCACCTAGGAATATATTAAGTTCTGCTACATTTCCATAACGCATCCCCTTGAGTGCAGACCACCACGGGGAGAAAAGAAAAAAAAAATAGTGAACCTTCAACCAGGCGAAGTTAACAAACATGTAACAAAGGTATCAATGCGATGCTAGGATGGTGATGCTAGGCATCTTCATGTAGGAATAAATAAAAAGCAAGTTTTAAAAAAAGAAACAAAATCGGTTCATACAATATATCAAATTAATGGAATAAAGGACAAAAACCACTATTATTTTTAAAATGCTAGGAAAACACTGATAAAATTCAATATTCCTTCATGAACAAAAATACTCTAGAGGACCGGCAGAGAATGAAACTTCCTTCACCTGATAAAGGGTGTGTAAAAACTGTGAAAGACTCAGTGTTTCCTCATCAATATCAGGAGAAAGAAAACTTCTCTTTCCTCCCACTTTTTTTCAGATTTTCTGGAGATTCTAATCAAAGCACCTGGACAAGAAAAAAGTGTTAGAATACGAAAGGATTATAAGGAAAGAAGAAAAATATTTGCCTGCAAGTAGCCTGTTTTCATATACAGAAAATCACAAAGAATGTGAGGTTTTGCACCTCCCCCAACACCCAAATTCTCAATACTAATACAAAAAATGAGTTTGAGTATAGGATATAGTCAACACAAAAAAATGAACTGTGTTTTAATATACTAGCATGAACAATTTGAAAGCAAATAGCATAAAAAGTGTACCTAATTTTTACCAAAATTCCAATGGTTTTTCTTTTAAAAAGTTGATAAGCTGATTCTAAAACTCTTGTGGGACTAAAAGTAGTCAAAACAACCTTGGAAAGCATGAATCTGCTTAGAGACTAAAATTTCATGATTTCAAAATTTTTTTGCAAAGATGCAGTGACAAAGATGGTAGGGTAAAGTCATTGAGGCACTGGCCTTAGAGATTTAAAAATTAACCCCTATATTACTGATCAAGTGAATGTGATAAGATTTTTAGGGCAAGTCAATGAATAAAGAACAATTTCTAGAACATGCGAAAGAATGAAATTGACTCTACCTCATGCTGTATAGAAAAATTAATTTACTAATGCTCAGTGTTCTAAAGTAACACCTACAATTATAAGTCCCTCAGAAAAAATATAGGCGTGACTATGATGTTGGGTTAGACAGTGTTCTCTTGGCTATGACATCAAAAGCACAAATGCCAAAAGTGGAAAAAATAAACGTGACTTCATCAAAATTAAAACTTTCAGTATCATAACAACAAAGCAAGACAAATAGTAAAGGGCATAAGAATGTGAAAGGAGGAGGCCAAACCATTCCCTATTTGTAGATGACATGGCTTTATATACACAGAATCCTAGAGATCAGCATTGTGGCACAGCACATTAAAGTTGCCAACTGCCAGCTCTGTGCGGAACAGCTGTTCTAAGCGCTCATTCGAACAGTAGCTGCAGGTGCTCCAATGTGCAGCACTTGAGGGGATGGGGGAGACAGGGCTGGTGGCCATTCCTTTGTGGCTGTGCAGGTACCTACCTCACAGAGCTGTTGCAGAGTGACAGCTTGGTTCAAACTTTGTGGTTTGAGTTTGTCAAGTGGTTTATTCTTTTGAATAAAAGTTATGTTTCTTGGGCCCGGCGGCATGGCCTAGTGGCTAAAGTCCTCGCCTTTAACGCCCCAGGATCTCAGATGGGCGCCAGTTCTAATCCCGGCAGCTCCACTTCCCATCCAGCTCCCTGCTTGTGGCCTGGGAAAGCGGTTGAGGACGGCCCAAAGCTTTGGGACCTTGCACCCGTGTGGGGGACCTGGAGGAAGTTCCATGTTCCCGGCATCGGATTGGCATGCACCGGCCCGTTGCGGCTCACTTGGGGAGTGAAACATTGGATGGAAGATCTTCCTCTCTATCTCTTCTCCTCTCTGTATATCTGGCTTTCCAGTAATAATAAATCTTTTAAAAAAAAAGTTATGTTTCTTAAAAAAAAAAAAAAAGAATTACTGCCTGTAACACCAATATTCCATATCAGAGTGCCTGTTGGAGTTCCTCATGCTCTACTTCCAACCCACCTTCCTGTTAATGTACCTGGAAAAGCAGCAGCAGATGGCCCAAGCGTGGAAGCTGTAGATGGAATTCCTGGTTCCTGACTTCAGCCTGACCGTGACCTGAAATTATTCCATAGTTTCTGCATTCTTCTTCTCTAATCTTTATTAGGAAACTTACAAATGCAGCTAGCATAAGTTGAATAACAGCATTGATACAAAAAAATTATTGTTCCTTCTTAGTTTAAAAGTAAAAGCCACTGGGGTTGGTTTACTCCATTCTCGTGGTTTATGGGTTCAACATTCTTTTCTTGGCATGTCTGTCAGATTTTTATATCAAGGATTAACTAATCTTATGAATTGAAATGAAAAGAGAAGTGTTCAAACTTTAAAATTCTCTAGGTGACCATTGTCACATTTTACTTTTATTGATAATGTTGATTGTTTTCTTCATCAAATTTGCTAGGATAGTGTCGATTTTGTTGCTCAATTAAGAAAAGAAAGTTTTAAATATTTTTCTATTGTATACTGTATTTCACTGATTCTGGCATTTTTCCCTATCTTTTAATTTCTTCTACTTTCCTTAAATTTAATTTCTTGGTTTTTCTTTCATGGAATCTTGACATGAAAACTGAATTGACTTTCAACAGTATATGCTAACTTCATGTATTATCATGTATTATGATGTATTACACATTTTCCACTGTGTGAGTGAAATGTAAACTCTAGTTTCAATTTGTCACATTTTTGGTATCATAGACTTCAAAATGATTGGAACTCCTATTACAATTTCTACCATGATTAGGACCATCTAAGTTTATGGATAATTTCCTAACACTAGAGATTTTTTTGTTTATTGTTCAGTTAACTCTACCTTAATTCCTTTCTGATCATAGAAATATGGATTTATTGATACTTGTTTTATGGTCCAGAATGTGGTTGATTTGGGTTAATGTTCCATGATAACTGGGGTAATGTTCCATGCGAATTTGAAAAATGTTCATGTTGTCTTGCTGTTAGCTATAGTGTGCTTTACCATAAATTATGGGAATGGTGTTAAAACAGTATTCAACTATGGCTCTTAGGCTGTGTTCCTTTGTTTCCTTAATATCTTTCTTTATGTTTTCATGCTACATTATTAAGTAAATTTAAATTTAGGTTTAAAAATCTTATTGATCCTTTATGAAACACAGTGATTTTCTCTAGTAACATTTTTTACCATTAAATATAGCTATACCATTTGATACTGGTTATAATTTTATTATTTATTTATTTAGAGACTTATTTAATGGTAGAGCTACAGAGGGAGAGAGAGAAAGAGAGAAATCTTCCATCTGCTGGTTTGCTCTCCAAATAGCTACACTGGCCCAAGTTGGGCCAATTCAAAACCAGGAAGTAGGGGCTTCTTCTGAATCTACCACGTGAGTGCAGGGGGCCCAAGGACTTGAAACATTCTCTGCAGCCTTATCAGGTACATTAGCAGGAAACTGGATTGCAGTCAGAGCAGATAGGACTCGAATTGGCAACCATATGGTATGTTCAGGCTCAGATAGAAGCTTAACTTGCTACTCTACAGCACTGGCCCGATTTTTCAAATTACTTTCAACCACCAAGAGTCATCACACTTCAAGTGCATGTCTTATGACATATGGTTAGGCATTGTTTTCCTCATTCACTCTGGTCATTCTTGTTATTTAATTGGAGTACTAATTCAACAAATGTAATTATTGATCTGCTTGGATTCAAATTTAACATATTATGCTTCCTGTCTTGCCATCTGTCTTTGTTGTTGTTGCTGTTTGTATCTCTTTCTTTCTATTGGGTCAAATACCTATTATTTCATTGGTCTCATCTATTGGATTGTGAGTTCTGTATTTTTATTTTATTGGTTGCCTTGATTAATAGATTCCAACATGCTTCTTTGCATCATTAGGTTGCCATGTCCTGAGTTTGGGAAGCTGCTTCCCCTGATCTACGACTTGTTGCTCAGCACAGAAAGATAGAGGAAAATCTTACATTAGCACATTTACCATTTATTGGATACATATAAGAAATCTACAATACCTTAACATAATGTACTCTCTATTGTGAATGAATGTTTGTGTTCCCCCCAAATTCAGATGTTGAAACTGTAATAGTTGGTGTGATATTGTTCGGAGGTGGGTTCTTTGAGAGATGATTAGGTAATTTAGGTAATGTAGGTGAGTTGATGAGAGAAGAGTTAAAATGTGTGTGCGTGCGTGTGCGTGTGTGTGCGCGTGCGCATGCCTGGATGAACCTGCAATAACAGAGGCAGGAAAACATTTTGGTCAAATATTAACTAAAATTTATATGATTACAATTGTCCTATTATTATCTAAGAACACATGGATTCCTAAATTCTCTCATTGCTTACCCGGTTGAGTAAATTCACTGCTGAATATCCCAGATCTAGTGCCAGTACTGAAAACCAAAATCAAAACATCTTCTTGAGTTTACAACTATACATTTTGGTGCCTTTTTGTGACATACATTTTTGAGTCACTTCTTTGAATGTGTAACAGGTTTGCTGTTATCAGAAAGACAAGTTTGACAGCTTTGTATGTATAACTAAGTAGAAGAAGTAGGTCTCTTTCCTGTGTTGCAAGGGTCTCCAAATGAGGCATGCTCCATTTCAAGCTCTGTTCCCTGCTTGAAGGGACAATTAACATGCTTGCTACTTAAGCAACAGCATGGATCGTTGGACTGAGCTTTGAGTCAGTAGCTTGAAGGTAGAGTCCCACTTGTGCTGCTGATTCAATTTGTGCACTTTGGGTAATTCACTTAATTGTTGTATTTGCTTACCTGAAAAATAGGATAAATTTATCATTTATTTGTAAGAGCAGCTGATACTAGCTGATTTTGAATATAAAGAAATACAATATATTATGACCAGTTAAATTTACCATAAACATTCCAACAATTCATTTTCCCCCTAAAGTTTTAGTATTTCTTTGATTAAAATTCTTAAATCTAAGTTAAAATGAAGAACAATAAAGCGTAATTAAGTGTCTTTTTTTTTTAATTTGCATGCTTAAACAGGTGGGAAAATCCAGTATAGTTAAGCCTAAGAAAACAGAAACAAGAATAAAAAATATGTAGGAAAATCATCTTTCTTCCACCACTAGCTTAAAAAAACAGTTTATTTTCATCTACTTGAATCACAGAGCAAGAGACTGGGGACAAAGGGAAGAAAGAGAGAGAGATTGATTTATCTATTGGTCCACTCACTCATGGCCACAAAACTCAAGGCTCTTAAGCCAAAGCCAGGAGCCCAGAGCTCCAACGTGCTGGCCTCTGTGGATGGCAGGGAGCCAAGCTGTGTCTCAGCATGCGTTAACAGGAAGCTGGATCAGAAGCAGAGGGACCAGGACTCAGATCATTGCTCTGATATGGTGTCTTCATCTACCGTATCCTAATACCTATCCTAGTTTTTGTTTTAAAATGCAAAGAGCATTAAATACTATCTACACGTGCTACTCTGTGTGTTTAACGTGTGAAGCTCACATTTATTCTATTCCTTTCTTTACTCATCATTCTTTAGAAATAGAATTTTAAATAATAATTATTTTGGGGCCCGGCGGCGTGGCCTAGTGGCTAAAGTCCTCACCTTGAGAGCCCCGGAATCCCATATGGGCGCCGGTTCTAATCCCAGAAGCTCCACTTCCCATCCAGCTCCCTGCTTGTGGCCTGGGAAAGCAGTTGAGGACGGCCCAATGCATTGGGACCCTGCACCCGCGTGGGAGACCTGGAAGAGGTTCCTGGCTCCTGGCATCGGATCGGCACAGCACCGGCCCGTTGCGGCTCACCTGGGGAGTGAAACATCGGACAGAAGATCTTCCTCTCTGTCTCTCCTCCTCTGTGTATATCTGACTTTGCAATAAAAATAAATAAATCTTTACAAAAAAATAATAATTATTTTGTAATAATTGTTTCTCAATACTGGCTCAGAAAATGCTCTCTTCATTGTATAAAAAGAGCAAATATTCAGATCATTCTTTTATCTGTCATCTTTTCTTACTTTATACAATATATGCTTCTGAATGAAAATAAAGGTTGAATTTTTTTACATGCAGAGAAATTTAAAATTTACTTATACATAGGAAAGATGCCATTCAAAGAGAACATTAAAATGAATGCTTTTCAATATTTAATAAAAGACACAAAATTATTTCACAAACATGAGTTTGATTTAAAATATGGTACAATAAATGGACTTTCTTACCATACGTCTCCTTATAAATGCTCCTAGCATATTTGCAGTTTCTCGGGAACTTTCTTCTCTAGAAAATGGCAACAGCATTGTCAAACTACCTGCCTCACAAAATTGTGTTGAACGCCTAGAAAGAATGTATAAGAAAACACTGAAAATAATTTGTCTTGTAATGGTCAACACTGTAAAATGTCAGTGATAACCTTCTAGTAATATCCTCACAGTAGGGAAGTCATTGTTTTTACTTACCAGTTCAATGTTAGCCACTTCCACATTGCAGGTTATTTCATTGTACTGTGAATGACCTATTCAACTCTCTGGATAGTTCGATATCCAGATTCCTGGATCTCCTCATCACCAGTGACCATTTCTTCTATCACCACAATGATAAATCAATGATCACTGTCATCACCTGGCACAGATCCTCTTCAAAGTCTGGTTAATTTTTGTTCTCCAGCCATAGCTCTGATCCTTTTAGCTCCCTAGCTTAAATATCTGCCCTCAAGCAATGGGTGCTAGTAATGATTTCCGTCTCTTAATCCATGGCTCTTATTAATTTTTTTTACCTCTAGTAGTTTCTTCTAGACCGTGTTTGCTTATTATCAAACTCGAATTCCGTGAGTCATGCTTCCAATAACTCTGATACAATTCCCATAACTTCCTTTTTCC
Source organism: Ochotona princeps (assembly GCF_030435755.1). NCBI lineage: Eukaryota > Metazoa > Chordata > Mammalia > Lagomorpha > Ochotonidae > Ochotona > Ochotona princeps. The sequence continues at coordinate 31,431,507 of NC_080836.1, forward strand.
TGTCTTTCTCAAAATCACTAACTTAATGAAGTCAGCTACACAACAATGCAATCATCTGATTTTTGTGCCGGGCAACGCCTTTGTGTTGTAGAAAATAACTACACAGCACAAGTAGCAGAAAAACACATGTCTCTAACGGACACTCAACTTTAAAATTCCACTACAAACTCTCTCTGATTTCAGGACTATCCCACACATTTTCATCATGCCCCTTTCACTTTAAGATGAACACTTTTGCCTTCCATTTCAGAGAAATTAACAGTGCTTAGCTAAGACTACCATTATGCTCCAGTGTTCAAGTCTATAAACACCTCCTTCTGCTTCCGTTTCCTTTTTCTTCCTGCTAAAAAATAAACTGGAAAGGAACAGTCACCTTCCTCTTAAAAGTCCCCAATTATCTTGTGCTCTGAAGCTCCTCCTCATTAAGCACTGTGCCCATTTAGATGGATTTCTTTCGAGTATATTTTTGATCTTTCCTTCTATTATGTCACCCCGTTTTACAAATATAGTTCATTGTGAGTTTTTGGAAAGCAAAAATGAAAGAAAAATCCTTTTATAATCCCACATTTCCCTCCTGCTGCTGCCTCATTTATTTGAATTTTACAATCAAATATCTTTCTTTCGTCAGTAATCTTCAGTGTTTAATTTATATTTGAAATAAAAAAGCAAAATAATAAAGTTTTCCAAAACTGTCACATGGACTCATTCCTTGAGGTATATGCCGCATTTACTTACAAATGGTTACAGATCTGATCACAAGTGCGTGGCATCGGTGAACGTGGGATCCTCTGCTGAGCAGAAGAAAGTTCATGACATGACAGATGGGGACAGAGATGGCTCGACAGTGCCAGGGCTGTGCCTGGTCCCCCTTGCGGGGGCTGGGATGGCACTCCAAGGGGATGACTTCTAAATTTCTGTATACCGTGAGCCTTGGATTTCCTCAAACAGTTTGAAATATTACCACCACTCTCCTTTGATTATAAACAGAAAATAACATATTTACAATACTACATAGTGTACTGTGATATTTTTTTTTCTGGTTTGGCTCAATATTTTGCTGGGCATTCACACCCTGAGTTTATGATGTCTCCACCTTTTTTTGAAATGTTGAATAGATTCTTTCATTCTGTAATGTTTTCCAAATTTATGATTTCTTTTTTTTTTTAAAGATTTATTTTATTTTCATTACAAAGTCAGATATACTGAGAGGAGGAGAGAGAGAGAGGAAGTGGAGCTGCCGGGATTAGAACCAGCAGCCATATGGGATCAAGGCAAGGACCTTAGCCACTAGACCATGCTGCCGAGCCCATGATTTCTTTTTAAAAGTAGAAAGTTGAACCTATCATTTGTCGTAAGAGTGACAATCTAATCGTTTGAATCCAAGATATGATATAACAGCACCACTCAAGGCAAAATTCCAAACAAAAACAGTCTTACTACTTTTTTGTTTGTTTCTTAAACTAGGTACCAATATTGCTTGATTTTCATAGACATAAAGCAAATAATTTTATTCCATCTTCCTACTGATAGATTCTGTTGTGGTTTTTGTTTGTTTGTTTTTTACTTTAAACTTTTCGGCTTCAAAATAGTTTTAAACTTAAAAAAAAAAAAACTTTTTGAAGTAGTGTAGAGTTCCCATATACCCCTCATCTAACTTCTCCTATTGATAACATCTTACATTTGCATGACACATTTGTTACAACCTATAAGCCATACACCGTTTTACATATGCGAATTTTCAGTTACCATTGACTCCAAACATTTGTCTAGCTTCTGATGAAGATATTGATAAAGATATGTTTTAGAGATATGAGTAAAATATGATAGAAATATTCTGTGTCTCAGTAAAGACACATTTCACTTTCAATTCAAACATATTTTTCTTTTTAAGAATTAACTGAAGTCCAAATTATGGGGAGTAGGTGTGGGGAGAGACAGGGGTTCCTTTGTGTTTTTGTTCTTCATTTTACTGGGTGCTACAGAATTCAACAGTGCTCCCATTTCCCTTCTGTAAAAACTCTTATGTATGATGTCTTTCTCTCCTAGTCCTAAAAAAAGGAAAGATTGGTTTATGTAAAAAGGAAAGAGGGAGACATACACACAGATACTACATCTCACATCTGTGGGTCTGGAACCAGAGGCCCAAAGCACTCGGGCCATTTTCTGTATTTTCAGGTAGGAGGGTAGATGAGAAACAGCAGTAGGAATCTGGCATTTGTTTATTCATGGTGTAACTCCCAGCAGAATACTGGTCCCTTTCATCCTTATTTGAAAGTCAGAGCTACATATACAAATGTGTATGTGTGCACAGAGAGTAGGAGCAAGAGAGACAGAGTGATCTTCCATCTGTTGATTTGCTTTCCCAGTGACCACAAGGCCAGGACTGCGCCAGGCTGAAGCCAGAACCCAAGCCTCCTATGTGCATGCAGGGGCTCAAGTTCTTGCTCCATCTTTTGCAGTTTTTCCCAGGCTGTTAGTAGGGGTCTGGATTAGAAGTGGAGCATCTGGGACTCAAACCAGTGTACATACAGTATGTCAACATCAGAGACTGTGTGTTTACTCGCTGTGCTGCGATGCTAGCACCACATCCTTGGACTTCACCTCAAGAACACATTGTCAATATGCCCATTTCTTTCCCTATCAGGTCACACTGACTGACTACAGCCCTCTTCCAATCTGTCTCTTTGTTTTTTAAACTCTTGCAACCATCTCTATTATAATACAAGGTGATCTTTCAAATATAAACCAGACCACCTAATTCCCTAACTTAAAAGCCTTTCAATGACTTGATGCTTCACTTGGAATAAAATCCAAGTTCCTTATTTTGGTATAAAAGATGTTGCATGATCTGTGGTCTATTTTCCTCTCTCCTGTGTCTTCTTTCAACTTCTTTTTTTGGTAGTTTTTATATTTTATTTTTATTAATATTTAACAAATTAGATACAATTTTAAGAATCCTATCGCATTTCCCTTCTTTTTACCCTTCTTCTTCCCATCCCCCACCTTCTCTATTCTTTTTTTTTTTTCTTTTAACTTCTGAGGTAACAAGTTAGATTTACATTACGGTAAATGCTTCACACTTCACTGGATAAGAAGTTTAACATATAAAAAGCAAAAAGACCTAGTTTAATGGGAATACGGGCGATGACTACAAAAATAATTTCATCCATACACAGTAAATTATAATCACGTGTCATTAAAACCATACTAGTATAATATTCATAACTACTGGCTTGGCAAAGATGTAAAACAAAGTTTCTTAAAAACAATATTTGCAGCAATATTGGTACACATGGACATCTCTTTTTTTCTTACTTTTTGGTTGTTTTTATTTTAGCTCCCACATAGAAGGAAGAACATGTGGTATTTGACTTTTTAATTCTGGATTGTTTCACTTGATATAGTGTCATCCATTGAGTTCGTTTTGCTTCAAATGGCAGAATTTTATTCTTTAACATAGCTGAATAATATTCCATTGTGTATATGACACATTTTCCTTATCCTTCCATGCACGTGACGGCGGAAACCAGTGCTGTAAAAAAACACAATAATGCAGGCATCTTTTTGTTTAATTTTGTTCATGTCTTCTAGGTACATACCTAGTAGTGGGATTGCTGAATTACATGACAAGTCTTTTTCCAGGTTTGTTTGTGTTTTTAAGAGGTCTGCACACTGTTATCCACAGTGGCTAATTTACATTTATGTACGAACAGTGTATAAATGTTCTCCTTTCTCCACATCCTCACCAACATTTTCAATTTTTAAAATACACCACAGCTTTTGTATATATGATTTATTTGTCACTATATTTTCCCAAGCGATCTCATTTCCATCTTTCAAGTTTCAGTTTAAATGCCTCCTGCTTCGTTATTCTTTCCTGAATCATTCTCTCTAAATAGGTCTTCCCATTTCTCCAATCCCACTATTCTTTATCTCTCTTATATGCAGCACTTCTCATTTATGAATTGTTTACCACCATGTTCCTGTCTTTATCCATTTCATGTATCACTTATACAACCAAAATTTAAATAGTAGAATGTTAAGCTTGTAACTGTTACTAAAAAACTATAGTATTTGATAATGTGGGGGAGAGGAATGCTGGGAGGCAAAAATGGGGAGGGAGGAAGAAGATGGAGAGGGAGAAAGGGGCAATGGAGGGAGGAATTCCTATATCTACAAAGCTGTATCATGGAACATAATAATCTTAAAAAATGTAAAAAACCCTAGTCGAAATTCTGTACCTAAGAATTGTTGGACAAATAAATACCATAAATAAAGAGGGACAATGTAATGAAAATGATTGATCTTTATTATTGAATATTTCAGGATTGTAACAAAAAGCTTTGCTTAACATTTTGAACATTTATCAAAATGGAAGGAAGGCATTGTTTCTGAGAAAGAATCAGTTACATACCTGTTCCTCTAGTCTAACACCTCTCAAATTCTCTGTGGTGAACTTTCAATCTATGGGACTTTGGTAAAGTGAAAGTACAATTTAGCAGAATTACTAAAAGCAAACAAAACATAAGCATAATTAATTCTAGTCTAACACTTCCTCTTCCCCACCTCATACACATTTCCAGCTGTTGGAGGGCAGGTCATGGGCATCAGAATTCCAAACCACTGAGGGCCAAGTAGGTGTTCTGCCAGCAATGATGAGAAGGTGCTATGTTTTTCAGTTTGGGGAGGACTTGAGTCCTAGCATCTGTTCAGAAAGACTAAACATTTATGATCATAGACATGGATTGCAGAGTGGGGTTGAGGAGGGAATTCTATTTTTTTTTTCACTTAATTTTTGAAGGGGATGGTAACTGGGAGAAAAAGTTACCTCTGAGATATTACAGAGAAACCAGCTGGGTGTTGAGATTTACATTACTGGCTGAGTTGGTGTAGCTTTCATAAAGTGCTGGATACATCATGCTAGCTTCTCTGATCTCTTTTCATTTTCCTGTTCTAAAATATCTTGCCCTAGTGCTTTCCCCTTCATCCATTCCCACATCCTTATTCCTCTCAGTATGTGTCTTTTGGGGGCCATTGACACAGCACAGTGCAAAGCCTGGATGTAAGCAGGAGAGGAATAAATAGCAGCAAAAGCTAGGAAGTAGGGTTTTCTTTCCACCATGGGCATTTGGGGAGAGGAGGACATTCGTAAAATATACGTAGATCTTTATCTGCCTTCCTTGACATGGAAAATCTTTTCCCATATATGCATTAAAGTACTGGCACAAGAAATTTATTACTTATGCCACTTCAGGAAGACTTATGCTATCTGAACATAATTTTATTTTAAAAGATGTATTATTTATTTGAAAGGCAGAATTTTATAGAGAAAGACAGAAAGAGGCTTTCTATCTGCTGGTTCACTCCTCAAATGACTGCAATATCCAGAGCTGAAGCCAAGAGCCAGGAGCTTCTTTCTAGGTCTCCCATAGGGTGCAGGCTCCTAAGCACTTGGGTCATCCTCTCCTGCTTTCCCAGTTATAAGCAGGGAGTTGGCTGAGAATTGGAGCAGGTAGTCTCGAATTGGGGCCCACATAGGATGCCATGTCGATGCCCTTATGGGACGGAGAATTAGCCTGTTATGTTACCACAATGGCTCCTGAACACGGATTTTTGTAGCAGCTAGAGGGTAGCAGAAATAATTTGAGGGGCCAGCATTGTGGCACACGGGTTAAGCTGACGCCTAAAGTGCTGGAGTTCCCTATGGAGAGTGGTTCAAGGCTTACCTGCTCTACTTTTGGTCCAGCTCTCTCCTTTGTGCCTGGGAAAGCAATGGAAGAAGGCCCAAGTTCTTAGGCATATGTACCCATGTGGGTGCTGCTTCCGGCTCCTGCCCTGTCTGTTTCAACCACTTGAAGGATGAACAAGAGGATGTAAAATTTCTCTTTTCCCCCACCTACCCTCTCTAACTCCGCCCTTCAAGTAAACAGATTTTTTTTTTTAAAGGTTGGGGAGGGAAGAAGAAAATTTTTCAAATTGTTGTTCTAAGTGAAACCTATCCCTTTTAAAATCTTTTTTTCTATTTTTTTTAAAACCTATCCCTTATACAGATGATCTTTTCAGTCTCTTCCTCTAGATGAAGGCCCAGATCTGACATTTTACTTATATGGGAATGTTGATGTGCCCAAAAGCAAGCAAATTACCCGAAGGCAGATTTTCTCACATTACATGGCACACTACCCCATTTCAAAGGCAAGTTCAATCATATGCTCCAATTCTAGGCCTACTTCTGACTTAAAAAGAAAATTAAAAAAAATTATTTGAGCTGCAAGTTAAGACATTTCTTTAAGAGTTATTTATTTGTATTGGAAATACAGATTTACAGAGAGAGATACAGAAAGAAAGATCTTTCATCTGCTGATTTACCCTAAGTGGCTGCAATGGGTGGAGCTGAAGTGATCCAAAGTCAGGAGCCAGGAGCTTCTTCTGGATCTCCCACGTGGGTGCAGGGTCCCAAGCTCCCAAGACTACTCTCTATTGCTTTCCCAGGTCACAGGCAGGGAGCTGGATGGGAAGTGGAGCAACCAAAACAGGATCCAGCACTCATATGAAATCCCGATTTGTGCAAGGTGATGATTTACCCATTGAGCCATGGTGCCAGGCCTGAGCTTAACTTTTCCTAAAAAAAGTTATGTAATGGGCAGTTAGCAAGAGCGCTCCTATCTGCTGTTTCATGACCCAAGCCTGTAATAGCCAGTGCTGGGCCAAGACAAAGCCAGAAGCCTAGAATTCAGCACAGATTTTGGTCCTTGAGAAGAACTCAATTCCCTGGGCCATCATCTGCCACCTCCTGAGGTCTGTAGGAAGTTGAACTCCAGAGTGCAAGCCCTGAGCGTGTTCTGATGAGGGCTAGGGCCATCCTAAACCATTTCTTGACTGCCGTACCAAACGCCCACCCTGCCTGCCACCATTTGAGCTTGCAGCACAGAAATAATCTTTCTTTAGTCCAGAAATAGTTTGTGTCACTTATTTACCTCTGTCTCCTCATCCAGCCCACACATGATTTGAATCTGGAGATGGAACTGGCTTTGCAAGATTCTTCCACCTGGGAATACCTTGAGGTTCAATTGAAGTTCTTGGCTTGGCATTCCAGCATTGGCTAGGTCTTGGGTTGGAGTAATGAGTGGTGCTAGCTGAAGTTGTTTAGTTCATTATTTCTCATTTCCTTTTGTCCTTCCTCATTTCCCCAGTTTGTACAGTTTGCATTGTTAAGAAGGTGTTGGACTTATGAATTAAGGGCCATTCCAGAGAAGAGGGAGGAAAGCTGGCTAGCAGGTTTAGTTGTAGCTACTTCTTACTTTTTTTAAAATCTGGAACTCCAGTTAGTTAGTCACACATTCTTTTATAACTTTTTAAATTCTTAAAACATGCAGGGTGGGGTGAACAGATTTAAGGACAGGGTCGCATAACTTCCATGAGATTAACTCTTTGCTAGGAGAAAAACTCTCCAGTGGAGACTTTGACTTGTTAGCTTTCTGCCAATACTGCAGAGAAATAATATTCACGTTCTCTATTCTTACACCAGCAAATCTGGGCGGTAAGATAAAGAATATATTTTCAATTCTATTACTTGTTATTCCAGTTATTCCACTTACACTGCTTTTGGAATTCCAGAAATATTGCAATGATGCAGAGATAAGATAGTGGGGCCCCATCTAGGGTACAACCACCATGAAACTCCTGAATGAACTGTAATGTTTAGTGGTTTCAAATTAAAATGCATTCTTTCAATCCACAACCACAAGTGACAATTCTTAATTCACATATATTCCTCTGATAAGCTGACAGACAGGAAAACTACAGAGCATTGTGCACCATATCAAATTCTGAGTACCAGGAGGTGAGAATGGAAATCTTGGAGACAGCTTAAAGAGACCCAATGATTATTAATAATCCTGACAAGTTGTAGAAATGGGCAGATAATTACAGGATGAACTTAATAGGCAGGGATAGAGTCATTTAAAGAAAGAAAAAAGCAAAATACTCCAAATGCCAGTGAAAAGGCTTGGGTTTATGAAAAAAATGTGGGAATCAGTAAATCATAAGCAAAAAGTGCATTAGCCACATTAGTTCCTTACTTAAAAACTAAAAATTTATGCATGAAATGCAAAGGTGCTGTATTTAAGAAAAAAGGCAGTCACTCCTTAAACTAATTTGTTCAATTATTTATTAATCATGTACTAGATGCTTCTGGGTGCTGGGATAGAATATGGGAAAGAAAGGGGGGTACATCTCTAAGCTCCGCGGAGCTCACTCTTGCGGTAAGTGCAGAGCTGGTACCTTTAATAGCTTTTAGTTTACGTTCTGCAGCCAACTTCAAATATAGTAAATACCCTGGGCTTGGGCTCCTTGAGGTAGGGATCCTATTTTTATATTTTGGAACCCATTCCGTGCCTAGGACAGCACCTTGTAAGCAATCAACAAGGATTAAGGGGTAAAAATAGGCCCTAAACGAGCTAAAATTTGAAACCGTAAACACTGGTCTATCAGATCTGCCGATCAAAACCTCCAGGTTTTTTTTTTCTTCCCTCCCTTCAATGTGTAGTGAATATTTACGAACCTATTAGGTGCAGAACAGTTTCAAGCACAATGCTTTGTGCAGAAAGGCAGGGTGGGAAGGGAGTCAAATCGCACACGGCGATAATTGGCGTAGGTATCCAGACCGGGTGGTCAGCCCTGCCTCCGGGAGGTTTTTCTCTCTCTCTCTCAGCTCAAAAGACAAAACGCTTCTGTGCAAGCCTCACTGGTGGCACGCCGCGCGAAGGCTGGGAGCGCCGAGAGCAGCTCGCGCGCCCGGCGGACCGGCTGCCATCCGCGGGCTCCGCCGACCCGGCTCTCGGCAAGCTCGGAGCGGACGAGGCGTCGCCCCTGGGCGGGATCCCAGGGAGTGCCTGGGTCCGCTTCCTGCCGGATCCCGCCCTGTCTCTTCAGGCCACCCGCGATCGGGAAGGCGGACGCGTGCGTGTCCGGTGCCATCCTGCCGACCCCAGCTTCGGGGACACTCCGCGACGCTCGCGCCCCTTTGTCGAGGGTCCCTCGCCCGAGCAGGCCGGACGCCGAAGCCTCGCGGCGTCGAGCCTCCGTCCGCCCCGCCTCCTCGCCATCCCTCCGGCCCCGCCCTCACTCTCGGCCCTCCCCCGAGCCCGCCGCGCTTCCCCGACAATCTCCTCGCGCTCCCGGCCCGGCACGCGCGCTGCGCCCGGCCGCCGCCACCGCCACAGCCGCCGCCGCCACAGCCGCCGCCGAGCGTTCCTCCGCTGCCTGGCTTCCAGCTTCGGGCCGGAACCGGAAGTCTGGGGGGCGGGGCCGGCGGAGGCCAGGAGACCGAAAACGCGGCCGAGCCCGGAGCCCGGAGCCGGAGCCAGAGCCTGGACCAGAACTTGGCCGCCGCCTGCAGCACAGCCGCCGCAGCCGCCTCCTGCTGCCCCGAGCCGCGCCGCTGCTGCCTCGGCCGCCGCCGCCACGAGCCCGGTCGCCAGTGGTCCGCGGACTTTAGGTGTCCGGGTTGAAGGTCGGTCCGGACGTCGGACCCAGCTCGGTTGCCGGACTGTCCGGGCGGCAGTGGACGCCGCCGCCGCCGCCTTCTCGTAGCCTCAGCCTGGCGTTTTGTTCCGAGAGACCCGAGAGGCGAGCGCAGCTGACAGTGATTTTGACAGTGATTTAAACCCGCTTTTGTTGTTGTTGCTTTTCGTTGTTTGGTTTTGTGTGCTGTGCGTGTGTGTGGCGGTTTTTCCCCCTCCCGTGGTGCATTTTTTTTATTATTATTGTTGTGCTCTTTTTTCCTCTTTTTTTTTTTTTAAACCGTGAACGTTATCATTATTATTATTTTTTTTTTCTGCTCGGGGCTTCCGACTATGTTTTATGACGGTTGATTTTACACCAGGAGGTTTGTCTCCGAGGAAGACCCAGGGGACTGGCTATCTAGCGAGAACTTGCCACGGCTCTCCCCAGCGCCTCGGGAAAATGGGAGCTGCTGCAAAGTTGGCGTTCGCCGTCTTTCTTATCTCTTGTTCTTCAGGTAGGTGTTGGCGGCGCGGCGCGGTTGTGGTCGGGTGGGAGAGCTCCCGCCGAGCCGCGGGGAGGCTCTCCCGCACCCCCCGAGTCCCTCGGCTGCCACCCCCAGGTCTGATTGGGGATCCGGAAAAACCTCCATGAAATCCTCCTGCGTGTGGAGTCGGCTTGGCCAGCTGATAACAGTGGAGTGTTGTGTTGTTGTGGAAGTGAGAAAGTCATGGTCTGTGGCCATAACGCTGGATGACAGCGCTGGCTGGCTTGCAAGTGAAGCCGCAGATACCACAAGGGGACAATTTCTGCAAAGCTTCAGCATGCCGAAATGCCACTGACTGCAAGCTCCCCCCCAACCCCCAAACAGGGGTGGTTTACTGTGTTTTTTTTTTTTTGGTGTGGGGGGGTTCGTCTTTTCTCTGGGGCTTCAGCGAGGACTGCCACGATCTAGCCCGTGGCTTCCTTACATGTTCGCTGGGGAGGAACAATGCACCCTGCCACATTGTAATCTGGGGCTGCCCTCACGTTTTCTCCAACTTGGCTGTTCAGCGGTGTTAAAAATAGTTGTAGTTGTTGTTGGAGCCTCGACTGTGACCCAGGACTGGAGAGGGATGGTTGTTGGTAATTGTGCTGCTGGCTTTCGACCACCATTTGTGTGCTCCGTGCCTGCACACATTTTGCTTACCTACGGAATACTTCTCTGATGCGCTTTGTATTGAAGCATTGTTTTCGGTTTAGCACGGCCCATGTGAATCCTTTTTTTTTTTTTTTTTTTTAATTTACTACTAAATGTGTGAGACTCAGGATAGTAGGTTTTAGCTCAGGGTTGGAGGAGTCTCCTGGCCATGTTACCTTTGAAATGTGGGTATTGCGAGGACGTTGGATGGTTGCAACCAGTGGTTGGAGAAAGTGGTCTTTTGTATTTGAAATCCCGTACATGGGTGCAGCAGCATCTAGCTCAAAGGTGTGCAAACAGACATGGCAGGAGAGAGAGTTCCACAGATGAAACGATGCAAAGTCGCAGCGAATCTGTTCAGCTTAATATTCAATATCCACTTGCTAGGTTGTGAAGTAGAATCGTGTGTGTGTGTGTGTGTGTGTGTGTGTGAGAGAGAGAGAGAGAGAGAGAGAGAGAGAGAGAGAGAGAGAGAGGGAGGAGGGAGGGAGGGAGGAAGAATTGACAGGTTGCCTAGCTATGTCTTTATCTCGTTTGCCATAGGGAAATTAGAGGGGTGGTAGTCTTTTCTTTGTGTACCTCTGGTGTGTGTGTGTGTGTGTGTGTGTGTGTGTGTGTGTGTCTTCCCAACCCCTCCCCCTCTAATAGAATCTGTTGTAATGTATAGAATTTTGCTGAATGGTACATTTCCTTGTGGTTAATAAATGGATAGAGTCTAGTCTTATGTCTGTAGTGGTATTGATCAGTTCCGGGTGGGCTGAATGTGTTGTGAAATGGCGATCATTGCCAGAGATTAACCAAAAGAATCATGTATGTTTAAATGGAAGAAGGAAGACGCTTAAGGATTCTTTCTGTGCCTGTTTGCGGAGGACGCTAAACAATGGTGTGTCTGAAATGAATGAAGGCCTTGCTAGCATTAAATCTCTTGGTTTTGTGGGATGACTTGGCCCTGTACTTTTTTCATCTTTCTCCGCTGTCTCTCTGGTTCTGGCTGGCGAAGGCTTGCTCGGGTTCCTTTTTCTGATCTGTTGCCCTTGAGGAAGAGGGGCATCATGGCCACTGACCAAGGAATTGTGGACATGATTTCCTCCCAAACCCACCTGAGTCACACTAATTGGTGAGAGGAGGTTATTCTTGAGCAGTTGCAAGGTATTACTTCTGGAAAAGCAGGTTGCCGCTACAGATCTAAACTGCTTCCTCTGCTGGATCTGGGAGTAAAAAGATCTGACTTTCTTGTAGGGCTATTTTCCCCAGGTCAGGAGGTTAATATTTAGAATTTTGGAGATAATGATATTGCTGCTATACAGCATGTAGGTAGCCATTTCATTTATATTAAGCTAATGTAAGTATTGTCCCTGGTTTTTTATTTTTAATAGAAAAAACCTTGCGTGAACTAAAATCTGTGCTTCTATAAAAAACAGTTGTACTTATCTTAAAAGGTTGAATCTCTACATGAACATTTTTAGTATTTGGTCTCTTTTTAAAAGGACTTTGTTATGAATCAAGTGCACTTCCAAAAGAAGATGGTTGTGTTTCTTCTAATTGATTTTCTTTGTAATCTGTAATTTGGCATGCTGGAAGCATGAGGGTGGCTATTTTTATGAGAATTAAAAAAATTATCAAGTTGTCTGCTTTCCATCTTTGGATATTTGATTCCAAGTCAAGTAGTCCTAGCAGGAAAGTGCAGTTTAGTGCAGGTATGCAGGGTGCGTGCTTGCGGTGTGGAGGTTGATTTTTTTTTTTAATTTATCTCATGGTATGTATTGTGGAGAGTGATTATGGCGATTGTTCTTACAGCCTGTGACCAACTGTATCATGTCCTTCTCGCAGTTCACGGGAAACATTCAGAGTAATGCTCTCATCCTGGCATGCTTTCAGAGTCCCTTTGATTTTGATTTTTTTTTTTTCATTTCTTTTATCCCCCTCAGATTGTATTTCCAAACACATAATCTCCTCAGTTTTTTTTTTCTTTTGAAAGTATCATGGTTAATTTGTGTCTTTTCTCACAGTTTGTTAAAGTGTGAGGATGAGTTGAATACTTGTCCTGGTCCTTAGATTTATCCTACCTAGAATGATGTAGCTGCTGTGATATTTGAGTTGCATTGAAGTAAGCAAAAAATTCTGTGATTCCTTTGGATTGTATGGGAGCTGGTAGAGTCACAGTCATTGTATTTGTTGAAATAAGATGGAAATGGAGTGATTATATTACATCTTCTACAATTCAACCAGGCAATACTGTGTGTGTCTGTCACTGAGTATGTGTAGCTGGAGGAAGAGTTGGCAGTACAGACTCTTTGAACAAGCTAACAAGTGGTACATGGTAAACGATTTGTTTTCTAAAAGGCAGACTGTTTTAAATGTCTGTGATCAAATTCAGATATAATAGCAGGGCTTCTGCCAAGTGTCCTGCAGTTCTCAGGACAGTCTGCCCCAACCCAGGAGCACTGGGCTGAGGAAGTCAGCAGTGTGGAGGTGGTGGGGAGAGCCGCTCCGAGCCCTTCCTGAGCCCCTGCCAGTCATGGAGATTTCGATGATCTCCACGTGACCTTGAGTTGAAAGTTTTTATTATTTTTTGAAATTAGAATATGATTAGGATAGGAAAACACAGTAGGTGTGTGCCTTATTTATATGGTTATATATTAATAAAAATATTCTTTATGACTTGCGTATAAACCCTCCAGTCGTCTATCTTGATAGAATACTCAGGAAAATTACATGTTCTTGGATATGATGAATGATACCAGTGTATCAAATTTAATGTTTACTTTTGATCCAGTATTCTTTGTGTCATAATAATTTTAAGGATATGTGTGTTTTAATCCTTGTTGATATCACTGGACTGTATGGTGTGTGTGAGAGAGAGACACAGTGTGGTTGAAAGTTTCCCGAGTATCGTGGAAGAAATATGTTCACTGTTAATATATTCCCTGCGTGGTTTCAAGGTATAAATTTAATTAAAAAAACACGATTATTTGCTTTGTCAAGTTAACTTTAATTTTGAGGAACTTTTACAGAGATTTGTTATTTACATGAATCTCTTGGGGCTCAGGTGCTGGATTTGGTTCCTACTCAGATGATTTAGGATATACTAAGTGATAATCTGTGGTCTGTTACGAGACTTTTTTCCCTTTGAAGGTTAAATCTTGACCATAATGTGTGCCTGGTTTGTTTTGAAATGTAGTTTTCTGGAAGTTAGCTCAACCAGCCATGGTAAGAATTACAGTAAAACTTTTAGCAATATAAGCAGCACTGCACCATTGAGAAAAAGAATTCTCAAGTCACGCCCACAAAACTATGCAAATGAGCCTCACGTGGTCGCTGTAGCACACCTCCTCAGAGTTGCCTGTGATACTACTGACACTGTCACCTTTCAGTCCACCAGACTGTTCCTGCGTGGTGACTCATTGCTCAGCGGGCTGAGAGTTTAGTAATATCTAAGTTGCTCCTCAGATTCTAAGTTTTATTTGTTGCAGTTTTACTTTTGTTAAGTTCCCTTGTTTTCTGGTCTTTGATGTGTCTTGTAACTGATTTAAATGATTTAAATGTGATTCTTCATGTTCTCTGCTGTTGCCACTTGTCTTAGTGTCAGTAAGATCGTAGATAGTCTTCGCAAGATACAATAATGGGGTCAGTCCTGGGGCATGCCTTTGCTTATTACTTATATGTTCTGGAACATACCATATTTTTGTTCTTTTTCATTTTAGTTCCTTTTTGATTTGTCTCCCGTTTTTATTCTTTGCCCCACCCCTGTTGGATTTCCAAATAATATAGACTGTTTGCTAGGAAACCTAGTCATTGCTTAGTTTCAAGATAGCTCAGTAAGGATGTTCACCTGTAGTTTAAATGTGAATTGAGTGAATTTAGGATGCTTGAGAATTAAGTGGATAGGCTTTTCCTTTTTTTTAATCATTTTTTTAATCTGCTGGTTTCTGGACTAGACTCTCTGTACTCTTTCACACACACGTGTTCATGCACACACAGATTGTGTTGCTTTCTTGGAATTAGCTTGAATTTTAAATAGCTTTTATTCCATTTTTAATATTTAGGCTTTTCTGAAGTTTTCATTGCTTTGAAAGTGTATCCCTTACTATTATTTATTTATCATCTGTTTTAGGCCAAAAAATTTGACCAGACCTGAAGAGTATATTTATTGCTACTGATAGGACCTCATTAGACTTCCTCTGTGGCAGATTTAATTCTGTTAGGTTATAACAGTCATGTCTAGACAGAACATTGATTTCAAATTGATTATTGAACATGAAAGTTCCAGGAATAGTGTATAGAGGAAGAAGGCAGGAAAACTCTTAGAGATAGAAATTGACTTTCCATCATTTTCCAGCAAGATTTCTGTTAGAAGCAATGCATCTGATGGTTAGGTTTTGTTAAAGGAAGGAATCTAAAGAGATGCATTGTCTCTGAGGCTGAATTCCCTGAGTTGTTCGAATGGTGGGCTTAAGGGGAGAAAATCAGGAAATGTTCATGAATAGTGACTGAGAATGTGGTCATGGTGTGTGGTGGCCTGGCGTGTGGTGCCAGTGCTGCCACTGTCTGGATTCTGTATGACTTTGCTTACCTCAGTTATACTAACATTTTTAGCTAAGGTGAGCTAGTTCCCGCTCACTACTTCCTCTGCTTTCTAATCCATCCACACAGCTGCCAGAGTGACCTCATTAAAAAATAAATCTGAATATGTCATTCTTGCTTAAAACCTTTCACTGACTGAGTCTAAAGCCTTAGAATGCTGGGAAGTGTCCATCATTTAGTTCTTGCCTGTTTTTTCCAGCCTCTTGTTATGTGGTTAAGAATGTGTACTCTGGAGATAGACTTCCTTGGTTTAAGTTCTGGCTTTATGACTTAGCCTTGGTCAAATTGCTTCACTTTTGGGCCTCAATTTTCTGATCTGCACATGGGCATATTACTACTGCTTGCCTTGCAGAGTGGTTGGAAGATTAAATGGCATGTATGTGCTTGGTACTGACCTCTGGAGATGGGGAGCCTGCCTGCTCTGTTCTAGCCAGCACTTGCAGTGTCTGGAATGATGCTTCCTGTGTTGTGTATCAGTGTGGCACCTTTGTGTGTTAGTTCTTCCTCAGTGCTACTTGATTGTTTATCAGACAGAATAATCTCTTTAGAAACATTCTCTCTGCTACCAGCACAGATTGAGTTAGTTGCTTTCTGTTCATTTAATACCTGGCAGATGAGCTTGATTTCATTATTATTGCAAAGTGTTTACTTGGTTATTTCTATTTTACATTGTGTAAATGTTCAATACCTTGAAGACATCTTCCTTTTATACACAGACCCATTCTTAGAGAGTAGCACACAGTAGGTGGTCAGCAAATGTTTACTGAATGAATGAGATGAAACAGTTTGAATACTTTGGGCCTGTTTCTTCTCTTACATATTGAAGGGATGGTATTGGATTGGTCATATCTGATTTTTCCTACTGTAGTTATGATTGTTAATATTAGAATCCAGTACTGACATTTTATTAAGAAATGATTTTGGTTGTTGTTTTGATATCATTAAGTTTTGTTCCTTTTTTTAGAAAAATGCTTTGTCTTTCTGATCCTAAGACTAAATCTTTTGATGTAATGTTAATTATGTAAATTGGAAAGAGGTCTTTGAGATCTAGGTTCAGTGGCCTTCATACTTTCTGGACTGTAACCCACAGTAATAATTATCTATCGCATCATGACTTAGTTCCCATGTGGTGTTGCGTGTGTGTGTGTGTATAGAAGCAAAGTTTCTTGAACTATTTGCTCTTACTGTGTGCAGGACCTTAGTTTGATAGTTTCATTTTCAAAATGTTGATTATCACCAATTAATTAATTCAGTGACCAGCTAATGGATTGTAAACTGCCAAACAACATAGTTTGGCAGGTTCATATTTTCTCTACCTAGTACCCTTTGGCATAAAGAAACATCCTAAGTAAAAATGTCCAATAAAAATACATGCATTAAAAAAACTGCACTCAAAAATAATATGATTACTAGTTAATCCAAAAAAGAGAATGTGTGCGTGGTACAGAATGTAGGTAAAATAGGCCGGGGCGAATGTGGACTGGGCCTGAGTGAGGTCTGCTCTGTGCTGGACACATGAAGCACACATGAAGACACTGAAACAAAATTGGATTTGGGGGAGTTTGAATTTTTTTTTCCATTTAGGAAACATTTAATGGAGGAGGTAGATTTTAATACTTGGGGGAAAAGTACTGTTAGGTTGCTAAGAAGGATATTTATGTTAATTTGAAGGAAAAAAAGCACAGAATATCATCAGGAATGCAGAAAGCATTTGAGAGTAAACTTCACCATGATCTAAAGAAGATTGGGTTGGAGAAATTTTGACTAAATCTGTAGATGAGACTTATGTGTTGAAGAGATGTTCATAATTGCTTGAAGGTTTAGGAGAGTTGAGAGGGATAAGTTCAGTTGAAAAGGAACTTGAAAAGTAATTTAAACCAAGGGACGATAGGAGTAGATGTTGCAGATCTTGATGTAGAAACATAGATATGGACATAAATACACTTTGAAGATGAAGGATAGGATGGTTAAGAGATAATGGACCTGATGAAAATAGAAGGTCTGAAGAGATTCACAGATAGAGATAGATTTAGAGAAGAAGTGTGAATGATGGTACAGTCACAGATTTGGAAAAATCAACGTGTATTTGAGCGTGTTAGTTCTGTCTTACAGGGGCAGATATTTCGTGATGGCTGTGTCTCCGTTGTGCTGTCTAGTTAAAGAATTTTAAGCATTAGTGGCTGAGCACGTTATTTGTGCTTAAATAATAGTCAAATTCCAGTAATTCCAGTAATCATTCATATTGGGGTCATCCAGGTTATAGTCTTTGAAATCTAGGTGAAGCACTTGCTTTTACATAAATTATACTGCTCTGTAGAAGTAGATTGAGATACATTTATGGACTTAGTAAGTACTCATCATGGTGGAGCCTAAGCCTCTCTTTGGTTTAGATAATAGCAGTTTTTTTTTTGGTTTCCTGTAATCAATCTGGAAGTCATTTTATTGCCTAATGATGCTGAAAAAAATAAATGTGAAGCAAGAAAGTATTGATTGGAAGGTCTGGCCACACGTGGGGAGAATGTTTGACTTCTAAGAGATTATAATCAAATATATATGTGTATGTGTGTGTGTGTGTGTGTGTTTATATATATATACATATAATAATAAAAGTAAGTTAGCCTGTTTATAAAGCGTGGAGAGAGAGCTTTTCCTAGTTATAATTACTAATTCTAAAACTTGCCTTTTATGTAAATGAGGTCACAGTTAGTAAGATATCTGTTCTTTTCATCTTTACGACTGTGTTAAATCTAGCTTGTTCCAAGGCATTCAAGTGAAAGGGGCGTGGCAAGTTATTAGATCTTGCCAACTTGCTGATTCTCTGAGATTAATTTTTTGAATCTGTAAAGCAAGATGTATTAAATGGAACAATGTGTCACATAATACAGTAGCTATGCTGAGTAGATGTTATGGATATTTGTTAGTTTTTTATCTAAGTTCATTTAAGAAGATGTGGAATGTAAAACATTTGAAAAATAAAAATTCAGTTCTTGTGTAAGCTTTACTTCATAAGATACAGCATGTTAGAAATTTGAGTATAGATTCAGCTCATGGGAGATTTTTAAATTTGCAGGTAAATTATTTGTCAGTTAATGTGGAATAATATTCTGATCACGTGACCCAGACAAAGGAAATATCAATATAGGATGCCAGAGAGGTGTCAGGGATATTTACAACATGCAGATATGATGATTTTTAAAAAAGATTTGTTTACTTTTGTTGGAAAGGCAGATATACAGAGAGGAGGAGAGACAGAGGAAGATCTTTCATCTGATGGTTCACTCCCCAAGTGACCGCTAAGCTGAGCCAATGCGAAGCCAGGAGCCAGGAGCCTCTTCCAGGTCTCCCACACGGGTGCAGGGTCCCAAAGCTTTGGGCCGTCTTCGACTACTTTCCCAGGTCACAAGCAGGGAGCTGAATGGGAAGTGGAGCTGCTGGGATTAGAACCGGCGCCCATGTGGGATATTGGTGTATGCAAGGTGAGGACTTTAGCCGCTACATTATTGCGCCGAGTCCTGATATGATGATTCTTTACAAGGAGTTCTTGAAAGTCTCATTCTAGTGTGCATGAAAAAGAAATATTGGAATATAAATTTTATCTGTTGGCATGTTTTGCTGATTTTCTTAGAAAATTTCACTTGAGTGTTTTAAAACTTGTCATGTAGGACTAAACTTTTGAAAGAGAAACCTGTTTTTAGGTATCAAGCCCTTGAACTTTTCAGTGTAATTGTTCAGGTTTGACATCAGTATTTTGAATGTGATATAATTTGGACTAAATCTTGTGTGAGTTGGTCATTCAAATTTCTGCTTTCCTACTGGCTCTTCTTTGAGCTTTGACAACCATTAAGACCTCTCTTCACTTACATTAAAGTGGATGAAATAGGTATTCATTCAACAAATAAATATCGAACCATTTGCTAGGTCCTTGTTCTAAGTGCTTGGAATGCAACATTGAACAAGCCAACATGATTATGCCCTTATGGAGAATGAAGTCATAAGGTTAGTATCAAATGAATAAAATAATTGCAAATTCTGACATGTGTTACGATAGAAGTAAGAGTGCTGAGTGGATAACTGCCTCACATCATGTATTAACAGTCTCTGAACTGTTTGCTTTATTTATCTACCTGCTTGTTACTTGTCCTTGCCACTATATTGTAAGCTAAGGTAAGGGGATGTTTCTGATTTGTTCATTGTAGCAGTACCAGAGCGTAGCAGGACTGAAGAGGTAAGGCCGTGGGTAGCAGCCTATTACATCAATATAAACTAAAGTGACTGTCCCAGATCCCTTCTAGCTTGCACATTTTTTTTGTGTTCTGAAGCTTGCCTGCATGTATTGGTCTTTTTATGTTTTTTCCATCGCAGCATTTTTTTTCCTGGTCACCAATGTTTTTAAAAAATGTGCTTCTTACGAATATAAGAACTGTGGATATAATGTCCTCCACCCAAAAAAATCTCTGAAGTATATGTAAAACATATAAGTTACTGAACTTTTAGGTTTTGTCAATCTGCTAATTTATAGTCTTAAGCATCCCTGTTTCTGAAATTGTGGCTTTATTCCTTTTCAGATGCATATTTTTTCATATATTGTTTGCAAAATTTAATATTAGCATGGTTGATGATTCAGAAGTTGAAACTTAAACTATTTGTGTCTTAATGCTTAGCAATTTGATGTTTCTTTTTCTTTTTCTTTTTTTGTTTTGTTTTGTTTTCTCTTCTTTTCTTTTTTATTTGGATGTTGTTACCAAGGTCTTAAAGGCTGAAATGACAAATAGTTATTACTTTGAAGTATTACTTTTATTCAGGGTTACAGTGTCTAACACTAGGTAGCCAGCTTGCAATTTTTCTTTCATTTGAAGGGCAGATTTACAGAGAGAAGGAGAAACAGAGATCTTCCATTTGCTGGTTCACTCTCTCAAAGGCCACAATGGCCAGAGCTGAGCTGTCTGAGGTCAGGGTCCCAAGGACTTGAGTTGTTGTCTGCTGCTTTCCCAGGCCATAAGCAGGGAGCTGGATCAAAAGTGGAACAGCTGAGAAGTGAACTGGCATGCATGTGGGATGTGGGCACTGCGGGTGAAGGGTCAGTGTGTTATGCCACTGTGCCACTCTCAGCTTGAATCTTTTTGTCTGGAAAGATTTCAATTCTGTAGTATTGGTGGGGGAAGTTGTGCTTGGCACATGCCAATCAACTGGATCTTACATCATAAGTTTGGTAGTTGCATCTTTGGCTAGGAAAAACTGCATTTTAACACATAGGTGAAACCATGGATACTGAATTCAAAAAAAAAATTATGGTGGCTGCCTGTTTTCTTTCGCCTCCATTTTGGAACCATATGAAGCCAGCTATGTTTCGGAAGCTATTTTCTTTTTCTTTCTTTCTTTCTTCTTTTTTTAGAAGTCTAATTTTCTTTTTTTTTTTTTTAAAGATTTATTTATTTTATTACAAAGTCAGATATACAGAGAGGAGGAGAGACAGAGAGGAAGATCTTCCAATTATTCACTCCCCAAGTGAGCCGCAATGGGCCGGTGCTGTGCCGATCCGAAGCCGGGAACCAGGAACCTCTTCCGGGTCTCCCATGCGGGTGCAGGGTCCCAAATCTTTGGGCTGTCCTCGACTGCTTTCCCAGGCTACAAGCAGGGAGCTGAATGGGAAGTGGAGCTGCCGGGATTAGAACCAGCGCCCATATGGGATCCCGGGGCGTTCAAGGCGAGGACTTTAGCCGCCAGGCCACACCGCCGGGCCCGGAAGCTATTTTCTATAAACATGTGCGGTTCACCCTGCCAATAGTGTAGGCCATTTTATTATCATGTTAAAGTAGTTTTAGAGAAAGAGCTGTTTGGCCTTGGCATGTTGGCTGAATGGCTAAATCCATGCAAGTGCTGGGATCCCACCTGCTCCAATTCCCACCCAGCTCCCTGCTTATGGTTCTGGAAAGCAGTAGAGAATGGCCAAAAGTCTTGAGCCCCTGCACCCATGTTGAATACCTTGAAAGAAATTCCTGCTTCCTGGCTTCAGATTTGCTCAGCTTCAGCCCTTGTGGCCACTGGGGGAGTGAACCAGCAGGTGGAAGATCTTTCTGTCTCTCAGTAAATCTGACCTACCTTTCCAATAAACGAATAAAAGAATAAATAAATCTTTAAAGAAAAAGAACTGGTTATTAGGTTTTGTGTTTCTTGTTAGGGAATTCATCCTTTAGGTGTAGTGAATAGAATTTGCTAATTATTTTTTATTTAAAATAAGACTTGCTATGAAATTCCTTATGAACAGTTTCCAATGATGTGGGTTGGGGAAGAAAGGCAAAGATTATTAAGAGAATGTTGATAAATAATGAGTAAGAGCAATTTTAAGAAAATGACTTACACAAAAGGGAATGGTAGCAGTAAAGAAATTTGATTATCAGGCATTCAGAAGTAGGGTAAAATGCCTTTCAAAAGGAGCAGAAAAAATAATGGAATATCACTGACCATCATTTTTGTTCTGTATAAATATGTAAATATTAGATAACAGATCTTACCTGGCAACATTTACTTGTTTTTTCCCCCCTTGATTTGAGTAGAGAACTAATAAATTAATTTCTGACTTTTTTTTTGTTGTTAAAATGTTTGCAGAGCTGATTTGTTTGCTGAGAAGGCCTAACTAGCTGTCAGTTGCTGTTTTCTCTTGTCCATACTTCTGTGGGAACTGTTCTTGTGAGAATATAAACTACGCAAGCAGATCTTCACTTTTGAAGCATGAAGTTAAAATAAAGGCTAGGGTCAGAGCCGTGTCCCCTACCTTTTTTCCATTGAATCACAGGATAGGTTTTGATTAATCTGATCTTTACTGCCATAGCCTAAGCGTTGTATCAATAATTGTAATTTCTTCTGAGCCTGGCAATGTGTTTATTCACTGATGTAGCAGCATTTTAATAATTGATATCTAGCCTTTTATCCATGATGTGGAAGGAAATTAGCTAGTCCCCTAAGCCAGAGAACAGAGCAGTAGACGGCTGAGTCTGTTACAGATTATACGTTTTCTGCCATTGGAGCATCTGTGGCCTGCCAGTAAGTGCTAGTTAATAGAAATAAAATCTAATGTTGGTAGAAATGTAGCTGATCGTTTGCAAGAATGGTTTTCTCTAGAAAGCAGACCTAAGAATTTTTATCTTCAAATTCAATAAAAGTTATTCAGTTCTTGGACCGGTGTAGTAGAAACAGCTGTACTTTATCTAGGGATTAAACTTGGGTATTGAGCCAATCTGTGTCACAATATACCATGAGAATTTGGGGGAAATTCCATAGCCTTAGGTTTTCATCTGTGAAGTACAATTTATAATGCCAACCTTACAAGATTATAGCGAGAATGAATGTCGATACACACAACATTTATACATACATGCATGCACACAGACTGTTTGCATATTTTAATTTATTTGAGAGGCAGAGAGAGGAGTGAGACCAAGAACAAGTTGTCCCATTCCCTGGTTTATTCCCCAAATGCTTGCAGTAACGGGCTGGGCTATGACTGGAGGCAGGAGCATAGTCCAGACCTCTGCCGTGGGTGGCAGGAGCCCGGTTAGCTGAGCTGTCACTGCTGCGTCTCGGCATCTGCAAGCTAAATGAGCAGAAAAGTGGAACCTGATCCAGGTTGCAGGTGTGCAAGGGTCTTAACTGCCAGGTCTGTGCACGGTCCACATACAACTTTTACAACTTTGTAAATTCAGGTACTTGTAATTCATACAGTGAAATTTTTCAAGGAGTAGGTAACAGCAGGAAGGTTTCAAGTAAACTGTAACACTACTAATTGGATTTTTTATTTTTAAATGAGTACGATTTATTTTTGTTTCAATAAAGGGATAAATTCCCTAATCATGTGAATATAAAATATTAGAGGAATGTTTATTCCTTATGATTATCCTAAAAATACCACATGTCAGAGCCCCTCTCTGATCTCATCTTTTGCCACATGGGCCTTTGATTAATTCCTACAACAAGCTAATTATTTCATATTTCTGGGATTTTTTGCTTTTTTTTTTTTTCAACTTCGCTTCCATCAGTAGTTTTGAGAGGGACTATATGTGACTGACTGACTGTGGCTACCCAAGGGCCTGGCACATAATATTAGAAAATAGTTGAAATGGATGTTGAATACTTTGAAACACTGAATACCAGGATCTGCAAACTTTTTTGTAAAGGATCTTATATGTTTGTGTGTGTGTGTGTGTAGTGTTATACACAAAATGTAAATGAATCAATATTACAATATTCCAGAAAAACTTTGTGAACACTGAAATTTGCATTTCATATAATTTTTCATGTGGTACCAAAAATTCTTCTGATTTTTTTTTTTCCTCAGGCGTTTAGCTTGTAGAAAACATTTTTCAGGGCATATAAAGCCAGGCTGCAGACCAGATGTGACCTGCTAGGTACCTGGGCATTGTATATGTGGCGCCCTCCCCCAACTTAGAAATACATTCAAGAAACTTTGGAATGTAGGAGGCATTATTAAAATTTATTTATTTGAAAGGCAGAGTTACTGATACTGATGAGGCAGGGAGTGGGTGGTGAGCTCTTCTAGCCTCTAATTCATTCTCAACATGGCCACAACTGCTGGAGCTAGACCAGGTCAAAGCTAGGAGATTCATCCAGGCCTCCCATGAGGGTGCAGAGGCCCAAGCACTTGAGCCATCCCTTGCTGCTTTTCTGGATCTGTTAGCAGGGAGCTGGATCAAGTGGGGACTCAGGCTGGTGCCCATTTACATGCTGTGCCAAAATGGCCCCAATGGGAGGCATTCTTTCATAGAATCATTGTCATATGTGCTTATTTTTCAGACCAGGGCTCTTAATCATATCATTGGTGAAACTGCAACTAAAGTCCTGGCTACCCTGCTTTCACTCCTGACAAGGTACTTGGACAGGCAGCGGATGATAGCTGAAGTGCTCGGGCCTCTGCCACCCATCAGGGAGGCGCGGATGGAGTGGTGGGCTCCTTGGTTTGTCCTGGCTCATCTCTGGCTCTTCCAGCAATTTGGGGAGTGAACCAATGGACGGAAGTTCTGTTTCTACCCCTGTTGCTTAGCTTTTCAAATAAGTCTTTTCAAATCAGTCTTTGATTGAGTTCTCAGACCATATATATATGTGTGTGTGTATATATGTAGGACTCACAGGTTGTTTTACTCCTTGTGTTGTAGTTTAGCAGTACTATACAACTTTTCCCCAGGAATAGCAGTGGCTGTGAGGGAAAATGGACTTAGTGTTCTTTTTGAGTGAGAAGTAACACTCTTTCCCGGGCTGAAAGGATTTCCTACCTTGATCTCTTCTACCTCCCCAGTCTTGTTCTGAGAAAGTACCCTGGTTTTAGGGACTCTTGTTGTTTAGAATGGTAACAAGACTTAAAAAGATCTTTGCACATGTGCTCAGGGAGGAGGACTTAGAAGGAAAAAGGCAGGAAGAGAGAAGAGGGAAAAGTAGTTTCTTTTTAAACTGCTGGTTACAGCTAACAAAATAAAAAAAAAAAGAAAAGAAAATGCCAGAATGAATCACACACAGTAAATGATGCCATTCTTGTGAAGTTTCAGTTATGTATGTGTGTGATTATATGCACTGAGTGACAATTTGAGGCAGAGAGAGAAAAATAAATACTACTTCTACCTGCTGGCTTACTCACCAGCTGCCTTCAGTGGCCAGAAACTAAGGATGACAGGTTCTTAGTTTTCTTGAGCCAGATCATTAGCTGCATTGATAGGCTGGGGCCACTGGCCTGGTGTGAGGGAGGAGAGTGTGTAGGAGAGGAAGGATTTCTTCTTTCTCCTGTTTCCTTCTGGACTGAAATTTCTACTCCTTATGTCTCACCGCTAAGTGGGCTTTTAACTCCTGCTAGGAATGGCAAGGAAGTGAGAAAGAGTGGAACAGGTGTTTAGCTGACAGGGGAGTATGGAGAGAAAGCCCAGTGGCAAAGAGCACCTGGTCACCACAGTGGGTATGCTGTCCCGGGGTGAGTTAAGAGAAAGCTCCTCTGAAGCAGTACTGAATTAGTCCCTAGTTACCCAAATACTAAAAAAATCATGATATATATTTTTAAAATGTCTTTGTTTCTCATATGTTAACAAGTATGGTAGAAATTTATTTATGCTGTTTATACTGTCTGACTTGATTTGGATTAGTCTTGGAAAGAAGATTGATGGAAGAGCTATTACTCTTAGAGTAGTGACAAAAACCACAGCAGATACCTGATTAATTGGTTGGGAGGATGAAAGAACCTTAACCAAATGTGTCCATGTCTCCCAGGCTTGGTTGGGACTCATTCATGTGGAAAGAGTTTCAATTTGTGACATTTGAAGATACATTAATATATTCCAGTCCATTGATTATTTTTACGGCATTGCTTACCATTCTGTATTATAATTGCTTTGTGAATCTATTCACATGTTAACTCTAATTTTTACATGTTCAGTGTAAGTTTAGAGCATTAGAACCACACTACCTGGTCCTCATGTGGAAAAATGGAGATAATAATGGTATCCATCTTATACAGTTGTGTCAGTGAGTTGATATGTAAAGGCTTTGAAGAATTTCTTATGTGTAGCATTCTAAATAGCAAATATTAGTTGCTAATACTGTTTGCCATTACCTAGCAGTGTCCGGCTTCGAACTGTTACCTTAGTGAGGAAGGTAAAATGTAGTGAACCTAAAACTCAGAACTTACAGTACATTTAGTGAGAACTTAAATGTTTGCAGTTGGACATGCTGTTTTGTTCAGAATATAGAGTTTAATTTGTTTGTAATACTTGTGTTTATTTGTCTGACTGCCTCAGTTGTAGACCATGTAGTTTTTCAGGGAGGAGTATCACATTTCCAGTGCTGTAAGTTATTGATATTTTTCATGAAGATTTTGAAAGACATCTTTTTAGAAAGATACCAGAAAGAGTGGAATAGCGTGTTATTCAGGAACGTATTCCAAAATAAGGAGGTCTTAGAATCTTCTTTCCAAATTGAGGTAAAGGTAAAGGGAAATAAATGTGTTAGGGGAATAAGTGAAATTTCTTAAAGTATAACTTGTCTTTTTTTTTATCTGGATATCAGCATTTCTGGGAGAATAGCTTCCATTTATTAGTGCGTCATAAAGTTTCTAAGTTATCTTGTGTGTTCCCATTTGATCCTTTGTGACATTATTTGTGTGTGTGTGTGTGTGGTTGGTTGGTATTTCATAGCCTGAGTTAATATTACTTGCCTGAAATTGCTAGTCAGTGAAGCTAGAGTTAAAACTCCCAAGTTTTTAAGTTCAGGGCTCTTTGTGAAAGTCTTGCCAGCTTTTAGAGAACTCTTTTGCCACCACCCACCCCTTAGTGGAGGGAATGTTTACAGTGATTTATAAAGGTGGTTTCTCAGTAGGAACTCTGTGTACTCAGTTTGGAGTAACCCATGGTTAGAGCCCTGAGAGGCGGAAGGAGCAGTATAACAACCAGAAGCACCAGGGTAGGCTTTAATTCTAAGGCAGATGTTACTTTTCTCTTTCTTGGCTAACCTGATGGCAACTGCAAATCCACATGTGTTAATTGTTGCCTGAAGGAAATTTGCAGGTAAATCCTGCCCTTGATTGCTGCAGAAGTGCTTTTCTTAGTCACTTTTGCTTTTTGATTAGGAATGTTTAAAATTGTCTTCATAATGAGCCTTAATTAGGTCAGTCTCATTACACATGTGCCAGAATTTATATTATTTTTACCTTATTACATTTATTTGGTCAGAATTGGAACTGGCAGTTTATGTCATGGTCTAACCATTATGAATAACAATGATATTACTAATGATTGCGATTTGTTAAAACTGCCATTATTACCAACCACCACTTATGGCATGCTTTGGGCTAAGTGCTTTTAAGTTGTAGTGATAAAGTGCATGACTCACTGTACAGGATAAATACTATCCCATTTTATAGATAAAGAAACTGAGACTCAGTGATTTGCCTAAGGCTACACAACTAAGTAAAGCCCCAGTTTCTAATCCTGGTCTTCAGGGTTTAGATCTGTTCTTTAAGTTGAATGTTCTGAAATGTATATTAAATTGTTGAGTTAGCAGTGGTAAGGGTAATACGTCTTTCTTTGAACTCCACCTGCTAAGATTCCCTTCCCTTATTTCAATGGTAGCTGCTGCTGTTGCTGACACCCCTTGAAATGTATGATGTAGTAAAAAATTCTGAGCTATCAAATTGAGGTGTTGCAGATCTGCTGTGTTTTTTGTGGTTGTTGTAGCTTGGAGACGAAAGTAATTGTGCACAGCTGTTGGAATACTGAGAAGCAGAGCCTGTTCCTTTAGGTTATACAATGACTTGGAGTAAGAACTAGGTCAGAATTCATTTGCTTTAATCACTATTTGAATAGTGAATACAATGTTCAAAGTAAATTCATCTTAAAATGGTATGTCTTGATTCAGAAAAGTTGAATTGAAATTTACTCACATAGAAGAAGGGAAATTCATGTTCTTTTTCATTCAGGAAAATGATGTACTGGTCATTAATTACTCACTAAGTGTTATTACTGATTCTGGGTGTATGAGGGAGAGCAAGCTAGATAAGTATGAGTATTCCCAAGCCTTACATTTTTTTGTTTCTGTAACTTTCATTAAGGTTTTAACTGGCTTGTAGAAACTGAGTAGGAAGAAAAAGAAATCTCTTATTTTTGTGTTTTTTGAGATTATGAATTATAGATGACATCTTGTGTTTCAGTAGTAGAAACAAAGAATAAATCCACAAGTATTTGATTTGAATTAAAGAAACTGAATTGTGGAAAAACTAATATGCCCATAATCCATCTACTTAAAATTTAACTAACAATTGACACTTCTCAGTGTGCCAGTGTCTAACATTGCTAGGTATGTTGGAAGGAAAAACCTTAAACTACACATAATACATATTCCAAAACTGTAATATAAAACTTTTTGACATGTTATTGAAGTTAGTGGCATCTGGCACCAAATGACACAGTTTTTTTTTAAGGCTTTGGTTGTCTTTTGAAATTTCACTGGGTGCATTTCGTGTTCTCTTTCATTTATCATTTTTGAGTACTTCTTGGTCTCATTTCTTCTTGAATTTATTGCTGCTAAATACACCAAGATGTTAGTTTTCGTGATTCTCACGTGATCACCACATTCCTGGTGACCAGAAGTCAATAAATATTTGTTGAACAGATTACCAAGAAAGAGTCTTCCTCTGAGCAGTTTCTTGAAAGAGCTCCATTTGTGTATCTGGCTCCACATCTCTATCTTTTGTCCTCTCCTTAACCCATTGTTAGCCTTAAGTAAGTGAAACAGTTCCCTCAAAGATTAATGGTTTTCTACTTGCCTTGTCCAAAGGATTCTTGTTATCTATATTTGGTTATAATTTGACTTTCCTGTGAATTTGATGCTATTGTCTGGTTGTTCATTTTTAAAATTCTTTTATCTACTTACTGTCTCAGTTCTGCCTGTAGTCCCTCTTCAACTGGAATATTCATCTGCTTATCCTTTTTCTGTGGCTTTTCTGAATTTAATCTTTCTTTAGGATTTTTTACCCTGTATCTCCTTTCCTGCTGAAGTAATCCCATCTCTCATCTTTAGTATTAATTAACTATAGGAGATGTCCAGTAGTATGTCTCTTGACTTTGATCTCCCTCTTGAGCCCCAGACTTATTTATTAGTCATCCAGTAAACATTAGGTATATGTCATCTCTGGAACTGTGGTGATGAATGAGCTGTGGTATTTACCCTGGAGAATTCACAGCCTGGATGGAGGAGAATGGTTAGTAAGCTAGCACTTAGGCAGCACTTCATATCTACTTTAGAGTGTCTTGGGATTACAGCAAAAGGTGGCCTTATTCAATTTGGTGGGAATCCGGTACTGGTTTCCCACAGCAACACATCAGGTGGCCATGAAAGATCATTCGTTCACCAGGTGAATAAAGTGGAGGTAAAGTTTTTGCCCCCTTCTGCTGAGATAACTCTGTATAAAGAAATTAATTCTGTAAAGCCTTAAGCTGTATGGCCTCAGGCAAGGAGTAAGAAGTATAGTCCATCGGATCCAATGTCATGGCCAGCAAAATGGTATTAAGCATTACATCTAGAGGTAGGGAAGTGACTGTGAAACAAGAATTAATAATAGATCTCCACTCACTGAGTAAGGGAATGATTTCAAAAGAACTCTGAAACTGGTGTGTGCTGGATTTGGCCTGTTCTCTGGTACCTGTTGTGTGTCAATAGTGGTCTTGAGAGATTAAAGCAGTGCTTTTCAGACTTTAATGTGCATGTGGGTCACTTGGAGATGTTGTAATGCAGATTTTTATTTGGTAAGTCTGAAGTGGGGCCTGAAGTTCTGCATTTCTAACGCTCCCGTAGATGTCATGGCATTGGCTCAGGAGCTGTACTTTGAGTAGAAAGAGATAAAAAGAGACCAGTAGCTGAAAGAAACAATTTATAAGGAGGCGGGGCTGAATAATTGTTATACAGTTGAGGAACTAGCTAGATTTAGTTCGGGAAACCTATGGGCGGGCAATAATGCTGGAGGATGGGTCTGCAGGGTTGGGCAGGAATCAGATTGTGAAGGGCTTAACTTCCTGAGGAGTGTTAATTTCATGCTGAAGGCTGTGGAGGAGCCAATTTAAGTGAAGAGTGCTTTCAGATTACTACTTTAGGATTAAGAGATGCATCAGTTTTTTGTTTTCCATCAGCATGAGTTCAAAGTACTGTCTCTGAGAGAGCAAGTAAGTTGTTGATACAGATCTAAACTGGAGAGAGAGGTTTGAGTATTCAGCAGTAAA
This sequence comes from Ochotona princeps, assembly GCF_030435755.1. Taxonomy (NCBI): domain Eukaryota; kingdom Metazoa; phylum Chordata; class Mammalia; order Lagomorpha; family Ochotonidae; genus Ochotona; species Ochotona princeps. Next base: position 31,461,534 of record NC_080836.1, read on the forward strand.
TGTACAGGTATTCAGTAAATTAGGCGGAATGAAGAGCAACCGAAAGATCGACCATAGCAATGGACAATTCTTACAGATTCACGACTCAGTTCTTGATTTTTGAGCAATTGGTCTCTGTCCTGTGGAGGTATCAGATGTGGATAATCCTGTCTTTATTTGTGTGTGAGTTTTTAGTAGTAGTCTATGCTTTTTTGCCCCTGGTTTTCTTACTATAGATTATGAAATGTGGTTCCTATTAGATATCAAAACAATCCTTGATGACATTTAGATGTTTTCTCATTTAATTGATATTTTTCTTTAATATTAAAAAATACTCTAATAATCACCTACTTTTAATATATATATGAAAGAATATGCATTTATATGTATTAGAAAATATATACCGGAGAAATTGCTCCCTTTGGCCAGATAACTTGCTGCTTAGGACTTCTTGTTGACATTTGTAAATCTGAAGGTTTTACTGTTCAGTGCTTTTCCAGGTTATTGATAAAAATCTTAAAATTGATGTTTATCATTTATGAAGGACTGACTGTCCATTTTTGTCTTTGGCTTATTACCTTAAGCCGATATCCAGTTGATGATCCCAAGACCCTCTCAGTGTTGTGTGTAGTGGGAGCGTGTAAGAGTGATATTGTTGAAGTTGGAGAAGGAAATTCAGGGATTGAATGTGAGTGGAGAACTATTAAGCATGATTTTGTCCAAAAGGGAAATCGTGTACAAGGTGACAGTCATTCAAAAGGAGGTGCCTTTTATTGTGTAGCTGAATGTAGAGAAAACAGAAAGCTGCGGCCTGTGTTTTGTGCTCTAGTTGAAGAGAGAAATCTATAGATAGATCAACAGTAAATGTTATAATATAGTTTATATTTAAATGCTGAGTTGCAATGAGAAACCAGCTGAATACCAGCTGAGTTACTAAGGAATCCAGGACATAGAAAATGAAGACACAGTAGCCTGGAAAGCTTCACTAAGCAAATGGAACTTCAGTGAGCCTTAAGTTAACATGTAAATAGGTGGGAAAGTGATTTAGGGAAGAAGTGGGCAGGAGAAGCAAGGGTGAGGGGAGGGGAATCAATTAAGATAGGGTGGAACAATGAGAATGCCTTGTGGAAATCAGAACTGGCATGGGAGATAACGTTGAGATGGCAAATTTGCAAGTTAAGGCTTGAATGTTCAAGCCTTTACTTGATGAAATGGTTGGGGGTGTATGAGAGGGTGTGTGGGGGTGTGAAGGTCTGTGGGGGATGTGAAGATACATGGGATATGTAAGAGGAAAATGTAGGGAGAAATGTGTGAGGTGTGTGAGAGAAGGATGTGTGGAGGGGTGAGAAAAAGTGTCTGTTTTAAAGCAAGAGAAAAAAGCCTCAGTAGAGGGAAGAAAAAAGTCTTAGGTGTAAGAAAACTCAGCATTCAGCAACAGTTCTTGGTCATAGCAGTAATTCTGTAGCATCAAATTCAGTGTTCACTTTCTTGCCTTTGATAGCCTGTGTGGTCATGTTTTAATCAAAATTTTACTTCGACTCTCAAATATATGTCTACCCCCTTTTACATGATGTCTTTGAGTAAAATATACCTTCCCAGGATGCTGAATTGAATGTGTCATTTTCTGATGTTTTCTTTGTTACAGTGTTTGCGGTTCAGAACTGAGGTCACACTTTGTGCATTTCTTTGGCCTGTCTAGCACACTGTGGGCCACCCAGGTTGAGGGTGCCATTAAATAGTGGAGATTTATGCTTCACCCTTACACCTGTAGGCTTTAAAAGCTACAAAGTAACTAGGCAGTGACTCTGTTACAGATAATTATCCTGAGTCTTCTAGTTGCAAAAACTGTTTTCCCTGATTTATCTCATTTCATTCTCCAGTTTAATCCACTGACTGGCTCCTCAAGGAGACCTGGTTTTTCCTTCTTTCCTTTTAATGAGTTTCTTTTTTCATTACTTCTCAGTACAGACTGCTCTCTGCATATGTGCCATTCTTTTCCCTGAGTACCCTTTCCCTTCTTTATCTGCTTCTTTTTATATTTCCTAAATATAGCTAGAATCTTTTTCATATACTGCTTCTATGAAGCTTTTCTAATTAATCCTTTTTATCCCTTTTAGTCTGTCTTCATATCCCTCACACATACTTTGCTTATCTGTGAATACATACATTATTTTAAATTATTTCTGACTTTTTAACGTGTTTGATGTTCAGAGTGGATGGCGGATTCCCCCAGGGTGGCAAAGACTCCTGTCCTGTATGCGTTTGCCTAGTGTTTTGCTCACTCTGAACAGTTGGGCATCGCTGTCGCCTAAAGCCCCGTGTCCTCTCCTGTGTCCCCAGCTCATGTGTGGAGACGTGTCTCCCCTCTAATGCCAGAAGTCCTCAGGGCCTAATGCTTGCTGTTTCTTATGTTATTAAACATTTGATAGGAAAGTAAATTTTTCCCTTTCTTCTGGTCAATGCTGGCTAGATGTCAATGAGTTTAGAATCTCAGGGTTGAATTTATTGTTAGATTATCTATTCTCTGAACTTGCCCCTTGCTAATCATTGTCTTTGTATTTTAATACTTAAATTTTGAGTACCTGAGGGACATATTGGTATACGTCACAAGTCAGGGTTTTATTTAGTTAAGAAAATTTACTGACTATATTGTTTAGGTGCCCCTGCATTTTTACAATCTATCTAATTACCAATATTTTGTGAAGAAAGAAGTATAAAGCAGTGCTGTCTGTCTTGGGTAAGTTCTAGCAAGCAAAAGTGTAGAACAGCTGTTCTGCCTTGTACTATCTTTTCAGTTTCCGTGGAATTGAGCAGAAATATACATTGAAAAACTCATTATATAAATATTCTAAGGACTAAGTCTCATCTTAACCATCTGGTATGATTTCATTTTAAGGGCAAACTTGCCTCCTACTTTTTGGGGTCACTAAGAGAGTTGCTTAAATTGCTATCTTCTTATTCTTCAAATTGACATTTTGTTAACTTTTTATTTTGTTTCTTCTTCCCATTTACATTGATTAGGACTTTATTCATTGGTCTTTTTCATGAGTAGGAGAAAAGCAACTTGTTGAGTGTCCACTCTTATTTGTGAAGATGGCTTGTTTCTGATGCTGGTAGTGACAGATCTGATCTCATGCCTCCCAGTTCCTTTTCCGAATTGGGTGGGAAACATGGAGCTCATGCTTTGATATTTATGTATTTTACCACAGTAAAATCTGGATGATTCTCAAACATGTCTCACCTACCAGTTTTCCCATCGAGCAATAAGAAGTTGTGCAGTATGTTTTCCATGTTAAATGTACTGTGTAAAGTCTTATTAAAAAGTAAAACATACCTCAATGTAAAAAGGTTTTTATTATCTAAGTGGAAAGTTGACTCCATGGGTAACCAAACAGGTTTTGCAGTTGATTTAAAACCCTGATAGTTTGCATTGTACTGTACTTTCTACTTAATATCATTTCCCAACAACTCTCGCTTGCTCCTTTTCCAGTCTTAAAGCATCAAATTATAATTATTTACTTTTAATGTTTTACTTATTGGCCACCACTTCAAATTCAGGAAAGTTGTCCTTGATGCATTTTGTGGATTGCATGATTAAAGGAATCTTGGTTTGACTTTTTGCTTCAACAGAAAAATCACTAGATGACTGTGGTAGGAGGAGGCTGAATCACCTGCCACTCTCCTCTGGTCACCTGGTTGAACAGGGTTTATGGCAGATGCTATTGAATGAATCTTCCTGAAAATTACAGTGGTTCTATCCCAGCCCCCGACTTAATAACATGTCTTATAACTCCTAGTACCTTTCAAGTACTGTAGAGATACAGCAACAAGAAAAGTTCCAGAAAATAATTTGCAGGTATAATAAAAGACTAGTTGTAGTCAAGTTGGGTTATGTGACTTTGAATAGCTCATTTATTTGATACCTCACTTAGATTTCTAAACTTTGGAGATATTTATGGTAGCTTGATTTTAACACATGTTTCTTGAAATGCACACATGTAACATTTTTTGTGATAAGGCATTGTTTTGCAAATTTCCAGTCAGATGAACTAATTGTTATGACTTTGTGGGGATGATTAAACAAGATGAGTAGGCATGTTCCAAAAAGGCCTCTCTCACTAAGCATCTTAATAAGGATATTGAGCCAGTTAAGGGTTGTGGAGCAACAAGAGTATTGCTTCAAAGCAAATAAGAGCAAATCATAAATTTGAGCCATAAGATGGAATTTTTGGTTTTGCAATGGTGACATTCTTAGAAGTTTGAAAAAGTTAATTTTCACACTGTTTAATACAGTATATTCAAAATAATTCAACATGTAACCTACCTCATAGTGTTATGTTTTTGTTTTTAACTAACTTCGAAATACGTTGTATGCTTTATACTTGTGATACATCTCAATTTGGGTTAGTCCTCTTCCTAAGTCAGTAGACACGCATGGCTAGTGGCCAGTTGGTAGGGCAGCTCAAGTCAAGAGAAAGCATTTGGTAGAATGTAACTGTGTTAGAAAGAAAATGGGTGAAGACTTAGGAAGAGCAGCCATTAATTTTAAAGGTAGGCTTTGTAGGAAGGATTCTGTTTAAAATGGTGTGTGTATAGTTCTAGGGAAGAGTCTGAAGCTGCTGTGCAACAGCTTTGATAAAAGGTAATGGAAACATCTGGAAGACTAGAACAGCAGATTCAGAAGTACCACAGTGAATGGGAAATGGCGGAATTTGATGACGGCTAATAGTATGCGAGAAGAGTCACTAATTGATTATTATTTTAAGAAAAACATCTTTCCCAACCAGGGGCTATTTAGCTTAGGCTGTCATTAGTTTGGTGGAGAGAGGTAGTTACTCATAATGACACCCAGGAGAAAACATTGAGATCATCAGATAAAATTGATTGCAGAGAAATAATGTCAGTAGCAGGGATTTCAGAGGGTGGTTTATGCTAATCCACTAGAGAGGAAGAGTCCCAGGTAAATCATTGATTTTTATGAAGCAAAAACCGGACAAAGTTCTTGGTGACCTAAGAGCAAATGAAAGATTATGCAAAATACTGCATATCGTAATTTATTGCTTAGGCAGTGAATAAGAGGACATTGATCACACCATGTGTGTGTAGGAAAGAGCTCAGCTTTTAACTTTAGTCCGGTCTTGACCTGATTACTTAAAGTGGTATTCATTGGCGTGTTAGAACTACCAAGCCTCATTTTTTTCATCTATAAAATGGGCAGAAACAGTATGTACTTCTTAAAATTATATGGGTTAGATATAGTAATCTTGCTGGAGTTTATAAGTGTGGGATGTCCAGAGGTAGGAACAAGTTACCCTTTACTTTCATAGATAAGTGTCATTTTTAAAGATAGAATGTATGTATGTTTTCTTTTTTGTTATTAGAATTTTTTCTTTTTTGTTATTATTTTTCATGATACATAGGTTCCATAGGCACATGATTTCCCCTCATTCTCCATCCCTCCCTCCCTCCACTGTTTTCCCCTGTGTTATTACAAAACTTCAGCAACAGCCAAAAGTCCATCATACTGTTATTTCAGTGTATTATGGCATTGTAGGTATATGTGGTAGTAGAAATCGTATCCTGTCTTTAAGATATATTTAGCAGTTCCAACTATGGGTGAGCTGTTATCCTTAAAACAATTTTCAGAGTTCAGGTTGATGTAAGCCCTTGATTTAGTAGTTGAGGGAAACCTTTCACACAATTCTTATTAGGTAAAGAAAAAAGTTTCTTATTTTGTGAATACTATTCATAGTGCAAATGAGAACAGGTGTCCATATAATGGACTAATGATTTCATCTTTGTGATACTTAGTTTGGAATTGAAGTGTTTCTCAAAGCCCTGTTTGAGGATTAAAGTAGTCACTGAGGACTGCATAAAAGTACTAGCTCTTGCGCTCTTAGACGTGCTCAGTCTCTGTTGGGAAAGCCAAGGAAGTTTTATTTATAGCTCAGGTATATATCAAGTATATTGCATTTGCATCCAATGGAAAAACCATTAGAAAGGTTGGCTAAGATTTGATTCAAGTTAAAATCTACCTATTGTATTGCAACGCTAGAGTAGGAGTTGCTGGAGATAACCATTTTTATTCCTTCACATGTTGTAGGACTGTTGTAAAGATCAAGTAAGATAGTTTTAGCTTTGTGAAGATAGGTTTAAGGGGAATATATTAAGCTTCAGACTGATATAAATTGTAGTATCTAATGGACAGTGATTCTTATGCGTAATAATTTTTGTGGTAGATGAAGTTCAGTGAATTGCATTTCTTAAGTAGTTTTTGGCTCCAGATTTTTTTGTATTCAGTATTGCAATTTGTTTTTATCTTGCCTATCTCCATTCACATTTTTTGCTTTTTTTTTTTATTTTATTTTATTTTTTTTTTTTTAAAGATTTATTTTTATTACAAAGTCAGATATACTGAGAGGAGGAGAGACAGAGAGGAAGTGGAGCTGCCGGGATTAGAACCAGCGGCCATATGGGATCAAGGCGAGGATCCCAGCCACTAGGCCACGCTGCCGAGCCCACATTTTTTGCTTTTATTAGTTGCATGGCAGCTAAACAGGATTATAGACTGTCAAACCAGATGAAAACAGTCAGCCCTTCACAGCCACAAATGGGTTCTACATCTTTAGATTCCAACTAGTCATGGATTGAAATATTAAAAAAAAAGTTTCTAGATGTGCAAGTCTTTTTCTTTATTCCTAAAACAATACAGCATAATTAGCATTTCAATTGAAGTTACACTTTATAAGATGCAAGTAGTCTAGAGATGAGTTAAAATGTGTGGGATGTTTTTTAGATCATTTTACAAACACTTAATCATTCTATTTACTTTAAAAGTCTTTAAGCCTTTTTAAAATTTATTTTTTAAGGGCAGAGAGAGAGAGAAAAATATATATATTTTCCTTGACCAGTTCACTCCAAATGGCCACAACTGCTAGGGCTGGGCAGGCTGAAGCAGGGAACCCCGAACTCCCAAATGAGTGGCAGGGACCCAAGTATTCTAGCTGTCATTTGCTGCCTTCTAGCGTGGGCATCAGCATAAGTTGAATTGGAAATGGAACCAGGATTTGAATGTAAGCATCCTGATGTGGGATATGGTCATCCCAAGAATCACTTAACAGCTGAGTCAATTGGCTGAGCATCTGCAAATGTAGGTATTTTGGAACCAGTTCTCTGAGGTTCTTTAAGGACAGCTATATGTAATTTTGAATACAAGCTAATATCTGGTCTAATTTTTAAGGTTTATCATCCTCCTTCAGTACTCGTTTTCCATTGGTTAATCCCTGTCGCCCTCAACAAACAGAATTACCAACTCAGAGCCAACATCCCACCCAATTATTAAATTATTTTTCTGGAGACAAAATATAATCCTCCCATTTACTCCATTTCCAAAGAGAAAAGACTATTTATATCTACTCATGTGTTATGATGTGTTTCATGCTCAAAACACTTTCATGTAATTCCTACATATAAATTAGTATAGTCCTTTTGTATTTCTCACTGGAAATGGCCAGGAGTGGAGGGGGTTGGTGAGAAGCAACCCATGACATGTGCAGTCCTGAACAAACAATAAAACTTCCAGAGAATTTGATAAAAGGTGTGGAATGGGCCTCCAAATCAGCATTTTGATGATTTTGAACAGAGAAAGTTCAGGACCTACACTTTGGAAAAGCACATCTGTTTCTTGTTGCTTCCAGAAACATGAATTGTTAAGTACTGAAAGTGACTATTTTGTAAATTGGGAATGTTAGGTCTCCAGCTTGAAAATGGCTCTATAAGTGTGCATCAGACCTCCATAGGTGCTTGTGTGTTTTCCATAGAAAGTCAAGCTGATACGAAGACATGTCAGATGAAGTGACAGAGTTGCTTTTGGCAAATCATAGCTGACAAAACATTTTTATCAAATGGAAAAGGAGAAGAGGTGGCTGGCTCTCAGTGTGTTCTGCTTAGTCTTCCCTTTTAGGTTCGTTTTAGGACCTAGAAACCCCTCATCCCTTTAGAGAAAATTTAAGATTATGTTGTAGGCAAATAGGTTGACAGAAGAGGCGTACACAGGCATTGTCTTGTGTCCTTGTGAAGGAAAACTGTTGAGCTTTATTGTGTGCCTGGTACTGTTTGCCTGTAAGCATCTGTGTGGCACTGGTGCTCACCTTGTAAAGGATGGAACGATATTGTCCTTACCTTCACTCCTGTTGACAGGTCTTTTGGTTGTTGCTGTTTTTTTTTTTTTTTTTTTAAACTGTTTCTCATTCAGTTTAGTTATCTCCGTTCTTCCTGTGATTTTTCCTAATTTTTTTCAACTTTCTGCTTTTTTGTATAGTGAAATTACCAGCTGAATAAAATAGTGTTTAAAATAATATTTTTCCAAAGTAAGCACCCCCCTCCACCACCAAAAAGCCCTTGGTTTGATAAAACTAATTTTCTTTATACCAGTGCTGTTCCCTTTTCTCCTAGATATATGCATGTCAGACCTTCTGTTAAGTGTTAGGTATAGCCAGCCATAAGTTGCTTATTTCTATTTAAAAAATGCTGATATTGAAGGCTGAAGACTTTGTGTACTTAGGGACATGATTGTCACCTGTTATCACAGTTACTGTCTTCATCAGATTTATGAGATTTTAATAAGCTGTAGAATGCCAAATTCCTTTTGGGCTCTAGCTTTTATTGCCTTTGTTCCCGCCTCTTTGTTTTTAAAAAGCAAAGCTTGTTTTTGCTGGTATAAGTGATCAACGGGAAGAGGGTGTGTGACTGCCATTAGGAGTTGGTCTTCAGCCTTTGTGGAAGGCCAGGGATTAATACTTACCTGGCGGTGGGGATGCCGTGATATGAAGGCCATCGGTTAGAATTGTTGAACCAAATTGCCTGTCAGCCAGCTGCTTGACTGGGAACAGCTCTGATGGACGCAATTGTTTTTGTCCTGGTCCTTTCCACAGGGTTGGTCTCCATCCCTTGCTTCTCTCCAACCTCTTGAGTGCACCAGTACTTGTGTGAGAGTGAAGAAGGGTAGGAGCATTACTATTAAGCTGCTGTGTCTGAAGTCTTTCTCCTACACACATGGATTATTCTAGACATCTATGCTGAGGGTGGATTTGAAGCTTTACTTAGTTTACTTAGTTTCCTGCATTGTGAAAGTAACTTTTAATTTGGAGTAAAGTCCCGTATTATTTGAAATTCTTTGAATTTTTCTTCTTACCAGTGGCCTAGTAGTAGGAATATTTTTCCTCTGGTTCAAATGAATATTTCATACATACAAGATTGGCAGTGTCCCAGATAATTGTTATAGCTCCACAGAATTTTTTTTTTCTTTTAGAATGACAAATGTAAACATTTCTGTGTGGGAAGATGTGAAAGAAATGATGGGATGCTGTGCAAGATTGGCTAACAAAAGTCACAAATCCCTGCTCAAGACACATATTACATTAGAAAACAGGCTGGGTGCCTGGTCCAGTGGCACGCATCCTGACTTTGGACCCCTGGGCAGGTGTAGTATTGTGCAGTTGGACAGAACATAAGAAGGGCATAGTAGTTTGTTAACTCTAGTCCATTATTGGGTTTAAACAAGTTTGCTTTTACTACTCATTTCTATTTTTCCAAGGTTTTCAAATATCTGAAAACAAAACATTTTCCTCTCTCTTAGCTTAGTAAACAGGAATCTTCCTGGTTTTCTTTTTGTATAGATGATAGCATGATAGAAAATAGAAAAGTTATTCAGACACAAAGTAAAATGTCAGGTGATTTATGTTGAAGTAAATGTCACATTTCAAATCAAAGTTGTGTCAATGAAGTTAATAATTGTGAACTCCAACGTGAGTGCTAAAAGCTTACATGAAAGCTCTTTAAAGGAGGCTGCTGTGTGGACTGTGCTTTCTTACATAGACTATGCTAGGGATCTGTAATTGTTAGTTACATTTGTCATTTAAAAATTATTCTGAGGATTATATTTCTTTAAGGTATGGAGATGCATGAATAAGAAAAGATGCTATTGTAGGGTTCAGTGGTCTTGGGCAAGTAAGAGAGCAAATCATCCCTTGAAAACTTACTAATACAATCAGATTTTGTTCTTAGTGGTTTAAGAACTGTTTGCAAGTTAAAAATGATATTCCGCAGCTTTTTTCCCTCATATCATAAACCAATCACTTTTTAGCTTTGTTTTAGTTGATTTTATGCAGCTGTACTAGGCTGGGTAATGTATAAAGAACAGAAATTTGTTCCCCTGCGAGTCAGGAGGCTGGAAAGCCCAAGGTGAAGGTACAAACAGCTGATTTGGGTCTTGGGTCCTCACATGGTAGAGGGCAGGAGAGAGGAAGTGCTGCTTCGGAAAGCCCTGTCTGTAATAGCAGCCATTCATGACCTGGTCATCTAGGCCTCACCTGTCAGTACTGCGAAATTGGCAGTTCTGTTTCAACAGGTTTTGTGAAAGACAGATGTTTCAACCATAGCGAAACTTTTCACACCTTTTCTCAATGTTTTACTCCATTGTGTTGTCACACTTAATAAAAAGGAAGTGGGAGAGTTTGTCTTCAGAGAATCAAGTTCATTTGTTAGATGAGTTGAGGCTAAGGAGGAGCCAAATTGTAGAAAGCCTCAAAAGATTTGTTAGCAAGTTTGATTTTTAAAGCTAAGCACAGTGGGAAACTTTGAATGTCTTTTTGAGTTGGGAGTGACTCTATTTTGTTTGCTTTAATTAGGGATTTGTCTGACTTGTAGATAACAAGCTGATTGGATGGGATAAAGTAAGCACTGGGAAACCAGTTAAAGCGTCCATTTACTGTTAGCAGTCTGGGAAGAGAAAGAGGTGACTTAAGTAATAACTTTATCTTTCTATTCTAATGACACCTACTTCCTTTTAAAAACTAGCTTATATTTTCTGATTTTGTTGCTCGTGACTTTAATTTTTTAATCTGAATCTGTTCATTTTGGTTTCAATTATCTATACAACTTTATCTGACAGGCTTGATTTTTATTGTTTTATTAAGTACTAGTATAAACCGGTGTTTTCTTTATGGCTGGTATGTATGATTTTATAGTGTTTATTTACTTTTTAAGGTGTCCTTGCTCTCTACCAGTAAGGCGTTGATATGGCTGCTGCTTGGTTACTGTCAGGCTGTGGCAGCTGGTAGTCATTTCCCTATGGTGATTTAGGATATCTCACTTAGTTTTTATATTTTTATTACTATTTTACCTGCTAAATGCGGTTCTAGTATAAAAGTTGGCTTTTCCTGATTTTTTTTTTTTAACTACATTGATGATAAGTTCTTGGACTTCCCTGGGCTGGTGTGATGTGCTTATCATTGTTGCCTTCCTAATTCACAGAGAACTTTAGAATAGGCTTTCATGGAGGTTCAGGAGGTTCAGACCTACTTGAAGATTTTGTTAGCTTCTCTCTTATCTCCTGTGTTTTGTTTTGGAAATCATATTTTTTTTCATCTTTTCCCCCCCTCTTTCCCTGATTGTAGGTTAGAGATTTGAGGTTATAGCTTGAAATTATTATTTTGTTGTTGTTGTTGTTGTTGTTATTTCTGTTTAGAACTTGGGTGTTGAAGTACTGGCCACGTCGTACATCAACGGTCTATACAGCTAGGGGTGGGTGTGGTGAAAGGGAAAAGTATTGGACTCTTTTTTTTTTTTTTTTTTTGCTCTGTTCTGGTTATTGAAGAGCTCTCTGCTGTAATGTTAAGAAGCCTACTTACATTGATTAAAAAGTGTAGGTAGATTTTACATCTGCTTAAGAAAGCAAATTTCTTTAAGGATCACCTTCCCTTTTTAAATGATCAAAAAGGCACAGGAGTTTTAAGGTATGGAAATTTGTTAGCCTTTCTTGGCCTATTGTAGCAAAGCAGTCTTGAATGTGGTCCCAAGTGGCATTCACTTGAATACTACATGCAGAGTACGCATGATTTGTGCTTTTCCTGGGTCCTGGTACTTTGTACATACTTTTTGTACTTAGCACAGTGGGGTTCTTTGGTTGCTAATGATGAAGTCAGTGTTTTGTTGTGGGCTACAAACCAAATAATACAAACTTGAAGAAGTGTGTTTTTGCCCACCCAGATGTCAGCTTATTCCTTCAGAGTATGGGTAGTTGGTTACCTTTGAAGATGTTAGCCCTGTAACCAAATGCCTTTATATGGTTTCTGTGTTTTTAAAAATTTTTTTTTGTTATTTTAGGCTTTTGTTTTTTGAGCAAACCTAATGAATGTCTTTTTATTTAGTAATTGAATGAAGTTTGGTATTTTTTATTGCACAAACCTTAATGTGGAACACCTGTATTTAGAGAAGAGCTTAAGGAATGAACTTTAAAAATTTTGTTAATAGAAACGTACTTTTCTGTATTGACCTGGAGTTACAAATTTCATATAAGCAAATTTGAGGGCTGGCACAATGGCCTAGCAAGCTAAACCTCAGCCTGTGGTGCCAGCATCTTGTCTGGGCACCATTTCGAGTTCTGGCTCCTCCAATTCTGATCCAACTCCTTGATAATAGCTGGGAAAGTTAAGGAGGCGGGCCCGAGTCCTTGGTCCCTGTCCCCATGTGGGAAAGTATGTAACACACAAAAGTGATAAATAAGTTTTGATTTGTTTATTTAATACTTCGTTTTAGTTAAAGCAACATAATTTCCAGTATGAAAAAAAGATGTTGGTGATTTCTAAAAATAGAGATAGTTCAGGGGTTCAGTGCTATAGCTAAATCCTCACCTTGCAAGCACGGGATCCAATATGGGCTCCAATTTATGTCCCAGCTGCTCCACTTCCTTTCCAGCTCCCTGCTTGTGCCTGGTAAAGCAGTAGAGGACAGCCCAAAGCCTTGGAACCCCTACACCCACATGAGAGACCTGGAGAAAGCTTCTGTTTCTTGGCTTTGGATCAGCTCAGCTCTGGCTGTTGTGGCCATTTGGGAAGTGAACCAGTGATGGATGATCTTTCTCAGTCTCTCCGTTTCTCTGTAAATCTATAAATAAATCTTTTAAAATAAATAAGCAAACAAAGAAATAAATCTTTAAAAGAAAATAGGGATAGTTTAGTGATTCTGTTAGTTGGTAACTAATACCCTGGTGACTTATCAGCTTGCATTTTTAACTGTAATATAGTGATATTGCTATTTAATTTTCTACCATGGCTATTTTAAACTATGAAATTGCTTTGATGAAATTATTTGCATCCTTCCCGCGTGTAAGTTTTTTGCTAGACATTGCTAGTTCCTCAAGGATGCTGTTTCACATAGTAGGAAGCAAAAGTGATTCATTTATACTCTTTATATGTTGGAGATTGATGATTGACTAAAAAAAGCTGGCCCATATCTTCTTCAGCAAATAAAACACTAAAATCTCTAATGAGGGTAATTTTTTTTGTCCAGTTAAAATGAAACTTGTAAGTTGTTTTCAGAAGACCCTCGTGTGTGTGTGTGTGTGTGTGTTTCCTTCATCTGTTAGGAGCTTTGTTCTGATTTTAGTAGTTTACCTTTCATCTCCTACTCTTCTATATTTTATGTGTAATTTTTTTACTTTTGCATTTTAAAAAAAACGGCTCATTATTCTAATAGATGCATTGATTGGCCTCTTGCCATAGTTTCAGTGATCTACCGCACTCACTCTCCCATTCCTGGCCCTCCAAAGATGAACATCTAACAACAGAAATCTCCTTTGCACAGTCTTGGCAAAACTTGTATCTACCTGTACCTGTTTTGATGTAAAATGTCTTTTGAATGAGTGCCAGAGAACTGTGTAGAACAATTTTAATCTTAAGGTCTGGGCGTTTATAGATACCTCACACGTTTTTGTGGCTGTAGGCAAAACCAGTTTTCTCCTGTGCCTTATCTTTGAAGATACCTAACTTCTCCTGGACAGCCTATTTTTCATGACAGTGAGAGTAACTATTAGGAAGAGAGCCACATAAAAACAGGATGAATATGTGAAGAAGCCATATGGTTTTGTCAGGAGGTGAAAGAAAGATCATCATTTACAAATAGCCACTCAGCCTAATATAGCTAATAACTTTTGCCTCTTATTATGCTCAGAGAGAGGAAATAAGGGATTATGGTAAGCAAAAATTAATCTCTGTATTTTAATTTGCCAATGCTTTTGAAACCTGTGGCCTATAATCAGCATGTATATTATAGACCATACTGGATTTTACTCAGTATGGCTTCCTAAATTTCTTTCCATTTCCAAACAGCTCACTGTTTCTGATAAATCTTGAAAATATCACTTAAACTCTTTTCGACATTTTGTTTAAAGATTTATTTCTTATTTTAAAGCCAGATTTACAGAGCAAAGGAGAGACAGAAACAGAAAGATCTTCCATCTGCTGGTTCATTCCCCAGATATGCTGCAATGGCCAAAGCTAAGCCAATCTGAATTCTGGAGCTAGTAATTTCTTCCAGGTCTCCCATATAGATGCTGGTGCCAAAGGACTTAGTCCATTTTCTGCTGCCTTCCCAGGCCATAAGTAGTGAGCTGGGTCAGCAGTGGAGCAGCGGGGGCACAAACCAGTGAGCATCTGGGATGTTGGGGCTGTAGGTAGAGGATTACTGTGTAATGCCACAGTGCTGCCCCCACTGTGTTCTTTTAATGTTTTCCAAATCTATTCTGATGTGATCCAATACTAGAGAATATAGCATCTTGGGGTGGACGTGATAGCCTAGTGGCTAAATCTTCACCTTGCATGCCCAGGATCCCATATGAGCGTCGGTTTGTGTCACTGCTGCTCCACTTCCATTCAAGCTCCTTGCTTGTAGCCTAGAAAAGCAATGGAGGATGACCCAAAGTCTTGGGACCCTGTACCCACGTGGGAGACCCAGAAGAAACTCCTGGCTCTTGACTTCAGATCAGCTCAGCTGGCTGTTGTGGCCACTTGGAAAGTGAACCAGCAGATGGAAGATCTTTCTTTATCTCCTTCCGTCTGTATATCTGCCTTTCCAATTAAAAAAAAAAAAAAAACTTAAAAAAAGAATGCAACATTTTTGGGACCAGTATTGTGGTATAGTGAGTAAAGCTTCCACCTGTGATGCTACCATTTTAAATAGGTGCTAGTTTGAGTCCTGCTGCTCCACTTTTGGTTCAACTCCCATGTTCCCTTTCTTTTTTCTCTCTCTCTTTTTAACTCTGCCTTTCAAATAAAAAATGCTTAGAAAATCTGACACTTCTGTCCACTGAGGGCAGTTTGTCAGTGTGATACTTTCTTCATCTCCTTCTCTGCCTCTCCTACTCTGGTCCCATTGCTGCCGTCAGCCTTTTTCTTTCCTTACCATTCTAGGCTTTGAGGACAAGGGAGGTGACCAACAGCCTAACTAGATTAGATGTTACTCAGTGGCCAAAAGTTATACTTGGATATTGTGTTCTAAAAATAGCCTTAAAATGATAACTTTAAAAAATATTACAAATAGTTTATTGCAATAGATTATTTGTTTTAGAGAAATTTTTAGTGACTTGGATGAGTAGCAAGATAGTGTTTAACGTGAATGAGAAGTTTGAATAAAATTGCTTTGTGCTTAGTATTCATACAATCAATAAAAATAAGTATACATTGGATCGTCATGTAAGTATACAGTCATGTGTTACATGACACAGACTCTATATACAAGGGTATATGCCAAGTGCACTGGGCGGTATTTGTGCAAGGTTAAAATCACTGGACACTTTTCTCAGAACACAGCCCTGTCGTTCAGTGATACATAACTGTTTAAAAGGTTTATATATTGCAACTTGGTCAGAATTTAAAAAAATCTTACTGAAGAAAATTGATGGATCCCTCACGTAGAGTATTGCCTGTAACTCATTCATTTGTAATAGCTCGTAGGTTTCTGGGTAGTTGGAATACCATGCAGCAATCTAGATTTTCTGCCAAAGTTGAGTTTATTATTATCAGAACTTATTAATTAATTTAGAGGACAAAGTTGTTTGTGGGAGGTGCAAGTGTGGGGAAAGCATTCAGTTGCAGAACTACTTCTACTGTCATTTTATTCTCTCTGTCTTATTGATAGTCTCAAGCATCATTATTTTTCCAGTAAGTGACTCTCAGATTTTGAAATTGCCGAAACAAGTCTTTTTGCTTTTTTCATTGTTTATTGTTCGTTACATACCTAAGAATATTGTGAGGTGATAGATTCATCGCACGTCTTTGTCAGCTAATCGGAAAAATGTAAAGTGACTCAGAATTGTGAGGCATCCTTTAATTTCATTGATCAGTTTAGTAGTTGATGTGTTCGTTTTTTTAGAAGCATAATGTTTAATTTTTCAACAATCTTATTTAAAACAAAAATACTGTTTCTTACAGTTCTGATTAGAGAAACAGATTGATTCTAGATTTTGATTATAGCTCAGATTTTTTACTCAGAACAATTTTGATCATAAAGCAATTATTTTTTATTCTTTTTTCAAGGGAACAATAGAGCCACAGCATTAGCAAAGAATGAATTAACTTTGAAGTTTCGCATGTTTGAACCATGAGATTTGACTCGGAGTAATGATGGTCGCTTGTAATAAGCTTGTTCCTTCTGCATCATCTTCATTCCAACCTAAAATTAGTAATTACTACAGCCAGATTATTGAATTGCTTTCCTAATGTTACTGCAAGGTAAATGTGGAATATGTGGAGTGTCACTTGTGCACCATGTGGTAAGGAACATTTAGAAATAAATTCAACACTGCAATGCTTAAAAGCAAATTTCAGGGACCAGCTCCACATATCACATATACAAGGAAGCACTAGATTTATTTTAGATACGCATAAATATCTCCACTTACTAAAACACATCAATTCAACAGAAAGTCTGGAATTGTGATAATGTTCCCAGCTCATTTTTATTACATTGAGTATCAGTCACTTCCTCCTTCCCGTTGATGTGTTTTTATTCAGCTGTTTTTTCACTGTGTTTTTGCGTTTTAACATTCATTAAGTACTGTTTATGTTTGCAGCACAAATAAAACTGATCATCTTAAACCTAATGTTGTTATTTTGGGGAATATTTGTATTGCATTTATTTGATTCAGAGCTGCAGATTATGTATGTATGCTTCATAATGCTAGTGATCAGATGTTTCCACAGAACCCAACCACCACTGCCTGTATTTCCCCAGGAGACAAATGAGATCTAAGAGGGAAATTATTGAAAATGTTACTAGAGAATGTAACATATGCAAGAGTTATGAAAGAATTTGTTGGTTTCAAATTAAGCTAGATTCAGAGATTGTGTGGTTGACTATTTATTTGTTACTTAATTCACCAAATATTGAGTGCTTTCTGAGTTTTAAGCATTATGCTAGATATTAGTGATTGAAGTGTGACTAAAATACATTTGTCAGCAAGAAACTGACAGTGTCATGCAGGGCATGCCAGTCAGTCTATTGTCACCTGTTATCTTTGTGTACATGAATAGATATCAAATCAGTCCTTTGCTACTTGCTCAGTCTCTTGTGGGTACAGCAGGTATTAATTGCTTTTTTGAATTTAATTGAAAAGTCAACATTGTGTATATTTGACATAAATAATAATATGTTTTGAAGTATATATGTATCTTACATACATGTTTTTTGGTGAGAACATTTAATTACATTTTCACATGTATAAAGACATATATAGGTATTCCAAAGGGTGAGTGGGAAATGGACCTAAAAGTGTTGTTGCAGAATCGGTTCTGTTGGTGCTTATGTTGTGGACATGTGCTGATTTGAGTCTTGTCTGCTCCACATTGATCCAGCTCCTTACTAAAATATGCCTGGGAAAATAGCAGGTGCTGTCTCAAGTACTTGAGCCTTGGATACCTGGATTAAGTTCCTGGTTCCAGGCTTCAGCCTGTCCCACACCTGATTGTCGTATCCATTTGAGAAGTGAACCAGCAGATGTAAGATCTCTTTTTGTCTATGCCTCTCTATCATACAGGCTTTCAAATAAATATAATCTTTTTTCCCTAAATATTGTTTGGTGCAAAAAGAGTCTCACACCTATGCTTATAACAGCTCTTCAGAAAGTTGATGGTAAAGGCAAAGCATGAAAAAGATGTTGATTTCAAAAATTTTTACACATAACAAACTTGTCTTTTAATTTGCTCCTATGAACTTAAAAAAAAAATGTATTTGAAAGAGCAAGAGCAAATCTTCCATTGGTGGTTCATTCCCCAGTTACCCATTAGCAGCCAAGGCTGGGCCATACCAAGGCCAGCTTCATGGGTAGCTGGGACCCAAGTTCATTAGCCATCACCTGCTGCCTCCCATGGCATGCATTAGCAGGAAGCTGGGGTTGGTAGCAGAGTAGCTGTGACCAAAGCCAGGTACTGTGATATTGTGATGGGGGTATCTCAAGTGATGACTTAAGCACTATACCATCTCCCTACCCCTCTGTGAACGTTTTGAGGTACCCTGGTATAGACAACTAGTTAGCAGCAATGAGTATACTTACTGTGGGGGCAGGTGTTCAGCCTAGTGGTGAAGCTACCAGTTTAGATTAGAGTGCTTGGATGCGATTCATTTCTGGCTTCCTGGTAAGGCAGACTCTCCTAAACAACATTAGTGATTTACTTTATTGAGTTCTTGCCAGATGACATTCCTGGTTCCTGGCATTGACCTTGGCCCAGCCCTGGCCATTACAGGGATTTGGGGAGTGAGTAGGCAGATGGGAGCTCCCTGTGTCTCTCAGTCAAAAAGAAATGACACTTTAAAAAATTATATTATTTTATGTGATGTAAGTTTTCAAGTAATGAGAACTGGGAGAAGGAGGAAATCTGATAAAAGGGTTTTTAGGGTTTTGCTTGTACTTTGGGAGAGCTTGACACTTGTCCCATACATGTACATACTGTTTATTTTGGAAGGTGTTTTCAAGGAATATAACACGGGAGTGGATGCTCAGGATGTATTTACTTGATTCATGTCTTAGTTGCTTCAGCTCCATTTTTAAAGACTTCTATTTGTTTGAAAGAGGGGGCAACAGAAAGGTCTTTGATGTGCTGATTCACTCCCCAAATGGCCACAATGGCTGGGTCTGGTCCAGGATAAAGCCAAAATCCAGGAACTCAGCCTGGGTCTTTTGTGTGTAACAGGGACTCAAACACTTGGACCATCTTCTGCTTCTTTCCCAGGTGCATTAGCAGGGAGCTGGATTGGAAGTGGAGCAGCTGGGAAAGGAACCGATGCCCGTATGGAATGACAGTGTCACAGGAGATAGCACTGCTTCTATCCACCATTTTTTAAAAAGCTGGTTGCCTTCGATTGAATTTGCTTTTGCTTATTTATCAGAAATCAGTTGGGCTGACTCATGTGAATCCGTTTCATAATTCTTTATTAGGTTTACTGACTTTTGAGTGTCTTTACTAGCGTGCTGGTGACTGCAGCTACATTTTAAGCTTAACATCAGGAAAATGAGAGTGATGTCTCGCTTTATTCTCTCTGAATTTTTTTCTTTTTCTTGAAAATCTTGATCTTGTTTGTATCAGCAAAGAAATTTGCTGATATTTTGATATGAACCTAACCAAACCTATTTACCAATTTAGGGGATCATTGATATCTTTTTCATTTCTAATATTAAATTTTTGGGCCCAGCATGGTAGCCTAGTGACTAAATCCTCGCCTTGCATGCACCAGGATCTCATATGGGTGCTGGTTCCAATCCCACATGTTCCACTTCCCTTCCAGCTCCCTGCTTGTGGCTTGGGAAAGCGGTTGAGGACATCCCAAAGCCTTGGGACCCTGCACTAGTGGCAGACTCATAAGAAGCTTCTGGCTCTTGGCTTCAGATCAGTTCAGCTCGGCTGTTGCAGCCACTTGGGAAGTGGACCAATGGATGAATGATTTTTCTGTCTCTCCTTCTCTCAGTAAATCTGCCTTTCCAATAAGAATGCATAAATCTCTTAAAAAAAGATTTAATTTTTATGTGAGAGACAAGGGGACACACACACAGAGCTGGGATCCAGGAACAGTTTCTTGGGCATCCGTGTGGGTGCAGGGGCCCAAGCACTTGTGCCATCCTCTGCTGTTTTTTCAGGCCATTGACAGGGAGCTGAATTTGAAGTATAGAATCCAGGACTTGAACCTGCCCCCATGTGGGATGCTGGCATTGCAGGCTGACTTTTAATGTGCTATGCCACAGCTCTGACCCTGAGAATGGACTTCTTTATTATATGTTGTCTTCCAGTCCATTAAATGGCATGTCTCTCAGAATATTTAGGCTTTAGAATTCCTACTCAGAATTTTGTAATCTTCATAATATGGATCCTGCATGTGTATATTAGGGTGTTATATATTTGGGACAATTGTAACTGATGTAAATTCCAGTTTATATGTAACTGATGGTATAAATTCCAGTGTCATTTGTTTATTGTCAGCAAATACAAATGCAGTTGAGTTTTGTGTGTTCATTTCTAAAAAATAATTATTGGAAAGTATTAGTTTATCTTTTTGTGTGTATTACATGAGATGAATATAAGATGCTGATGTTTCTCTCCCTCCTGTTCTACAAAATCTTTTCCATAAAAATTCTGAAAATTCTTTTTAGTATAGTGCTCCAGGTAGACACTGTACATAAGTTGACACCAAAATGAAACCTCTTTGGCGCTTCTATTCTAGGCAAAGTTCAGTTTTGTTACAGGTTTTGTTTGTTTACAGGCTGTTGTGGTGCTTCAGTGGACTCTTCTTTTCCAAGTTGAACATGATTTTCAAACATGAATTAAATGGATGTTAATTTGCAAGATTCCCTTGCCCAGTGATATATAACCAAAAGAAAAAGTCAACTTAGCCAGATTGTTGGAAATGACACTGTTGTTTCAACATGGGCATGGCAGGCCACGTGTGTAAGCTGTGGGGCCAGAACTGACTGTGTTAGTCTTTATTGTGTTGGTATTCCATTGTACCTGAGTGTGGGTCATGTATACAGAAAAGAAGTTTACTTAGTTCACAGATGGAAGGATTTAAGAATGTGATGCTGGCATCTCCTTGGTTCTGGTCAGAGCCTCATTGCAGAGGGTGTCACAGTGGTAGAGAATGAACTCAGCTGAGTACCAGTCCATTCTTGGGGAGAAATTCTAATCTGTAATACTTGCATTAATTGCTTCATGAGGATGGAACTTGACCTAATC
This sequence comes from Ochotona princeps, assembly GCF_030435755.1. NCBI lineage: Eukaryota > Metazoa > Chordata > Mammalia > Lagomorpha > Ochotonidae > Ochotona > Ochotona princeps. The sequence goes on from NC_080836.1 coordinate 31,482,569, forward strand.
ATTTCCCCCAGGCCCTACTTCTTAGTGGTCTGCTAATACAATCCTGCCATACTTGGGATCATACTGTACAGTATTTGAACTTTGGGTAACAAATACAACAGAAACTCTAAGCCTAGATCTAAGAGTGATATTTGTATTTTTCAACAGGTAAAATTTTTCAAGAACCGTAGCATGGGTATAAGATGTATAAGTTGTACGAAGTTCAATTTTTGGTGTCCATTATTAAAATTTTATTGAAATATAATCATGCTTATTTATCCATTCCCTATCTGTGCATGCTTTTGTGTTACAATAGAAGAGTTGGGGAATTGCAACAGACTGTCGCTTACAACGCCTACAAAATTTGCAGTCTGGTCTTAAGGAGAGGAAAGCTTGCCATCCCTGTTTTAAAATTACAATAGGGGAAATGAGTGGTTGCTTTTGGGTTTATTAATAAAGGGAGAGGAAACAGTTTGCTTGTAATTTGAACAGGTTTCTAAAAAGGAAAAATTTGGACAGTGTTGCATACAGATAGTTTTAGGAATACAGTTGATGTGGAGTCAACTATCACAATATAGTTGACATCATGACCAGCATGCTTTTTGTATATTATTTCATTCTGTTTCTTCCAGAGCTGGGAGAGACTTCATGGCAACATTACCGGTCACAGACACCAATACCTAACAGTTAGGTCTGCTAGTGGAACAGTTGTTCTCAGACTTTTATAAGCTCTAAGATTTTAGAACCTAGAAGAGCTTTATTTTTCCTTATGTGGGTTGTAGCTGTTAATATTTGTGTTAGAAATGAAGACAGAACATTTAAAATATTAATTTGTGTTATAATAGCAACAACAAATCCATTGTATGTAGTAAACCAGATTTTTGTGAAGAAATATTTTCCAAAATGAAATGAGTGAAATGTTTACAAGATCTCTTCAATGAATATTTTTGTAGAAGATAGCTAGATTCTGCATCCTCTTCGCAATGTAGTTGGATATGGGTGAACGGATTTCAAAATATTTTTGCAATGAAGTGTTTGTTTTCAAATTTTATTTGTCTACAAACTTTTTAAAGTACCTTGTGCAGTCATATAAAACCAGCTCAACTTGTGTGGAATATTTTCATCATCTCAAAAAATTCCTCATACTAATTTGTATTTACTTCTCTTCCCATCACCCCCAGCTTCTGGCAACATCTGATGTTTCTGTATCTGCAGTTTTGCCTTTTCCAGGATTGTATAAATGCAATCATCAGTGTATCAACATTTGACTCTCTTTTTCACTTAATAGGTTTGAGATACATCCGTGTTGTTGGAAGTCTCGGTACTTCATGCTTTTTTAGTGCGTGGATGTTTGCTTATCCATTCATCAGTAATGGACAATGGGTTGTTTCTAATTTGGGGATTAATAAATAAGGCCACTGTAAATATCTTTGTGCAGATTTTTGCATGGACCTATGGTTTCATTTCTTTATTGAATATCTAGAAATGTGAACGCTGAGTAGTATGTCAGGTCTACATTTAACTATAACAAACTGACTCTTTTTAGGTAGCTGGATGTTCTGCATCCCCACCACCAAAGAATGGAAGTGTGTTTGAATTTTTAACAATGCTTGATATCATTTGTAATTTGCTTCTCTTTTTTAAAATTTATTTCATTTTATTTGAAAGAATTGGGGGAGGGAGGGAAGGAGAGAGGGAGGCATAGATATGGATAGAAAGAGATTCTCCATCTGCTAATTTGCTCCTCAAATGCCCGTACCAGCCAGGATTTGGCTAGGCTGAAGCCGCAACCTAGGAACTCAGTCTGAGTTTCCCATGTGGGTGGCAGGTGTGACAGGGATCCAGGTGCTAGAGCCATTAGCTGATGCCTTCCAGGGTGTGAGTCACCAGTCTTGTTGGATCAATAGTAGAGTAGGTGGAATTCAAATTGGGCACTCCAGGATGTGATTAGGCAGTTTACTCATGGTGCCAAACACCAGACCACTGTTAGACATTCTAACAAGTATTTTGTTTTAGTTTTAGTTTGTATTTCCCTAATGGTTGATGATGATGAGCAGCTTTGTTTTAAAAGATGGATTTATTTATTTGAAAGGCAGAGATGCACACAGAGAGAGGAAAAGATAGAGATCTTCCATCTGCTGGTTCAGTCTCCAAATGGCCACAACAGTAAGACCTGGGCCAAACCAAAGCCAGGAGCTAGGACCTGCTTCTGCATCTTCTATGTGGGTGTAGGGACCCAATTATTAGTCCATCTTTTGCTTTCCTAGGCACCTTTAAAGCAGGGAGCTAGATTGGAAGTGGAACAATTAGGCCAAAAGGGATACTGGTGTCTCAAGTACCAACTTAACCCATTAGAGCACAGTGCTTTCCCCAAGTAACTTTCCTGAGATTTATTTATGTATTTGAAAGGCAGAGTTACAGAGAGACAAATGGAGAGAAATCTTCATCTGGTGGTTCATTGCCCAAATGGCTGCAAAAGCCAGGGTTGGGTGAGGGCAAAGCCAGGAGCCAGGAACTCCATCAAGTCTTCCACATGGAGGTAACAGCCCAAGCACTTGGACTGTCTTTCATTGCTTACCAAGTGCATGCATAGGCAGCTGGAACAGAAGTGGAGCTGTGGGAGCTGAAAAACTGAATCTGTATCTGCATGGGATGCCAGTATTGAAAGTAGCGACTTAGACCGCTGTGCCACAACAGTAACTGCCCTCCAATATCCCGCCCCCAACTCCCTGATAGCTCTTCATGTAGAATTTTTTTGTTCTTAGCTCTGCTTCAGCAAAACATCTATTTGAATCTTCTCCCCATTAAAAATGTTTGATAAATGGGCCCGGCACGATAGCATAATGGTTAAGGTCCTCACCTTCAACGCCCTGGAGCCCATATGGGCGCCGGTTCTAATCCCAGCAGCTCCACTTCCCATTCAGCTCCTTGCTTGTGGCCTGGGAAAGCAGTTGAGGATGGCCCAAAGCCTCGGGACCCTGCACCCACGTTGGAGACCCGGAAAGAAGTTCCTGGCTCCTGGTTTTGGATCGGCGCAGCACTGGCTGTTGCAGCCACTTGGGAAGTGAATCATTGGATGGAAGATCTTCATCTCTGTCTCTCCTCCTCTCTGTACATCTGCCTTTCCAATAAAGTAAATAAATTTTTTAAAAAAGAATTTTAATTGATCGGGATTTTACTTTGTTGGCTCTACCTTCAGACCAGAGAAGGTCTCCCCAAGAAGCTGTTGAACTTATCTGGACAATAAGATGCTGGACTCTATGCTTGGTATATGCTTGCAATGAAGGAATCTCAACTGAACTTGAACTGTGGTTATGCAACAAGGTGGAGGAATCCACCATTGGGGGAGGGTTAGGGGAAGGGTGGGGGGAATCCCAGTACCTATAAAACTGTGTCACATAATATGATGTAATTAATAAAAAAATTTATGGAAAGCAAATTAAAACAGTTTATTTTGGCAAAAAAGAATGATACTGTGCTTGCTGTTATTTTGAGAGATCTTTGTATATTTGGAATATGCTATTTTCTGGAAGCCTATAATTATCTTTTTGTAGTCTATGACTTCTTTCCCCTTTTCACTTAGAAAGTGTAGAAATTTTTATTTTAATGAGGTTCAATTTATCAGTTCTTTATCATTTATATGGCTGGTATTTGCAGAAATTTTTTGTAATTAAGGTTGCGTGAATTTTTCAAATTTTCTTTTGGAGGTTTAGTAGTTGGGTTTTATTTTTAAGTCTGTGATACATTTAGATTTTTTTTTACAATAGCATGAATAGGATAATGTTGGTCCATTTCCCCCTATTTTGAATGTCAATGTCTAGTTATTCTAGCATTAGTTGTTGAAAAGACTGAATGGGGCTTGCTTGTTGGGTTGTGTCCTGGCCTCTCCACTTGTGATGCAGCACCTTGGTCATGGGCCTGGGAAAGCAGAGAAAGATGAACCAAGCGCGTAGGCTCCTGCCATCCACATAGGAGACCTGAATCAAGCTCTTGACTTCAGCTGGTACAGCCCTGTCTGTTGCAAACATTGAGGGAGTGAACCAGAGCATTGAAGGCTGTCTTCAACACTCTGAAATAAATAAATGAACCTTTTTTTAAAACACTATGATTTTTTTAATATGAATTGACTATGAATATAGTCTGCTTTTACATGTTTGACTCTGTGTTCTATTTAAGTGTCTGTCTGCTCGCTAAGACCACAGTGTCATTGCTACAGTTTTATAATGAGCTTTAAAATTTGGGAGTGTTAATCATTTTTACTTCTTTTTCATAATTGTTTTGAGTATTCCAGCTCTCTTGCTTTTCCAAATAAGATATAATTTCCTGAAAGTTAGGTTCAGTGCAGGATCTGAAACCTTTTCTTTTCCTTTCTTTTCTTTTCTTCTTTCTTTTCTTTCTTTCTTTCTTTCTTTGTTCCTCTCCTCTCCTCCCCTCCCCTCCCCTCCCCTCCCCTCTTCTCCCCTCCTCTCCTCTCCTCTCCTCTCCTCTCCTCTCCTCTCCTCTCCTCTCCTCTCCTCTCCTCTCCTCTCTCTCCCTTTCTATTTTTGGTGATGTTTATGATGTTGATTAGGGTGGGAAGGGCGGAGGATTAGGGAAAAGTGGGTAGGACTACTGTTTCCAAATTTTCTTTTTTTTTTTTCCTTACTGAGCCTGGGGAATGGGGGGAAATAATGGGAGAAGCCACACCTCGCTTCTCAACTGCCTCAGTACCCAGGGATGGGGAACAGACAGGGTCCCCAGTGTGGAGCATGATCCTAGGATTCTGCGGAAGTGGTTTTGATAGTTCTGAAATGCTGTGTAGCTCGCTGATCCAAGGATGAGAAAATCTTTCCAAGCTTCATTGGCTGACATAGTCCACCTTAGAGTCTCCATTCGCCCAGGTATTTGTTGTCAAAGGTTAGCTAGGATAATTGTCCAATTTGGTCTGTCCTCCTTTCTCTGCTATTATACTAGATGCCTTCTGCTGGTCCCAGTGGACTTCCATATCCTCCATGTGCATTTGGATATCCGTCCACTACTCCATCTAAGCCACTGAGGAGGTCCAGTTCTAACACATGCACTCCCCAGTCAGATCACAGATACTGCAATTCTCCCCATGGTTGGAGTTCTGAGTCCAGCAGTTAGTTGGGGGATCCGCAAAGAAACCTCATCTGAAATAATCCTAGACCTGACTGTTGCATGTGCTTTACAGTATAGGGTTCAGCTCAGTCCGTCACCCACATCAGCCTACACACACATTGGTAATTATAATTGCTGGGTGAGTTTTGTCTCCAGCCCCATCTCTTATACAAACCAATGGGTGCTGCAGCCCAGCCCAGCACTGCCCACCACACATGTAGCCTAGTTGGAGCAACCCCCAGTAACCCAAACTAGGCCTGCCTCAAGCCCTGGTTCCTGTGTTTGTCAGTGTGTATAGCAAATTGATCCAGTCTGTTCCATATCCCATTCAGCTCTTCTACGTAGCCATGGACATTGAAGCACAGTTCAGCCCAAGCAACCCCACCCTTCAGCCCACACTTGTATGGTGGCCACCATCACCTGTCTAACCAGGCTGGCCCCCGGCCTTGGTTCTCAGGCTTACTAGTAGAACAGAGAAGTGCACACAGTTTTCCCTACTGGGACTACTCCCAGCCACTCTCCAGGTGGTTCTACAGCCTAACTTGACAGGATTTGTCCCCAGACCCAGCACTTGCTAGATGATGCTGTGGCAAAGCCCAACCAGCCTGCACTTAGTCTGGTTTATGCATGCACCAGTGGATACATTTACTTAGCCCACCCTGGTTCTCCACTTAATCCAGTTCATATGTGAGCCAACAGGTATTGTGACTCTGCCTAGCCTGGTCTGCCCCACTTCCAGTTCTCATGCTCAGCAGTGGGAGTGGTGACTCAGCTAGGTGTTCGCCCACAGCACCATCTATTGGGCTTGCTAGGCTTCCTCCCGCTCCCCACCATCACCAGACTCACATGTTCTGGTGAGTGCTGTGGTTCAGTCTGGCATGGCCTGCCTCACCTCTGCATTAGCCATTAGGTGCTGTATCCTTGCTCAGCCCAGTCTGTCCTCAGTGCCAGCTTATGCTGGTGGGTGCTACAACCCAGCTAGCCCCCAGTTCTAGCCTTCATGTGAACTGGCTAGTGTTAAAGCCTGACCTGACCTGTCCTGCACCTTGTGCTAATTCTCAGATCTGCCAGTGGGTGTTATAAACTTACCCTGCCTGGCCTGCCATGAGGCCTGACCCACATGTGTGCCAGCTGATACTGTAACTTGGCCTGGTCTGGGCTGCTCCCTCCCTTGGTTCTTGCATTCATCTGCAGGGACTGTATCCTAACAGAGGAGTTCCCCAAGCTCCTCTGTGTCAGGTCTCCTCCCAATAGCAGATCTCACACACACAGATGGGTCCTAGGCCCGGACTGACAGTCCACCTCCTGCCATGGCAGGAACAGTAGCCTTACCCAACTGGTCCAGCTCATTCCAGATCTTACTGTTGGGTGCTACAGCCCAACCATACCTGGTCCACATCCTGACAAAGCTCTTGCATGGTTCAGTGGGTACTGAGAGCAAGCCCAGCCCATCCTACCCTCACCCTGACTCACATGAGCACCAGTAAGTGCTGGAGTCTAGCCCAGTCTGGCATACCCCAAACCTAGTCCACCCCATGCTGAAGGACACTGCAGACATGTCCAGCCCAGAGTGCCACCCCCATTCTGGTTCTTGTGCTCACCAGTGGGAACCCCAACCCAGCCAAGGTGTCCCCTTAGCTCCTCAAACAGGACTGTTCACACCCAAGTATCTTGGGCTTGCCAGTGGTTGCTCCAAACCAGCTTGGCATAGCCTACCCCCTGTCTTGGCCTTTGCCATTGGGTGCTGCAGCCTGGCCTGTCCCAAGCTGCCCCAAGCCCCAACTCCTACTGGTGGGTACTGCAACCTAGCCCTGCCCAGTCTGCCCCATCTTTGGCTCATGCAAAACGGTAGGTGTAATAGCCTAGCCCATGATGTCCTGCACTACAGCCTGGTTCCTGCACATGTCAGTGGGCTGATATTGGCTTGGCCCTGCCTGGTCTGACCGCTACAGAGCCAGCCCACATGCTTGTCTTTGAGTGCAGCTACCTTGCTTGGCTTGATCAACATCCAAGCCTGAATCACATGCTTATGTGCAGAGCTATGTTCCACAGGAGAGTTCCCCAAGGTCCCTACCAGTCTCATTCCCAGACCCAGATCTCACATGTGCCAGCAGGTACTAGACCCTTACCTGGTGTAGTGTGCCATCTCTGTCCTGACCTTTGTATGAGCTGGTGGATATTGAGTCCTGTCCTGCACCCTGTTCTTGGTTGCACCTGTGGGTGTAGTAGCCTGGACCAGCTTGGCCTATTCCTAACCTTAGTACCCATGAGTATTTGAAGCTTCCATGGCCATGCCTAGTTCAGCCCATCACTATCCCCAGCTCCTAAGCAAACCAGCGGAAATTGCAGTTCCTTAGGGGTGAGCCCACATATCCCTGACAGAATCTGCCCCCAGACCTTGTTCTCTCACATGCAGGTCAGTGTCATGGCCCAGCCTAGCTTGACCTGTCCTCTTTTCAACACTCACTGGCAGGTACTGTGATCTAGCCCTGCCAGGTGGGCCTCCATACCTAGCTTTTGTGTGTACCGGTGGGTGGTGGTTAGTGATGGTCTATGTGAACTATTCCAAACTCAGGTCTCCCACTTGGGTGGGTAGATTAGTCTGACCCAGAAAGGTCCTCTGGCTTCCCTGTTTTCAAACCGCTCTGTTTCATCTCCCTTGCTTACCTGCAAGTACAGTGGCATTATCAGTGAAAATCCCCTAGAAGTCATTCCTTACTTGCAACCTACTTCCTTAGTAGACATCTCTCCCTCCCTCACATCCCCGTACTCCCTTCTCTGAGCATTGTATACTCCCTGCACATGGTAGCACATTGCTACTCCAGGCCGGTCTTTCCAAGCCCAGTCTTCTGGTGTGGTGGCATGCTGGCATGGAGCTCTGCCTGCACACCTGGGACCCAAGATCATAGATGGGTTACCAGACCCAGTCCTCTGGCATACATGCAAGTCTGGGACCTTACCTCTCCATTTTCCTCGAATGCAGTCGCATGCACAAGATTCCAGGTCCTGCCCACAGGCACACCGCACTAGCCAGGGCATTGCCCTCAATCCCTCTCCCCACCTGCCCTTGGACCAAAACACATGCATGATATTAGGTCTGCTCAGACAGCTCCCAGCATGAGTCCCCACAACCCAGGGCTCATGGAAGAGAGTGAAGCTAGCTCTGCAGAGGTGGAAGGAAGCCTCCAGCAGCTCCGGCTCCAGCTGAAACCTTTAATGAACCTCTGTCCTTTGTAACATTGAAACTTATTGATCTATCACACACATTGATTGAATTGATTTTTTTTGCAATGAATGCTTTTGTAACATCACACAGAGTTCAATTGGCAAATATTAGTTCTCTGAAATATATAGAGCTTCTAAATATTTGCATATTTCATTGTTATAAAAATCATATAGTTAATATAATCACTAACTTCATAAAGGGTTCTTAAATGTTAGGAAGGTATCATACTGGTTGTAGGCATGTCTTCCATAATCCTTATTGATGCTTTAAGTCTCCCATATTATCACTAATTACTAGTTCGTGCTATTGCTTGCTTTACCTGAAGTAACAGGTCCGCTTGGTTCACTTGTCAGAACATGTTTGCTAGATCTCCAAGTCTAAATAGTGTGGTTTGTTAAGTGTACAGCTTGATCATATAAGAACTTTTTCTTGAGGCAGTCATTGTGTTTTACTCTGCAGGAGGATTCATTTGCTTAGTCCCTACTTTTTTCATACAGAATATTGAAAATAGTCTACTTAAGTGTTTTAATAAAGTTAACACATCCACCTGCTTTTAAAAATCAAGGATATTCTTAAATGAAACTGGCATTGTGCGGATAAATCTTTTGAAATATTTTGTCACTTCCCAAAATTAGGATTGTTTTCCTGCTTAAAACTCAGAGCTTAACCTGAAAATGTTTTTAGAAATATCTAAAGTTGCTGTGTTATAATACAATCTGTTACTTTAGAGCTAATAAAGTTATATTGTATTGTCATTTGTCTTATAGGTGCTATTCTTGGTAGATCAGAAACTCAGGAGTGTCTTTTCTTTAATGCTAATTGGGAGAGAGACAAAACTAATCAGACTGGTGTTGAACCCTGTTATGGTGATAAAGATAAGCGGCGGCATTGTTTTGCTACCTGGAAGAATATTTCTGGTTCCATTGAAATAGTGAAACAAGGTTGTTGGCTGGATGATATCAACTGCTATGACAGGTAAGGATGCATTTTACTTGTTATGAAAATCTTAAGTGAATCTCATTTCTTTTAAAGGAGAAAAATTAATGCCTTGATTTTCACATAAATGTTTTTTAAATGATCATGAAGAATACTGTAATATATCCCATGGAATATATGTTAAAGATTAATTTATTTTACTTTGAAAGTCAAAATTACATAGAGGGAGGAATACACACACACAGACACACACACACAGACACAGACACGCAGAAAGGGGGGGGGGAGAGAGAGAGAGAGAGAGAGAGAGAGAGAACCTTCCATATGCTAGTTCACCTCATACATTGCGACAGCAGCAAGAGCTGGCTGGTCTGGAGCCAAGAGCCAGAAGCCAGGAGCTTCTTCTGGATCTCCCATGTGCATACAGGGACCCAAGAACTTGGGCTATCCTCTTCTGCTTTCCTAAGCTGTAAGCAGGGAGCCAGGTTGGGAAGTGGAGCAGCTGGGATATGAACTGACTGGCATCCAAATGGGATTCTGGCATTGGTAGCTGGAGGATTAGATTGTTACTCCACTGCACTGGCCCCAGTTATGGCATATTTATATTTATTGTTGATATTTCTAAATAACCTACCAAGAAGTGAGAGCTTTTAGAAAAAAAATCACTTCTTTCGCATGTTGTTGAGATTATACTTTTTAATACCAATTTTGAGAAAGAACAAAAGATTTTTCAGTATTGATTTTTAAAAATTCTGTCCTTGTAGAATAAAACTTAAATCATAGTATTTAATTTTTGAAAATTTGTTGTGTATATCTGGAAGTAATTGATCCTGTTACCTTCTCCTTACCCTTTTTTTCTGCAGAATAGTAAGCCTTTGCTTTTTAGCTCCGGAGATGTTTTTACTTGACATTGGGAATTGCATCTGAACACAGAGTCCTTATAGAAAGCTACATTTTATTAAAAGACATTGTTTAAATTGCTTTATTCAGAAATAAAATGCAGTGGCCATGTTATTAACTGCTGGGCTACCCACTTTAACTGCTTGGGCCACAAGATTTTTACTAGGGTGGGTGCTGGGGCATTTTGCAGCCTAAAAGTGCTGTTGTATATACTGAACTGTAGACACCTGTGGGTCCTCTTGTCAAGCCCCTCAATTGATTATCTTCACTTGTATGTGACTGATGCATTGACTAAACCTGAGAGAGTTAGTTCCATTTTGTTGAGAAATTTATTTTTATTATTATTATTTTATTTCATTTTGTGACACAGTTTCATAGGCTCTGGGATTCCCCCAACACCTCCCCATGCCCTCCCCCCATGTTGGATTCCTCTGCATTGTTGCAGCAGTACAGTTCATATCCAGTCATGCTTCCCTCATTGTGAGCATGTACCATGCATAGAGTCTAACGTCTTATTGTCCAGCTAAGTTCAACAGTTTCATTGGGAGACCATCCCTAGTCTGAAAATAGAGCTGGCAGAATATCATTCCCTCCAATGAAAACTCACAACACAACATCAACAACAATTTACAACATTATTGTTGAGAAGCTAAAACAGTAATTTAGGTGTATATATTTAGTATTTAGCAGCTTTCTTTGGGGTTGAAGGCCAATTTGAAAGTATGTGAAGTTTTGCTTTTATGCTCTGATTTTGGCTGAAAAATAATATATTAAGAGAATAAAAAACAAAATAAAAATTTCAAGAAATGTGAGCATATGAAAGATAATAATAAAATACTAAAATTGGATGGTGACAAGTAGTTTCCTTGATTTAGTGTATATAACTATATTGATTTTCTACAGTTTGAGGCACGATTCTAAGTATTAGTTTTTAAACTTGTGCATTTTTGTTTCTAAATTAACATTTAGCATTCATTTTGTCTTTTTATCTTCTGGTAACTAGATATTGGTATACTCATAGATTGTATTTTAAAATTTCATTCTGTTAACAACTACTGTCTCATGTTTCTTGAGCTTCTCACTTGGGAGTTGAATTCAACCTTATTATGCTAATAATCATCAAAAATTTGCTTTATTGGTAAGATGTATCTTTAAGTGCACCTGATATTTATTTGTAATGTTTAAAAGGTTGATTAAAAATTTGGCATAGCTCTTTCTTGCTTTTTGAGTAGAGCTAGTTCTAGAGACTACATTTATGTTTTGAGACTTCTATTTAGAAGACTGTCTCCCCTCCCTTTTTTTTTTCAGATGAACCTAATTCTAATTTTTTTTTCTAATGAACCTAATTTGAGTTATTGATCCTGTATTTTGTTGTTACATTTTTATTTTGTCTTTGTTCTGTGTTTCAGTTATGCTCACTGCATTTAGGGAATTTAAATCTGCTGTTTAAATCTGCTGTAGCACTATTAATTCCCAAACCTAGGTCGAGGCTCGGGTGTTGAAATGTTTTCTGCCCAATAAATATGAGCTTGCAGCATTTAGTGTGCACATTTGTATATGTGTGTTACCCATACAGATAGTTTTATGTGTGGTTTTCAGTTCCTGTATTCATGAAATGAGAAATCTGTGTTTCCTGTGAGCAAAACAATCTTAGACTAAATTGCTTCATTGGCTTTATATGTTACTCTTCAAACTTGCCTAATTCTTAATGAAACAAAAATGATGATTACTTTAGAATTCCATAAAAAACAAAAATTTAAAGCTATACTCTCCAAGAGTCAGTGTGATTGTGATAAAATCAACTGATGCATTTTTTTGTTTGATGATAGCAACAAATTTAGCAGCAATTTTGGCATTTTAAATATACCTGAATAACAAAATATTAAGCTTTCTACAGTAGAAAGTTATAATAAAGACTACACCTGATAGACTATTTTACTGCGAGGAAGCCCTATGCCTATAAAATTGTGAAAAGGAATATAAAAAAATTGATCATGGGTTATTAATAGAAATCTTAGTGTTGAATATTAACAACTCATTTATCTCTGTGAAGAAAAAGCCTATCATAGGGGCAACACAGTGGTAATTTAACTATTATTCCTCTGTTTGTTTGTAGGACTGACTGTATAGAAAAAAAAGACAGCCCTGAAGTGTATTTTTGTTGCTGTGAGGGCAATATGTGTAACGAAAAGTTTTCTTATTTTCCGGAGATGGAAGTCACTCAGCGTAAGTTCATAGAGAAAATATGTAGTTTTGTTCAGTTTGTAGTTTGGAAATGAAAAATAGTAGAGAATTACTGATAGAATGTGTTACTCCAACTGCTTCATTCTGTTTTTTCCTCCAAAGTAGAATTTTGGAGGCAAAAATCTCAATTGTTTTCTCCCTCCTTTTTCTACAGCCACTTCAAATCCAGTTACACCTAAGCCACCCTATTACAGCATCCTGCTCTATTTCTTGGTGCCGCTTATGTTAATTGTGGGGATTGTCATTTGCGCGTTTTGGCTGTATAGGCGTCACAAAATGGCCTACCCTCCTGTGCTTGTTCCAACTCAAGTAAGTCATTGTCCTACATTTTGTTCTCTTTTTAAACTTTATATTTTTAGAAAATAAGATTTTCATGAAACAAACTGGATTAATACAAATCATTTTCTTTTGAGCTAAATTTCTGAATGTTTAGTGTTATGGGAATGACAACTAATTTGGTAAGCTTGTGAATTTGCTAAATCGCAAACTTCTTACTTAAGGAGTGAAGCCTAGTAGAATGAGGAGTTTCCCATTCCTGTGCTTTTGGGAGTTTTTATTTTAATACAAGAATACACACTTGCACTTTTTGGAAAGTAGTTGATGATAGAGAAAAAGTGATGGCATAACTGTTTCTTCCTTTTTATTTTTTCCTCCATCTGTAAATTTCCTTTTACACGTAGAGTTGGGCCCAAAAGATATCCAAATAAAGAGTGAAAAAAGAGATTTGATAAAGTCTTAAAAAAAGATATACAACCAAAATGTTGTTTTAGGGAAGAAAAGTAGAGGAGCAGCATTTCTTACCATATGTTGTTGGTAGTTGAACTATATTTTTTATCTTCACCTATCACATAGGTACTGAAGATTGAACTTTTTTAGTGTATTTGATTGTCCTGTGTTCCATCACAAATATTTCTGAAAATAAATTATATTCATTGAATTTTCCTCCTAGGCCGTTGTAGGTAATTGGTCTGTGTTCCACGATGCCTTTTCGTGGGAGTAGTTGATATTCTGCATGCCCAGAAAGCTTATCACTTTGGGTTTTACCAGCTTGAGTCATCTCTAATTTCTAGTTTTTACTGTGTTTAACTTTTTAATATCAGATTACCTTGGCCTTGTGGATCTCTTGGTTTAACTTTGTTTCTTTAATGCCAGCAGGATTAATGGTTAAAACTTGATAGAAGAAAAATGGTAAAGTCATAGAATTTAATGACAAAAACAACTCTTTCTCTCTAAGCTGTATTTACATAACATACCTTTTTCAGTACTTGCAGCAATCTGGTAGCATTAAATCATTGATCCCCTTAATCTTTCTAAGATGTGTACATGGAGAAGTAAACCCAAAGGTAGAACACCTTGCACTGTAAATTAGTTAAATACACTTTGTATTTTGCAGAAGTTAAATATTTATAACTTAAAAAAATTATTCATTAACAGGGGGTGGGGGAGGAAGAGAAAGACAAGGACAGAGAGTGATATCTCCCATGTACTGGTGTTGGCCAAATAATTACAACAGCTGGGGCTGGGCCGGGACATCTGGGAGCCAGGAACTCAATCAAGGTCTCCCTTTAGGGAGACGGGGATCTAGGTACTCAAGTCAGAGCTGCTTCCTCAGGGTTCCCTGGAATTAGAAGTGGAACTGCAAGGAACTGCATCCCAGACTCTCCAGCATGGAATGCAAATAGCCCAAGTGATGTCTTACACATTGCACTGAATACTTGTGTCAGATACTTTGTACTCTTTCAACATTAGTAATTACGTTTGGATTTATTAAACATCATATGTAAAAAGTATTCTAACATAGAAAAACCTATATAGTTTGTCTCAGATGTGCATAGACTAGATAGCAATTTCCCGCTGTCAGTGGTAACTTTAAAAATATTGTAATATTTAAGTTTAGAAGAGAATGAAAGTATTCAGTACTGACACAGTTTCTGGGACTTACCCTAGACTTGTGATATGATATGAAATAGCTAGAAACCATGTTTTTTTTTCTTTTTAAGATTTGTTTTATTTTTATTGGAAAGTCAGATAAACAGAGAGGAGGAGAGACAGAGAGGAAGATCTTCTGTCTGTTGATTCACTCCCCAAGTGGCCACAACAAGCAGAGCTAAACCAATCTGAAGCCAGGAACCAGGAGTTTTTCCAGGTCTCTCATGCAGGTGCAGGGTCCAAGGCTGTGGGCCGTCCCCCCACCCAAGGCTTTGGACTGTCCTCGACTGCTTTCCCAGGCCACAAGCAGGGAGATGGATGGGAACTGGGCTGTCGGGGTTAGAACCGGCGCCCATATGGGATACTGGTGTATGCAAGGTGAGGACTTTTAGCCACTAGGCTACCGCGCTGGGCCCTAGAAACCATGTTTATGAATACGTTTAAAGTTTTTAAAAAGGAGTTTTAAAATAGCAGTGTCACCTTACCTGGTTTGCACTTAATGAAAGCCAAGCTAAAGCATTTTTCAAAAGGATTTGATTTCCTATATATGAGACCATGTTATTTAGAAATGCTAGTTAATTCAAGGATTTAGCCTTTCAAAAAAGGAAAGATACTTTTATTACTGTAAATAAGAACCAGACCTCTCTCGTGAGCATCACCTCTGTGGGTTTTAGATATTTGTTGTTGTTAATATTATTGCTCACATTTACTTAATACTTGCACTCATCTGTCATGAGCGTGCATGAAATGTGTATTTGTTGAAAAAATAAGGGCTATGTTTATGGATTTTGTATTCAGTAACTTGGCATAGTGAAACTTTATTGTGAAAAATTTGACAAATTTGCCTTTTTGCTTTCCCTTTGCCTGTGTTGTGGAAAATGAGTATTACAGTCAATGTGGAGCTCCATTTTTATCACTTTAGAATGCTGTCTCTAAAAATTACAATATCATGTGTTTTTGTCTCACCTTCTGATGAGACATTAATGCAAACTGAAGCTTTGCATGGCTATTTGGTGACCATCCAGTTATAAGTGGTGTAGTTTTATCTTTCATTTGAAAATAACAGTCTTTAGTTACATCAAGCATTTATTGATGACGTATTTCCAGGGTGTGAGATTGGCTATGAGGATCAGTCCTGGCATCTGCTGACATGTATGTGTGCGCATGTACACTTCAGGCTGCACTCCGGCCTGAAAATGTGGAACAGGGCCTGGCATGTTATTCGAAGCTTCTCAGGTGCACACCTGCATAGCATTGATGTAATATCACCTCACAGGGCTGTGAATCCCCGTTTCAGAGATAAATAATTTGAGACATAGCAGAACTCCTGAGTGTCAGAGCTGAGATCTGAACCAAGGCCCGCTGGCTGCTAGACTTCCACTCTTCCTGGTTATGTTGTTGTGCCTTTCAGAGAGCAGATGCTTCTGTGTTTCATCTCATTTATTACACTTCTTTGCAGTCTCAATTCTGTAGGCGCATTTATTTTCCTGCCTTTCAGTATTAGATAGTTTGTGTGGCTAGTAAAATGAAGAGTCACATTATTTCAAGTTAGCGTTATTCTAAATGGGGCAAAAGCAAGTCATAGATTGAAGGACATATACATAATACATAATATACATAATACATAATACAGTTTTTGTTTGAAAGATTGTTACAGCATATTTAGTAATAGGGTCTATGAACATATAATTGACTTATAGATAAAAATTCCTGGGTTGCTGCCAGTGCTTACTAAGTTGTTCAAGAATTTTTGAAGGGCAGAAGTTAGAAGGAGAGACATGTTGTACGTTGAAGTTACAGTGAGTTCTTATTTCACCACTTGTTCATATTCTCACCTTAATATTGCATACTGCAAGCCCTGGTAGCAAAAGATCTTCTGTTCTTGCTAGGGGTTTCTGGAATGTTTTCCTTCCACCTGCTTTAAATATTTTCAGACAGCAACATAAAATTTGTCATATCTTTTCTTCAGGAAACTTCTCATTAGAGCTTTGGTTAAAGGCTGGTTTGTATTAGTTGGCGTGTAGAACATTGGTCTCATGATCATTAGGCTGCTTCTGGCTATTAAATGATGGTTTCTGTATCTCTGAGACAACGAGTGGCTTAGAATTTTTCAGATTTTGCTAATTTATCTTGAAGAAATAATAGATATTAGTACTTTGAAATCTTGTGTTTATGGTTCTTAGTCAATAAAAATATTTACTTAAAATAAATCTCACACAGTAAAAGGCATAGAAAAGTTTTTTTTCTTTTTAATCAAAGCCATTCATATTTCCTTGTAATCCTTAACTGCTGTGCTTCCACCATTGTTATGTGTTTTCATTTTCTCCCCATTTTGTGTATCTTGGTGACAGCTATTTTTAGCTCTGTCATTTACCAAGTTGTGATCATTTACATTTTCATCCTGATTGATACCTATTGTAATTCAGGGCATTGTTATATTTGAAGCTGAGATTGCTTTTATGATCCTTATTTTTTAAAAAAGATTTATTTATTTGAGAGGCCGAGTTAGAGAGAGAGGAAGAGATAGGAAGAGAAAGACACAGAGAACTTCCATCTGCTGACTCACCCCCTAACGGGCCACAATGCATGGTGGAGCGGAGCTGGTCTGAGGCCAAGAGCAAGGAGCTTCTTCTGAGTCTCCAATGGTGATGCAGGTATCCAACCACTTGGGCCCTCTTTTGCTGTTTTCCCAGGCTTTGAGCAGGGAGATGAATCAAACTGGAGCATCGGGACCTGAACCAATTTTACTTGCTATACCACAGCGTTGCTAGCTGCCTCCCCATCCCTAAAGATTTGTTTGTTTATTTTAAAGATTTTTATTTTTATTTGACAGAGTTAGAGTGTGAGGGATCTTCCATCCTTTGGTGTACTCCCAGAATTGCTCTAGGATCTGAGGGCGATCTGGCTGCGACATCTGTCGCCCCATTGATCGCCAGGGTTGATTCGGCTGATCTGGCTGGCTAGGCGGGTGTCCCCTTCCTCCCTCACTGCTCCATGTGCGTCCCTCTCGAAGCTGCGCGCTCAGTCGAAGAGGACAACCATCCCCGCTAGAGGAGGACCGGTCTTCGGTCAAGGGTATAGGAGTAGCTGCGCTCCCCTGCTAGAACCTCCAAACAAGCTCTCAAGGTCCAAAATTGCGGTAACAGTCAGATCTGGGTCAGGCTCAAGCCAGGGGTAAAGAACTCCACCCTGGTCTCTCACGTGTTTCACAGAGGGCCAAGTATTTGGACCATCTTTTTTTTTTTTTTTTTTAACTTTATATTATTTAAGATTTGTTTACAATGAGAAAGAGAGAGAGAACGGGAAAGAGAGAGATTGATTTTTTCATCCACTAGGTAACTCCTCAAATGGCCATCCACTAGTTCACTTCCCAAATGGCTGCAACAGCTGGAGCTGAACTGAGCTGATCTGAAGCTAGGAACTCCTTCCTGGTCTCCCACATGGGTGCAGAGTCCCAAGATTTTGGGCCATCCTCCATTGCTTTCCCAGGCCATAAGCAAGCAGCTGGATGGGAAGTGGGGCAGTTGGGATACAACCCTGTGCCCATATGGGATGCTGGCACTTGAAGATAGAGGATTGCCAATTGAATCATCATGCTGGCCCCAGACACATTAGTTGGAAGCTGGACCAGAAGTGAATCAGTGGGGACCCAGTTACAGGATTGCTGGTGGTGGCTTGACTCCTTATGCCTTGGTGCTGGAGTTTCCTGGTTGATCTTCCTTCTGCCAGTTCTCTTTATTCATCTGAGCTGTTACTAGAACAGCAGTTTTACTTTTTAAAAATGGAATTTTCCATGCTTTAAAATACTTGGAACCAACCTGTGATCCACTGCAAAGAACCAGTGGTTGTAGCATGGCACATGCTTCTCCATACTTTGTCCTCCAGCTCTTTCTTCCCATCACAGAGTAAACCATTCATCCTATGCACTCAGGATTGTGTTAGTGCTATTCCTGAAGTAATTGAAGAAACAGTACTTAAATAATTTCCAGCTGTGATTCAGATGTGCAACTCCATTTGAGAAGGCTCATTGTGATTTTTGTCCATGTTCCATTCTCTCTCCAAACTTATCCCTTGAAGATGTGGTTTATATCATAATAATTACTGTACCTTAGGTAATATATGTATTTAATGGCTATTTTGTAAAGTGATGAATTACCGAGTTGGGTTTTTGCATTTAGAGTTAGATTTTTGAGTTGGTGATAATATGGCCAGTGATTCCTTTAAAATCATTTAATTACTTTAGGGCTTTGCTTGGAGATAACTAGAGGCCATATTTTTAAAGGATGTGAAGTAAGTTGAAGAATTTGAGGCTTTGTAGGATAATGACACTATTCAGTTCTTTCAGTAATTGCAGACTGAAACATTCTATCAATTTGTGTTACCTCGATTACTTTTCTTTGCCTGTACTGACACTGTCTTTCCACATGTAAGAAGATGCTTTTATAATACCACTGAGTAAACTGAATGCAAACTGGTTTTTCCAGTGACAGTGAGTCATGCATATGAGGGAATTGATGGCCTCTATTATTAAGAAGTTTTATTGTGGTTAGAGTTAATGTGGTTTCAGTAAAACTGTTTGCATTGCTTTTATAACCACATGTGAGGTCAAGTTTCCTGCTTATAAAATCTATATTTGTCCTGATTAAAAAATAAACACTTGATTAGAAATTAAATTTTAGGAGAAAGATATGACCAGCCTTTAACTAGGTATGAAGTTAACTTCTTGTTCATTCTTAAAGGCTTTAGAAATAGCCCTTAAGTACTACAACATTAATGCTTTTAAAAATAACATCAGCATCTTTGGTCCTTACATCATGACATTTTACCTAGGTGTTGGTTTGATAAGGCCTTAAAGCTTTCAGATGTTTGGGATACCTGAGTTGGGCATATGAAATGATCCTGTTGACCTTGATATTAAAATAATAATAGGTTGCTAATTCATGCTGTGCCAGATTACTATCTTCTGAGAATCTAAGCCTCCTTTAAATGCTTTGTGGGAGTTTTCCCTGTAAGGGTCCATATATGTGCCCATGTAAAATGAATAAGATACTGAAAGTGTAGGGTAGCATTATTTAGCCAAGTCAGTTTAAGAAAACATGCTGCTTCCTCATCTGGACATGATGCAGGATATTTAGAAAGCTAATGGTAAAATATAGTTACAGAAGTCTGAGATTCATAGAAACATGTCTTGAAATAGACTGACTGCAGGACCAGGAAGTTACATTATAGATCTAAATAGTTGGAGTTTTAAACACTTTGTCTTACTCTCATTTTTTTCTCTTGGTTTCTCCCTTTCTTTAAAAACTCTCCTTAGAACACTAGGTATAAATACATGCTTTTTATATGGAGACAAATGTTTTAAAAAGTGTATGAAGAAGAATCATTTGCTGATATGCTTTTATCACTTTCTGAAAATAAATTTTTACACATTGGTATATATCATTGGCCGCTTTCTCCAGTCTCCATTGTTTGAGTATGTGAATTTTTCTGTTTTATAACCTTATAAAAATTTGTACAGCTAGTTTCTTTTAATTTAACAGTATTTGGAGGACAGTTTTTAAAACTCAGTATGTGTATTAATCTGTTTCATTACCTAGGTGATGTTTTTTAGTTGAATTTAAAGAATCTCTTGTAAACACAATAAATACCAAAATATTTTTAATTTGGGTAGAAATAACATGTGTAATGTAGGATTTTATCGGCTGAAAGTTTATGGTGGTTTTGTTGTAAGAGGTAGAACCCACAGTTTACAATTTTTAAATTTTTATTTTATGTTTAAACTGTGGTGATGTAGTCCTATTGTCTTAAGAAAAAAGTGGAAAAAAATAATGCTAATGTCTTACTCTTGAACAATTTTTTTGGTAGATGCCTGCACAATGATAATACAAGGCTCCTATGAATGTACTATTCTAGCAGTGTATTATTTTTGTATCGGTAGTTTACATTACAACTTTCTTAATACATCTGAACTGTAGGGAGAAGTGTCATAAATTACCCTTAGAAATCACCTTCATTGAACATAGGTAATTTATTCTGCTTACAAATACAGTAGCCTTAGGGCCTGGGACAAAAACTGAATTGACTAATCTTCCCCCTGCAAGTGCCAGGATCCTATATGGGCGCTGGTTCTTGTCCTGGCTGCTTCGCTTCCCATCCAGCTCCCTGTTTGTGGCCTGGAAAAGCAGTGGAGGGTGGCCCAAGGCCTTGGGGCCCTGCGCCCACATGAAAGGCACAGAGCAGACTCCTGGTTATTGCCTTCGGCTTGGCTTGGCTCTAGCCATTGTGGCCACTTAGAGGGTGAGCCAATGGATGGAAGATCTTTTTCTCTCATTTCTTTTTACTGTAAATCTACCTTTGCAACAAAAGTAAACAAATATTTAAAATAAAAATAGAGAACCTTAGACATGGCTATTTGGAAATTGGCTAAAATTTCATACGAAAAATGAAAAGGAGTAAGGTTGTAAGTGAAAATGTGAGCCATGTCAACAACTGATAACAAATAAAAGCTATATATTCGATTAATGGACATGCCTTATTTCTACAAGTGACGTCTCTTTAAATGTTTAAATCTTGCATTTAGTTTTGGTTTGACCTGTACTGGACCAACTCTGCTAATTTGTAAATGGAATTGATGCGTAAAGATCAGAAAATATAATTTGTCCTGTTTCTCTACCAAGGAGATGGGATATAGGAGGAAGTAAGTTTGATTTTTTTTTTTTTTGTATTTTCTTTATTTCCTGGATCTTAACCTAGATTAGTTCCTTCCTTACTGTTAAGTTTTTTTCCTGTTAATTTAAGGTAATAGAATGAAAGTCCATTTCTAAGCGAAAGCTGCGTATTTGTAGTTGAAGGGCTGCATTTGGCTTTGTTATTTTTTTGTGCTTACCTACTTACTTAATGCCGTCGAGTGCCTGCTTTGTGGCTGATTCCCACTAGACAGGAAATAAAAGTGGCACAGGAACAGTTCTTTCTAGAGTCTTCAGTTAAAACAGACTAACAGGTGGGTTGGTTGACTTTGCAGCTGGTAGATGAGTGGTAAAGAGGTAAGGAGTTGCTTCAACAGTTTTGGGCGGAGTGGAGGGAGAGGATGATTGGGACAGAACCCGTTGTGTGGGCCTTGTTTAGTATTGGTCAGTGAAGTATTAGCCACTGTTGCTAACAGATCAACAACTTCAGAATTAAACACAAAAGCAAGACTTTTATGAAGACTGTTGTTGATATTCTTTTAAAATTAGTACTTTGAAATTAGTATAGGGAAATAAGCTATTTCATTTTGAGTACTGGATCAAACAGTACACAAAATGCTTTATACCCATATGTAGTAGTTTCTGCTTTATCAAGTCCAGTTGGTGGATAAGAAAATTGAAGTCCATGTCGCTAAAGTTAGAGTTCCCTAGTGAGTTGTGAAGCCTGGACATTCATAGCCAAGGATTATTGTCCACAGACTAAATTATTTAATTAATAACTAGTTCTGAAATAAAGTTTTAAAAATTCATACATTTATTTTAAAATTAGATGGAGTCCCATAAAAGCTAAAATGTAATGAGAGGATCAAATATATAAATCATATTAAATATGTATAGCTTTGTAGTATCATGCTTTGTATATGACATGGTCTTTTCCCTTATTTTCTTCTTGGTTTGCAGGATTCAAATGCTAAAGTAAATTTCAACATTTCTTTTCTGGCTCCTCCTAAGCCTGATTGCTCTTGAGCACTGGGCCGATGGGAGAATTAGGCATGCCTCTCTATACATCCCTTTAGAGTTACTACTCCTGGGCTGGCTATCGTGAGATGCGAATAACCACTTAGGTAACTTGTGCAGAAGCATGGTTAAACTGCCTTGATCTTTGTTTGCTTTTAGGAGGAGGAAGACAGGAGAAATTGTAGCAAGCAGAAATGAATAAAGACAAAATTGTGTAGGTCGTGACTGTACCTTTGACAGGATCCTATCAGTACTATTGAGCTTATTTATGTACCAGGGTATTCCAAATAGTTTATAGAAAATGGAACTCAAGGATAAGTTTATCATGGTGGAGAAAGTTTAAGCTCTTTATAAAAGATTTTTCTTGATGCATGTTATCCATCAATTGTTCTTTCAAGTACCGTTATGAATCTTGCCTTCTATAGGTCAGGTACATTTGTCCTGAACACACATTGTATTATTTCTTTATGGATTCTGTTTCTGTTCTACCTGGCAATAATTTTTTTAAAGATTTATTTATTTTTATTACAAAGTCAGATATACAGAGAGGAGGAGAGACAGAGAGGAAGATCTTCTGTCCGATGATTCACTCCCCAAGTGAGCGCAATGGCCGGTGCTGTGCCGATCCGAAGCCGGGAACCTGGAACCTCTTCTGGGTCTCCCACACGGATGCAGGGTCCCAAAGCTTTTGGGCCGTCCTTGACTGCTTTCCCAGGCCACAAGCAGGGAGCTGGATGGGAAGTGGAGCAGCTGGAACACAAACTGGTACCCATATGGGATCCTGGTGCATGCAAGGCAACCACGACTAGGCTACTGCTCTGGGCCCAGCAATAATATTTTAAAAAATGTGCATTTCTAAAATATTTTAGAATATAATATAATAGGATGAATAAGAGGAGAGAAATTCAGAATTTGTCAGTTTCCTGAGCCTTCAGTTGAAAACCTTAGTTTTTCATGGTCTTAAGAGACTATTGAATGAAGTATGCAATAAAAGGCCAGCTACTCCATCTGTCATTCATAGTTTACGTAGTAAATAAAAGAAAATTTTAATGCATATCACATGTACATATTTACTTACAGTATGTAAACAAAACCCGAGTCTCCAGAAAGATCTGCAGTTATATATACATATATATGTGTGTATATATATATATATAATTTATCTATTAAATGCCTCCACTTAGATGTCTCTGAACAGTTACCGTTCAAGGACCATATTGTGTCTCTCAAACTTTTCTCTCAGTAGGCAGAATCACTTTCCCATTTGGCCACGTAAGCCAGAAATCCTGAGTGCATGCCGGTACTGTTTGTCCAACCTTCTCTGCTGGCTTCTAGTTCTTCTCCTGGGCCTCCTCCCCTGGGAAGGCGGGCTTCTCTTTGAAATAGTCAAGGTCCCAAATTACTCTTATTTATGATACAGTCATCCTTGTTAGTCATTGATTGGTTGGGTCTCCCAAAACTGTAAGCTTCATTAGAGCCCAGGTAGGTAGACAGTGCCTAGCATAGACCAGGCAAGCAGGAAACATATAGAACAAATGAGTGAATAAGTGAATGAATGAGAACCTCTGTCCATTCTTTTCTGATGTTTGGCAATAATTTCTTTTCTACCTTAGTGGTAAACAGCAAGTATTTTTCTATCTAAAATCCTAATGACATTAATGCTTTTTATTGTTAGCTATATTTGAAGTATATAATATTCAGTTATATTTTTCATGTTGTGAATTCAAACTGTGTTGTTTGTATTCTGTCCTGTGACTGTGATTTTTATTTTTCTTGGGTTTTTGTTTTGACCTTTATTTTGTCATTCTACCCATTGTTGATGACTGTTGTTGATGTCTCTTGTTTAATTGGACAATTTTGCTAATTTTCATGTTTATATTGAGAAATAAATTAACTGGAGATGTGCTTGGACTTTTAAAGCTGTGTTTATTTCAGTGAGTTCTTTTTTAACAAATCCTTATCTTGACCTTGTTTATTTTGTAGCTTAGTTTGTATACTGGCTCCTGTTTTTGATGCATCCAGTTCATCCTGGTGCTCTTTGTAGCTTACTCTAATGTTGGTTTGCTGAGAATTGTGTTGAGTAAGGATTTTTTTTTTAAATTGTAATGCATTTATCTGTTTGGGTGCACTTCCTTGCAGGATGTTAGTCCATGGCATCTTGATCTCCAAAAACACCTGTATTTTCACAAGATCAAAGAGATTCTTGAGCCTTGGGAAGCCTTAGTCACTCAGTTGGCTTGCTTTTCTTTCTTTCTTTTTTTTTTTTTTAAAATTAAATATTTATTCATTCCATTACAGCCAGATATACACAGAGGAGGAGAGACAGAGAGGAAGATCTTCCGTCCGGTGTTTCACTCCCCGAGTGAGCCGCAACGGCCGGTGCGCGCCGATCCAAAGCCGGGAACCAGGAACCTCTTCCGGGTCTCCCACGCGGGTGCAGGGTCCCAAATCTTTGGGCCGTCCTCAACTGCTTTCCCAGGCCACAAGCAGGGATCTGGATGGGAAGTGGAGCTGCCGGGATTAGAACCGGCCGCCCATCTGGGACCCCGGGGCTTTCAAGGCGAGGACTTTAGCCGCTAGGCCACGCCGCTGGGCCCACTTGCTTTTCTTTTAAGTGATGAGTTCTACTCTGGAGTACTGATGTTTTGGTAGTAGGATCATCTCAGCCATTTGGATGAATTACCCTAGCCCTGAATCATTATCACAAGAAAGTATCAGGAAGGAAGAATAACCAAGTTGCAACTGGCACTATAAATGAGTTGACAGTTCTTGTCAGTGCTATTTGTTCTCTAGAAATGTCGCAAACTGGAGAATAAAGTCATGTGTTGGAGGGTTTCTTAGCCTTCCTTCACTCTAGTGACAGGATTTCTATTAATCTTCAGTTTTGGCCTTTACCTGTTTTGTGGTGACTAAAAATGAAAATCTTACTCTCTAATAGTGTTGAAGTGGCCTTAAGTTATGATGAATATGTATACCTATTCCCAGGATCATCACTGAATACATTGTTTTTACTTGATGTGGCTGAGCATATAGGTTAAAAATAAGCCTTGTCTGTCACTGTTTAAATCTGATGATCTTGTTCTTCCCTCGTCTTATTTTCTTCCCATGGTGCATTATTTATGTTGTACACAATGAAGTAGCCACTAGGAACATTTTTCTTTGTCAGCAGTAGAATTCTGCTGTCCTCCATGAGAAGAGAATGAGGCAGGTCAGGAACTAGCGAATTACAGAGTTTCAGTCTTTAAACAGCTATCAGAAAGTGTGGTCTTAAAGATTTATTCTAGCTTTCTGTGAATTTCTTCAGCGCAGAGCTGATTTTATCAAAGGCAATGCTGCCCTCTGCTGTCCAGAAGCCCGTTGTACCGCACGTCTTCAGTTAAATTGCCTTTTGAATTTTCTAGACTCTAGATCTGAGAAAAAATACATAGATCATCTCTCAGAAAATAAGGAAGTTCATGTGCTGACTTCAAGTCTATAGGATTGTATAACTTGGGTTATGTTAAAGTCAAGAATTTGTTTATTACTCCCTCATCTAGTAGGTAATAACCAAGATTTCTTATGCTACTTTCCTATGTTTGTAAGGAAAGTTTCCCAAATCCATATTTAAAAAGTACAATACATTTGATCACAACCAAGACTTTAAAGAGCTAAACCATTATTCTCTTTCTTCACTTTTGTAACTTATGTGTCATTTTTCATTTCATTCTGGATATAAATCTTAATTTCTTTTGCCTGTGTTTTTTCTTCACAAGCATGCCTTTCATATAATGATAGAGGTAAGATGCATTGATGTTTGTTCATGGTTGTGGAACTTTTGTGGATGCCTTATAATCATCTTGTCTTTAGATTTTTGTTGTTATTATTACTTTTCTGTGCATCCTATAAAACTTAATAAATTTGTGTTATAAAAGTTTTTTTCTTCTCTTTAGTATTAAAAATAGGATTGGTTTGACATAGTAACAGCTTTTTGTTTCAAAGAATTATTATTTATACTTATCTGAGGTAGAAGATGCAAACAGCTATCTTACAGGATTAGAAATTGATGCCTAATTGCCCTATTAGCCTTTAGAAAGCTCTTATTGGTTAATTTTTATGATGTACAATTAACTTAAAGGCCAGTATATGCTGATTTTTAACATGGGTTGGCTTTGTGATCCATTCCATTTTCTTTAATGTGAAATCCGTATTTTAGGTTAGTTCCGTTGCTGCTGTTTTGGGCGGAGGAAGTGGCTGCAGAGCTGCAACTGAGAGCTGATGAGCTACCTGGAGGCTCCAGGCTATAGTTAGATCAGAATTCAGCCTCAGGTGGGGCATGCGCAAGAGGTAGCATGGTCACTGGTAACTTTGCAGTGCCCCCACCTTGAATCATATCTTCCTTATTGATTATAGTAACAATATGGGATGGTAGCATTGGAGTGAAGGCTCTGTTTTCCTGTTACTTTCATTTCAAAATGTTTTCTCAATAGGAAATCCTCTAATGCTGTGATCTTCACATACAAATAAGAAATAAATGTAACCAGGGTCATGTTCTAATACCTGTTGCTTTAATGCTGCAAAGCAACTGAGATATTGCCAAGCAACTGGAGGCCTGAGTATAGGTCTTAGAAATTCTGGAGTCCTTCTAACTGTCCCACTAAAACCAGTTTCTGGGTAGCAGAGCAAAGACATGTGTCACAGATGACGTTGAAGTGTTACCTCTAAATAGGATGTTTAAGTCTCTGTTTCTTTCCATGGGTCCATATATTTTGAAAATGAAAATTCAAGTGTTGGATTTTGAGTGGGGGTAAATTAATATAAAATGCTAATAAGCTGGGCCCGGCGGCGTGGCCTAGCGGCTAAAGTCCTCGCCTTGAAAGCCCCGGGATCCCATATGGGCACCGGTTCTAATCCCGGCAGCTCCACTTCCCATCCAGCTCCCTGTGGCCTGGGAAAGCAGTTGAGGACGGCCCAAGGCCTTGGGACCCTGCACCCGCGTGGGAGACCCAGAAGAGGTTCCAGGTTCCCGGCTTTGGATCGGCGCGCACCGGCCGTTGCGGCTCACTCGGGGAGTGAATCATCGGATGGAAGATCTTCCTCTCTGTCTCTCCTCCTCTGTGTATATCTGGCTGTAATAAAATGAATAAATCTTTAAAAAATGCTAATAAGCTGAAAATAAATTCTAATATTCTTATATGTAGTCTCTGTTAAATAGACATATAAAGCCTAATACTTTTCATTAAAAGATATATTGTTATAGATTTTATGTAGTTATAATCTACAAAATCACCCTTTTTGAATCCAATTCTTGAAGTATTGAAGATGATTGTTTCAAATTACATTAAAAACACCGTGCATTTCTAAAGGCTCTGACATACTGCATGAATGTGCTTTTGTAGATAGACCTTTCTCTCACTCTTGGAAAACTGGCCAGTATTGTTTTTTGTTAAAACTTACAAATTGAAAGTGTTTTTTGACAATACTATCTTTTAATTACTACAATACAATATTGATATAGTTGCTATATTGGGAGGGTAATCCAGGATTTGTTTCTGAAATAATGATGGCTTAGGAATTTGCTGAGCAGAGCCTTGAAAATTTATGGTAACTTTGTTGTTTTTTTATGAAATTATGCTTTTAGTAGCTGACATTGTCTTAATTAGAGATTGGGATTAAGACATTTAGATCCTATTTTTATAGATTGAATCATGTCCATGTTGTTAGCACTTGTAGAATAACAGGATAGGTAGTGTGTGTGTGTGTGTATGTATGTTTATGTGTGTGTGTGTGATCTAGAGAATATCAATTTATATACAAGTTACTAAATATCACAGTGTTTCAGTTTAGGGCCATAAT
The DNA here is from genome assembly GCF_030435755.1 of Ochotona princeps. NCBI lineage: Eukaryota > Metazoa > Chordata > Mammalia > Lagomorpha > Ochotonidae > Ochotona > Ochotona princeps. The sequence goes on from NC_080836.1 coordinate 31,510,436, forward strand.
ACCTGTTGGTTATTTTTGTCTTCAGCTTTCAGCCCATACCTGTATGATTTAATTTTTGGCCTCCCTGCTTTGAAAAGTCTATCTTTCTTTTAATGTGTAGCCTAACGATTCCTTAATGCTGTTATGTAATTGCATTTTTGCATGAGTATTGAATGGTTTTCTTTCCCTCTGGAAAATGATTTTCAATCCTCTCTCCCATCTCCACTTTCCTCGAAGCAGTGTGTTTTGAATCAGTAGTCTCTTAAAACAGGTAGGGCTGATCCATTGAAGAATGAGCTAGAGAGACAGTGTTTTTTATTAAAACAAAACAAACAAAACTCTACAGAGATTCTTATGTCCGCCTCCCACCAAGAATTAAAAGATTGCTATTTGACTTGTCTGCTAAATGAAAACATGCTAGCTTTACTGACTCCACATTTTCAATTGAAAGGAAATAACTTTACATAGATTTTAAAATAAATATCTCTGAAATGAGTCACAGTAATTCTTAAAATTTATCTTGCTTTAAAATGGGAATTTCCTGCCATTTTCTGAAGATCTAGTTTAGGAGAAATTACAGTTGTTTCTACCACCATCCCCCGGTCTCCTGGGGACTACTGCTCCCTCCTCCATCATTTAATATCTTGTAATGGTTTTGTTATTGTTGACCTTCTTAATGTAGGCATAATCTTTTTAAACTCCCGAGTGGCACCATGGACTAAATTATGCCCAAAGAAAGTCTTTTTTTTTTTTTTTTTTTTAAGATTTATTATTATTGGAAAGCCGGACATACAGAGAGGAGGAGAGACAGAGAGGAAGATCTTCCATCCGATGTTTCACTCCCCAAGTGAGCCGCAACGGGCCAATGCGCGCAGATCCGATGCCGGGAACCTGGAACCTCTTCCAGGTCTCCCACATGGGTGCAGGGTCCCAATGCATTGGGCCGTCCTCGACTGCTTTCCCAGGCCACAAGCAGGGAGCTGGATGGGAAGTGGAGCTGCCGGGATTAGAACCGGTGCCCATATGGGATCCCGGGGCTTTCAAGGCGAAGACTTTAGCCACTAGGCCACGCCGCCGGGCCCCCCAAAGAAGGTCTTACTGGTCTTTGGGGTGAGCCTGGGGAGGTGTGTTGATCCAGGATGACACATACCATTCCCAAGCGATTGAGGTGCCACCTAGTATCTTCATCACTGTTGTTCTTGCTGCAGAAATTGCAGTTGTCCTCACAGTACTTGCTGAACAACTCTTGAAATGTTCCTAGTGCCTATACTGGAAGATTTCCAAAAGGCTTCTTGCGTTGGTTGCAAATAATGAGCTGATGGAGTGCTCTCGATGCAGTAGTGCCACTCTGCCTTGTATGGGGAGGACTCCCTTGTGACGGTACATGCTGTACTCAGTTCTCGTGCATGCTGTATGTGTGCTCCTGAAAACGATGGGCAGTTTACTTCTCTTCCACTCACCATATCTTCTTATCTACTATGATGGCCACTACTTTTTTTGGGATTTTATTTGTACTTTATTTGGCAGTCAGCCCCAGAAACAGAAATCATCTCAGATCAATTTTGGGAAACCACTATGAGAAAAGGGGTGAATTGTTATTGTGTTAAATAGTTAGAATGAACAAAACGGTTTGGCTATCACAGTGTATTTCTTTGAAGCGTTTTCTATTTGTTATACATTTCTGCAGAGCGATTAAAAATGTCTTTAGTATTTCTGAGGTTAATGAAGGAAAAACAAACTGAAATAGTCACTGGAGAAGGTAGTGAATTTGAAATTTGAAGCTTGTCTGCTTTGAGTCACAGCCGTGATCTGCTGTTTCAGGTGGTTTTCAGATCCTTGTCCTCCAAGAAATTATAATTAGTACAAACCAACGAAACACTAGTAGGGCTGTTCTAGGGTTCTCAGACAATAATATTAGGAAAAAATAGTGAGACTAAACCAAAAATCTTTTGGATCTTTTCTCCTGCTGTAAGTATATAGCAGTAGTACCAAAAGAGTAATTATGAAAAAATCAAGCTGCCTGTCTTGTGATTGCTATTGGTATTTAGTGATGCTGGAGAACTCAGTTCTGGAAAGACTGAAGTTTGTCTTCCATGTGTTTGCTGTTTCTGTCAGTTGATTATTTAGTAACTTGACTTTCTTCCTGATTTGCAGAATTGATAGGTAGCACGTTCTGCTCACTTACAGGATTATCGTTGTTTATCTCTAGGACCCAGGACCACCGCCACCTTCTCCATTACTAGGTTTGAAGCCGCTGCAGTTACTAGAAGTAAAGGCAAGGGGAAGATTTGGTTGTGTTTGGAAAGCCCAGTTGCTCAACGAATATGTGGCTGTCAAAATATTTCCGATACAGGTATGTTTACTGCAGTTTTCCTAACTGCATATATGTTTCTAAAATACAGAACTGGATATATTATTTTTAAATCAGAAAGCCTGTAAATACAGACCTGATCTTCTACCATGGTTCTTTTTAGACTTGGGAAAAGCATTTGGCTTTTAGGTTTGCCTTTCTTTGTGAGAAATGGAATTATTAATAAACCAATCATTACGCTTGTTTGAAGTGTTGGAATTACAGAGTGAACATGTACGGATATCTTTTGCCAGTAGGAAATCCACAGATATGCTGAATAAAGATGAGGATTCCAGTTAAGTTAAATCTAATTTTCTTAGTGGTTAAATTTTAATATCCCCTCTACATTTTCACCAGAAACAAACATAAGAGCAAAGGAGTAGTATGTTTTTGTTTAGAAATAATATTTATAGGTATATTACCAGATTGCCTTGTTTTCATTGCACTTTGAATAGGTAATTATTTGTTGTTGTTATTGTTTGGTAAAATTTCAGAGGCATATAATTTAGACTCCAAATACTTGATTTGGGATTAGATTGCTTTTCTTTCAAAGGTGGCTGTTTCTCTCATAAATTCTGATCCAGTGCACCTCTGAAGTGCCTTTTATCTTGCATCCTGATGTATAGACACATGATAGCTCCTAATGATTGAGGAAGTGCCTGGGTTGGCTGATGCATGTTCTAGCACTTCCCCTGGACTGTGACTGTCACATGTTCCAAAGATTTAAGCCATTTCTACCTTAAATCTGCTCAGATTTTAGCATCCTTATGTTCCGTGAAGCTTCTCTCACAGAATCTGTGAAGGAGGTGTATTACCTTTCTGTTTGGTTAGCAATACAGATAACTCTAAAGTACAGTACAGTAAGTTCAGTATAGCTCTGAAAGAGAGCTTATTTTGTTTTGCCAGGATTTGTAAATGAGATCAGGGCAGAATTATTTCAGTGCCTGCAAAATCTTAACATTGTAGATGGGCATCTGGGATAATGTTAATTTATGAGTGATAGTAATTGTAGCTCACATTTTACTGAGTGCTTTCTGTGTTAGGTTGATGTGTTTGACCTGTGGGAGTTCTCACTCACATGCGTACTTATATTGCCCTCTTTTTTTTTTTAAGATTTATTTATTTACGGGCCCGGCGGCATGGCCTAGTGGCTAAAGTCCTCGCCTTGAACGCCCCGGGATCCCATATGGGCGCCAGTTCTAATCCCGGCAGCTCCACTTCCCATCCAGTTCCCTGCTTGTGGCCTGGGAAAGCAGTCGAGGACGGCCCAATGCATTGGGACCCTGCACCCGTGTGGGAGACCTGGAAGGGGTTGCTGGTTCCTGGCTTCGGAATGGCGCGCACCGGCCCGTTGCGGCTCACTTGGGGAGTGAATCTTCGGATGGAAGATCTTCCTGTCTCTCCTCCTCTCTGTATATCTGACTTTGTAATAAAATAAATAAATCTTTATTTTGGGAACCTCTTCCTGGTCTCCCACATGGGTGCAGGGTCCCAGGCTTTGGGCCATCCTCAACTGCTTTCCCAGGCCACAAGCAGGGAGCTGGATGGGAAGTGGGGCTGCCGGGATTAGAACCGGCGCCCATATGGGATCCCAGCGTGTGCAAGGCGAGGACTTTTAGCTGCTAGGCCACGTCGCCAGGCCCTATATTGCCCTCTTATACATGTAATGCAACAGCCTTCTGAGACAGACATTACAAATCCTGGTTTTAAAGAGAAAACAGGATAACGTTTATGTAACTTGTTAAAGGTTAGTTGGAGAGCTAGGATTTAAACTTAGTTTGGGTCTAGAGGGTCCCTCATTCTTATTCTTTGGCATTTGTGGCTTTCTTAGTGAGGAGAACGTTATTTCTCCTTAGTTGATATATAGCTGACATCGACCACTTGTAGGCTTAAAGTATGTGGTGTTTACATTGTCACATTGTGTTTATGCTCCTTGCTCTCTCCTTGACTTAACAAGGCATGTTAAACATTTTTCAAAGTGTGTTTGGCATTATGTTAATCTTTGAAAAATTGCTTGGATTTAGATGAAGTCCTTCCATCTGAATTCCATTTTCAGGAATAATATCCTCAATAATAATATAAGACACTTCAAATCTGAAACTTGTAATAGTGATATGTTGCTGTTGTCAGGAGGAGGAGCACAGCCCTTATGATTCTCCTGTGTTCATAAACTAGCAGCACAGAAAAGGCCGTTCTGAGGGATCGGAGCAGGACAGACATTTAACATGGAGCTTTCACCTCTTGTCAGAGCTTTTTGCTCATTAAAAAGTAGGGCATGACTAAACAGTCTTTTAATACGTGGGTTTTTGTTTTATTTTGGAATTTGAGTAATCTCCGAAACATGGTTTATTAACCCTTATTCTCTGCCTTTTCACTGTTTTTTTCTTTTTTTGAACTCCAGGATAAACAGTCATGGCAAAATGAATACGAGGTCTACAGTTTGCCAGGGATGAAGCACGAGAATATACTTCAGTTCATTGGTGCCGAAAAACGGGGCACCAGTGTCGATGTGGATCTTTGGCTGATCACTGCGTTTCATGAGAAGGTGAGGCGACTTACTAGTTCAATTTAGTAAAATCGGAGTTGCCCTGCCTAACTGGTGCTGAAACACATCCCTCAGTCTTACGTCTGGAGATACCACATTATTATAGTCAGTTAATATTTAACTTGAACATGTAAGTCGTTCTGAAAGAATGAGTTATTGTAATTGAAGAGCAAAGATGATGCCATTTGAACCTGTCTGCCGCTATTACTCTTGATCTTAGCCAAAGGGCCGAGAAGCAGTCTGCCAATATAATTGATACTGTCTTGTCTTCCTGGTTTCTTGTGCAGGAATTTACCTCTTCTGTCAATACTTATGTTTGTATAGATAATGCTTGATAATTTTCATATGATTCATAATCTGTTTTGATTATATAAACTGTTCTTTCAACTTCATATTTCTGTCTCACAACCCTAACATCAATCTAGACTAATGAGAAAAGAAGTCAGGAAATTTATACAGTCTTTGATCTTTTGCTCGCTTAGAAGGTGATTATTACTAAAACATATGTGTATACTTAAAAAGACTTATGGAAAATGTAACTAAAACATAATTTTGTACAGAAATTTTTAAAATGCATACATAACTAAGGTTAATTTGTGTATTATTTATGTTTGAAGAAGTTATTGAAATATGTATTATGAGACAAATGTATAGATATTTTTTTTTTTTTTAAAGCAATTCCATTTTCCAGGATCCTATAGCTAGCATGTACCTATAACTTTGTCAAGAGCTTAACTTGTTTGTTTTGTTTTCCCCCCTGCTTTCCTTAGGGTTCACTGTCAGACTTTCTTAAGGCTAATGTGGTCTCTTGGAACGAATTGTGTCATATTGCAGAGACAATGGCAAGAGGACTGGCATATTTACACGAGGACATACCTGGCCTAAAAGATGGCCACAAACCCGCCATATCTCACAGGTAGAGCTATGTTTATGTAGTTATGTTGTTTTCTAACGTAATTTAGCATAGGTATGTTATTTTAATTTTAAACTTTTGGAGTGAAAATTACTTTTCCCTAGTTATTCAGTCATACTGTCAAGGCAGTTTTTTTTGGCCAAGAATTGTGAGGGTGCTACAAGAAGTTGAAGAAAAATGGCTTTAGAAAAGAAATTAATTTTGGTAGAGAATTTTTGAATTTCATATATGTATAAAGGATCTCTAGAAATTTTTCAAATGCACATTATGAAAAATACAAATAAATTTTAAACTTAATTTCTTTTAACTGAAGTTTATGTCCTTGTGTTTGTCTCCATTTTGAAAGCAGGATTCTAAATGAAAGTGTATTTTCTGTATCTCAGGGGAAAAATTTTATTTTGCTTTAAAACATGATTTACTTTAAAAATGTCAGTGGGATCAGGGGATATAAGTAAAAGAGACTTGATCTTTGCTTGTGGTTTTAATGATCATGTACATGATTTTCACCTTGAGCTAATGTAAAGGGAGACATCATTTTAACAGTTGTTCAGTGAAAAAATTGTGCTAAGGCTCAATTGTGTTAAATATGGGATTCCATTTACCATTGATAAATTTCCTTGAACATTGGATTCAGCATGTTATCTCCAGCTTAAAGATAGTTGGTTTCAGAGTAAGCTGTAACTGCAGTGATTTAGCAGATGTGTAATAAATGCCACCAGGTGGTGTTTGATGTTGCTGAGAGGCATTGCTGTAAATATACTTCTAATACATAGATTCTGATCGTCTAAACTTTTAATAACTTATTTCTCAGCCAGCACCCACCATTGTTTTCATCTTCCAGTATGTAGTGTAATCACTTTCGCTGGCTATTTCTTGTCCTACCATAGCCATAAAGGGAACTAAATCCTTTGGCTCCCTTGAATAGTTTTGGAAAGAGAAGAGGGACCCTGGAAATCTTTTGAGTTTAAAACTGATTTTTACAAAATTTTATGAAGAGATTTTTTTTGGAATCTGTCCCTCTATCTCATTTTTTTTTTAAATTAAAAAGATTTATATAGAGAAGGAGATACAGAAAGATGTTCCATCCGATGCTTTACTCCATTAAGTGGCCACAACGGCTGGAGCTGAGCCAGTCTGAAGCCAGGAGCCAGGAGCTTCCTCCAGGTCTTCTGGCTTGTGGGTGCAGGGTCCCAAGGCTTTGGACTGTCATCAACTGCTTTCTTAGGCCATGATCAGGGAGCTGGATGGGAAGTGGAGCAGCTGCTGCATAAACTGGTGCCCAAATGGGATCCCAGTGGGTGCAAGGTGAGGATTTAGCCACTAGGCTACTGTGCCAGGCCCTCGATTTCATTTTTGGTGTAGGTATTTGTGTATGCACAAATTTAACTACATGCTTTTAATTGTAATCTCAAGAATATGTGGAGAAAGAGGCATAATTGCTTTAGTTACCCTTTTTGGATCCCCAGGATCTAGTTAGAGCAGTATGTGCATATTGTAAAAATTTTTCTGTTCATTAATATTCCTAGAGATGCCTGTTTACAACCAGGTGTATGAATGTAAAAGCAAAGATAGTAAGGGACCATTGTAAGCTATAGGTGTCTGCCAGTAGGCAAAAGGCTCAATTTTTGAGGCATGTTTTTGAAAATTCTTTGATTTTTTATTTCTGTTTCTGCTGCAGTTTTTAACTATAAAGTCTGAAATATTGTTATTGTCTTAAAAAAATTCAGTTTTATGGTTGGTAGGTGGAGTCATACAAATGACATGGTGTTTGGAAGGACAGTTCTTTAGAAAACTGCTGTGTGGGGAGGATTCCCTCCTGCTGCCCTGTGGTGGACAGCGTTTGTGCTTCAGCTTCTGTGGGACTCGCGTGGTTCTTCTGACCCTTTCGCAGTAGTTGATACTTTTAAGTAGCTCTTTGCAGTATGTGTTTTTCACATTTTCAACAAAAAGTTTCAAAAGGTAACATTTAAATGCTTAATTTGAATACTTTATCTTTCTATTTTGTAAGGGACATCAAAAGTAAAAATGTGCTGTTAAAAAACAATCTGACAGCGTGCATTGCTGACTTTGGCTTGGCATTAAAGTTTGAGGCTGGCAAATCTGCAGGTGATACCCATGGACAGGTAAGGATTGTGATGGGAAATTTCAGAAGAAATAAGCTGTTTCACGTTTTCTTAGAGTGACATATCAGAATTGAGATAGTCTGAAATTGTGGAAACGGTGATTAAATAATATCTGAGGGAGTTGTGTGTTAAATATGAAGGGAATTGTACGTGGTGGTGGTGGAAGCTCAGGGGGAATTGAGTGCTTAGTAAAACAATCTTCACACAAATGCCATGAGATGCTTTTCAAAAATGCTGATCAAACAAGAAAACAGAACCCCTTAATAAACCTCTTTCTTAGCGAGTTCTTAGTACTCTGTGGTTTTAACTGTTGATTCTTTCAATGTCTAAGAAGAGTGAAAGAACATTCCTTTACTGTTCTTGCTGAAGCATTTTAAGATCCTCTGTCCAGTTTTCCATACAACTCTTCTTGTTTTGATTCCTTAACTCTTAAACGAGCTTGATGGCTTTTCTTTCTTTTTTCTTTTCTTTTAAGGATTTGTGTATTTTTTTTAATTGGAAAAGCAGATTTAAAGAGAGAAGGAAACTGAAAGATCTTCAGTTGTTTCTTCACTACTTAAATGGTTGCAATGGCCAAGAGCTGAGCTGAACTTCCAGGTTTCTCATGCGGGTGCAGGGTCCCAAGGCTTTGTGCCATCCTCTGCTACTTTCTCAGGCCATAAACAGGGAGCTGAATGGCAAGTGGAGCAGCTGGGACACAAACCTGTGTGCATATGGGATCCTGGCCTTTGCAGGGAGATGATTAGCCAATTAAACCATTGTACCAGGTGCAGTGGTCTTTCAAGTTCTTTTAAGACTTCATAGGAGTTTTACAACTCCATGGGTGAGGTGTCTGACACTAATTAAGGTCTGTACAAAAAGATCTCAGATGTGAAAACTTCCGGAAGGTCAGAGAGGCAATACAAACACTATCTGTTTATTTATTCTTAGAAACTAAGTGCATTGATCACCTTTTATTCAAGAAAACCAGTTTGGTATGGTCATTGACCTGGCTCAATGGCCAGATCATCACCTTGCAAGCTCCTTGGCCCCATGTGGCCGTAATTCATGTCCCAGCTGCTTTCACTTCCTATCCTAGTCCTTCTTATGGCTTGAGTAAGGCCTCGCCTTGCACAAGCCAGGATCCCGTATGACTGCCGCTTCTAATCCTGGCGGCCCCACTTCCCATCCAACTCCCTGCTTGTGTCCTGGGAAAGCAGTGGAGAATGATCCAAAGCCTTGGGACCCTGTACCTGCATGGGAGACTCAGAATAAGCTTTGGGCTCCTGGTTTTGGATCAGCTCTGCTCCAGCCGTTGCAGCCATTTGGGGAGTAAACCAGCAAGTGGAAGATTTTTCTGTCTCTCCTTCTCTTCATAAATCTGATTTGCCTTTCCAATTAAAAATAAAGAAATCTTAAAAAAAATTAAACCAGTTTGGCCAGAAAAGTGACATTTCTACAAAATTGAATCATGTTTATTATTTGGCTAGCTAATTCTGTGCTTTTCCTTTTTTTTTTTTACTTAAATTTGGAACAATGGTTAGTGGTTTTTAATAGTTGTAGAAAAGTTGACAGTGAACATGAAGTAAGATATTTGGGAATAGAGATTGCTTTGTGGAAAAATACTACTGAAATGAAGATGAGGTAGGAAGCCTAGGAACACATGTATTAACCATCATGGTACTAAATTTAGGGGACTGTTTAGTCCTTTGATATTTCATGAGACCTCTTGTTATTTGGTAAAAAGATTGGGATCCCATCCATGTGTCTTTTAACTTCCTCAGGACTGGGTTACCTGAAGAGGTCAGAGGAACTGATTGCTTGTAGCAGTGGCTCTGGATGTTAGATTTCCTGGGCTACAAAGTTCCACAACTATTGGAACGGAGTTGCATACTGCACATTTTATATATGCCGGGGAAGAAATGCAAATCTTGCCTACTGTTGATTTGTAAAAAACAAAGAAGTGGTTTTTTACACTAAAGTGATAAGCCATACTGTAATATTTGAGAAAAAAACATTTTTTTAGTGCAGTTAAAATAGTTAGGCTAGCAAGAGCTTGTTTTTCTATCTTGAAAGTGATCTGAGTTAAACTTGAACTGTATGGTCTTAATGATTTGTCCTTATTTTAAAAAGTTCTGTTCTACATGTGTGTATGTATATATATACACATATAAATATTGTATATATATATATGTGTGTGTATTGTATATATACACATATATATTATAGAGAGAAGCATTTGATTGCAGCTGCCCATGGATGGAGCTTTTGGGAAGTACCACTGTCTGAACTGTTCCTTAAATCCACTCAAGTTCAGTTAGATTGTGGTTCACCCAGCTCCCTCACAAAGACTTTTTTTTTAATTTAGAACATTTCAGATATGACTGTTGTTAAGCACCAACCAAAAGCTGTGCTGGCTTAGTAACCATGGTTACAGTACTAAGAAATACCAAATTGTTAAGGACAGATATAAATAAAGGACTCTAAGAAGAATTCGTGAATAAATAGATACACTGATTTTGTACAAATAGAGCTCTTTAATTTTAAAAGTTTATCCATCTCTTACTTGGTTAATTCACTGTCAGCATTTTATAATATTTAGTTTTAACAGAGAACAAGACTGCCTGAGAACAGGTTTTATTTTTGTAATGATATGTTTCAAGCAGTTTCCAGAGGTACAGTTAAAGGATTCAGCTTTCTTCTGTTGCATCCTTCTCCCAGGAGGTAATCATGATTCAGTTCTTGCAATGACTTTCAGTGAGAGGAGAAAAAAGTTCCAAGCTGTACCAGCATATCATCTGCTATCTGCTATGTTTCAGATTTTTTAAGTGTGCCCAGATAAGATCTTACTAATAGTCTCGTGGTCATGATTTAGTTCCAGTAATCATGATTTCAGTTACTTTATACTGATACTAGACCACATTTAGTTTTGATTCTGTTGCAAAATCATTAAATGTTAGTCTGTAAAGCTAATGAATAAGTACTGTTTGCTTTCAACATCTTTTTCAGGTTGGTACCCGGAGGTATATGGCTCCAGAGGTATTAGAGGGTGCTATAAACTTCCAAAGGGATGCATTTTTGAGGATAGATATGTACGCCATGGGATTAGTCCTGTGGGAATTGGCTTCTCGCTGTACTGCTGCAGATGGTAAGGGAAAAAACATTTTTTAAAAAAGGTACATGTACCTACTATTCATGTATGAGAAGGAATGATTACACTCAAAGATAGCATTTCAAAATTATGAAAAATAATTTTTAAAATGCCAAAAGACAGTAGGGAATTGTACCACCAGGGAAGTGAGGCTGGGACAGGAAAAAAAAAAAATGAACTCCTGCATCTTGATTGTTTACCGTGCCAGGCGTTTCACTGGATACCTCACATACTCGTCAGCTTCCTCCTACAATAGCTTTGGTGGTAGTTAGCGCTTATTTAAGAGATGAGGAAATTGAGGCTCAGAAATGAAATAGCTTAGTTGCTTTGATTTCCATCTGGTGAATGGTGGAAAACCTCATTTTCAACTCTGATCCAGATCTGAGAAGAGGGCTGATGCTTTGGATTAAGTGTAGGTCCTGTCTTCTCAGTTCTCCAGGTAGAGCTCATAGTGAAAAGGACCTGTGATGTGGTCCTTAGCACACTCAGCGATGCCAGCATCCACCTATGGTTAATTTACATGCTGACATCTAAGATGCAGCACTGGGAGCATGCTTGTGGATACGCTGCACATTACATTCCGCTTTCTTCAAGCTTCGAAGGTCTGACCTAAATCACAGGTGTGCTCTCTACCGCAGCACCTTGGTTATAAAGAGTTCCTAGTTTTTGTTCTGTGAAAGTCCTGATGAAGTCCTGGAAACATTTGCTGTTTTTTACAGTCTTGTAGACCCACAAACTGTGTTCTTATCATTGACCCAAGCTAGTGTTCTAGTTACTCTAGTTATTGCTTCGAGGCTCTACTCTTTCCTCTGATGCGCTGCAACACTGTTTGGGAAAATCGTAAGACAAACTTCCTGACCACTGAACTTTCAAGCAGATGTAAATGACCTTGACATATGTTTTATAATTTTATAGAACTGCCTGAAGGCTTCCTGTAGTTGTCAAAGTCCATGGAACAAACTGTACAATTTTTTAAAAAAGATTTATTTATTTTTATTGGAAAATCAGATATGCAGAGAAGAAGATCTTCCAATAATTCACTCCCCAAGTGGCCACAGTGGCTAGAGCTGAGCTAATCTGATGCCAGGAACCTCTTCTGGTTCTCCTACATGGGTACAAGGTCCCAAGACCTTGGGCCATCCTCCACTGCTTTCCCAGGCCACAAGTAGGGAGCTGGATGGGAAGCGGGGCTGCCAGGATTAGAAGCGGCAGTCATATGGCATCCTGGCATGTGCAAGGCGAGGACTTACTAGGCTACCACGCTGGGCCAACTGTGGAATTTTTGCAGCGGCAGAGTGGACATAATCTATGTTCCTAAGAATCTTATTTTCTGGGCACTGCAGTAGCTTCTAGCACAGAACAGTCTACCTCTGGAAGATGAAATTTGAGTTGGGTTATATTTAAAGAAACTGCTTAGTATAATACTGAGAAACTCATTGATTCGTCTGTGAGTGGGTGTGTGGCTTAGAAGTGGATCCAGCATCAAAGTCGCACTGCAGCAGCGCAGGAATAGCCTGAGTGGGGTTTTGACTCAAAGTGGAAAAGGCATTACATTCATTATATACATTTCTAGAAGTAGGCCAGGTGGCAGATGTTATAGGAAATGAAAGAACTTTAAAATATACTTGTGTTATATCAGGTCATTAGGGATACAGATACCTTCAAGTAATATTGTTTATTTAAGGTGATTAAATACGTTCTGGACAATTAGCTATAGAGTGAGGTCAGTGCCCCGTACACAAGCATTCACCTAGGTCTTGGATGAAAGCAATAGCTGAGACACATGTTCACTGCCCAGACAACGACAGTGGCTAAGGATGGTTCAGCATGAAGACAGGAGGCAGGAGTTTCCTCCGGGTCTCCCATGCAGGGCCCAAGGAATTTGGACCTTTTTCTTTCTTTCTTTTTTTTTCTTTTTTTTTTTTTTTTGCTTTCCTACGTGCATTAGCAAGGAGTGGATTGTGAGTGGAGCAGCTAGGACTCAAAATGGCACAGATCTAAGATGATAGCACTGCAGGGTAGTGACTGTATTTCCTCTGCCACAGCACCAGCTCCAGTAGGGAAGTTTTATGGAAGAAGAGTAGATGCCGGCTTTTCTTGAGTATCTTGCTTGTATTATGGAATTCTTACTGATGCAGTCTGGTATTTCTGCTTAAGTCAAAACCTGGGATACTGGGATGGTATGATAATATTGCTAAAGTTAGTGTTTTAACATTTGTTAATGGTTACATTTGGTAACTTTCAAGCCTTGTGGTGCATACCAGGCTTCTGGAATGTTGGTAGCATTGACTCAGTTCTGTGTAGAGGCAAGCTGCCCCTTAATGCCAGTGCTGCTGCCGTGTGAACTACACAGTGGCTGAGTGCCCTGACTTTGCAGTGTTCTAAGTCATTGGAGGGGCTGGCAGAGGCTGGCCAGTATCTAGAGTTGACCTAGACTATGCCTTCAGGATTCATTGTTTTAATCAAGAGTATTGCACAAAGTTTGTGTGCACACATACAATCCTTCTGGTCACAGACACTGCTTAGTGATGACTTGATTCTGTCAAGAGGGGACAAGGCAGAGATTGCAGACTTCAGAAAGAGGTTCAGACTCCACACTAACCATGCTCTGATGTTTCCTGAACTGTTAAATCTAAAAGCAGAGGTAATGTCACCTTCACCTTTGGAGGATATGCTAGTTTCTGGTTGGGAAAAGTGCCTGTCAAATATTATTACTCCTTAAATATTTTTTACTTACTTATCCAGGCAGGCAAAAGGAAAAGATCATGTTATTGAACAAATCGTATCTGTGAAGGCACATTGTGATTTGTTGGAAACTCCTGTTGGAGAGAATGATTTAAAAAAAGTGTGTTGGGCATCTCTTGTGAGGCAGGGCAGGGGGATGTGAGAGCAGAGGCTGCTGTGGGGCCTGCACGGTGTAATTATGCTGCAGTCGACTGACTTGAGGGATGGGCCCCGAGTCTCCAGAGCTGGAGCCGCCACTGTTTACAGTGAAGGAATGGGCGCTTTACTCTGCCAGTGTTTACAGTGAAGGAATGGGTGCCTCACTCTCAGGGTGTTATGCAAAATCACATAAATTTGGTGAGAATACAATGTAAATACAGTCTTCTCCTGTCATTAGGCCATCTGAACACCTTTCAAAAAAGTCAAAGAGTGCATTTTAGAAAGTTTGTACTACTTTGGAAGACAGGAGGATTTTAATGATTTTTCCTTTTTACATTTCAGGACCTGTAGATGAGTACATGTTGCCATTTGAGGAGGAAATTGGCCAGCATCCTTCTCTTGAAGACATGCAGGAAGTTGTTGTGCATAAAAAAAAGAGGCCTGTTTTAAGAGATTATTGGCAGAAACATGCTGTAAGTTACAGAGCTAGCTTTCCATTTGAAATTCCAATCGAACATTTTTCAGAGGAATGATTTTTCTCCCTGCGTGTTTCTCTTCCGGGAGGAGTTTCTGAGAGGGTGATGTTCAGCCAGGCTGTTCTCTGCTGGAGTTCTAGGTGCAGCACTTAGGCGTGTGTGTGAGGACTGTGCAGTCAGTCACGGAGGGCGGGCACCCTGGCTGCTCATGGCCACCTTCCAGTAAGTGCCGTTTAAGTAAGCTCATGCAGCACCTGGTTCCCCCCCCCCAATTTGGGCGTGGAAGACATTCAAGCCCTTAGGCATGCTTTAACACCAGACTAGATGAAGGATGAAATGGCTTACAATCACTTGGGCTAGTTTGCTCTAAATAAAACTAGAAACACAGATAAAAGCACATAGAAAATTCTCAAGGATGGCCTGCTACGTTTGCTTTTATATCCAGGATAGAAAAGCTGATGTTAAGCTAAGAAAATGGTAAAAGGGAAGATTTCTTTTAACCTTGTTTTTGGATTCAGTTCAAGGCATAGCACTCAAATGATGCAGTGTCTGCACAAACTCTGCGGATTTTAGAGGGTCAGAAATGTTTCTGTTAGGATAGTTCCCAAAGCTTTTTGTTTCTCTTCATTGTCGTGTACATAGTACTCAAGAAAAGTCAGTGTTTTAGTCCTGAAACTAACTTTTGAGCCTCTTGACAAAATTCTTTACTTTCCTCACAGAAAACAAATTGCTGTCGTGTTTGACAGTGTCTGTCTCCTTTTAGGGAATGGCGATGCTCTGTGAGACGATAGAAGAATGTTGGGATCATGATGCAGAAGCCAGGTTATCAGCTGGATGTGTAGGTGAAAGAATTACTCAGATGCAAAGACTAACAAATATCATTACCACAGAGGACATTGTAACAGTGGTCACGATGGTGACAAATGTTGACTTTCCTCCCAAAGAATCTAGTCTATGATGGTTACACCATCTGTACACACGAGAAATGGGACTCTGAACTGGAGCTGCTAAGCTAACGAAACTGCTTACAGTTTATTTTCTGTGTGAATCGAAGTAGGATGGATCCTGGAAACATTAAGAAGACCCTTGTTGGAAAATGTGGTTCTGGGAGATGTTGCATTGCCTACAGCACAGATGTGAAGGACATGAGACTAAGACAACTTGCAAACTCTAAGAAGCTTCTGAGAAAGCTCACCTGAAGAGTGTGGCCCTCTTCAAATCAAGTATCTTTTGGACCTGGCTAATTGAGTGAAAACTGACATCAGATTTCTTAATGTCTGTCAGAAGACACTAATTCCTTAAATGAACTACTGCTATTTTTTTTTAAATCAAAAACTTTTCATTTCAGATTTTAAAAAGGGTAACTTGTTTTTATTGCATTTGCTGTTGTTGTTTCTATCAATGACTATTGTAATGCCAATATGACACAGCTTGTGAATGTTGAGTGTGCTGCTGTTCTGTGTACATAAACAAAGTCAGCAAGTGGGGTACAGTGAAGAGGCTTCCAAGCATTACTTTAACCTCCCTCAACAAGGTATACCTCAGTTCCACGGTTGCTAAATTATAAAATTGAAAACACTAACAAAATTTGAATAATAAACCAATCCATGTTTTGTAACAAGGTATTACAAATTCACTGTGTTATTTAAGCAAAACAGGTAAGCTATGCTTAGTGCCAATGTTATGTGGCCATTCGTAAAAACAGTGTTTTAGCTTTTTCTTGTGCTGGCTTGTAATTTAGGGGCAAATAGTGATGTACTTTGAAAGGAAAAAAATGGTGTCATCTCCCCCTTCCTCTCAAGTTTAAGTTCCATCTTATATCCAGATCCCGAAAGAATGCAGTCTTTCCTAAGTATTTTTTAAATTTGCTGTGTTTGGGGAGTCTTCGAAAATTTAAGACATGATTTAATTTTTTACATGAGCTATGACACTGGAAAGCTCTTCATTTTTGTTTTTAAAATAGATTTTTCCCTATTTATATATGTAAAATTGTAGTGTATTTCTTTTCACTGAACAGTGTGTGGGACATTCTTAATCACTGTTTTAGGATCACCTCAGGAAGTGTCATTAGCCCAAATCTCTCACTTTCTGCTGTGAGACTTGTAACTCTATCATTATACTTCTGCTTGGTGCCATCTTGTCAGAGTAATATTTGATGTCTGTGGTATGTAAAAAATTATCTAGCATAGAGATATTAAACTTTAAGCACAGATTTCAGATGTTACTGCTTTGAAACAAATCAGGGATAACAAGTTAAATCTGTAACTTAAAATATGCAATGACATTTACAGGCAACCAATGTATAGGTAACAGTCTAGCCTCCTGCCCAAAACTGCTTTCATCGGTAACTGACATTAGGGTAGTTTTTGCCTTATCCTTGCTAACAAAATGGAGTGGATGGTAGGTAGGTGCCAAAGTGGTTGTGAAGTCAATTTAGAATATGTAATTGGATTCTTCCTCAAATTTACACAAGGCCAAAGTAAAGCTATTTCCTAAACATCTAGCTTGCTAACCAACAACCGACAAATATCCAGTATTATGTGCTATTGTCAGGACATCTAAAAAATCCACAGGTTAATTTTATGAAAGAATTTTTTACAAGTCACTGTCAGGATCTCACTGTGAATGTGTTATTTTCAAATGGTTATTTAGCCACACAGTACACTACATTTTACATATAAGATGCACTTAGTCTCTGGGAATAATAAATTACAGTATTTATATACAACACATAGGTTGACAGACTGTAAGCAGGGAAGGAAAGAATAACAACAACATTCTGGTTGGTGTGCCACACAGCCTAGAGAACTGTGTTCTTGGTCACATATGTACCCAAGTTCTTACTGTATTCCTAAGAACCCCCATTTCAATGATGAATTCAGCTCTTTATTTCAAAAAGTACTTGGCCTCTCAATTTCCTGATTTGGTTGTTTCCACTTTAAAATTAATCAAGAAAGGGAAAGATTGAGAATGCAAAATTGTTAATCTCCTGGTGGCAAATTTAACGCTGTTTTTAAAAGTAAAAAAAAAAATAAATAAAACAACAAGGGGTATTACAGTGAACGGCGTATGTGAGCACTAGAGAAATTTTACAAAACCAGTTACTCAAAACATAAAATGTGTTTTCTTCATGTTAGGAACAGGTTTTAGAAATCCTGGGTATTGTGCTTGTCTTCGAGCTAACCAATTTTGAAACTTGTATCCTTCTGAGAACTATATGAATAGAAACCTTTTTATAAGCAGTAAAATAAGAATGTTCCAGTGACTACCTGTCCTGATACCTACTCTTGTTAAAACTTTCTTTTGCAGGGCATTCAGTGTTTGGTTTACAGTTAGTACCAAGTGAGCAAGTTATTAACAAGTTTGAGCTAGGGATACTGGAAAAAAAGATCAAAGAATGAGAAAAATGGTGATTTGTTTTGGGGCAAACTGAGACCCCCATGAACTTTTCCTCATGTGTATGGTGCTCCTCATGATTCGTCCTGTGTTTCGCCTTTCTGATCTCTTTTGGAACTGCTGCTCTTAATTCCACCTTGCCCAGATCTTGTGGGGAATGCTTTATGATCAACTGCCATAGGACCGATGGGTTAACCAGTGTTCGGCTTTATCTGAAGTCTATGCCCTGCACAGCTCTTGTATGTATTTTAGATGCTAGGAAGTTTTCAGCATGTGATACGTGATTCTTGTTTGAATGTTTATTACAGGTACCTTGTGAAGTCCAGGACAGAGACTGTGCCTCACAATTGTTGGTCCCATGAACTTGCACTCTCATGGTGATGTTTTGAAAATACAATCAGGAAGAAAAAAAGGTTAAAATTTAGAAAAAGAATCCTGTATCATGCAGTTAAGAAATGAATCTCTTCTGTCCCTTTCCTAAGTAGCTACATCCAGTAAAAGCGGAAGGCTATGGCCAGATGATAGTTTGGTGGGATAAATTGATTCGGTTTTGTTTTTTTTTTTTAAGCTTCACCATAGATATTTTCCAGTTTCTCTTTTTTACTTTTTGGAAAAATTACTTTTTAGGAACATTTGGTATAATGTGCATAAAATATTACCAATCTATGGGCAAAATGATACAAGTAGCATTTTGATTGAACATCATTTACCTCAGATATTCAACCAGCAGTACGTTTTTTATGCAGTCTCAACCCATGTCCTATTTGTTACCTCTCAGATATTGGTAAGCACTTACTTTAGCTTTACTCTGTATTTCCTGTCAGTGTTTTTGGGCACAGGTTGTTGTACTACTGTCAAATCGTACTTGCTATTTTTTTCTGCAAGTATTTAACAGAAATCTAAAAAAAAAAAAAAAATCCCATGAACCCCACCTTGGTTAAGTGATTGTTAAATACTGTACAAATAAAATGTATGCTATCCCCATTCCACCCCAAGTTAAATAAAAAAAAATGAATATGGTATGATTTGCATATGCAGTTTTTCTTTAGCTATAAATTCTTATAGAAGGGTACAATAACCTTGTACTTCAGTGAGACACCTTGAGACTTGCATGAGTGGGGCTAGTGGTGAACGCAGAGAGTTTTGCAAAGTCTGGCGTCTTTCTCTCTTTTGTTGTGGGTGGCACATTACCACCCAAGTGTGTATGCCGGAAGCCAATGCTTGTGGGTACTGTGTCACAGCTAAAACGCATGGAGTCTCAGATTTTTAAGGCTACAGGTGAAGGGATGGTCCTCAGATTGATGAGGACTTGAAAATCCACACTGCATTCTAAGCTAAGTGAAGATGTACACTCATGATGAAATCTGAAGGGACCTTCTATTGGAAAGATGGAATTATTTCCCACAATGTTTAAAAAAAAACTTTATGAAGTGTTTCCAACACATATGGCATATTGTACGGATTGAATCCCTCAGAGCATGTGCACCAGAGGACCGGAAGACCAGAGTCTTGATGTGCCCTTCGGAAGGGACACAGGAGGAAAGCCTGCCTTAAGGTAAAACACCTACTTTTCAATCTGGAAACTGAATTCATTCAATGAAAATGAAACCTCTCCTGTGTCATGTTTTTTTTTTTTTCCCTACAGATTTATTTATTTTTACTTGGAAGTCAGAGAGGGACAGGCAGATCTTCCTTCTGCTGGTTCACTCTCCAAATTGCTGCAACAGCTGGAGCTGGGAGTCCAGAGCTTCTTCCAGATCTTCTCCGTGGGTATGGGGGCCCAAGGACTTGAGCCATCCTCTGCTGTCTTCCCAGGCCATAGGCAAAAAGCTGGATGGGAAGTGGGACAGTTGGGACACAAACTGACGCCCACATGGGATGCTGGCACCACATAGATTAGCTTGTCACGCCACTGCAGCAACCCCTGTTAGTTTTTTCTTTTATAGATACCCATTTTTGAGTGATCTGTTTCTCCTATTTCCAAGGAGGCACAAAATGGCTCTCAGCTTCTAAGTGGCATTTCAAGTTAATAAAATTTTAACATCAGGCTGTTAACCTTTTTAGGCAGATAGTACTTTTCTAAATAGATTCTTTTAGAAATATTGATGCTACTGTGGTTAAGTATTTTGGAAAACTATCCCCCTAAAAATGTGTAGACTATGGCATTGAAGCACTATGCAAGCCTTAGCTCTGATGAGATAATACTGGAAAGTAACAGCGATTTGAAGACCAAGAACTTTCTGTGGGGAAGGAATGTCTATGCATGCCAAGTTGTAATTCTTAGATATCTCAATTTTTACATAGAAATCATGTTTTAAAGCCAGATAATGTCCATCTTATACTTAAAAAAAAATATGGGTAGGGACCCCATTGTTGATTTCAGGTCATAAGGTTACAGGATCTGGTATCAGCCAATTCCAAGTTGAATACCATGGTCTGTCAGTCATTACCAACCTGTGTGACTGTGGATGCTGCAAATGACAGCAACTGAATTTCGAACAATGCGTTATAAGCTACCTAAGGATAAGGACTTTATAAACCTTATCCCACGAACATGATATGCAATCAAGTACTCTTGAACAAATTAAGTTGCCAAAACTTCATGCTCATTAATTTTTAGCATAAACTTGTGTTAGTACTTAGATCCCCGAATTTTAAACATCATGCTTTGAATTGTACTTCCACATTCATCCTAGTGATTTACCCAGTCAGCTAACTGTCCCTACTTTGTATTAATCAAGGAGTAGTTTTCTAGAAATCTCATAAGGTACTTGTTAAACAGGCAAACAGTGATCCTTTGGCTCTTGGGAGGCTCAAGAACATATGCAGAAAGTCTATAAAGGATTCAAATGCGGATGATATGAACACACAAAAATGTTCAAACTTTCTGGAGTTGTTTCCTTGATGTGAATTATTCTCTAGCTTAGCTGGCTAGCCTCCTAAACTAAAAACCCACTCAGGGTTAGAATCCATGATTTCAAAGTGGAAAGAAAAAGTTACAGCAATTCCTGCAACACCACAATGTTACTTCTGACAGTTCAGTTCTACACCTTTATCTGGCTACCAGTTTGAAATGAATTCTTCAAATGGACTACATAAACACAAGTATTACTTATATATATATACACACACATAAGTGTGTATATATACTATATACAATACACATACACAACATATATGTATTATATACACTTATGTAAGTGTGTGTATGTATATATACACACACATATATATAAGTCTAATCCCTAGAACACAGTCCCCTATTTTAACTTTTGAATAAAACGCCACTTACAGCATAAGCTAAAATCGCTTGAATTATAAATCATGCAATTGCACAGGATTTGGAGGTAAGAAAAGACAGGCAATCCATTTAGATGTCCAACAGTCTCCGAATAAATATAAAAATGTTTATAAGAAAATGTTGTAACATATCTTGTTAAAGTACAATTGCAAAATGCCAAGGATTGAAGTTACATTCATAGCCAACTCAGTGAGGACGTTGCCCACTGCCTAACATCTGTGGGACAGTTGGGGTATTTCTGCAGAGCATTCATAATCTGAGTATTGTCCAAAAGTAATTTCATCAGCTGGTATTCTCTCTGCGAATTTACTGAAGTTCTTTCAATGGGCTTTATTAATTCCAATTGTTGCAAATGTTCAAAAGCCTGAAAGATGAAAGAAATAGTTTAGATGAAATAAGGGCAGAAAGTAAGAAAAATAACCTGGAGAACATTTATGCTTTGGGCACTTACTGAATAGAGTACTGGGAAATAAAAATCAGCAGAAAAATCAACTATGTTTAGAAACAATTCTCCTTAATCCCATGAAGGTTTCTTCACATGTGGTAAAATCATTATCAATGCAGTTTTTGTGTCTTGTCCTTAAATGTAAATAGGACAAACCATTCAGTCTACACAGAATGGTTTTGTTCCTGATTGCATTCTAAATCAGTTCCTTCTAGTACGTTCACAGCTTTTCCAGTTCTCTTTAAGAATTCAACAATCTGAAAAGACAGTCTCATCACTGATGTTGCTCAAATCTGCATTTATATTTTGTTTCTACCTTGATGAGATTGTGGGTAAAAGTGAAACATGGGAGGTAGGAAAGCCAGGCCTGTTCAGCTAGTGGTGAAGGTAGCATAGTTAAGGTCCATATGGATGAGAGCTAACAGACTGCTGATGCTCTAAAGCCAAGTTCACATTGTAACAGTTGGTCCAAACATCCCTTCCTTTCACCAAGCTCTTCTAAGTGCTGTTAACTATCTGCACTATTACTCTAACAGTCATGTTTCAGGTGGTTCCTAACCTCAACTATTACAACATACTAACCACTGGTGATACAGTTGACTGCTTCTTAATCTGTTTCATTGTATCACCAGTGGTTAGTATGTTGTAATAGTTGAGGTTAGGAACCACCTGAAACATGACTTAAAAAAATGCAGTTGAAATATATTCTCTATCATACAATGCTCCTGCAAAGATAAAAGAGCTCAGATAACATTCATTTTAAGAGTTAGAGGCTTCAGGTATTGGAGCTGAATAAAAGCAGGATTTCAAACTATCCTTAGATAGCAAAAATATTTGTCTTATTTAAAACTTAGAATTGAAGGGGCAGGCAGCTCAGTGATTTCAGCTGCTGCTAACAAGGCCTCCATCCTGTATCAGAGTTCCCTGTCCAGCCCTGGTTCTGAGTCCCAGCTACTGTGTGCTACAATTCGGCTTCTTGCTTCTGTACACACCATGGAAGGTGGTGCAAGAGGGCCCGAGTACCTGCATTCCTGCCACCCATACAGGAGACTCAGGTGGAGTTTCTGGCTCCCAGAATCAGCCTGCCTTAACTCAGAAGGTTCAGAATACTTGCAGAATGAACCAAATAAAGATCTCTCTGCTTTAAACCTTCCCAATTAATTGTATTTTTGTTATTTACATAGGCTAATTTTATACTTCAACAACTCCCATAAACTGACAGATATGGTGTTAGGGAAAAACAATTGGAACTAGGCTAAATTCATCATTTTTTTTTAATAAATGGCAAGGTTCTGTGTACTCACATTTTTTCATGGCACAAACGATGAAGTTCTGATTACTACGGTCTATGTTGAGGGCTGTCTGAAGTCCATGCATCTCTGTTTCTGACTCAGTTCCCTCCCCAGGTGTTGGAGGGCAGCAGCTGATGGCTCTAGGACCGGGGTCCCCACCACCCGTGTGGGGACTTGGTTTGTGACTCCAGGTTTTGGTGGCCCAGGACCAGCAGCTGCTGCGGGCACCTGGGCAATGACTGGTGGATGGCACGCTATTTGTCTCTCTCTCTCTGACTCCCTCCCTCTCTGTGCCTTTCAGATCTCTCTTAACAGTAAAATACTAAAAAATACTAAAAAATACTGTTCATTGTAATCTCTTGAAGAACTCATTTTTAAATTTGATAGTCACTAAATTTAATAACTGCCACTTGGCTCAATTAGAAAATAGTATGTCTGAAATGAAATATGTAAACCTTTCGCTTCTATACAGCCAGCATTTCCAATGAACAGAGCCTTGAGATGTACTATAAATGTAAATATAACCAAATTTCAAAGATTTAGTATCAAAGTAAAACTAAATATTTCAGTAAATAACTTCTCATACTGACTATATATTTTACGTTATTTTTTACATACTGAATGCAAGTCAATCTCCCCCAGTCTTCCAGCCACTGGGGGATCTAGCTCACAGTATCTCTCTGAAGCGGCCATGAGGATACCTACGCTCCAGTGCTGGAGTCACACCCAGCGTCCTGTCTGTGCTCACCCTGGGAGGCAGCTAGTGAAGGCCCAGGCGCCGGGCCCCTGGCACCCAGGTAGGAAACCTGATGTGGCTATTGTGGGTCTCTGTGCAGTGAATGACTGGCCGGAGAAATCTCTTTCAAAGAAATTAAAGCTTTCAAGTTTTAAGTTTCATGCCTGTTCTTTCCCCCCTAAAGAACTCTTTCTGTAATCCTGCAACCAGTGAGATTATGTCTTTTATTACTGGCTGTTGTGTGCATTTTATCTTCTTTTAATGGTGTGATGACAAACCAATCCTTGGGTTAGGATGGGTTAGGGTTACAGCTATTGTGATAAGTAGCTCCTTATCAGGATGCAAGTGCTGTGAATAGACAGCAGAGGGCAGCACAACACTATAAACTGTAAAACAGGACTAACTGCCTTAAGAATTACTGAGACATCACATTTTAAAATACTTTGTTTTAAAAATATCAAGTACTTAATGTTTAAAAATAATGAAAGTGCAACTTTGATACGCACAATTAAACTAGATGCAAAACCTATACTTTTCTCCAGAAATTAGTAAACCAGTCTTACCTTCATGACAACAGGTTTCTCAAAATTATAAACAGAATGGGCCTTCCTTTGAACAAACTTTTGGAACTCTGGATAGAGAAAGCAATGAGAAAGTCAGAACCTTCAAAGGACCAACAGAAGAGAGAAGAAAACTGTCAGTCTCAGCTTACCATTATAGACCATTTGAAAATTAAAAGGCTCCTCTTCATAGATGTCGTTTAAATGTTTCATTGCTATTATGAGACAGATTTCCAAGACTGAGAGACCTACAGTTAAAGGAAACCAAACTTTGAACTACAGTTTAAAGAGACATTAAGATTAAAACAAACTGTCTTCTAAAGAGTATACAGTACTGAAAGATGAGTTTCATGGGTTCTCTCAAATACAAATACTTTCAATCACTACTACTGATACAAACTTAAGCAGCTTTAACGGCCCTGGATTAAAATTTTCATAATCTACCAAATAAGGCACTTTCTAAACTTATAGAGAAATTAAAAGGCTTAGAGACAAAATTCCCTAGCAATCATCAAGCAGTCTACAGTAAACAGTACACTGGAACTGCAATTATGATGTTACACCACAAAGGACCTTGGGTTGGATTTTAAGAAAATTTCTTACTTCTATAAATTATACCGTAAATTGTCTAATAGTACCCCGTGGAGAAAAGGCTTATCAGAGTCTCAAAGGGATCGTGAACCCCAACGTGGAATGCCAGTGAATGTTCTTCAGTGGTGCTGGTTTCACGAGCACGTCGGCCGTACCACCTTGCGTGGATTCCCCAAGTGGCAGGGCAGGGCCAAGTGGCTTTTACTTTAAACAGGAGTAGTAATGCCCTTTAAAGAACTGAGCTCAAGGTTCCGCATGAATGCAAAAGGGTTCTTTTCAAAAAGCACAGTTGCCATTGTTCATTAAAATTTTGAAAAATATCGTCTAAATTTAAGCTTTTAAAAATTAGAGTTTAAAAAAAAACCTCTGAAGCTGGCTTCTCACCATGTACAATATTGGCTTTAGAATCCATGCTAAACAGCAGGGTAGCCTCCATGAGATCTGCGGCAGTCAAAAACGGATGAGACGCTGTCAGTCGATTTAAAGCAAGCATCTAGCAAATGTGGAACAGAGAAAGGATTACTTATTTCCTGGTTCATTTGGGACATATGACAGAGGAAAAATTCTGAATTTTTATAGTGCATGCCTAAGAGAAAGCTAAATATTAATATAACTAGTGTTAGAAGTCAGTTATTTTCCACCTGATGGTACAAGAAACAAAAGAAGGTACACAGCGACAAATAGCTCCTTGAAAGCTGTCTCTTTCATCTTCGTTTCTTAAAAATGAAACAGCTCCTGGAACCAACATTGTCACAAAGATACCAAAAGGTTTTTTCGGGGGGTGTGTGTGTATATATATCTTTCATTTAAAGTTAGCAGATAAAACCTAATGTCGGGGGCCCGGCGGCGTGGCCTAGCGGCTAAAGTCCTCGCCTTGCACACGCCGGGATCCCATATGGCCGCCGGTTCTAATCCCGGCAGCTCCGCTTCCCATCCAGCTCCCTGCTTGTGGCCTGGGAAAGCAGTCGAGGATGGCCCAATGCATTGGGACCCTGCACCCGTGTGGGAGACCTGGAAGAGGTTCCTGGTTCCCGGCTTCAGATCAGCGCGCATCGGCCCGTTGCGGCTCACTTGGGGAGTGAATCATCGGACGGAAGATCTTCCTCTCTGTCTCTCCTCCTCTCTGTATATCTGGCTGTAATAAAATGAATAAATATTTAAAAAAACAAAAAAACTAATGTCACTGGGGCAGCCGCTTGCGATGCTGACATCTTACATGGTGCTGGTTTGAATCTCAGCTGCTCGACTTCCGATCCAGCTTCCAAGCACTGGGGGAAGTAGTGGAAGATGGCTGAAGTGCTTAGAGCCCTGCAACCATATGAAAGCCCCAAAGAAGCTGCTGGCTTTGACCTGTCCCAGTCTTGCTGCTGTGGCCATCTGGGGAATGAACTAGCTGATGGGAAATCTCTCTCTTTGTTTAACTACCTGGAGCAAGACAGTGAGTGGTAAGTCGGACTATACCAACCAATAGCATGTGCAATGACCGCAGGTTTTTGCTGACATTGAAATGCTTCTGTAGTACTTCTCGCACACTTTTATCTTCTGAGAGACTCTAAAGAAAAAAAAAATAGTAATGGAACAATGTGTTTTAAAATCTAAGAATATGGGATGGCATTTAGCTTAGCAGTTAAGGTTCTGTGATTAATATAGAAGTATCAGCATGTGTTAACCCAGTTCTGGTTCCTGATCCCAGCTTACTGCTAATGTAGACCCTGGAGGCCCCTGTGATGGATTCCTGCCTCTCACCACATGGGACATCCAGAATGAGTTCCTGGCTTTGGCTCAGGAAAACCCCAAGTGTTTAATGCAATTAAAGAGTGAACCTGCACACAACTGCATTCTTTCTCTTCGTCCCAAATAAATAAAAAATAAATCCCACTAAATATAAGCTTGTACTTCATTGGTTGCTATACTTATTAACTATATCTGATATTTACTCAATTTTTATATATGCTGGTTTTATTGATGTAACTCTAAAATCAAGCTTCAAGCCCACTGATTTTCTTCATGTTAACATGAACCTGCTACTCCAGAATTTCTAGTGTAACCTGGGAAAGTGCAGTCATACTAATGAGATGAACAAACTGCAGCACAAAGTGATTGAACCTAAGAAAACAAGGAAGAGTCTGACCAGAAAGCTTAAGCTTTAGGAGTCAATAGGAGAAAAATGCAAGAGCACACAGTTATGGGAACTGCATCAACAACGTCATACAATCCTTGGTACTGACCCATAAATACTTGTGAGTTGAAATTTTTGCAAAGTAACAATGTGGAAAGAAGGCAGGAAAACTTAACTGGAAGCAGCCACAATTTTCCATACCTGATGAACGATGGTCTGAATTAAGGGTGGTAGAAAGACAAGGGAGAGCTAAGACATTTGTAGAAGACATCTCTGACGGAAAATTAACTGGTTGTGAGAAGAGAGGGGAAAGTCTGAAGGGGAAAGCAAAAAGTCGGTGGTATTGGTGCAAGATGAACCAGGCACTGGAGCCAAAGAGTGGATCCTGGAAGATCAATACATGCGCTGCACATGGAGAAATGAAGAGCAAAGACGACTGCAAGAGAATCCCAGAGAACGGTCATGCGTAACACCACAACATACTCCGAACAATGTAAGCTGCTCTGAATACAGGTAAGTTTTAAGAAGAGGCTTTAGCGATACAGCGAGCGTAAGGACCTTGGAGAAAGCAGCATCTGCAGCAGCCTGGCATCGGCAGGGACTCAGGGCTGAGTAAGAGTGATGAACACTTGGCAATGAGGGACAAATGAGATGAAAGCGAGTGACTTGCCGAGTGGCAGAAACAGAAGGGCAGGGGAAAGTGTCATGTAGTTTTCCAAATCTTATCTGCATGGAATAAGGATTGTATTTCCTTATTTTTTTTAAGCCCAGAAACCTGAGTGCTTGTGTATTTCCTATAGCTATGACTATATGGCTTTACCTTTTTCACTATAAGAACAGATTCAGCAATAAATTCCAGTCATCATTTGCACGAAATTTCATGCTCTCAGATCAATTCTAGTTCATAATTATAGTTCTGATTCTAGTTATGGTTAAAGTTGTTAATATCTCTTATTATTGTTTACATTTTAAGGTGACTCATCATTTCTATCAAAAATAAAGGTAAATATCTTTTGAAAGTACACAGGATGAACATAAACAATAAAAAAATAAAAACATTTTAAAAGTGAAGTCAGATGGCTCGTCAGGCTAATCCTCAGCCTGGTGGCGTCAGCATTCTTTATGGGCATGAAGTCATATCCCAGCTGCTCCACTTCCCATCCAGCTCCCTGCTTGTGGCCTGGGAAAGCAGTTGAGGACGGCCCAAGGCCTTGGGACCCTGTATCCGTGTGGGAGACCTGGAAGAAGCTCCTGATTACTGGCTTCAGATTGGCTCAGCACTGGCTGCTGCAGCCAGTTAGAGAGTAAAACAATGGATGGGAAACTATCTCTATTTCTTCTCCATGTTATATCTGCCTTTCCAACAAAAAGAAATAAATCTTGAAAAAATATATATATTAAAAAAAAAGGAAAGAAGGGATGAGCATTGTAGCACAGCAGGTGAAAGTGAGACAGGCACCACAGGGATGCTGGTTTGTATCCTGGCTGTTCCACTTGTGGCCCAGTTACCTGCTAGTGGCATGGAAGCACTGGAAGATGGCCCAAGTGCTCAGAACCCTGCCATCCATGTGGGAGATCTGGATAAAGCTCTTGGCTTCTTTGTGACTCAGCAGTGACCATTGTGGCCACTGTGGGGAGTCAATCAGAGGAGAGAAGAATCTCTCCTTCCCTGAGTTTAAAATAAATTAATCTTAAAAAAAAAGTTTAAAAGCTTTTTAGAAATACAGATCCCTAGCTTCTCAAACTAACTTTGAGTTTTAATATGAAAGAAACTAAAGAAATACGTAACAAAATATCATGGACAAACTATATTCCTAGCTCTTGTAATCACCGGCTCATATCAAGTCCCCTATAAGACTGATGTAAAATCTGAGCACTTCTTATGGTCCTACTTCTATACTTTCAGCTGTCTGGCTACAACTCCTTTTCTAAAAGGTAATACTTTGGTGCCACAATTACTTAATCTGTTTAGAAAACACATTTTATGTCATCTAAATGCAAACCACTACTAAAAAAAATAAAACTGCCTGGTTTCTTTCACTTTTTTTTTTAAAAAAAAAAATCCCTTCTGTATTGAAACATTTTATAAGCTATCGGAGAAAAGGGTTATTGTTAATCATCAAAGCTTGAGTACTTCGGTGGATTTCCTTTAAAGAGATTTAGCTATAATTTTCTAAAATGATCTTTTCATGGAGTTCTCTTATTTTACCATACTGGGACACTGCCTATTCTGTCTACTTATTTATTTATCTGAGGGTGAAATAAATCCTGAAATTAGAGGATATTTAGATTCAATCTTACGTTGAATATTTTTATTGGGTGAGACTTCCCGGATGATCTGTAATGTGTTGTTAAAAACAACTGCTGGAGAATCAGCACCGAGAGAAGGACAGCTCCTGCAGCTCGGTTGTTCCCTTACACAGCAGGGACACTGGCCATGGTGCTGACAAACTTTTTTTTTTTTTTTTTTTTTTTTTTTACATTAGAATTAAAATTTATTTATCTTGACATGATTATCCAATTTTAAAGTAGGCTAGAATAAGTGAGTTTAACAGGGTTATAGGATGATTGGTCAACATGAAACATAAATTGTGTTTCTGCATAATAGCAATGAAAATTAGAAAGCAAAATATTTATAATAGCATCAAAAATGAAATACTATCCGACTTTGTAATAAATCTTACATAAATAAATCTTTTTTTTTTTTTTTTTTTTTTTAATTATTTATTATTTAACTTCAGTAATTACATTGTATTATGTGACACAGTTACATAGATACTTGGGTTCTCCCCACCCCTCCCCAAACCCTCCCACCATGGTGGATTCCTCCACCTTATTGCATAACCACAGCTCAAGTTCAGTTGAGATTTCCCCATTGCAAGCGTATACCAAACATAGAGTCCAGCATCTTAAGATGATATGATGTTATGTATAACATGTTATGTTTTGAATGTTATATGTTGTGTATAAACTAAAATTGAAGTATAGGTGAGGTGGTCACAGAAGGTGGCTGGGAACCCGCATTTACTTTTAACATATTGGTTACTCATTACTATGTCAATTAATTCCATAATGATGTAAATTTTTGCTGATGGTATGTTGGAGCTTTCAATTGACTGGGATGATACTCTGCTGGCTCTGTCATCAGACCAGAGAGGGTATACCTAAGAAACCGTTGAACTTGACGGGACAATAAGATGCTGACAAACTTTTGAGAGGAAGGTAGCACAAGGTGATCAGACTACAAAAAGAAATCATCTTAGAAGGAAGAAAAAGAAACTTTAGTGGTGCTAGTTCTACTTTATGAAACCGGATTACATGACTAAAACAAACAAAAACAACAGGGCAGTCCTCACTTTCATTCGCAGCATCTTCCAAGTTTAGGGGGATACTGTATGTAATAATGACCCAGAAAATGAATGCTGAGCCATCTTAAATACAGGGTAACTATTTTGTAAGTTATCCAGTTGTGCTTCACCAGTAAGCCCTCTTTATTCCATTACATAAACAGTCATTCCTTGGTATCCTGGCAGAAAGGGGAGAAAGAGCACTGGTTCCCCAACCAAAATCCATGAATGCTCCAGTCCCTTATATAAAATGGAGTATTTACATGTAACATATGTTCCATCCATAAGTTTTAAATCATCTCTCCATTACTACAAAATTTAATGCTATGTAGTAAATGCAGAACAAGAGAGTAAGCAGGGATGGAAGTTAAAGCCCTGGGAGAGGTTAAACATTTCAGAAGGGTTCTGTTTGAGTCTCTACCAATCAGACAAACATAATATTGGAAGAAGACAACAAGTTGTGGCAAATCACAGTCCATGAGGCACGGAAAAGCAGAGGTTAAAGATGCAGAGCTGAGCTCGAGTCCAGGCCTAAATAAGAGGGGTAATGTGAAGGTATTGGGAGATCCTGTTTCCAGGGAATGGAATCCCAACTCTACAGTTATGAAAGCACATTTGTCTGAGCTAACGGCAAGACCTGTGTCTTCAAGCAAGATTAATTTAGGGACAAAAGTGGTTGCCAAGGGAAGAATCACACCTCAACCTATGAAGGCACAGTATCTAAATTTTAAGGATCATTTGAATTATATATAGTTTCATTAGGAAAAATACAGAAGTATGAATCAAAATAAAACAAAAACATTATAACAAAAAGTAATACACAAAATTTGAATCCTTTACAGAAAATCAACTAATTCAGTGCGTATGTCAAGCTGAAATGTTATAAATAATTATCCTACAGTAAAAGGAAAATGGATAGAGATAAGGAAAACTTCAACTGTCTACCATGCAGTTGTTCTACAACCACACTTGTACAATAAATTTCTATATTTAAAAGAATAAAGCATCCACATTAATATTACTCAAATGAGAATACTGTTAGTATTTTATAATCAAACAAGAAATACTTTAGAAAAATAAGTGGCATTATGGCATAGAAGTTAAAGTTGCTGTGACGGTGGTTAGAGATCTGGCCATACCACTTCGGATTCAGCTCCCTGCTCATGCGCCTGGGAAAGCAGAGGAGTAAGGTCTAAGGGCTTGGGCTCTTGTACCCATTTGGAAGACCTGGATGGAGTTTCAAGCTCCTGGCTTCCGAATGTCTCAGACCTGGTTGCAGCCATTTGGAGAGTGAGCCAACAGATGGAAAAGAGATCTTACTCTCTGTCTTCTAACTTTTAACTCTGATTTTCAAGTAATTCTTTCTTTTTTCTTTTTTTTATTGAGAATCACAACCTTTACATGTTATTTTCCACTCCAAGAAGCTTCATTTTATTTATCTAGTCTAAGATTTTATTGAAAAATAGAGCAAGACAGAGAGATCCTCCATCTGCTGGGTCACTACCTAAGAGCATGCAAACAGTTATGGTTGGGCCTGGATGACATCAGAGGCAGGAACTCCAAATGCATCTCCTGCAGAGGTGTCAGGAGCCAAGTATTTGGATCATCTTCCATTGCCTGTCTAGGCACACAAGCTAGAAACTAGAAAGAAGCAGAGTGGCTAGGCCTGAAGTTGGTACTCTAACATGGGATGTCTGTATTACAAGTGGTAGCTTTCCTGCTGCACAGTGCTAGACCCAAGACTCGTATTTTTAAGACATTACCATGACATTCTTGCATAGGAACAAAACTTACCAATTATATTACTAAACACAATCTGAAATATATACTTCTGTTCTCCCCACTAACAAACTGTCAGCACAGAATGGAACTGATACTAGTTTGCTGTGTTGATACATCAATAGTCTGAGCAAGCCAGGCTGTTCAACTTAAGCATTTGTAAACTTAAGAGTCCACTAGCTTTGGTAAATCTTGAAACAACACCTAATCTGCCTTTGTATAACTCTCAGGGCTCTAGGGATTCCAAGATGGAAACACCCAGGTAGATGAGCACCAGACTTTGAATTGCCTTTTTAAAATCCAGGAAGACAAAAGCTGAAGTTGTGGGGCAAGTTGTGGTGCAATGGGTTGAGTAGTGCCGTATTCCATAGAGCACCTGGCTGCTCTGCCTGCGATCCAACTCCCTGATAATCAGCTTGCAAAAGCAGCAGAAAATGACCCACGTGCCAAACTCCTGACTGTAATCTGGGTATGGAAGATCTTGCTCTTTTAGTACTCCCACCTGCCCTCTAACTCTGCCTTTCAAATAAATAAGTATTTAAAACAAAAAAGACTTAAAAACAAACAAAAAAAAAGTGGGGCCTGGCACTTTGGCGTACCGGGTTAAGCTGCACTCTGAAATCCCGGCACCCCATACAAACACCAATTTGAGTCCTGGGTGCTGGACTTTTGATTTAGCTACCTGCTCATGAACCTGGGACAGAAATGGAAGAAGGTGCAGATGCTTTTGCCCCTACACCTACTTGATAGACCCAGAAGAAGCTCCTGCCTTTTGGTTTTGACCAGGCCAAGTTTCAACCCTTCTAGACATTTGGGAAGTGAACCAGTGGATGGAAGACCTCGCTTTGTGTCTCTCCTCCCACTGTTAATTTTGCTTTTCAAGTAAATAAATCTTTTAAAAACCACTGAAGTTACTTATAAAAACTGAAGGAAAAAGCCACATTGGATATATATGCACAACAGAGTAACTTGCTAAAGCTGCAAATCATAGAAAATAATTTCCAAAATCATTAACAAAATGATCTACAGCATAAAGCAGATACAGATAATACACAAATGTACTTGAAGTTACTGACATTTCCAAGTGTTAATTTAGAAGATACTTTAACTATATTTTACAGAGGAAAACAACAACATAATTGCATAGTATATTCCTGAAGTTATTTTTTTTTTAGCCACAGTAACAATGGAAAGTTTATGCCAAGACTCAAATTTTAAAAATCCGTAGCTTTTTTTTTTGTATGCAAAAGACACAAGTCACTAAGCTTTTGGGTTACCTGAACATTTTCATTCCATTTCTCTACAAAAGGCTTGTCTGGAAATTCTGTAGGTAGAGATAATTGTTCTTTAAATATTTTAACATACTGTGGAAAACCAAATGAATTCATTAAGTGTATCTGCCGGTGAGAAAATCGTGACTTCACTCTTTTTTCTAAGAGTTCCAAAATATCCTTAAAAACAAACAGAAATCCTTGTAAGAGGAATGTTAAAAACAACTGCATCAATGTCATAAGTAAACTACCACCTCAAATTAGCAATTTCTTTTATAATACATGATTAAGCATTTAAAAAAAAACTTCAGGGAAACTAAATAGAACACTTTCAGGCATGAATTCTCTTTGTCGTATATGAAGAAACTTCACTGAGGGAAAAAATGGAATTAAAAGCTGATATGCATTTCCCACGAACTTAACGAAGTCTCCTTATAGAGGGATAATAGCTTTAGTATCTAAGAACATTAGTAATACTGAACCTGAGCAATCTTCCAAGAGATTTTAAGGCACACTGCTTTTATCTTCTAATAATTATATCACTTAATAATACTATTCCTTCCTACATATATAACCAAGAGAAATGTATAAAGTAAATCCATCAGAAACATATACAAGAATATTTACAATACCATTATTCATAATAACCTGAAACATGTGAAGACTCCAAATGTTCATCAACTGACGAATGGGTCAGCAAAACGCAGAGTAACTATAGAGCGGACTATGACTACTTAGCAGCACCAGAATGAAGAACTGATAAAGGCAGCAATATGGTAAATCTTCCACTTGACGATAAGTGAAGAAGCCAGTCAAAAAGACCTGATCTCCTAAATCACTCATGAAATGATATTATGACTGGTTTTATACTCAAAATAATAAAGGGATGGGCAGAAAACACGACAAGATAAAAGGAATTAGTTTTTTACTGCTGAAGCTATGTGAATCAGGGATCACTACATTATTCTCTTGCTTGTATACTGCTGAAATTTTGCACAATGAATTGTTTTAAAAGGGGTGTAGTAAAGTCTGGAATTAAAATTTCCAAATGAAAAAAAATTTCTAAATGTAGCTAGGGAAATTTTATAATGAGGTAAACAAACCAGGCACAAACACACAAAAACTGAAATGATCAAAAGGGGATCATTGTAAATTTGTAAAGAAAAACTAGGAAGATGAGTAGCTTAGGATAGGAATTAGGGGAAGGGGAAATGGAAAACCTGAAATCGAATTAAAATACTCCTATCAGAGATAGGCATATTGCACATAAAATACTTTTAAATTTACCATATGCATAGATGGTAAAAAGGTAATAAAAGTGATATCCTATGCAACCAATAAGTAACAGCCCCAACAGGAATATAGTGAAAGTAGAAATAAAAATGTGATTTAGTGGTGGGCAGCAATAATGACACAAGCTGGAGATTTGGGGATATAGAGAACAGTTTAAAAAAGAGGAGGTGGGAGGGATAGTGCAGTATTACACTGCATTGAGTTTGGCTCCCACTTGCGGCACAAGAACTCAGGTTGGAGTGTCAGTTCTAGCATCAGCTGCTCTGCTTCCGGTCCATGTCCCTGCTGGTATACTTGGAAGGCAGCAGGCGATGGCCTGGGACTTAAATTCCTGCTAAATACCCATGGGGGACACCAGGATGGCATTTCTAGTTCCTGGCATTAAACTAGACCAGCCCAAGATTTTGAGGCCATTTTGGGGAAAACCACTGTGCAGAAAATTTGTGTCTGTGTGTATGCCTTAAATAAGCCAATAACAATAGATTGCTTTCTCAAAGGCAACTACTACTCCACCTACAATTCTGTTCTCTATCTATAAATGCAAACACAATCACCCTAAAGAGAACTACACACTTGGAGAATTATACACACACAATTAAACAAAAAAATGAAAAACTGCTAATACCAGTGTAAGTTACTCTGAGTTCTCCGCCTGAAGGAGGACTCTGTCTAGCATGAAAGCCGGGGACTCCTGTGTCTTGTGATTTCTGCTGCGTGAGGCAAGAGGAAATAAAGACCAGGCAGAGCACAGGCAGACGTTCACTGAGGTAGGTGCGTTCTGAGGTTTACATCATCAGTTCGGAGTGCAAGGGCAGGAGGTGCAGACACTCACTCTGTAGATGAATGCACTCACAGGGTTACTGAAAGGTGACTCCTGCTTCCCTAATGAAGACAAATAATTGTGGGAAAGGGCTGATACAGCTTGCCTGCCAGCAACAGAGTGAAAAAACTGAAAGAGCTATGGAGACACCATAGAGACAGTATGAGAAAAAGTTTTACCTGAACTCAGAGAGAGGTTAAGAGGTACCACAAAAGGACCAGTCTACTTATCCAAAGACACACAAGGTTCAATAGAAAAAAGTGACAATGAAATTCAGACCATGTTTAAAACAATTCTAAACTTCCAAAGAACAAAGCCACTCTGCTGACTGTTGCATGGTAAGAATCCTTACCATTTCTGGGGATGGGTGATTAAGAAGTCAGGGTAGTTGCTTTTTGAGCTGGTTTCAAGCACTTTCAAAAAAATTATTAATCAAAAAAAGAATATTAATATTAATTCTGATATTAGTGAGATCACTTAACTGTTTTACTTCCCAATGCAGAAAGTATACTTACTAGCATAATTTTACTAATTTTTTTCCTTTAGTTAATTAGAAAGAGGGAGTTAGTAGTTCACAGGTAACTATTTTTTTGTTTTCTACTTTAGTTGAAAGGTAAGATCAATGCACCAGGCACTGTTGGAACAAGATGTTTAAAATCCCAATATAATGACCAACATATAAAAAAAAAACACTAATTTTATGATCAGTTAAGTTGGGATTCTGTAAATATTAAATTATATTTTTTTAAGTATAAAGACTTACCAATCTACACGTAAGACCAATAACAGCTACTGGAGTCTGTGCAGTCTGAGAAATATCAAAAAGATTATAAAGGAGTGTTTGGTTTTTATGATGAGCAAAAAGATCAAATTCATCTAATACGAAGATCACAGGGCAACTGCTAGTTCGGTCACCTGAAATAAAAGAAAATCTTTACATTAGCTTTTATGTCAACTTTTTTCAAGTTTCAAACTATTTACTACATTTCAACGTTTAAACCTCAAGTCAAGAAACACACACTGATAACTCACTTTAGGTAGGATACTTAACACTCATGAGATATAAACAACTATTCTGTCTGTCATTTACAGTCAATAACTAGAATCCAGTTTGTGGATTAAAACAAAACTTTAAAATACTTTCAGGGACTGACTATGCAAATGTAACTCTTCAGTAATTACAAAATTGGCAAAGGCTTTTCATCACATATATAGACTTGAAACACACGGGGATTATTAATTTTCTGCTTCAAAAGAAAATTGCTTAGTCAATAAAAGTTCAAAATATTTTCATATAGAAAAAAAATTTTTTTAAAAATTTATTTATTTTTATTGGAAAGTCAGATATACAGAGGAGGAGAGACAGAGAGGAAGATCTTCTGTCCGATGATTCACTCCCCAAGTGACTGCCACTGCACTGATTCAAAGCCGGGAACCAGGAACCTCTTCCGGGTCTCCCACGCGGGTGCAGGGTCCCAAAGCATTGGGCCGTCCTCAACTGCTTTCCCAGGCCACAAGCAGGGAGCTGGATGGGAAGTGGAGCCTCCAGGATTAGAACCAGTGCCCATATGGGATCCCAGCACATTGAAGGCGAGGACTTTTGCTGCTAGGCCACTATGCCGGGCTCAGAAAATTTTAAAATAAATAATGGTAAGTTTCAACTACAATTTAACTTCTCTTAACCATAATTTAAAAAATTGATGCTCATTTAAATATTCTCATTTAGAAAAAATTCTATAAACAATGAGGTTCAAGCAGTTTTCCTTCTTTTAACCTTACCATTTTTAACTTGCTATTTATTTAACTGATATGAAATGAAGAGAGGCAGAGATACAGGGATCCCCTGCTTGCTGGTTTGACTCCCTAAGTACCCAGCAATGGCTGAGGCTGGGTCAGACTGAAGCCAGCAGTCAGGAACTCAAACTAGGCCTCCATGAGGGTGGAAAGGGCCCAGCTTCTTGGGCAACACTGCTGCCTCCACAGGTACACATCAGAAACCTGGAACTGCCCATGCAGCTGGGACGTGAACTTAGTCACTGATCTGAGATGTGGCAACCTGCTGGGGACCTAACTGCTATGCCGAATGCCCATTCCTAGTCTTTTAATTCGGTAGTCACTGAAAACCAGCAGTCTTTGTTGAGGATGAGGGCCAGGAATGTGAGTATGGGTGTCTCACTGAGCACACTGACTTCCCCACAGGACCAGATGCAGGAAGCGTGCAGTTTTGCTGCATGACGGAGCTCATCAAGGGTGTTAAGGACAAGTGGGTGCTCTGGTTCATCACATATCCACACTAACAGGAAGCAAATCTGAGAAGCATCCTGGCTTCTGTGAGAAAAGTGCTAAGTAGCTGCCAAGAACTGAGCCTCTTTTATTGCACAATGAACTAAAATCCCCTAAAAAACAAAACAAAGCAAAACAAAACCCACTTCTTAAGGATAATTTTCAACATTCTAAACATAGAAATTTAATAAGACACATTACATTTTTCTTAATTACTACACAGAAAGAACTTCAGTGGAATAAAAGATACAATGAATATCTGGTGAAAGGAGACTTAGTCCACAGAACAGTTAAACTAGAACAAAAGCTTACAATGGCTTAACTGGCACAAAACCAACTACTCGAAAGCCTGGAAACCAAATAATGAGAATATGTTTCAATGTTTACATAATCTAAAGGACAGAAATTTTCATGCAAATGTTATCTAGAAATGTTATTATTAAAGTTGTTTAGCTGACATATCCAAACCATATTTAAGGGAAGCTACTAGGCATAAGAATCATGCCTTTAAGTAAAAAATATACATTCTAAAAAATCAAGATCAATATACAACCAAGGAGATATGAGTAGTACTAAAAAAATGAAATGCTGAATATTATAGGGCCCAGCATGATCGCTCAATGGCTAAATCTTCATCCTGCAAACTCTGAGGTACCCTATGGGCACTGGTTCATGTTCCAGCTGCTCCATTTCCCATCCAATTCCCTGCTATGGCATGGCAAAGCAGCGGGGTATGGCCAAAGCCTTGGGACTTTGCATCCACCTAAGAGACCTGGAAGAAGATCCTGGCTCCTAGCTTTGTATCAGCTCAGGTCCAGCCACTGAAGCCACTGGAAGAGTGAATCAGCAGATGGAAGATCTTTCCCTCTGTAAATCTGATCTATCTTTCTAAGAAAAGGAAATCTTAAAAAAAGTTGCATATTACATTAGGAATTATGCAAAACAAATAAGATTAATTTTTCCATCAGAGGTAAACATAATAGAATATTTTTGATCCTGTAAGAAAATCAATACAGTGAAACATGTTTACACAATGAACCTTCTGAGGCAGAGCTGGGAAGTACTGCTTCTCCTAAATATCATCCCTATGATAAAAATTCTTCTCGTTAAAGTTCATGAAGTATTCGCATCATTATTCAAGCATTTGTTCTTTAGTTAAAAATCATAAAGAAAAATCTGTAACTTAAAAAATTTAGGCATAATTATTACACAGAATACATATAAAACCATAAACCCTGAGTCAGGCCTAGCTTGGGGACCTCTGAACTACTGGCCTGGCAGTCATGGCAGGTGGTCCCACGTCAGGCCTGGTTTGGGGAACTCTGACCCATCTGGCCTGGCAGCTACAATGAGTTAGGTAGCTCAGGTATCAGTGGCATTGGGTAAGCCCCTGGGCCACATGGTGGCAGGCTCTGGGGACTTGGTATGCACTTACAGGAGCTCTGGGCGATGGCACAGGTGGGGGTGAGCAGGGACATGAGGGTTCACGTAAAGGTGATGAATGCCTACTGAGGAACTTCCATGGACAGGGCCACTGTACTCAAGGGTAAGCGAGGGGGCTGACACTGAGTGGTTTGGAGGGGGAAACTGGAGGACCTTTAAGGGTCAAACTTAAGTACCAGCACATGTGGGAGACCTGAGCTAGGCTAGTTACCATGCACCATCACCAAATACCACTCGGTGGCACACACTAAAGCTAGGGCTGGGAGCCTACTGGCAGGGCTAGATCACAGTACCAACCAGTGAGAGTAGGAACAGAGGGTGGGAAATGTGCCAGCACATGAGAGAATCAGGTTTGGCGGAAGAATCTGTAGTGGTATATGTGGACCCATTCCTGTGGAACTCAACCTACGTTGGTACGCTCAAATCTATGGCTGGGAACAGGACTGGTTGGGGAGCTAAGGGAATGCCTTGGCTGGATTGGAGTTCCCACTGGTGAGCGCTAGAGCCAGAATGGGGGGATCGGGCTGGGCTGGACATAGCTGCAGTTTCCCTTGGCATGGGTATGGACTGGGTCTGGGAAGCACCAGACTGGGCTATACTCCAGTGAGTCTGATACCCTTGAGAGCCAGAGTGGGTGTAGAATGGGCTGGGCTAGGTATTGGTTCCCACTGAACCACATGAGAGCTATGTCTGCGTGTGGACCAGGTGTGGCTGGTTGTAACACCCAACAGTAAGAACTGGAATGTGTGTGGGCCAGATGGGCAAGGACACTGTTCCTGCCATGACAGGAAGTGAGCAGTCACTCTGGCCCAAGGACACACTGGTGTGCACGAGACCTGCCACTGGAAGGATTCTGATACAGGCACTTGGGAAACTCCTTTGTCAGGACACAGTCCCTGCAGGTGAGTGCAGGAACCAAGGCTGGGAGAAGTCCAGATCAAGGCAGGTTACAGTATTAGCTGGCGTATGTGTGGGCCAGGTCTGGGTGCAAGCCAGGCTGGGCCAGTTCATAATACCCCCTGGCAGATCTGAGAACCAAGATGAGGTGCAGGAGGGGATGGATTGGGCCATAACACCAGCCAGTTCATATTAGTACTGGGACTGGGGGACAGCTGGGCTGGCCTACGCTGCAACACCCACTAGCAGGACCTGGAAGTAGAGGCAGGATGGACAGCCAGGCTGCAGCACCCACTGGTGGATGCCAAACTGAGGCAAGCCAGGGGAGTCTGGGTGTGGTGGGTGCTGAGTCCATAAGCCCTGGGTCGCCTGGCTTGGGTCCCTGGGCCCACCTGCATGGTGGGTGCAGGGACAGTAAGCCCTGGGGGCGGGGGTGTCCAGTGGGTCCCAGGGCACCTATCCCATATCTGTAAGTCCATCTAAGAGAATTAGCCCTCCTTAGTGGAAAAGTCAGAGTAGTGGACATTAGACCCTGATGCACATGGAGGATATGGCAGCCCGTTGGGGTCTGCAGAACACATCTGGTGGCATAGCAGAGAAGGTAGAACAGAAAAAGTTGGACAATAACCCCAGTCATACAATGACAGCAAATATCTAGGCAAAATGAGATTCTAAAGTCGGCTATGTCATCCAACAGACATTGGAAGGGTTTCCTCATCCTTGCATTGGCGAGATGCACAGCATTTCAAAACTATACAAACCACCTGGGCAGAACCCTTGGAGCTTGCACCACATCGGGACCTTCAGAACCCTGGATTGATACCAGGTGGCCATTTCCCATCCAGGGTATTGGGGTGGTTGGGAGCTGGGTATTGCTTCTCCCATTATCTCCCACCTTTCCCAGAAACAGGAAGGACAAACAGAAAATTTGGAAACAATGCCCACATTCACTTTTCCCTTACCCTCAATCTTTCCCATCTGAATCAACTATATAAACATCATTAAAATTTAAACAAACAGGGCCCGTCAGCATGGCCTAGCGGCTAAAGTCCTCGCCTTGAATGCACCGGGATCCTATATGGGCGCCGGTTCTAATCCCTGCAGCTCCACTTCCCATCCAGCTCCCTGCTTGTGGCCTGGGAAAGCAGTCGAGGACAGCCCAAAGCCT
This sequence comes from Ochotona princeps, assembly GCF_030435755.1. Classification (NCBI taxonomy): domain Eukaryota; kingdom Metazoa; phylum Chordata; class Mammalia; order Lagomorpha; family Ochotonidae; genus Ochotona; species Ochotona princeps. Next base: position 31,551,576 of record NC_080836.1, read on the forward strand.
TGGGACCCTGCACCCAAGTGGGATAACTGGAAGAGGTTCCTGGTTCCTGGCTTCGGATCGGCGCGCACCGGCCGTTGCGGCTCACTTGGGGAGTGAATCATAGGACGAAAGATCTTCCTCTCTGTCTCTCCTCCTCTCTGTATATCTGACTGTAATAAAATAAACAAATCTTTAAAAAAAAAAATTTAAACAAAAAAAGTGTATCTATACATGTATATATGTGTCAGTGTTAAGATGTAGGTAAACAAAAATAAAAAACTGTTGAGACAATCACCATTATAGAAACAGGATAACAGTACTGTTATTTTTAGAATATCTGTATATTTGAATTATTTTCCCTAAACATATATATTAGCGTTATTATTAGGAGAAAAATAAAGTTGAAAACAAGTACAAGTATATTTTGACAACTAAACGTGTGAATACTTTACCTTTTTTTAAGGCTTCCAGAAGGAATGAAAGGTTTTCAGCAAAGCTTCCCTGAGTAGCAAAAAAAAAAAAAAAAAAGAGAATATGACTGGATGTTCAGTGATGAATAAAAGAGATTATCTGACTGTTTGACTTTATGGATATACCATGCAGCATTTTTCCCTAGCAATGAATTAGTGGTCAGATTTTAAACTGACAATGTATAATACAATCTGTAACTCAAAAGTAGAGATGACACAGCATCAAAAATGGCAATGTATATCATATTATAACTTTACTTAGATACCATTACAGGACTTTAGAATACAACTTTAATATTCTAATTTAATGTAACAAAGTAGCAGATACAATTATTGAAATGTTGTAGACTGAAAGTAGAGTAAGAATTTTCACATATTGTGATGACTGTATGCTGTCATGTTGATAGCACAAGGGCTACTGCCATAGTTTACAATAATATCATAAAGGCTCAATCTGTTGGGAAACCAATGGTCAAAGTTACTCAAGAGGTAGATGTTTTTTATTTAAAAATACTAAGCAAATATTTACTTCTGAAGTTCACACATGAAGTCATTTTATAAAGTGTATGGAAAAATGAAATTAAAAGTTTATTTTGGTGAAAAAAATTTAAATCAGTACTTTTTTTAATCAAAAGCATTTTCTGGGAACATTTTATTTTATCCTTTATATAAAATGGCCTAGGAAAATTCTCTGATACACTATAAATCACCTCTTGATTACTTAAAATGCCTAGTGAAATGTAAACGTTTTGTAAATAGCTATATTATTCATACTGTACTGTTAGATAATAATGACAAAGCAAGAGAGTATACATGCATTTATTTCCTACATATTTTTAATCTGTAGTTACGCTGCATTTGCAGTTCCACAACCTACAGCTATGAAGGGTGAACTAACATTCAGGAAGGAGGACAAGAGAACTAGTACAGGATGATTAGGGTAGGATAGGACTTTATTTCTAAAGTTCCTCATGTTTATTTATGAATGTCAGGAAAAAGCTGTCCAGAGTACATGGAAGCCAAAAGCCAAAATCATTTCCTTCTATAGGAACTCCCTGTAAGTTCATATGGTTCAAAACTGCTTTCAAAATAAGAGGTGGACTATTAGATTTACAGAAGGGAAAATTTGAGCTTGCACTTCAAGGACTTGTAACCTATGGAATGAGAACAAATGGTTCACTCAAATTTTATGCACATTAGAGAATAAGATTTCTAAATTCTGTGAAGCTTACACAGTATGGCTGAGGCACTGCAGAGAGGGCATAGTGTCGCAATATTATAATGGTGACCTACATGATTACCAATGACCACAAAATGAACTTGTAATGACTATGGCAAAACTTGTATGGTAGGTAACCTCACTGTGAGAATCAGGGCAGCTATAGTAATGGTTCCCTTAGACTTCATAAATGAAGTGACAGGATAAGAAGTTTAATAAAGCTTATACAATAGCTAAATCTCTTTTCTTTTTAATTTATTCATGTTCATTGTGCGAAGACTTGAATCTGTTACAGCAAGAAGGGGAAGTTTATGAAAACATTGTAGTAACAGATAAGTGGTAATTTTACAGCATATTACTACCCAAAGAACTGCTTTAGAAAGCTTGAATGATGCTTCATGTTTCCTTTATTCTTATAATCCTGGAAAGTATGTATAGTAACATAATGGGCATTTAACATGGGAAGAAGCTGAAATTCAGAGACATGCATTAACCCAGGACTATCAGAAAGTCAGCCGGTATACATAGTAAGGCAAAAAGACCTAAATTCATTTATTCTCTATGCTCTGCTATCCACATTTTCAATCAGAAAGCACAGGATAGAGAATCAAAGTATTTATTCTATAAATAAGCAGACTCAGAGAGAATCCAACTTAAACCTGGAGTTCTCAGATACTGCGTGACTAAGAAAAATTCAAACACAAGATATAGGTGAGTGTATCCCAATACGTTATATATTTTCAATGAAAAGAATCTGGTAAATTTCAGTTCACAATCTTAGAATTCTTATCTAAGATATCTGTTACACAGACTTTAATTCGAAGTTTATGTAATAAACTGCAAAGTTACTTACAAACACTTTATCTCCAACTGCATTTTCCAGATTTAATTGCCTTGTGATTTCCTTCAGGGCAATTTTATCATTGATCTGCAAGAGTCCTAAAATAAAATCCATTTAGGAGTATTTAATTTAAATGAAACACACATTTGACATAGCCGATTTCTTTGCAGCCAAGCCTACTTTCTAATGTTTTCTAAAATTTAACAGAAAAGATTCATTAAAACCTGTTCACAGAACTTCTTTTCAAAATTGTTTAAAAAATTTTTAAATCTAACAGTAAAGATACATCTCACAGAGACCAAAAAGAAAATCTTCCTTGCAGTGGTATTATTTTAAAGGAAAAAAACCAAAATCAAGAATTCATATGTGTCTCACTTTTAAATTGTTATTTTTATAGTTTGAGAGGTAGAGAGAGACTGAAAGAGAAACACAGAGATTGAAGAACTCCAATCAACTGGATCACTAACTCAAACACCTGCAAAGGTTGAGGCCAAGGCTGAGGACAGGATAAGCACAAGCCCGGAATACGGAACTTGACTCAGGCCTCCCACGTAAGTGGCAGGGAGCCAGTTACATGAGCCATCACCTCTGCCTGCCAAGGGCTCCACTACCTGAAAACTGGAGTTGAACCTAGGCACTCCAATATGAGGCCTGGTTGTCGTAAATGGAGTCTCAACAAACAGATCAGACGTCTACCACTAACATGATTTTAACCTCTAAATATAACAACCTATATTCTAAAGGTTGTTAAAACATGATTCTGTTTTAAAAGCCAATTATTATGACAGATAAAAAACATCCAAATGAATTTTAGTTTCAAAATGTAAGAATTCCATGTAATTTGCATCATTTTCAATGGCAAAATGATATACTTACCATTTAAATGAACTTGCAATACATTTTCACTCACTTCTTCTATTTCCATGAGTTCTTTCAAAGCATGATTTATTAACTAAATAAATAAGAAAAGTTCATTGAACATTTAATAGGTAAAAGATGAAGATTCTTTAAAAAACTGTCAATGATTAAAGCAACATAGACAAACTATTCCTTTTAAGTAATAGGTAGAATTGTCTTTTTTTTACAGATAAAGCATTGAATAACATTAATATGTTTCCTTAAGATATCAGAGTAAGTACTGTTACCATATTCTCTCAATCACCTATGAAAATGAACCAATAATCAATGACAGAAAGACTGCTTATGAACTACATCAAAGAACTGAAAAGCCTAATATGCTTTCAATACCCTACGTTATTCCGCAATGTGTCAGGAGAGCAGAGAAATCTTCCACCTTGTTAGAGTGCGTGAGGAGGATATTAAGTATAATCTATCAAGATTGTAACAGGTAACTTACAGACAGCAGACTTGAATCTGTATTAGACATCAGCAAAAAACTATAAAGACATACAGTGGGATCCAAGAAGGTTATATGCACAGAGCAGGAGGGGACCCCAAAGTGGAACAGGAGGAGCTCTTGTATCCTAACCCCAGACTCCTGGATCCTCACCACGGACTATCAGTATGGGCACCAAGGACTATTTCCCAACTGTCAAGGAGATCACAGGGAATTGGAGTGCCCTCGTCGGCTGAGAACTCTGAGGTCAACCATTCCCTATTGGATCTCCCACACAGGATGGAAGAAGCCCAAATCCTTCCTCACAGGATCTAATGTCATCGGAACAACAGCCAGGAGTTTTGAGCGGTCCTCACAAGCAGAACAGACAACTTCATTCTGGACTCAGGAGAGGAGATTTCTCTGGTCCTTACTTAGTTCCAACTTTGGCTCTCCCCCCTCTCTTGCAATGACCATCAGGGTCGCTCTGGAGCCCCCAAAATTAGATCAGATAGACAGAGAGCAATAAAGAAAGCTTAGAACAGACAAGAAAAAAAGCAAGATTAGAAAATACAAGACAAGGAGCTCTAAGAAAAAAGAACTGTCAGAATACTTAAATGCAGTATCACATTAGACATCAAATAAATAAGTCTTAAAAAAACAAAAAGCAGCAAGCAGCAAACAGGACCATCAGAAGAAAATCATGTTAGTCAAATGATAGAATGCCAAAAGGACAAAGAAATAGTAGGCACAGAAAAATGAAAGCAAATACTCAAAAGAATATTCTTCAGTAAGAAAAAACTAATTCTTTCCAGCTGTTATATCAGCTAATTTAAAATGTTTACTCATTTCATTTAGTTGAAAGTGAGAGTAATACATAGAAACTAAGAGAGTCAGACATAAGCCACTTGCATACTCCCCATAGGCCTACAACAGTCAAGGTTGGGCCAGGCTGGCAGGAACTAAGCCATCATCTTCTGCCTCTCATGATACACTGACAGCAAAGTCAATCAGAAGCGGAAGAGTGAGAACTAGACCCAGCACTGATTCAGAGGCAGACTCCCCAAACTTTAGCTAAGCTCACACTGTACCACAATGTCCAACGCTTCTTGAGTATTAGTTAATTTTATGATCAACTCTCAAACAGCTAACACACATAACACAGGAAAAGGAACTGAAAGGTAAACATACAGGATATGATTAAATAAAATTGCATTTTTCCTTCGTTTCCTTGTTTTCTTTTTCATTTCTTTTTTTTTTAAACACAGATAACTGATTGCCTACTTAGGAAAATCCAAAAGAATGAATCAGATAATTAGTTGGACCTGACAAATAATTATAGCAAACAAAGTTGGAAAAAATAAGGCAATATACAAAAGCCAATTACATGCCTACATACTGGTACAGACCTTGGGAAAATAAAATAAAAAACAGCATGATTCATATTAGCATCCAAAAATGTAAACATGTGTATGTATCTTAAAAAAAATGTAAGCTCTGTATCACAAAAATTACTACAACAAAACTTCTAATGAAATATCTAAATAAAGGAAGAAATATTCAATATTCTCATTATGGAGTTTATTGAAAAATTAAAGAACTATTACCTTAACTCTTAAGATACATCTCTTAAACCTTTCACATTTGTTAGAGTAATTCTATAAACATCCCAAAAAGGGAACAATCACATACAAATCAAGAACGTTAATGATGGCGGTTATTACTAATTTCCCAAACATTTGATTGACCTCCAGGTACCTGCTCTCTGAAGTTAGACATGACCAGGTAACTCACTCTGGCTATTCAACTGTGAAGGGAAACACTGGTCACTTCCAAAAACACTGTAAAAACTTTAAGAGCATTTCCCTGACTGGCTGTGCTCCCTTCTCCCAGAGGGCCACCTGTGGAATCCCACACTGAGGTAACCTCATGTTGGGTTGTCCTTTGTGCCAAGTCATTGAAATGTTAGGTTGCGATGATTGTGTAACATACTGTCTATTCAAGTAGATAACTTACAAAGAAAAAAATGAAACACTTGACTTTTGAGTTCCTTCACAATACACGCGCTGAGTAAAATCTATGTAAATCCAAAGAAAGACAACTGATCTAAGAATTCAATGTGCAGACTTGTTCTAAGTTATGTAAACTAATTCCGATATGATCAAAGTATTTCAATAGTTGAAAAGCATGTAGTACTCTTGCCAAACAACACTGGGGTCATATGCAAAGGAAAAGCATAACAAAAAAGTCAAGAATAAAAAAATACAGAATAAATAATAAAAAAATACAGAAATAGGGCACAGGAATCAAAACAAAGTAGACATAAAATCAAAAACCAAAGTTTATTTTAAATAATTAACATAAATGAGAAAATTTTTGGAATTTTAAAATTACCTAAATTTCAAATTTGTATATTTTAAAATTACTAGATATGGGTGATATCAGTAAAATCCAAATTTTATATATAGCAGAATCAACACACCTTGCTTAAAACATAACACATAACTTCACTTACATTAAACGTTTTAAAGGCCTATCAGAAATTTAAGTTTATTGCACAGAATGTTAGATTTTGCATAATCTATCTAATTACACAATATTTTGAAATGTTAACATCCAGTTATTTGTTTCCTATGTTCAGTAAAGATCTGAGAAAGAATGAATGAGGGCGGAAATAGATTTTTGATCTAACTAAGCAAATGTGATAAAGAAGCCTAGGAAGTGAAGCTGCTGCCTGTGATAATAACATCCCATACGGGTGCTGTTCAAACACCAGCTGCTCCCTGTTTCTGGCCTGGGAAGCAGCAGAGGATATATCAAGTCCTTGACTCTCTATAACAGGTGGCTATGGCCTGGGCCAGCTCCAGCTGTTTACAGCCATTTGGGGAGTAAACTTGACAAAAGATGTCTCTGTCTTTCAAATACATAAAAGTTGAAAAGACTTATGAGTTAAACAGATGAGAATATTAGGAGAAAATTACTAAAGATTAGATTAGAAAAGTCAAAAAATGCATGCTATGATAGCTTGTAGACCTATAAAAAGAGGATGAGGCAGATGTTGTAGTACAGTGAGTTTAACTTCCACTAGGAATGCCTCCCTCTCTCATGTAGTGCCTATTGCTTCCCAATAATGAAAATAAAATAAATCTTTAAAAAAAAAAAAAAAAAAAAATGATGATGGAACAAAGGCGACTGAAGCTTGTCACTGTGGAGGAAACACTGTAAAAACCAAAAGCAATATCACTCAAATCTGCTAACTTTTTTTTGCATGTTTTCAGTGATTAAAGAACAAATGGAAAACAAAACAATGAAATGAAAACACTGTCACAGTTGCAGGAAACAAGATTCATCATTTTTCTACCAACACAAAGAAATGTTGAAAATCAACAACTTTTACCATGGTCTTTCCTGACCCTCGAGGTCCAATAATGAGCACAGAGTTACTTTCTCCATGGATAGCAGTTCTTTTGAGCAGCTCAATCAAGTGCCTAAAATGACATAAGCAGGAAAAAAAAAAAAACCAGAAAAATTGAATTTTAAGAACTGATTATGAATATGTACAAATTCCTTTCTTTGTTTTCTTTCCTTTTTGGGCACGTGAATTAGACTCCAAACAGTCTGACACTGGAAAACACACTGATTTTCTGGAAACCAAAGAGAAAATCTAGTAAGCTAGGATTATATTGAATTTTATGACGATAATGGACAAAAGTGGCACTTTTACAACCTTTGTATTCATATCGCCTTTTCTACTGACACTCTGGCTTTTATCTTGCAGCTGGCTGCCATTGATTCAGGGCTCAAATTGAAGAAATTTCTCCAGAATCAGACAACAGAAACAAAATAAGATAAAGGGTTCAAAGACCTTCTTATTGGGAAAATACCTTTACCTATCCGTACATCAATACATTTAGTGTATATATTCAACACACAGTACTATTCTTCTATAAAATATACTTTAGTCTTACATAAGATCTAACTTGTGTGAGTATAAATATTGTATACCGAACAAAACCTGAAACACATATATAACTAGGTTTATAAAAGATAAAGAATTAGATTGCTCCCACGTTTGTAGAGCTGGAGCTGCCAGTGGCGTCACTCTCTTTCATGAGCTCTGGGGACTGGGGAACTCACGCTGCAGGTTGTTGGAGCAGGCCTGAGACCACACGTTTTTCATGTTTCAATCCCAAGGGCAGGTGGGGAGCATGGAGGGAAAGGTCACGGGCGAGCATGGTGTGCCTGTGGGCTAGGCCTGGGGTATCTCACACATTCTTATGTAAGGTCCCAGATCTGGACATGTGCCAGAGACCAGGTCTGGGAACCCATCTATGATCTTGAGTCTCTGGTGGGCAGGCAGAGCTGCAGGTTAGCATGCCACCCCAGCAGAAGACTGGGCTTGGGAAAACCAGCTTGGGAAACCTATATGCTCCTGGGCTCAAGGACTATGGCTTGCTTAGAGAAGGGGTTCTGGGGATATGAGGGAGGAACGGCCGCTAAGGGAGTAGATCATAGGCAAGGAATGACTTCTGGGGATTTCCACTGATAAGGCCACTATACTTGCAAGTAAGCGAGGGCTAAGGACACGGAGAGGTTTGGAATCGGGAAGCTGGAGGTTGGAGGGGAGAAGGCAGGTCAGACTGATGCACCTGCTCAAGTGGTAGACCTGAGTTGGGCTAGTTGGCATTGACCACCACTAACCATCACATACCAGTGTACACAAAAGCTGGGATTTAGGGCCTACCTAACAGGGCTAAATCACAGTACCTGCCAGTAAGTGTTGGAACAAGGTCATATTAGGCTGGGCCATGACACTGACCAGCACGTGAGAGAACAAGGTCTGGGGGAAGATTCTGTTGGGGATATGTGGGCCAATCCCTACAGAACTGCAATTTCCACTGCTTTGCTTAAGAGCTGTGGGTGGTGATAGGCTGAACTTGGCATGACCATGGAAGCCTCTGACACTCACAGACAATAGAGTTGGAAACAGGCCGGGCTGGTCTAGGCTGCTGCACCCAGACGCACCCAGGAACAGGGTACGGGGTGGAAAAGAGCATTACATCCACATTTTTACATAGACTGGGATGGAGGGGACACAATATGTCAGGTAACGGTCCTAGTACCTGCTGGCATATGTGAGATCTGGGTCTTGGAGTGAGACTGGTGGGGATCCTGGGAAACTCTCCTGGTGGGACATAGTTCTGCTGGTAAGCATGTGATTCAGGCCTGGATGTTGGTCAGGCCAGGCAAGGTGGCTCCACCCAAAGGCAACTGTGACGGGTGATTCTGGAGGGGAGGCAGACTGGGCCAACTTTAGCTCACTGGCATGTTCAGGAGCAAGGCTGGAATGTGGGTCTTCCTGGGCTAGGCTATCACACATACTGGTCTGCATGAGCCAGGGATGGGAGCAGGGCTAAGTTGCAGTGCTTGTGAACGAGAGTTGGGACAGGGGGTGGGCTAGGACAGGCCAGCTGCAGCATTTGATGGCAAAGTCCAAGACTGGGGTCAGAGTAACCACTGATACACACAAGATCTGTGGCTGGGAACAGGCCAGGTTGGGCATTAAGGTGATACCCTAGTTAGGTTGTGGGTTCACTGGTGAGCATGAGAGCTGGAATGGGGGCAGCAGTCTTGGCTGGACATGACAATAGTGTTCTTTGGCATGGGTGTGGACTGGGTCTGGTCAGCACCACACTTGGCCAGACTCCAGCACCCACTGGTACTCATGAGAGCCAGGGTGGGTTGGGCTATGTTTTGTTTTTCTCTGAACTGCAAGAGAGCTGTGTCTAGGTGTGGACCAGGTGTGGTTGGGCTGTAGCACCCAACAGTAAGAAGTGGAATGGGTGTGAGCCAGTTGGGCAAGGCCACTGTTCCTGCCACGACAGGAAGCAGACTAAGTAATTCTGGGCCAGGAACCCTCCAATGTGCACAGGATCTATCAATGGGAGGAGACATAATAGAGGAACTTGGAGAATTCCTTTGTCAGGATGTAGTGTCTGCAGGTCAGTGCAAGAACCAATGCTGGGAACAGCCGAGGCTGAGCCAGCTCATAATACCCACTGGCAGATCTGAGAATCAGGATGGGGTGAGGAAAAGAGAGATTGGGCTTAGAGCGAACAGTGGACAGTATACCCTGATGCACATGGAAGATATGGCAGTCCACTAGGGCCTGTAGAAGATATTGGTACCATAGCAGAAGAAGGAGGACAAACTGGTCAAGTATCCCAGCCAAGCGATGACAGCAAACATCCAGGGAATGCAGATGCTAAGGTGGACAATGTCAGCCAATGGACCTTGGAAGGATTTCCTCATCCTTGGATAGGTGAGACAGACAGCATTTCGGAACTATTGAAACCAACTGAGCCAAACCCTTGGAGCGTGCTCCACATCAGGGACCATGGGATGATGGTGGGTAGCTATTCCTCATCCCTGGGTACTAAGGTGGCTCGGCTGTTGGGTATGCCGTCTCCTGTTATCTTTCCCCATTCCGCAGATGCAGGAAGAAGAAAAAGAAAATTTGGAAACAATTATTTCACCCACTTTCCCCTAATCTTCCACCCTTCCTATCCTAATCAACTATGTAAATACCATCAAAAATAAAATTTAAATAAATAAATAAATAAAAGAACCAAAGACTTACTTGTATTGTACTTGTAATCCAAACAGGTTACCATGTGGACTCTGATGACAAAATCTTGCACGTAAAATTCTTTGTACCTGACAAAATTAAAATCAATAAATATAAGTATTAGACATGCATTCTAAAAATAAGAGACAGTACATTTACAGCAATTGGTATCAATTTGAATTTTCCTTAAAAATTACTCCCTAAGAATTTGGGCACCATTTTGATGCATTACAAAATTAATGATATACAGTCTAAAACTCAAGGCCCAGATGAGGATGAGAACACTTTTGTGAACATCTCAAAAATAGAGTGAATTATTGATCTGAACATAAGCAATTTTAGGACTGTTTTAATACATGCAAATATATAACTTCTCAGCTAAAGACCAAAGAATAATATCTAATAATTTGCAGCATTGTTAAAATGCTAATGAACTGCATCATCAATCTCTAGAGAGCATCACATATAAATTGGCTTAGATCAATCCCTGTCAATCTTTTGATTGATGAAAATAAATTTAATATTCATATAGTACTTGAGTACTTGTTAAATTCAAAACAATAGAAAAGAAATTTTGAATCTGAATGTCCCAAAAACAGAGTGCCTTGGATGGAGACTGAGTCCTCGCTCTGACTCCAAACACTACCTTCTGGCAGTAGTGATGGCTGACATAACTGGGTTCCTGCCACCCACATGGGAAATTTGGATTGAGATCCCAGCTCATGGCTTGGAAATCTGGAAGTTAACCAGTGCATCAGAGTGTGTACACTTTCTCCCTCCTTGTCTCTCAAATAGATAACATTTATAGAAAAAGGTCAAATTCAAAGAACAAATCACAAAAATGTAGCAGTCATGTATACAAGCAAATACATGATAAAATTATCACAATTAACTATGATACAGAGCAGATAATTATTAACATGAACTAAAAAAATTATTTTAAAGAATATACAAGGAATATCTATAAAAAAGCTCCTGGAAAACCAGACAACTAACAAGTTTAGAGGCTGGTGTTACAGAGCAGCAAGTTAAGTTACTGCTCACCAGCTGAATCCTGCTGGGGTCTGAGTGCTGGGTCAAGTCCTGGCTGCACTGCTTCTGATTTAGCTTCCTGCCAATGTGCTTAGGAAGCAGCAGGTGATTGCATAAGTGCTTGGGCCCTTTCCTACCCACTCAGAGTACCTGGCCCCTGGATTCATCTGGGCCATTCTGAGCATGAAACAAGGGACAGAAGATTCTCTCCCTCTCTCTTTCCCTACCTTTCCTCCTCCCTGATACGTGTTCTCTCATGTGCTGCCTTTAAATATTTTTTACAAGATAAAAACAAGTTCATTTTAGTGAAAAAATAATTTGAAATCTGTGTCCATGAAAGTCTTTAAAAAGTTCACAGAAATGTGTATTATGAAAAACCTATGTGTGAATTTCAATTTTTTTCATCAAAATTCACTTTTAGTTACATTTTACACTAATTTCTCTTTAAAAGACTTATACACACAGAGAGATGAAACAGAAATTTTCTATCAGTGGGTTCACCCCTCGGTGGCCACCATGGTCAGGGCTGGGCCACATCAAAGCCTAGAGTTGGGCCCAGCGGCTAAAGTCCTCGCCTTGAACGCCCCGGGATCCCATATGGGCGCCGTTCCTTGTCCCGGCAGATCCACTTCCCATCCAGCTCCCTGCTTGTGGCCTGGGAAAGCAGTCGAGGACGGGCCAAGGCTTTGGGACCCTGCACCCGCGTGGGAGACCCGGAGGAGGTTCCTGGTTCCTGGCTTCAGATCAGCGCGCACCGGCCCGTTGCGGCTCACTTGGGGGGTGAATCATAGGACGGAAGATCTTCCTCTCTGTCTCTCCTCTCTGTATATCTGACTTTGTAATAAAATAAATAAATCTTTAAAAAAAAAAAAAAAAAAGCCTAGAGTCACTAGTTTATCTGGGTCTCCCATACGTTTCCCAATAACTTTTTGAAACAGATCTGTATTCTGAATTCACCTTGGAATATGATTCTTACTTATTTGTAAAGAATTATGTCAGATAAGGTATCATTAAATTCATCTGTTCTGGATCTCCTGCAAATATATTGTATGTGTCTCTGAAAGGGGCAGGACTTTTTCATATTTGACTACATGGAATGAAATAAGCTCCAAAATTATCTGCTTCTGCAGACTGTATGTAATATGAGGACCCTAAGAGATGAATCTTACATTTTTCTATACATGTACCAGAGGGTAAAAAAAAAAAAATCAACCAACCAACCAAAAAAACTCCAAAATAATCAACCAAATAAACCCAATTCACTTGGAACAAGACAATTCACATTTATCATTATAAAGACAGGGGAAGAATAAAGGGTTGGTGATACAAGAGACAAATTTATGAACTTAAGAAGGCCAAGTTTTTTTCTAATACTCAATTTCTTTATTACAAAATGGCAACAACACTTTTTAGAATCTTAATTATTAAAATGATTTTTAACAGAATAAACGGTAGGGGTCAGTGCTGTGGCACAGGAGGCTTAAGTTTATGTCTAGAGTTCCATCATCCCAGAAAGGCCCCAGTTCGAGTGTAGGCTGCTCCACTCCCCATCCAGCTTTTTGCTAATATGCTGGGGAAGGCCGCAGACGAGGGCACAAGTGCTTGGGACCCTGCACTCATGTGGCGGACTCAGAAAAAACCCTTGGTTCCTGCCTGTAGACTTCAGGTATCGGCCATCTGGGGAACGAAGCAGTGGATGGAAGATCTTTTGATCTCACCTCTCAATAACACTGCCTTTCACATAAAATAAATCTTAAAAAAATGGAAAAGAAATTGTACAGATAGTAGCTAATACTCACGCTTTAAATTACTCACACATACACATGGACTTGATTAATCATAATGTGTTCCTCTACATAGACTAGAAATCAAAAAACAAACTTCAATTTGTTCCTTTAAAAAAAAAAGTAAAACAACCCAACCTAGAATAAACTAAAAAATTATTAGGAATTAGCTTATCGAAGTTGTGAGATCCAATATAAACAACAGAAATCAATGATATTTTCATACACCAGCAATGAACCAATAGAAAATGAAATTAAGAAAACAATCCTGTTTACAACTGTATTGCAAGGAATAAAACACTAATAAATAGAAATTTATCAAAAGAACTGTGAAATTTATATCCTGACAATATTTAACTAAATTGAAATTAAGCTGCTTTTAGGAAAACAAAGTTAGCATATGAACTAGTCAAAGACTTACGATAAATTAGTTAGTAGCATTAATAAAACACAAACAATATTCATTGAAAGGGGTTGTAAACAACAAAATTTGTGGGTGCAAAAATTAATTTTGACAAAGAGTTTAAAAAGGTTTGTTTCTAGATGACTCTTTTAGGTTCCTGCATGGGTTATCTCCTTAAAAATGGAAAGAGTGGGCCCGGCGGCGTGGCCTAGAGGCTAAAGTCCTCGCCTTGAAAGCCCCGGGATCCCATATGGGCGCCGGTTCTAATCCCGGCAGCTCCACTTCCCATCCAGCTCCCTGCTTGTGGCCTGGGAAAGCAGGAGAGGACGGCCCAAAGCTTTGGGACCCTGCACCCGTGTGGGAGACCTGGAAGAGGTTCCTGGTCCCAGCATCGGATTGGCGCATACCGGCCCATTGCGGCTCACTTGGGGAGTGAATCATCGGATGGAAGATCTTCCTCTCTGTCTCTCCTCCTCTCTGTATATCCAGCTTTCCTATAATAATAAATCTCAAAAAAAAAAAAAAAATGGAAAGAGTGATCTTCCTAAGTGCTAAGAAACAAATTCCACTTAAACAAGATCATGGTTTTCTGGTCACCTTTATATGGTAAAGGCTTCGAAATTTTAACATGTACTAACCTGTGAAAGGCACTCCGCATGTCTTACGTTGTTACTCTTTGATTTACGACTGCTCATTTCAGCAAGTCCAACCCTTAAAGAAGAAAATTTAGCATGAATATAATACATACTATTGGCTTCATGAAGATATTTAAGAGCTTAGCGATCTATATAAAACAAATATAAATTTTTAAGTGTGAAAAAGTTTAGTTAGCAAACTTTAAAAAAATTCTCATTGGGTCCTATTTGTACAACTGGTCTTAATGTGGCATGCCCATACTAAACTGCAGCTTTCTTGCAACTACTCCTCCTTTTCCCTTAAGTCTGTCATTTCTCTTTCCTCTCTCCTTTTTCTTTTTTAAAGCTGTAATCTGCTAGAGAATAATGTTCTCGCCTATCTAATACTCAGGATCAACCATTACAGAAAATCTTCTCTTCCTTGCTCAACAACCATACACAATACAGAACAGATTAAATGATTTTCTTCAAACACCCAGAAGTGCCTACGTCCATTTTTTAAAATAATTATAGTGAACAACACTGTCCACAAGGGATTACAAGTTGAATACATTTTCATATTGCAAGCAATGTTGTATAATTCTCAAAGTTCACAATGAAATGATAAATGAAAAACAATACTAATGGGAATATTAATATCTGTAAATTCTCCTACAGGGCAACATACTCACAGACAAATGCCTTTGTTACAGGAACTAATTTTCTTAACACTGACTATGAATAGGAGTAACAGTCAATAACAGTATGAACTATGTTTATTTAGGCACCCAGAATTATTATAAATGCTTTATTATCTTAAAGTCTAAAATCAACTTACAGGATAAATAACATTAGAGTCATACTTTAATATTAGAAGACAGAGAAAAGTCAGGAGTCAAACACATAAATCCATTAGAAGACAGGTCCCCATTCTTAGTCTTGACTGACTTGAAACATCAACTCTGAAACTTACTTCTAGCCCTCATTGTGGTCTGAGATAAGTCCTGCTCCCAAACAGATTGAAAGACACACCTATGTCAGTCACTGAGACAGGCTTCCCAAACTGAGTTCTATATACATCCCAACTGCCCTGAACCTTGGTCACTGTCACTCTTGGCTTTATGCTCTAAAGCAACTTGTCTGCACCACTGCAACAGGCTTGCCAACCTCAATCCCTGACAGAAAGTGAAACTCCTATGAATTTAGGACCCAGCCCTTTTTGTGCCACAGTCTTGACAGCAATACTACATGGGTACATACCAGACAGGATACACATCCTGTGTGTCCCTGGGGCACGTTCAACTTCAGTCCCATAGATCCTATAACAATGCTGAGTCTCATTCCCATTTCCTCTCAGCTGCGGATGGAGAACAGTTCTGTTTACTCACATCCCAGAGGAATTTAGGCCCATCTGCACCCTTGCATGGAGACAACCTAACCCACATCACATAGCAGATCATAAAACCACCGAGAAAAGACAATCTAAGCCCCTCTCACCCAATCTTCACAGCATGTATGCCCACCTGAAGGTATTCATGCTCATGGCTCTTGGAGTAGGCTTAAAACCTGTCTTAGCTGTTGATTTGAAGCAACACTGCAACTCAGTTTCAGTCCACTTGCCAAAGACTTTGCAGTATTGATTGCCTAATGATCAAGCAGAAGTCCTACTACAGACTTAAAATAAGCCTCATTTGTTTGCACATCTTTATCCTGGTGTTATCCATGTAGACCAAGGTTCTGTAGACCAATCCACCCAGGGAACAGACAGAATTAACAACCACCATAACCCTGGGTAACAGGTCAAACAACCATGGAGCCCACTGTAGACACAGAAGCAGTAACATAACACAGCTTTACCCCAAAATGACTACTTCCAGGAATCTCATTGGGAACCAGTCTGTAAAGACAAGAGCACTCGTTCAAGTACACAGAGTATCAATACAAACACATAAAGGATTACACAGAATCAGGCAAATATGGCATACTCAAGAAGCTGACCCTAAAGAAATGGAAATCTATGAACTGTCACCAGAAAAATAAATGAAAATAATCTCACAGCAGCTCACTGAAGTATCAGAAAACACTGACAACTCAATCAGATTGGAAAATAATGTAGAATCAAAATCAGGAGTTAAATAATAACAACAGAAACCGAAAGTTAACTAGTATCCCTGTAGCTGAAGAACAAGATGAGACAAATGAAAATATCAATGGTGAATTTTACTGAAAAATTCAATAATGAGTTTCCACAGACTAGATCATGCAGAAGTCATGTCATTTGTAATGAACCAATTATAAGAACAAAGAATGAGAAAAGTGGAAAAACAAAGGGCACTCTAGGACACATTAATTCATTGGAATATGTAAATTTTGGGAGTTGCAGAAAGTAAAAAGTGACAGAAAAAAAATACTATACTTTATCAAGGGCAAAGATGGTAAAAGAGGGTTAGGACAGCTTTAAACAAATAGAAAAGAATTAGCCAGGATGATGCTGAGAGGGTAAGAACCCAGGAAATAGGAGAGGACAGGCCAATGGCAAAGCGACACCTGGACATGGGGAAATAGCAGAGATAGCAGACTGGTGTTACAGTGACCAGAAACCCCAAGGTGATTTGTGATTGCAGCTCTACCAACTGCCAAGTGGGAAGGGGAGTTCACCAGGAACTCCGGAGGTGAACCCAGGCATGACACTGCCTACCCTGCTGATTTACTTGATTTGACCATGAACAGAAGTAGAATGGCAGAACTCAAATAGGCAGGTGCAGGAAAGGGTGGATTTCTCAGCCTAGACCCCCACCAGTGCCACACAAGGTGCCATTTTGTGAACTGAGGAAAAGACTGTGGTGGCTGGTGGGACTACAACAAATTATGCTTGTGTTAAGCCAGGAGAGAACTCACTTGCCCTGATACCACAGGGAAAACAGTACCAACTTGGCACCCTACAACCCCATCTAAAATAGGTCCAGGTGGTCCCCAGACCTAACAATGTTCTGGCAAACTAGCACCACTGACAACCCTGTGATTTAGGACAGCTGGTGTCTCTCTAATCCAAGGAGAAAGAACTGAGAAACATAATACAGACGGGACACAGAACTCCCAATAAAGTTGACCAAAACCAATCTTCATCACAACACAGCATAATTAAGCTCACTTCAGTTGAGCATAAAGATCCATAAATATGTATACGAAAAAAAATCAACTAACTTACAGAGGAACCCCAATCGGACTCACAGCTGACCTCTCACAGAAAATTCTACAGTCCAGAGGAGAATGCAGTGATGTATTCCAGATTCTAAAAGGGAAAAATTGTCAGCCCATAATACCTACCCAGCAAAGCTTTTCCTCGTCTTTGAAAATAAGAGAAAATTCTTTCACAGTAAAGAAAATTTCGAAGAATTCACCTCTTCCAGATATGGCCTACAAATGTTACTTAAAGATGTCCTATTGTTAGAAAAACCAAAACCAAAGACAAATGTGGAGAATGTCCCAGTAAAATGGCAAAAGAACCTGCAACAAAATGCTTTCAACTACAGCCTATTACAATGAGTGAAATTAGCCAATCCTAAAAGAACATTTATCATACGTTTTGATATAAGACAACCTTCATACTAAATACAAGGTCAACAGGTGTATAGGTAAACACACATATGTATATATGGATATATATATTCACCTAGAGGAACTGTACAATAGAGACTATCATATCGAGAAGTGAAGATATATTGCAGTATGCATCTATACTCCTGAATCAAAGATGGATTCCAAATGAAACTGTTAAACATACTTTGGTAATAAGGTGCTGGGCTTTCTGCCATTATCTATACATACAATGTCACGATACATTTAAATGGCAGATTGCTGGATTTACGACTGCTTTTGAAGGACTATACTATTATAATACTATGAGGGCAATCAGTAAGGCAAAGAGAATTGGGATGGAGTAGGAAATCCTTTAGTCTATGGAACTGCATCATAAATATATAAATTAACAAATTTTGTTTTAATTCCAGATTTTGAGAGAAACACAAACATCACAAACATGCAGTCTAAAACACACCTAAAAATATACCAAGATATAATTAAACTATTAAGAATAAAATACAAGGACAGACTCTACAAAGCAGCAAGACATCAGGGACTTGACACATAATAGCAAATTTTCATAAGCTATTAGAAGACTTCTAAGCAGAAAATATCCCAAGTTTGAAAGTGATAAACAGACATTGTTACACAAAGATGGATGCATCCAACAACGCGAGGATTACCTTCAAGTTGGCAATAATGCTAATCAATACAATAAAAATTTGAAGTTGAAAAAATGACAAAAGTAAAACAGTCAAATTCGGACTACTCTTAATATTGTTTTGGTGGTGTGTAAATCCCTTATTTCTTAGGATAAAGGTTAAAATCAAATCCATCAAAAATAAGCATTGATAAACTAACCAGTTAGAAGAATGAAATGTTGAAAAAAATGTAAACTGAGTCATCAAATTCAAAATGTGGAGGTAGTGAAAGTGTAGAGCTTTTGTATATGATGAGTTAAGATGTTGTTAGCTTAATATAAAATGATTAATTAGAAAATGTTTCATCTACATTTTATGGTTAACATATAACAAAACTCTATTAGGCATACAAAAGATAAAGGAATTTCTATAGAAAATCATCAAATCAGAAAGGAAGCAACACAAGACAAAAGGAACAAAGGATCTATGAAACAAACTGAACACAATGAATACAATCTCAGCAGTAACTTCTCATTCTGCTGATAATTATCTTGAAGGTAAATGAAACATTGTTCAACCAAAAGTTAGAGCAGACATATACCTAAAAAGTAAGATTCATCTCTGTATGGAGAAATGCTCTTCACTTTTTAAGGACATACACACACTTAAAGTGAAGGAATTAAAGATTCTGCCTCTGAATGGAAACAAAAAGAAATTAAGGCTAGCTATACATTGTGGAAGCAGACTTCCAGTCAAAAACCCTGGTAAAGAAGGTCGATGTATAACAGTAACTGTTGACTCATGAGGAGAAAATACATGTAAATACGTAAGTACAAAATATCAGTGTACCATGATTTATAAAGTAAATATTAAAAGATCTGAAGGGAAAGAATGCAATTAAATAACGGCACGAAAGGAGTGAGGCCTAGTAGCATAGAGGGTTAATCTGTCTGCAACATCTGCATGAAATGTTGGATTGCTGGTTTGAGACCCATTTTCTCTGCTTAAATTCCAGCATTTCTATTTCAAATCCAGTTTTCTGCTAATGCTTCCTGGAGTCAGTAGATGATAACTCAAGGAACTCAATCCCTAACCACCCATGTAGGAAACACAAACGGAGTCCTGGGTCACTGGCCTTGGCCTGGCCTAGCCCTAGCTGTTACAGACTCTAGGGAGGTGAACCAGTTCACAGAAGTTTTCTTCTTTTCTGTTACTCAGTCTTTCAGGTAGATGAAAACAAACAACCAAAGCACATTTCAGAATTGAACTAAAAATAGCTTCAGACTTCAATATTAACAATGGATGGAACATCTACAAAGAACACCACAAGGAACTAATCTAGAAACACACCTTACACTAAATGAAGCAAACAAATATATACAGAACATTCCAACAAGCAATATCGAAATATTCACATTTTTAAGTACTTACTGAGTAGTTTCCAGTATAGATCATATTAGGTTAAAAACAAGAGTTAGCAAATATGAAACCAAACTGAGATCGAGCATCTTTTCTGATCAAATGGTATGGTACTAAAAATTCAACGGTGAGAAGAAAACAGCAAAATTCTTAGATTATGTGGAAATGAAACATGTTTCTGAATGAACAATGGATCAAAAAAAGCTTCACAGAGAAATCAGGAGCCAACATGGTACAAAGGGTTAAGTTACCAGTTCCAGCAGAGGCATTCTGTATCAGAGTGCTAAACCTGAATCCTGGCTCCTCCACCTCTGATTCAGTTTTCTGCTAATGTGCCTGGAAAAGCAGCACAGGACAGTCTAAGTACCACTGGGTCCCTGCCATTAATGTGGAAAATCCAAATAAAGCTTCTGGCTCTTGGTTAGAGTCCAGTCAAGCCCTTGCTGTTTTAGCCATTTGAAGAGTGAACCAGTAGATGGAAGACCTTGCTTTCTCCTCCTCTATTTCTCTCTCTCTCTCTGGCTCTCTAACACTCTTTCTCTTGAATGAATAAATACATCCTACATTGTTTTGGGAGAAACTGAGAACTTCAATCTGCTGTTTCACATTCCAGATGACCGCACTCACCAGGGATGAGCCATACAGAACTTGGAGCTTTGTCTCGGTCTCCAACATGGGTGGCAGGGCTCCCAGCATCCTGGTGCCAACCCCAAGTCATCAGTAGTATGGAAGTGGACTGAGAGTAGAGCAGCAGAGAACTAAGCTGGCACCATACAAGGCTATGGGTTTGTGCGCAGCAGCCTTACTCTGCAGCCCCCACTCACACATGCATATGATTTTAAAAATCGAAACCAAACACTGAGACCAAAAACATAAACCACCACCACCACACACACACCCCCACAACACACAACAGGTGATATATGGAAGCTTACGGGACAAGGCAAAAACAGTTCTAAAAGCATGTTCCAGGATCCCATATGGGCACTAGTTCATGTCCCAGCTGTTCCACTTCCCATCCAGCTCCCTACTTGTGGCCTGGGAAAGCTGTGGAGGACAGCCCAAAGCCTCAGGAACTACACCCGCGTGGGAGACCCAGAGGAGGCTCCTGGCTGCTGGCTTCTGACCACTGAAGCCATCTGAGGACTGAACCAGCAGATGGAGGATCTGTCTCTCCTCTCTGTATAAATCTGATCTGCTTTTTTGATAAAAATAAATCTCTAAACAAAGAAAAACCTAGACAAGCTTGATTTCATCAAACTAAAGCACATTTGCAGGGTAAAACACAAATTATAGAAAAGAAGAATATACTTGAAGCTATCCATTTGAAAGAGGTTAGTATTCAGAATAAATACAGGGGACTCAACAACTGAAAAACACCACAAACAAAAAAGGGATCAACGCAAATATTTACTAATTGGTTATATGCAAATGGCCAAGGGACTCATGAAAAAAAAAATGCTCAGCATTGCTAATCAGAGGAAATGCAAACCACACCAACTCACTCCGAAAACACTAGGGAGCACAAGTGTCAAAAATAGGGAAAACTTGAATAATGTTCGAAGCAATGGAAACTAGGAGGTCCACTGTGAAAAACAGCATGGAAGACCCTCAAAACACTAAAAATAAAATTAGCACATGATCCAGTGTAGATTCAAGGAAAATAAAATGTATTTGTCAAAGAAACATTTGTACTTGATGTTTATTATAACAATATTTATAACAGCTAAGAGATTAGCAACCTAAATGTCCAATCACTGAGGAATGGATAAAGAAAACATGGGGTGTGTGTGTGTGTATATATGTATGTGTATATATATAACAGATATAGACGTATATTTAATGGAGTATTACAAAGCCATAAGAAAGGATGAAACATTATCATTTATAAAGCATGCATAGTACTGCAGGCTATTCTCTTAAGCAAAATAAGCGCTATCACACAATCTCACTCAAAACGTGGAGTCTAAAAAGACAGTTGAGGAGCTAGCTTTGGGCATCAGCACTAGCTGGGCTGGCACCCCATAGGGGTTCCTGTTTTGGCTTTTTATTTTCAACCCAGCTCCCTGCTAATACGTTTGAGAAGGTAATGGAAGATGGTCCATCTACTTGGGCCTCTGATACCCCTGTGGGAAACTAGGATGGAGTTTCTGACTGTTATTATTATTTTTTTTAAGATTCATTCATTTATTTACTTATTTTGGAAAGGGCCCAGCACGGTGGCCTAGAGGCTAAAGTCCTCACCTTCAATGCGCTGGGATCCCATATGGACATCGGTTCTAACCCTGGCAGCTCCATTTCCCATCCAGCTCCCTGCTTGTGGCCTGGGAAAGCAGTCGAGGATGGCCCAAAGCCTTGGGACCCTGCACACACATGGGAGACCCGGAAGAAGCTCCTGGGCTCCTGGCTTTGGATCGGCACAGCATCAGTTGTTGTGGTCACTTGGGGAGTGAATCATCGGATGGAAGATCTTCCTCTCTGTCTCTCCTCCTCTGTATATCTGACTTTGCAATACAAATAAAATAAATTTAAAAAAAGTTGTAAAAAATACATTTTTTTGGAAAGTGAAATATACAGAAAGGAGAGACAGAAAGGAAGATTTTCCTTCCGTTGATTCACTCCCCAAGTGGCAGCAATAGCTGGAGCTGAGCCAATCCGAAGCCAGGAGCAAGGAGCTTCTTCCGGGTCTCTCATGCTGGAGCTTATTCAGCAGCCACAACACTGGTTCATGTTCTGCTTATGATACAAATAAAGAAACAAATAAATAAATAAACATTAAAATAGGTGGTCTCACAGCAGTTCAAACATAACAGTGCTTATCAGAGGCTTAGCTGGGCATTGGGGAGGCCTAGGAAAAGGTTAACAAACACTAGGTTACAAGCTAAACTGTCTTCATGCTCCCAGCTATCCAAATGAGTTGAAGATACTGGTTCACACACATAGCTGCAACTGACTGAACCAACTTTACACATAATTGATTAAACTTGGAAGTAAGCAAGGCATCCTTCAATAGGTCAATGAACACAAAAACTGCATATATCTGTACAACAGAATGTTATACAGTGCTAACACACAAAACACTATCAAATCATAACAAGATATGAAGGAAATAAGATGCACATTGCTGAGTAAATGTATCACTCTGAGGAGGTTGCAGTCTGTATGTATGAGATTCTGGAAAAGACAAAATACAGATGATGAAAAGACCAACTGCTATCAACAGATCAAGGAAAGGGTAAAGGAGTGGAACAAAGGAGATCTTCAATGGGCAAGCCAAGCCTCGACTTGTGGTGCTGAAAGGGTGGTCTTGAGTCCAGCTACTTCCATTTCCAATCCAGCTCCCTGACGGCGCCCCAGGAAAGCAGCAGAGGATGGCCCCTATACTCATGAGGGAGATCCAGAGACTAGGCACTCTGGACCAGCTCAGCTCAGGCCATCATGGCCATTTGGGGAAGTGTACAAGTTTTACTTTATATTGAAGCTAACTATTGAGATCCCAAAACATATGCAGATATCTAGACCCCATACCCTTTTTAATCTAGACTGTCATACCCTTTCTTATGGTAATCAGTGAAAAATCAGGTAAACTACACAATCTCAGGGAAGGTTTGTGAAAATGAAAGTGAAGCACTTTCATGCCAGTAAGGTAGATAGATAGATGGTCTACAGTGAAGCACACGGGCTGGCACTGCAGTGTACAGAGTAAAGCCACCACTGCAATGTAGGCATCTCCTGTGGGCACTGGTTCTTTTTCCGGCTTCTCCACTTTCAATCCAGTCCTGGTAATGACCTTGGAAAAGCAGTGGGAAAATGGACTAACTGCATAGGGCCCTGCTCCTGAAACCTAAATGAAGCACCTGGCTCCTTGTTTTAGCTAACTCAGGGCTTACTGCTGCAGCCATCCAGAGAGAACCAGCAGATGGAAGAGCTAGCTCTCCCTTGATCTATCTCTACTTTCAAATAAATAAGTAAATATAAATAAATACATACAATGATGCACAAATCCCACTATGGGAAAAATATGCCTTAGCAGATGCAATGTAGCAATGTTAGCAGAACAATGAGAGGTAATTCAAGGAAAATATTAGCTACTAATAAACTGTTTTAAAATTCATTTGAAGTTGGCACTTTGCACTGAAAAAGTAAAGTAAAACTTCCAGAAAGTGTAGAGAAAAATAGCAGAAAAGAAAAAGGCCCAGGAAGTAAAGCAGTTAGTTCAAAGTTTTAAAATCAAATTCACAGAAGAAAATTAAGGGCAAAATAAATAGACAGATTGATAAATAAATATTAATTTTTAAAAATCAGGAACTATCTGCGTGGACAGATTAAGTTGGTAGACTGAACGGACTCATTAAATGCTTGGCAAACATATAAGACATATCACATTTTAGAACTTCAGTACAGTAAAGTATATTCCATAAGCTTCAAACAAACAAAAAATGCAGAGGCTTCAACAGGGGAGATAAAAATGTGCAGGGTGTTTGAAAACAAAAATGTGTTCATGTGTTCAGATTGACCAAATGCTAAGAATTCTTTCATAATTCCAAAGAAAACACTTATAACTCAAAATTCTACATCTGGCCAAACTAACAACTACTCTGAGATAAAAACATTTAAACTAATATATTACATCAAAACATAAGTTTCTCAGAAATCCACTTAAAGACTGAAGGATCAAAATGAAAGAGTATACAAGTCAAAGGATTATACAAAATACATGACACAGGATATGCAATGGAAGACCACACAGTGGCAACGGTATCTGGCAAAGGGCTAAAAGCGGAAACAAATCAAGAAAAGTTTCTAGCAAAAAATTTCATGACAGTGGAATGGTGGAATCACTTGATACTTCTGAGCAAATGGAGATGACAGGCTGAAAAGCAGTTTAACAGTCTAGGACATAACTAATGCTATTTGTAAACTGCACAAATACAGAAAGGTCACCTAAGAAAACCATGTCATCATTGGTAAGATAAGGGAATATAGAAGAAATAATCAATTTGTGCGCCATCCATAGCATCAATTCAACAGATAATACCTACAATTGGAAAAAAAAGAAACAGCACAATAAGATGCTATTTAGAGATTTTAAGCCTTAAGATCAAAACAATCAGCCCCCAATTTTTAAGTGTTTGCTTCAGTGTGCGGGGGGAGGGGCATGGACGCCCATGAACTTCATGGAAGCTACTTTATCCAACATCTTACCCCTCACAGGACTAAGCAAAATACAAGAATAAAGTCTTAAATATTCTGCCCACCACAAAGCAAATGCAACAGGAAATACTCTCCAGAATTCAACCTCCAACAAACAGCTACCCTTGAAACCATTAGCTTTTGACTAACTTGACCTCTTATAATGCACAGAAAAACATGATTAAAAAGACTAATAAGTTTAAACATAAAACTTTTGCCTAGAACTTAAAATGAAACCTAAGAGAGGGAAAAAAAAGTTACAAGTGTTCTATTTGTGGTAATGTAATACTTGACCAACAGTCCCATTAAAGATGAAAGAAGAAAGGCAGTGTGGAACTATATACTCAAGTCTGGAATGTAAACCAAAAATTAAAAACACTGCTACTTTTGTTCCAATGATGTTTGTCTACACAGAAGAAAAAGTTGATAAATAAGGCTGTTTTTAGAGGTTCTGCTAGGATACCATAAGAAGTTAAAGCACAGGACCCACCCAGTACAGCTGGAGACTGATAAAACATCACTCGCTTTGAGTCTTCAAGGACAACAGCAAGATAAAAGAAAATTGGAAGTAAGGCAGGATTTGTATGAACTGAAGTCTGTTCGACGTCATGTGTATTAACAGAAGAAATCCCATGTCTTGGAAAATCCAGAAAGTGCTTAGACTGGTAGTATCCCCAGGAATCTCTTCTAGAAAAGTGCACCTTTTTATGAATCATACAGTCTGATAGAGACTGGTCCACAAGCATTCAGCGTACACACATACAAATATCATGAGCCAGCAGAAACAGACTCTGCAGACTCTTCAGAAAGTGCAACTGTCAGGCATACACAATAAGCCAACTACAGATACATCAGTAAAAGCCAGTATTTTCAGCAGACAACAGAAATATAAGGATGGACATGATCAATTTTTTAAGAGACTGATCAATGATTTAGGAAATTCAATAAACCTAAAGCAGGAAAAAGAATTCAAAAGGAAAAAATACCTCCTAGAAACGGAAGAAAAACTACATCCAAAATAAATAAATAAATAAAAGATTCTCTTCAAAACAGCAAGAACCTATCTGACAGGTGACTTCTCAAAACAAATAATGGAAACCAAAACAATGACAGTGGGAAGGTAGAGAGCTTTCTTTAAAGTAGTAAAAAAGCAATAACCACACATGCATAATTCAA
The DNA here is from genome assembly GCF_030435755.1 of Ochotona princeps. NCBI lineage: Eukaryota > Metazoa > Chordata > Mammalia > Lagomorpha > Ochotonidae > Ochotona > Ochotona princeps. The sequence continues at coordinate 31,577,893 of NC_080836.1, forward strand.
ACCCCCAATATATTCCTCTAGATATGAAAACAAAGACACTAGAAGCAAAAAATGAATCAAAATGAGCTTCGTAACTATATTTTTAAAGTCTATATTTACATGAAAATGGCAAGATCCCAAATAAAAGTTCAGAATGCAGGAAGGAATTAAGAACAAAGGGATACTAAGAAAACTAATAACGTGATGGCAACAAATAGTGCCGGCCAACAGATATACCATACATTTCAAATGCTTCAAAGCCAGATGGTGCCAGTTGCTCTGTAAAGGGTATTGGAATCATAGAACTTGCTCCCATGATATCATGGCCACACAGAGAACTCAATGAACAGCAGCAGCATATAAGCCAGTGAGGGACTAAATGGAGATACAGCTATGATCTGGGAAAACAAGGATACTCAAAGCAAGGAAAACGTACTTGTCACATTGCTACAAATGTTTGAATACAACAGATAACTCTATAGAAAAAAAGTGTGAAGATCTTCAAGACAGCAAATACAGAAAAAGGACATCCATTTGGAGCCCCAAGAGTTTCTGAGAGAGGTTTGAATGTCATTAGTAACCACAGCAGTACAAATTAAAACAAGATACAGCTATGTTTATCAGAATGGGAAAAACGAAAAATAACTGTTAATGAGCTGGCAGACATAAAGAGATCTATCATACGCCATTGTAGGGGTAATAAACTGTTATATCCAGTTTCAGATGAAGTTTGACCAAAAAAAGTGATGCTGAAGGTGAACATACAGACTCTACAAAAATCCAGGATTATAACTGTAGGCAAGCAAGTATAACAACTTTCCTTGTGGCATCGTTCTTAACAGCCTAAAACTGAACATCACCCAAATGTCTACCAATCACCACACTGTCTCCACTTACTTGATTCCTAAAAAGAATTGTAACACTTGCTATACTATTAACATCACTACATAGCAAGGAAACTATCTGACCAGGGAAAGTTCATTCCGTGTATTAACAGTGAGATCTCTAATTATTACCACAGCAGCCAAGGCAGCGTCCAGCTCGGATGTGCAGCAGCCTTGTTGGGAGTGGCTGGGGGAGGGGTGCTCTCCTGGTGCCATTGGAGCCTCCTTCCTGACCTTGGTCGTGATTACAGAGTTCACCTAACTCACAGATTATACTACATACATGTTTGAGGCACCTTCCGGCATATTTAATATTTTATGACAAAGAACCCTATCTATGGCACATTACGTGCTTTGCATTTTTTTTTCTGTCAAGGTAAATACGCAGTATGGGGGTCTAGTTTTGAATCCCTCTGACATGACACTGGACCAACACAAAGCAATAGGCTCTAAGCCACACTGCACAAATGGGATTCACTGCCCAAATCTTCAGGAAACAGTATGTAAACCAGGACTTCAACAGTGTACCTTAAAAAGTTCATATGACAGCATTAATAAACACAACACAATGAAGAGCAGGCATTTCAAGTTCTTAGTTTGAACATATATACATACATATACACACATACATACATGCGATGATTCTTCAAAGCACTGCTATAAATACCAGGATTTTTCAAAATTAAGATTCTATGAGATAAACTGTTAGCAATAAACCCTTATGAAAGTAAATACTATGAATCCTTTCTTACATAACTTTAATTTTGATCAGGTTGATACATTATTTCAAGCAGTTAAATGAGAAACCTAAAACTTAAAATACAGCACACATCCACGTTGACGGATGAAAAAATCTGCTGATGTCCCTTCTCCAACAACCGTAAAACAGTATTAGCAACGACAGCACTGCACACCCGTCTTGCAAAAACACGCCTAAGCTCTCGGATGCAGCAACCACGCCGACAACGACGGAAACTGTACTCCAGCCGCCCCGACCTGCTCCGTGCCGCACACCGGCCCCGACTGTCCCCGTGCCCGGTCCCACACACGGCCCACTCGTCTCGGCCTTGTGGACAGAATCCGGGGAGGTCACGGCAGAGAATGGCCTACGCGAGCCTGCCCACTCCCCGACAGCAGCTCCCTCCAGCCCGCCATCCTCCCCGTTGCGGGAGGCTCTATCCATCGGCTTCCCTGACTTTCTGTTGGAAGCCTGCGCACCCCATGTTACCTCGCGCAAGAAAGCGAGGTCTTCACAAGACAAAGCGGAGACCCAGCAACTGCAGACACCGCTCCGCAGCAGCCCTCGCCGCGTCCTCTCCTCGGTTTCACCTGCAGCTGCCACCGGTTCACAGCCCTTCCCGGCATGCCCCGGGGCGCACAGCCGCCCCGCACGCCCCCGTCCGACCACGTGACCTGCGTCGGGCTCTGCCCCGCCCACTTCCGTCCCTCCACTTTCGCTTAGCAGGGAGGCGGGGTGGGGGGGGTGTGTAAGAGTAGCGACTTCCTCCTCCTCCCCGCCCCCGCCCCTCTACCCCCCGCCACAATGGCTTCCGGGTCGCCAGCGCCTCGGCGCCTTCTGGGAAAACATCTCATTTCCTCCCCTCCCCCTCTGCCTGCCGTCCACCAACCAGCCTCCCGTCAGAGAGGGACATGCGCAGTGAGTGCCTCCAGGCTCTTCTACCCGAGCCCCCCCTCCCCCCCAAGCAGAGAGACCCCAGCAGCAGCAGCAGCTGATGATGAAGAGAGAGGCAGTGGCAGAGGGGGGGGCACCTTTTATTTCTATTTTTAAAGGGACAGGACACTCATTTCACCCCACTTCAACCTTGAATTGAGGGGGGGTGGGGGGAAAAGGCGACTGAGTTCCTTCCCCCACCCTCCAGCCCCGAGCCCTAAGAAGGGGGATTGAGCCAGAGAGAGAAGAAGGAGTTTCTTCTTCTTCGAAAACCCCCATCCACGACTCCTACCCCCTCACCCCTCCACTCGCCTCCCTCTCGAGCCCCCTCCACCCCCCTCCTCTTTGGCCGTGAGAGGAGGAGAGAAAGACCAAAAGCCTCTTAGCAACACAGACCCTCCTCTGCTGCTGCTGTTACTGCTGCTGCTGCTGCTGCTGCTACTGCTGCTGCTGCTACTGCTGCTGCTGCTGCTGCTTGGCCCTGGCTGGAGACATCTCACTACACCCAGCTCGCCTCCTCCTCCTGCGCCTCCTCCTCCTCCACTCCCCCCCCTTTATTACCCTTTGTGTCATCCTCCACAGCTCCAGGGAAGGCACTCCAAAGTGGGGGGCAGGAAAGGTAAGTGTGTAGGGGGGGGCTTCATTGCCTTCCTCTGGCTCTGACTTTCACTCCGGGGCAACAGTAGCACCAAACCACAGACGCAGTGGAGCTCCGGGGTGAGGAGGGGGTGGTCCTGGGGGGTGGGGGGTGAGGGAAGGAGGGGTTGGAGTGGGGAGGGGCGTGTGAGGTGGGGTGTCCATCCTGTCAGGGGAGGAAGGGCACTTTTATTTTTATTTGCTGTTGTCCAAAGTGGTCCCTCTCCTCCAGCTCACATCTGATTGTGTCTTGCTTCAGTGGGGGAGAATACAAAAACAACCCCCTCCTTCCTCCAATGAGGCGCCACGGAAAGAGGCACACTTTCTGGATGTCACTGACAAAATTCATTCGGAGAGCTGTTTTATTATTATTTTTTCCTCTCTTTTTCCTAGCAAAAGCTCCACTGCGTTTGTTTCTGAGTGGGAAAATGTCGGGGTCTGGATTGCTTGGGAACTGCTTCTCTATCTGTAGCCCTGAGGGTTTCCCCGTTGGGTCCTGTGTGAGATTTGGATATTGGCGTCAGGATTGGAAGACTCGATTGGTTTTGCCTTTAGGGTTTGAATGTTTCGTTTTTTTCTTTTAATGTAGTCGGACTTTCGTAGAAAAATTGCCAATTTTTAGTTGATAGAGGCCTTTGGTCAGGTGTTATGGCTTTTTTGGGTATAATGGTTGTTTGATGTTTCAGTCTATAAAGTTAAGAGCTCAGAATGCTTAAAGTTGAAATGCCACTGGAACTGTCTTTGCCCATGTAGGTTCTTGATACTTATTTTCCATAAAATGAGGAGGCTAGCTATTTCATAATTCATCTGGGCATTTTTACCATGTGTGTAACTTGTCTAAGCAAGTAATCCTCGTTGAAAACTTGATGTTGCTGTGGCTTCATGGACAGCCAGACCTCTCCATCAATAGTTTGCTGGGTTGGTACCACTTTCAGTTTTAACTGAATTATTTATTTTACTGTTGTAAATTGAGATGAGTTTTTCATCTCTCAGGATACTGAACCAAATTGCTCACTCTATGGGAAAGGAGATAGATTTTCAAGATGTTTGTATGGGTCACAATATCATGAAGTTGCAGGTGGTACAGTAATTGTAGTTAGAAATTGAAGGGTGACTCCACATCTTCTAAGATAACAGTTTTGATAAAAATCGCTATTCTCCATTTTCACTTGGTATATTCTTAGCAGAGTTTCATTCAGTGCTGTGTTTTATTTCAGAAATGCTGGAAAGTATTTTTTCTGGGGTAGGCCTTTGGCCAGGACTCACGGTGCAAAGTGTCATTCTGTTTCACATATACATTTCTTTATCCTTTCTGTGAAGATGGATGTGCACATTCATTTTCTCTTCCTCTCTCCCTCTCCCCTTCTTCCCCCCTTCTGTTTCTTCTCTCTCTTCCTCCTCCTCTCCCTCCTTTTTTGTAACTGCATTGGTATCTCTGATCCCATAATTTATGTCAGCAAAAAAATATTCCTGTGTAAAGCAGCAATTTTGTGATCAGCCTTGCAAATGGAAAACAGCAATTTCACCAGCAAGAAAGGATTGAAGAAATAGAAGTCTAGAAGGATATTTGATACAAATATGATAAATACATAATACTTGAAGATTTTTATTTTCCTCATGGTAAAGCCAAGAAAATATTTACTCATATTGTAACGACAGAAAACCATTTTGTATGTGGAAATGTGTTCTGGAAATTTTTAATTAGAAACTGTGTGCAAAACTAGGTATTCATACATGGGAGGAAAAGCTGTGTGGCAGTAAATACTGTGGTCTTATTTTTCTGTTATGAATTTGAACCGTTTCTTATCTTTCTCTGAGGTGTAATTGGTGTGCTTAAGTAGAAAACTGGCAAATTCATTTTTTCTCCCAACATTAATACCAATTCCAGGCCACCTAACATTTCTTAGCCTTTACCTCCTGCCCGCCCTCAACCTCCTGCAAAAAAAAAAAAACCAAAAAACCAAAAAAACGAAAAAAAACCAAAAAACCTCAGCTACCTTAACATAAGAGATGTAAAGTAGAATTTAGTGAAGAATAAATTTTAACTTAGAGTGAATTGTGTAGCTAATTGAAATGTAGTTGCCCAATAGGCAACTGAATAAAAATTTACTGTTATACCTTTATATACCTTTACTTACTGTGTTTCTGTTTTCCTTTGAAAACATTTCTTACCTCCCCTTCATTCCTCTCCCCAATCCTTTATGGCTGGAAGATTCTAGACTTTCTCTAAATTAAATAATGACTTATGTTTGAACCCTTTTATTGTATTTTTATTGCAGCTTATTTTTAAAAATAGTAACAACAACTGATATTTTGGGATGGTGATTTTGTTTTCATCTAGGCAATATCTTGGAGGTCAACGGATCCAACTGATTTTCAAACTTTTAATTATTTCATTATCTTTGAATGACAGAAGGACAGAGCTAGCAGGGAGATGTCTTGTATGTGTAGATTCACTCCTGAGATGTCCCCCAACAGCCAGGGTTGGACCAAAGTACAGTTAGGGAGCTGTAACTCAGTCTCAGTCTCCCATGTGGGTGACATGGATTCTATTTTCTAAGCATCACTCCTGCCTCCTTGAGTGTGCCTTAACAGGAAGCTGGAATCTGAAATGGAGTCAGGCCTGGAACCCAGGCATTCCAGTATGGGATGCGATTATCCCAAATGAAATCCTAACTGCTGTGCCCAAGACTACTCCCATCCAGCCTTGTTTTGGGTAAAGCTGAAGTTCAGGGACTTTGAAGAACTTGCCCGATCTTATAAGTCTGCAGATGGGCAGAGAAGGCCTAGATGACTCAAGTCTCTTGACTCACCATGCTGTACTATCTCATTCTGCTTAGGCTTAAAACTACCATGCGTGATTTCTGTGTATAGCACCTATGGGCTTTGTGTGTAGGTATATTCTAAGAATGTAAGAATATTCTTATATTCTTCTAAGAATGTAAGAATAAGGTAAATAGATTTAAAGCTATGTTTGTAAGTCAATAATTCTTTGCTAATTTTCAAGGCTACTAACTTCACTTCTTGTAGGTGATTCTCTTAGAAATTATTTCAACTTTCTCTGATATTAATGTTTCCTACCTGCATTTCCGTTTACTCAGTATACTTGCTAGTCTTATATTAAGGGTATGTGTGTGTGTGTGTGTGTGTGTGTGTGTGTGTATAATGTATATGAATAGAATTCAAGGTGCATTTAAAATATTTATTTGTGACTCTTGACACAGGACAATGCCTAAAACATGATAGGCCTTACTGGTTTTTTCTCACCAAACATGTTGATACTGGGCTTCCATGTATTTCTACATTCCTAGATGTGAGATTCCTTTTCTCTCCTGGCTGTAGTTTCACTAATGTGAAAATTTTTGTCAAGAAACTTTTTTTACTCTCTGCTGTGGTGGTCTCTTCCTGATTAACAACCAAATTAGATACTCTTAACAATGCAGTACTTGTAATAAGTAAATTTCATACTCCTTTCTAATCCTTGTACAGAATACAGTTTTTAACAAGTGTTTTGTTTTCTATAAACAATGATTTTAAAAATTCACTTAAAAATATACATGTAATTGTTCAAGATGCACAGAAATTTCATTTCATTGACATCCTGGACAATAGGTTATTGAAATAATTAGGCTAGTATTACCAGCTCTCTAAAGCAACTGTTACTTAGGTGGCACATTTCCCTGACTTTGTTTTTTTGATCCCTACCCAGACAGTTATCAACTTTCCAGTTTTCTGAAGATTTGCTCCTAGTCATCAGTGGGACCCCCATGAAGTCAGCCAGAAAGCATATGTCCAACCTTTGTATCTTTGTAAAGCTGTGTGGATTTTGAATGTATGTTACAAAATAGATTGTGTTTAGCTATTCATTCTGTGTCTGTCGATATCTATTAGGCATTGTGCTAGGCCTTTGAAAACGAGGGTCATCCTTACAGTTTGATGTGAAAAGATATCATAATTGTATTCTTCAGGTGTATTTGTCATATTTTTACCTTGGTGTTCTACATGAATAAATGCTGTATTAACTAAGTGGATATTGTTAGGTGTGAAAATATGTATTTAAGTAGGGTATTGCTGCATTGTGTTAAAATAGAAAAATATTAAAATTTTTTTCAATTTACTGCTGTATTCTAAAAAGTTTATTCTTTATATACTTCATTCATTTCAGACAATGAGAAGGTCCATGTGACTACCATTGCCGAATTTTTATTACAAGGCATAACTCTTAAATTCGAAGATAATCAATACCAGTTATTACATTATGTCATTACTTTTTTTCCAAAACAAGAAATGCATATTCTCCACACATGAACTTTCTTCTCAAAACTAAATTTTATATTTCATTTACTAGGTTGTCATAACCTGATTATTTGGAAGATTTTATATAGTTTCATTTGGACTATTTAAATATTTTCACATTTCATGCAAATGTAACAATTATTGAATTATTGCATTGTAATTAGTGTGCAGTACTTAGAAGCTTTGGGGTATGTAGTTTACTTTAGAAATATTATTCCAAGATCCTTACAAAGAACTTTCCAATATTAGTTCTAAACTTTTTGCTTGATACTGTTTTAAAACTTTGGTATTTAACTTGGACGTTTCTTCAGTAGATGGATAATTCAAAACCATCATATCATTCTTTGTCGTAGTTTTTACATGTAATGGAACCGTTTACTAAGAGAATGAAGCAGTGGTCTGAGTTTGTCTTCCTTAAAGTCGTGTAGGGAACTATTGATGCATAGTTTTTCAAAAGGTAGGAATGTCCATGCCAGTATAGAGTACTGGGAAGAAAAACAGATTTGTGAATGGTAAATTCTGATCTCTTCCACATTCTTTCTTAAATTTCTGTTTTGCAAATAACCATACTTTTTAATTACATGTATACCCAGTATTGTGATAAATACATTAATTCCTATTGTCCTTAATATGTTCTTTGTGAACTTTTCATCATGTTCCTCATGTTAAAAATTTGGAAATTACTAACCACCTAATTTTATCATTATATAGCAGCAAAGCACCATAGCATGTTAACTTCATGACACTTAATAATTGAAAACACAGTCACAATGAAGAACTATTATCAGCCTGTACTCCAGTAAACATTAATGAAGTTATGGAGTTATGGCATCAGTAGCTTATTGATAAAGGGATAGAAAAATCTCTACTGGTTGAGACAGGGGCAGAAAACAAACAGCAATCCCAGGCCTCTATAAGGAATGTTAGTGTAGTCAAGTAGGCTTCTCAACATTACATTTTTTTTCTTTTTTTATTTATTTATTATTTTTAATTCATTAATTACATTGTATTATGTGGCACAGTTTCATAGGTCTCAAGATTAAATTTTAACTTGCAAGGATTTGGATTTAGCATTCTGTTACATAATGTTTGGAGGATTCAGCAATATATGACCCATTGAGCAATTATTGTAAATTTTTAATGTAATTATACTATAAGAAAAAAAACACTGAACAAAAAGAAATTTAATGTGTTTAATGCATTAGTATGTGTACAAATATCACCTTCTAGTCTGTCACAGAGCATTCTCATGTTCATTGCATGCATACTATTAAGTTTAACATATTTTTTTTGTACTCCAGAAAGAACTTTTTTTTAAAATTTGTTTAAATTATTTGTGAGGAAGAGGATAAGAAAACTGGCTGAATCACTCCTCAGTGCTCACTATGGCTGGAACTAGTCCAGGCAGAAGCCAAGATCCAGGAACTCGATCAAGGTGTCCCTTAAGAGTAGTAGAACTTAAGTAATTAGTCTTTACTGCAAGAAGACGGAGTCTAGAACCCAGATATCATACTCAAGTACTCAGAAAACATAGACTCTTTAAAAATTTTTAAAATTTTAAAAATTAAAATTTTAGAAATTTAAAAAATTTTAAAAATGAAAATTTAAAAACATTTAACATTTTTTGAATTATTATTTTTCCTAAAGATTTATTTTTATTGGAAAAGCAGATATACACAGAGAGAAGAGACAGAGAGGAAGATCTTCCATCCAATGGGGACCCGATGGTTCACTCCCCAAGTGGCCACAACAGCTAGTGCTGCGCCAATCCAAAGCCAGGAGCCCAGGAGCTTCTTCCGGGTCTCCCATGCGGGTGCAGGGTCCCAAAGCTTTGGGCCATCCTCAACTGCTTTCCCAGGCCACAAGCAGGGAACTGGATGGGAAGCAGGGCTGCCGGGATTAGAACTGGCGCGCATATGGGATCCTGGTGCATTCAAGGCGAGGACTTTAGCTGCTGTGCTATCGCGCTCGGCCCTGAGAGAATTATTAAGAGAGAGAGAGAGAGCGATAGAGATCTTCCATTCTCTGGTTCACTTCTCAGATGGCTGCAACAGCCAGGGCTGGACCAGGCTGCAGCCAAAAGCCAGCAGCTGCTTTCAGGTCTCGCGCATGGGGTGTCAGGAGCTCAAATATTTAAGCCACCTTGTGCTGCCTCTTCCAGGCCGTTAGCAGGAAGCTGGATCAGCATTGGAACATCTGGAAAGCAAACAGTGGCCATATGGGATGTGGGCATCACAGGTAATGGCATTGCCAATGCCACAGAGCAGGCGCCAGACCACAGCTGTCTTAACCAGCACGATAGCCACTGCGCTAAATGATTGCCTCTAGAAATAGTTTAAGAATGGACAACTTGTTGAATTATTTAGATAACTAAGTGCCCATAATTAGTTGTTCCTTAAAACTTATACACAGGGTCCAATATTGTATAACAGGTAAAGCCACCCTCCCCCATCATGGCATCCCACATGTGCCCCAGTTTCATGTCTCACCTGTTCCACTTCCAATCCAACTTCCTGCTAAAGGATTGCAAAAAACCGCAGAAAATGACTCAAATATTTGTGCTCCTGTCACCCATGTGGGTGACTTGGAGGAAGCTCCTTGCTCTGCCTTTGTCTTTACCCAGTCCCACCTATTGGGGCCATCTGGGAAGGGAACCAATGAATGGAAGATCTTTTTTTTTCTCTCTCTCTCAAAAAATTAATTAAAATTTTTATTGAATCCGTGAATCCACTGATAATTACCATTAGTTATCCTTTGATATTACCATTGATGATCATTCTTTTATATATGTTTGTGTTTATTACCATATAAACATTAGTGCCTACATATTTTGGAAATACTTGCAAACTCTGAAGAATTTATAGTTTTATAAATTATACTAATATACTTCAGAAATTTTTTTTTTTATAAATGGTTTCTAGCTTACTGGAACAACTGACTAGCCAGTGGGATAGAGTTTGTCTCCAATCTGAAATAATTTGCTTAGATTGTCTAAAGATAACTCAGAAATTAAAGATTCTGCTTTCTCAGCATTTTCATTGGCAAGATCTGATAAGTTAGAATGTGTGGATTTCAGTCTAAAACAAGGAAGATCCAAGGTTGACAGATATATCTCATAATGCAGCTGGTCTTCTCGAAAAAGCAGTTGCTCATGATACCGATCCTGGTATGAAGCTTAACATTTCAGCAGCGTTGTGTGTGACAGATTCTGAGTCTTTATTTCAGATGATCTATAGATCATTCTAAAACAATGTACAATTACATTCTGTATTATTAAGTAGATTGTTAGAATTTACTGTTTTGAAAGACTCAGATGAGTTAGGTCAATTATTGTCTGCTGTGCAGTAGGGAAATATTTTTGTACATCCATGTTTTATTGAGTTTTTATTTTCCCAATTAACCAAGTGTACAACACTAAAAAGAATTTTTTTTCTGTTACGTGCTAATGATAATACTTACATCCCTATACTACCTTTTCTTTTTCCTTTTTTTAACTTGAATAACTATCTTAGAAGTTAGAAGTAAGTTTAAAATGTTTTTCAAGATTGAGTATAAAGTTCATTTTGTCTCACTGATACATTCACAGCTAGTTTTTTTAAAATATGCCTTATGAATTCTCCACTAATCTGTTGGCCTTCAATTTAATCCATGTTTTCTTAATATTAACATCTAAAAACGACACTTCAAACTGTATGTATATATTCATAGAATTTGAGGATGGGTAGCATACCACATTCAGCACAAGAAAATGTTGATTTTAGATAGATTCCCTAGGATGTAGTAATCTAAACAATAGCTACTGTGTATAAAGAAAAAGTTAAATGTAAAATTTGTCATTAATATTCAATGACATAAAAATATGTAGAAAATAATCCCTTAATGAAAGAAACTTGAGGCTTTTTTTTTTAAGGGTTTTTTTTTTTTTTTATTGGAAAGTCAGAAATAGAGAGAGGAGAGGGAGAGGAAGATTTGTCCACTGATTCACTCTCCAAGTGGCTGCAAAGGCTGGAGCTGAGCCAATCCAAAGGCAAGAGGCAGGAGTTTCCTTCAGGTTTCCCATGTGGGTGCAGGGTGCCAAGGCTTGGTGCCATCCTTGACTGCTTTCCCAGGCTACAAGCAGGGAACTGAATGCGAAGTGGGGCAACCGGGATGAGAACTGATACCTGTGTGGTATCCTGGCACACTCAAGGTGAGGGCTTTAGCCACTAGGCTACCGCGCTGGGCCCAGAATGCTATTTTTAAATCATTATCCTGAAGTCATTTTCTTGCTTCCACATTTATCACACTGGAGTTTGTGCTGAAGGATTTCTTGGCCATTTTAGAGACTGTAATCTAGTTAAAAGGTTTGTTTATGCTTCCTATCCCTATTCTGCTGATGGTATTAGAATGCAGGCCAGAGCCAGACGTCTGTTTACAACATTCAAACTTCAATTAAAACTGCAGTATTCAGCTTAGCATTTATCAGAAAGCTCATACTAGCTACAAGCATCACTAGCAGGCCTTCCCAAATCTGCCACTCTTTGAGAGTATTTCACGTATGAAATATTAACATTAATTCTTTCATATACGTGTAAAACAAAGCTTGTTTTTTTGCCAGAAGTAGTATGGTATTTTCCTTTAACAATGTCTTTAGATAATACAAGTCTAGTAGCATGTTATTACGTATTTCATTTTAAATGACCTAACTTGGTTGTTTTTAAATTAATACATTTTATAGCAAGTGTTACTTTACTATCCAGATGATTGAAAAATTTGAGCTTAAAAACATAGCAATATGTTTCTATTAAAAAATAAAACTAACAGGCACATTACTCTCAGGTGTGAAAAGAATCTAGGTCCAGCTAACACTGATTTGAATTTAATCTTATATCATTTTTCTGGCTTAATATTTTGATTTCTTTAAAAAAATGTTTTTAAACATGCAGTACAATTATCCTAAAAATTATCAAGACGTCTTTAAAATATTTCTACAGCACCTTTTTGTTTTTCAGTAATAACCATTTCCAGTGGAAAAATTTATTTGCATTGTATGTGTTTAATTTTTCTAATTTTCGGGCAGATTTTATATATATAAATGTTTCCAAATGTTTAAACATATATATTTCTTTTTTGTAAAACTAATTTATTGAACCTTAGATCTAGATTGATAAAATGTGTATATCTCTTATGTAATATTTATCTCTTTTTTAAGATTTATTTGTTTTTATTATAAAGTCAGATATACAGAGAGGAGGAGAGACAGAGAGGAAGATCCTCTGTCCGATGATTCACTCCCCAGGTGACCACAACAGCCGGTGCTGCGCCGATCTGAAGCCGGGAACCAGGAACCTCTTCCAGGTCTCCCACGTGGGTGCAGGGTCCCAAAGCATTGGGCTGTCCTCGACTGCTTTCCCAGGCCACAAACAGGGAGCTGGATGGGAAGTGGAGCTGCCGGGACAAGGACCGGCACCCATATGGGATCCTGGCGCGTTCAAAGTGAGGACCTCAGCCGCTAGGCCATGCAGCCGGGCCCAATACTTACCTTCATTGAATGATAGCTTATGGCAAATATAAGCATCATTTAGGAAAAATGGAAAATCTTACTGAATAAATTGAATTGTTACTACCACACATTTAATTAAGAATAATAAAGTGGGAAAATTTAAAAGATTCATTTTCCTGACCACTGAAAGAAACATCCTTTGATTTAGGAACAATATAAGAAAATTAACAACCTTGATATGTGACGATATAAACTAAAAACAACTATGCATGATTAAAGTTTTTAAGTTAAACACAAGAAGTTGAAAGAAAATAACAGAATAATGTATATAGTATGAAACCACTGTATAAAATGTGTATGTGGCATAGTATACATGGATTTCATGTTTAAAAAATGGAGCCTTTGGACATTGGGAGGGTGACATAATCCTCAGATTGGTGAAATCGGCAGCATTTCAGAGCTACCCAAACCACTTGGACAGAACCCTTGGAATATGGACCCATTGAGACTCGGGGTTGATAGGAGGTGGCGGTTCCTCATCCCGGGGTACCGGGATGTGCGGAAAGTCATGAGTGGTTTCCCTGTGTATTTCCCCTTCCCTCAGAAACAACAAGAAAAAATAGCAAATTTGGAAGCAATGAATATACTCAGTTTCCCCTAAGTCTCAATCCTTCCTATCCTGATCCATGATGTAATCATTATAAAAAATAAAGTTTATTTAAAAATGCTTATTTGGGCCTGGCCACATGGCCTAGAGGCTAAAGTCCTCGCCTTGAACGCACCGGGATCCCAAATGGACACCGGTTCTAATCCCGGCAGCTCCACTTCCCATTCAGCTCCCTGCTTGTGGCCTGGGAAAGCAGTCGAGAACGACCCAAAGCTTTGGGACCCTGCACCCGCATGGGAGACCCGGAAGAGGTTCCTGGTTCCCGGCTTCGGATCGGCGCAGCACTAGCTGTTGTGGTCACTTGGGGAGTGAATCATCAGATGGAGGATCTTCCTCTCTGTCTCTCCTCCTCTCTGTATACCTGACTTTGTAATAAAAACAAATAAATCTTTAAAAAAATGCTTATTTGTTAGAAAGGCAGAGTTATAGAGAAAGAGAGAGACAGATATCTTTTTTTCTGGTGGTTCATATCCCAAATGACCTCAATGGCAAGGACTGGGCCAGTTTGGAGCCAGGAGTTTTTTCCTGGTCTCCTGCATGGGTGCAGGGGCTCTAGGATTTGGGCCATCTTCCACTACTCTGCAAGGGGCATTAATAGGGAAATGATCAGAAGTGGACCAGCCGGGACTGGAATGGACAGCCATGTGGGATGCTGACATTAGAGGCCAAAGCTTTACTTGCTAGTCCAACTGCACCTGCCCCTTATTTTCAAATGTTTATACCAAAAGAAAAAAAAAGATTACTCATTAATTCCATTTTCTATACACTTTCCAAAAATGTAAAACCCACGAAGTCTTAAATCTTAAAGACTGATTTATTATTTTTATTTGAAAGTCAGATATACAGAGAGGAGGATAGACAGAAAGATCTTCCATCTGCTGATTTTCTGCACATGGTTGCAGTGGCCGGAGCTGAGCATATCTGAAGCCAGGAGCCTGGAACTTCTTCTGGGTCTCCCGTGCTGGTGCATGGGCCCAAACCTTGAGCATCCTCCACTGCTTTCCCAGTCCACAAGTAGGCAGCTGGATGGGAAGTGGGGCCGAAATGGGACCCTGGCACATGCAAGGAGAGGAGTTTAGCAACTAGGTACAGTGCTGAGCCAATCCAGGTAGTTTTTTCACAATATTTGTTTTCTATGAATACTTTGAAAACCCTGTATCTTTTGCACATAATATAATATGTATTTTTACTATCTATACCATCTTGTATTAACTATATCATATGACAATGCTTCACAAAGCTCATGAAAAGATAGATTATTCTTAAGTTTATTTACATATAAATAATTTGAAATCTATACATACAAGAAGTCTTAAGAAAGTTCATGGAAAAAATGCATGAATTTTGGAACTTTTCAGCAGAGTAAACTTTTCTCTCAGTGTGTTTCCTACAACTTTTAAAAATGCACTCAGGAAGGTATGAATACATTAAGAAAATATCTGAAATATATGCATCTAATTGTATCATTGATATACAGAAAATGTATATGTGGGTTGCTAGTAGGATACATAATTGTTCTCTGTAAAATTGCCTTTCTAATACAAGTAAATATTTTTTTAAAAAAGAAAGTACATATGTATCACTTCAATAATAATTCATGTATAACTGATTGCTATATATACTAGTGTTTCTTTTTTAACTAAAGGCTTATATTCATGTAATAATTTTGTAATGAAAAATACCTATTAAAGGAATGAGGGAAAAAATGATCCAGGAAAATTACAGTGTTAGCCAAATAGTCAGATGCATGTATTCCTTAATATCTTTAATAGACTTTACTATTTGCTAACAATTACTATAACTTAATAATAGAGAATAAAGACAGAATGATCTAATCTAACAGGGTAGAAAGCCTAGTCAGTTCAGGAAGGGACAATGAATATAATCTATACTGACTTTTTAAGTAGTTTTGCTTCTTAATGAAAAACATTAGCCTGGAAAAATACACTCTAGGCTGCTAATGATGGTGATGGATGTCAGTTGTGAAAAGGTAGAAAATCAGCTTCAGGGCCCGGCCGCATGGCCTAGAGGCTAAAGTCCTCACCTTGAACGCGCCAGGATCCCATTTTGGTGCCAGTTCTAATCCCAGCTGCTCCACTTCCCATCCAGCTCCCTGCTTGTGGCCTGGGAAAGCAGTCGAGGACGGCCCAATGCTTTGGGACCCTGAGCCCGTGTGGGAGACCTGGAAGAGGTTCCTGATTCCCGGCTTCAGATCGGCGCAGCACCGGCTGTTGTGGTCACTTGGGGAGTGAATCATCGGACGGAGGATTTTCCTCTCTGTCTCTCCTCTCTGTATATCTGACTTTGTAATAAAAATGAAATAAATCTTAAAAAAAAAAGAAAGAAAATCAGCTTGAGTATGACTTGAGGTGTTATATATGGGCCTAGAGTGAACTTTTGCCATTTTAATCAGTGATCCAGATTATATATTCACTTGAAGTACAGATGGTATAGTCGCTTAACATTTCTGTAATGTTTTCTATATTCAGGTACTGGTTTAGGTGGAGAACACAAATAAAATAGTGTTGAAGACTAAGTACTTTCCTTGTGTGACTAAAACGTGGACTTGAAAAAATGGTTTTGCTAATCTTTATAAAGTAATGTCAAACTATGTGTGTAAATTTGCCTAGTAAAGAAGCAATTAGAATTTTGTAGTTAATCAGGGTTGGCATAGAGGAGAGATACTAGATTATCGCAGAACACGGCACTCGGTAATAAAGCTTCCAGTGGAATGAAAGAATTGGAAATCTTGTTTTCACTACTCTGAAAGCTAGAATTAGAATTCAGTAGAACTTGGTAAGTTAGAGAAATGGTTAGGTACATATGCCTTTGTGTTTATAAGAAATTATTTCTCAGAATGTGGGTCCCAAGTGTAAGTAGAAAAAAAGGGCAAATAACTTGTACAAAATGTTAGGAAATGAATACTGCAGTGAAGTCTGAAGTAAGTCAAATCATAAATGAAACTACTGTAGTTAAAATAGCAAAATGTTATGCAAGAGTAGTAGCTGAGGTTGTTTGTCCTTTCACAATTAAAATTCAACTGCAGGTTGGTACCTGGGTTCAGTAGTAAAGAATATACAATTAAAACTATAAATCATATAAATAAATGCTAAAAGGAGCAATAATACAGGTTAGTTTCTGCATTTACTTTATAAGTTTTCGTCTTATTTCTTTCCTGTTATACCTGTCATGTAAAGCACCATTACATCTGCCCGTTGAACATTATTTTTCTTCTGAAACTGGTGAATTTAAGCAGCTCTACCAACTGTGGCTCTGTGTTTTGTTTTTTCTTTTTAAAACAGTGATTTTTTTTCTTCTTAGAACAATGTAGTTGCCTCTTTTTAACTCAGTGTTTGTTAACCTCTCTCTTACTAATCATTTTCCAGTGTTTTTCTTCAACAAGGATGAGTGTTATAATCACTGGTTCTCACTGGGATAAGGAACAAAAAGACCTGGGACTTATCTTCTGGAACTTGGGCATAGAGATGGAAAAGGATGTTTGTATTAATCAAAAAGTCATACAATAAAAATTCAAAGTGGCCCGGAAGAATTTAGCCTTTCGGTGAAATCAAGGGAAACTTTAAGTGTTTATTTGGCTGATAACTTAATGAGTAAATGGTAACTTGATCTAGATGGAGAAGAGAGCTTTCTGCAAACAAGGAACAACGTGTACAAAGGTTCTCAGACTAGAAGGAACAGGGTTCCTAATGTTAAACAGTTGAGTGCAGTAGAAGTTCAGCAGCAAGAGGGTTTTTATGGAGACAGATCTACTTGGTGAGATAGTTCCATTTTCCATGAAATTTTTGAAGTATTTTTTTATATTTAAGCACCTATAAACATCTGCATACTTCTATAAAAGAATGTAGAAGTAGCGCAAACATTTTCTTTTGTTACATCCTTGCATCTTGTGTGTGGAGGGGGGAAGATCATGTAATCTATCCTTAATTTTGAATGCTGAACTAATCGGCATGTTTCTACATATTCTAGTCAGAGTGTTCACAGATGATCAATGAAAAGCATTGTCGTCCTTTTGTTACTAAGCGACAATGTTAGCCTTCAGAAAGTTTGAACACCTGCCCCTAAGCTGGATTCTGTTATGCAACTTTGGGTGAGCTGTTAATACTCTAAGCTGTGTGTGTGTGTTTTAAAAATCAATAGAGTGGTGAGTATGTTGAAGTGATTTTGACTAATACTTGGTAGCATTCTTATAGACATCAAGTGTTTTGAGGGTATTTCCTGAAGACTGGTGTTCTTTGTTTTTGTTCAGTGTGTTTTCTATTAGCAGCACTCACTTCAGAATCTTTATGAAATGGAACATGAAGACTTTTATACCAGTCTTAAATCCCACTTAAAATTTATTGAACTTCTATGATTTGTGAGACCTAATCCATTTTATCTTTGTGCTGTCCTGCATTTCACTAATAAAATTAATACCTGTATATGTTGTGGAAGTCAGATTAAAAAGCAATTATATAAATGATCACACTTGTTTAACCTAAGTATTCCACTCAAAACTTTTTGCTTGCAGAGGTTGTTACCACTTAATGAGCAAAACTGCAAACTTTTTTTCCTTTGCCTTAATGTCCTCATACTAAATGAAAGTTGTTGCAAAAAAGTTAGGAACATGGACTTCAGAGCCAGACTGTCTGGATTCACATTCCTACTCCAGCACTTCTGTGCCTCAGTCTTCTCGCTGGTTAAAGGAGCCGATCACTGTGCCCACCCCAGGATTATTTAATGAGTTTAAATGTTTGCAATGTCTTTAAAAATGCCTAGCACATGCTAAGTGAAATACAGGTGTTAACTATTGGAAGAATTTTATGTATTTTTTTAGGGTTAATTTAATTTTATTGCAAAGTCAGAGGAGGAGAGAGAGAGAGAGGATGATCTTCCATTTGCTGATTCACTCCACAAGTGGCCACAGTGACCAGAGCTGAGTCAATCTGAACCCCAAAGCTTGGAGCCTCTTCTGGGCCTCCCATGTGGTTGCACAGTCCCAAGTCTTTGAGCCTTCCCTTGACTGCTTCCTCAGGCCACAAGCAGGGAGCTGGATGGGAAGCGGATCTGCCGGGATTAGAACTGGCACCAAATGGTATCCTGGTGCATTCAAGGCAAGGACTTTAGCCACTAGACTATTGTGCCATGCCCATGTATTATCTATATTGCTTGTAATACAGAGAGAAACTGAGACTAGTATGTTTTCATAAGTCTCTAATGTTTAGTTTTTTTTTTCACTTGGTAGAATAAAATGCATTAGTTCACAGTTCTTTGAAAAGTATGTCAGACTTTTATGTAGTTTTTATATTTGCCAGCTAATTTACATAATTTTTTAAACTTAATCTTACATATTGAGGGAAATGAAAGAGCATTCTTGTTTCTCATAAAGAAACTAGAAATACAGAAAGTTTAGGACCTATTAAATATTAAATATGGGAGGCCTTGGCAGTTAGCCTGGAATTTAAGAAGCCAATGAAGGCTTGTGTCTCCTTTCTTTCAGTACTGGGCTCTAGGCCTTGGCTTCAGTTGTCCGCTCATCCTGGAAGTTAGGGCTGCTGGCTCAGCCGGTTGGTTGCTGCCTGTACGCCTGACCTTGATTGACTTTCTGGCTGTTGGCTTTAGCATAGCAAGTGTCCTGGCCATTGTGGTTGGGGAGTGAACCAGTGGGTGCAGCTCTCCCTTTTTCTCGTTCTTTCTCTGCCTTCCAAATAAATAAATTAAAAGTTAAAGTAGAACAATGCAAAAGTCAGTAAAAAACTAAAAATTAAGATTAAAAATATTCTGTGTGCCAGGATTAATGAGCCTAGCTGTCTCTACTTTCTCTTGGGAATTCAGTAGACAAACCTATGATGAACAACATAAATGTATGAGCACACACACATTATTCTGGTTCTTCTAAATTTGCACATACTTATGGTTTCTTTGGGTTCATTGTCTTAAAATTGTTATTTCCTCCACATCATATGGAAAATAATTATTTTCCATGTAATTAGACAAAATAAAGTCAAATGTTAAGCTCTGTATGCCTTAAAACATTTCAGAATTGAAAAGCTTTTGTGAACTATCCATCAGCTTTTACTACTGCTTTGATAAACATTGTAAAAATTCCTTCCTCATTTCTCATGTCATTAGTCCTTTAATGTTATATATTTGGGTTCAGTTTGCTTTTATGAGCTTCCAGAAACCTAGTAGTTCTTTATGTTTTGTTTCTCTAAACAGTACTTTCACATATGAAAGAATGAAGGGTACAATGAAGTTTGAAATGCACTAGCTTTATACAGTGAACATTATCTATGACTTTATGGAGATGTCTTAAAGAGCATATTAAATAGGTGTTTACTGCTTAGAATATTGCATAATATCCATAACTTATTAGTTTAAGAAAGTGATTAACTTTCTTGTCACTAGTTGGAATTGAGAAACTGACAAATAATGGTAACCAAGAGACTCAGAGTCAGAATCATTTCTTTAAGAAGAATTGTAAAAGGTTGCTTAAATATTGTAAGAGTATCTAATTTAAAATTTATAATTAATACTCAAAGAAAATAAGGCTCTGATGCAAAAGCAGACTGAATTTTCTAATTAAAAATAAACAAAATTTTATATTCAATTCTAATTGTTATTTATATAGATCTTTGTATAGAGGTCCTGTTTATACTAGAACACAAAGCAAAGATGACTTATTGTTCAAAGCAAACAAGTTATTAACTGGTTTCACATTTACAGTGTGCCTGCTATTTTTTCACATGAAATATTGTGTAAATGTTATAAAATCATTATCCCAAATTTTGAAAATCTTCTTTTTGGTATTGAAAATATTTTTGCTGATTAGGTACATAGATTCAGGGAGGCTAATCACCCAAAATTCCAGTTTAAAATTATTTTCCAAATTTGGGTATGATTAAACCTCTTTAAAGTTCTGCTTAAAGATATCAAGTTGTGTTTATGTATGACTTTTTAAAGTTTTGGCTTGTGGAAAGGATTATTCTCAAAAATGTTAGTTATAGACATTTTAACTAACCATAAAAATCTGCTTAGAGACGTAAGGAAATCGTAATTTTTACGAAGCCTGAAATTTTTCTCCAAGTGAAAATGTATGCATGTTCTGGATATATTCACATTATAAATACCATTAGGAAAAGAAAGTTCTAGGACTTGAGAGGCAACCTGAAGGTTTTTGATAGTGATAAAAATATAAATATTTATTGAGTTACGCAGTCAACAAAAATTAAATACCTGCTATATGCCAGGTATTCAGCAAAATGAATAAAACAGGGAAGAGTCTTGCAGTTTAGGATCTCTACAGTAAAGACCGTAAAATACAAATACTTTTAATAGTGATATACATTACCAAAGAATGAACAGTTGTTTTAGCTGCCAAAAAAAAAAAAAAAGTGGAGATGTGTAAATTTAGTTGCAAGATATATCTCAGTGATAATAATAATAATAAAACATAAGCATGGTAAATTTTCATTTTGTCAATTTTATGGACAAGACAATAAGATCTAGTAAAGTCAGTTATTGACCTACTTCCTAACTTCCTAATCTCCTTATATTTATTGTGAAGTGAAGCTAAAATCTTAGGAAAGTCAAGCAAGATACCTATGAACTTTGAACTTGAATGTACTTAATGATCACATGAGAAATCATACTTTCTAAACTTTATCTGTTTTACTTGAATTCCTCACAATTTTTTCTTTCTACTTTGACATTCACTGTGTTTTTCATGATTTTTGCCAAGTCCATGTTTGTACACAAAACTGTAGAAGAGTGCCTTTGGAAGCCAGGGATGCTGCTGCCATGACTCCTAAATTTCATCTCCACAAAACTTTTCCAGATTATATGTTTTTGTTTTGTTTTGGTCTTTTTCCTCTAAGATAAGAGTGGTGCTTCCTTTAATGACCATGCATTTACTCAGTTACTGTTTGTTGCTAGAGAGAAGTAAAATCGGGAACCCAGTGCACCAAGGGCATGCTTTTTCCTAGTGTGATTTTGATCTAACATATTTAAAAAATTCTGTTACTGTAGAACAATCCTGAATGTGGTCTGACAAGAAAAGAGTCCCTAATAAATTGCTCTGTTTAAGGTTTTGACTTAACTTATGGTTAGAGATAAAGGTTGAGGTCCATCTGCCTTCCCATTATTCCTTTCCTTTGGCTTTTGGTGTTATTTTTGTCTAGCAGAAGTTTAGATTCTTGTTTCCAAAAAATAGGATATTAAATAGTAAAACTAGTTACTCATCCTAGCAACTTACTTTGTCTTGGGGGCAGCAAAGTGCAATTCTAAGATCATAATTTGAGAAGTAAATAAGCTGTATGGAAGTTGAGTGTGCAAAGCTAGACATAGTAACAACTGGAAGCATCCCTCCTACATTGCATATGGCAAAGGAGAAGACAGTGCAGCAGACTGCAGATAAAAATAATAGCTAGTAGTCAAAAACTGAGGATTCCACTTCACAACCTTAGAAACTGTCATCTTAAAAAATTATCTTCCTGATGTAATATGGTGATAGAAACATTGTAATTTGCAAGAAAGATCTGTAAGTATCCCGCTTCGTGATTTTGTATCGTAGTTCTACTATAATTTCTCCTGTATGTTATAAACTTTATTTTTCCCTCATATATATGTGATTTTGTCTCCCAGGAAAATACATGATTTTCACTATATCATGGTGTCTTTTTTTTTTTTTTTTAAATTTATTTTCATTGGGAAGTCAGTTATACAGAGAGGAGGAGAGACAGAGAGGAAGATCTTCTGTCTGCTGATTCACTCCCTAAGAAGCCACAAGGGCCAGAGCTGAGCCAGTCTGAAGCCAGGAGACTCTTCTGAGTCTCTCACGTTGGTGCATGGTGCCAAGGCTTTGGGCCATCCTTGACTGCTTTCCCAGGCCACAAGCAGGCAGCTGGATGGGAAGTGGGGCTGGCAGGATTAGAACCGGCACTCATATGGAATCTGACGCATGCTAGGTAAGGACTTTAACCACTAGGCTACCCTACTGGGCCCTATCATGGTGCCTATTAAAAAGAAATCTGTTATATGAAAATAGAACATATAAGGTTTATAAAATAAGTTTTTGTTGGAAAATTGCTTGGTTAGAAATCACTTCTGATCTTGAACTATAAATACACCTTCATAGCTATGCGAACATTTCAGAGATCACTTCTACTTAAAGCGTAATTAAAAATATGAACAAATAATTAATGGGATTTTGATTATAAACTAAAGATAAATTATTTTGTAGTAAGAAAGTTCATTTATACATCACTTCTGAATATATCCATCTTAGTAAGTGAATTGCCACTATATATAGTTTAATGTTACCAGTTTTGAGACTTGTTTGAACCTTATCTATGAAAATAGTGTATAGAGTTACTCTGGCGTAAGAATTTTATGTTAAAATGGCATTAATTATGTATATCAAGTGTAAGAGTACTGGTCTGTCAGTTGTATTTCTACTAACCTAATATTAAAATCTGTTGTTTTGTTGAGAAAAAATGACTTTGTTAATGCAGTGGTTTATAACAGTACAGTTTTATCTTCGTTAATATTTAATATTCAGAATATCCTGTTAGCAGATCATTGCTAATTTAGTTTTTATTTATATGTGAAATAGACTTCAGAAACATTTCCTTTCTTATTTGAAAGGTAAAGAAATTTGGAAGAGATCACATTTCCACTCATTCGTAACCCAAATTTCTGTAATTGCTTAGGGCTAAACCAGGAGCCAATAGTTGAAAGCTCCTACATGGATAGCAGGTACCTAACTGGTTGACTCATCACCTGCAACTCCTAGAATATACAACAGGTATGGAGCTGGAACATAAAGCCAGGCACTCTGACAAAGGATGTGGGTGACCTGGTTTCATCTTACCTGGCATGCCAAGTATTTTGTTCTTTAAAAGTATAAGCAAATCATATCCATTGATTCTAAGCATGGATATTACATGGACAGTGTGGAATGTCCAGTTCTCTGATGCTTCTAATTCTATGTTTCTGTGATCTAATTAGATAAAACTATTGATTTCTCAATATTCATAATAGTTACTGTAATTCACAACAAATATGATCATTGCTGTAAATGACAATGATAGCTTTTTAAACTACAACTGGCCTTTTGCTTTTTTTTTTTTTCCAAATTCCAGCATTGGTTTTGGCAATACAATTCTGTCTTCATTACTTATTAGTTGCATACTTCATGTTAAAGTAATACTTTTTGTTTGTTTTCATGTGCCTTTATCTCTCCTAGTAGTAGAATGGCAGTTCCAGGTGCATATTAAGATCATGCAGGAAAAACTCTAATATCTATTTGCTTCCTTCTTGAAACTTTATTTTTTCTTTGACAGGCAGAGTAATAGAGCTTTGGAAGGGAGGTAGGAAGGAGGGAGAGTGAGAAAGATATGTGCTTCACGTGCTTGTATTCCCTGAATGACTTGGCCAGCTCAGAGCCAGGAACCAGGAACTCAGTGTGGGTCTTCATGTGGTTGATGTGGGGGATTCAGTTACTGGGACCATCATCTGTGGCTCTCCCAGGAACAACATCTGGGTCAGCTGTAGAATAGCCTAAATCTGAATCACACTAAAACACCATGCATGTGGCCTTCTGAAATGGTCACTTCACATGCTGTGCCACAATGCTGATCTCCTCCCACTTAACTTAAAGTCAAAATTTCTAAAGGTAGGTCCTCTGATACTTTTATTTTTAAAATCTCATCAAGTGACGTTCAAAGTGAGACCATGTTGAGGATTAACGTTGAAGACCTAAAATCTGTGTTAACATTCTTAAATTTTTCCCTGGAGGGATCTTTAAAGTCAGCTTCATGGTGTGTTAGGGTCTGTACTCAGCTGGTTTTGGGAATTCCACTCAATGTGATGAGAACTTCCTGTGAGATGTTTCTTTTTCTTTTTCTTTTTTTTTTTTTAAAGATTTATTCATTTTATTACAGTCAGAAATACACAGAGGAGAGACAGAGAGGAAGATCTTCCGTCCGATGATTCACCCCCCAAGTGAGCCGCAACGGCCGGTGCGCGCCGATCCGATGCTGGGAACCAGGAACCTCTTCCGGGTCTCCCACGCGGGTGCAGGGTCCCAAAGCCTTGGGCCGTCCTCAACTGCTTTCCCAGGCCACACGCAGGGAGCTGGATGGGAAGTGGGGCTGCCGGGATTAGAACCGGTGCCCATATGGGATCCCGGGGCTTTCAAGGCTAGGACTTTAGCCGCTAGGCCACGCCACCGGGCCCCCCCCCCTTTTTTTTTTTTTAAGATTTTTTTTTTTTTATTGGCAAGTCAGAGTTACAGAGAGAAGAAGAGACAGAGCGGAAGATCTTCTGTCTGCTGATTCACTTCCCAAGTGGCCGGAACAACTGGAGCTGAGCTGATCCAAAGCCAGGAGTCAGGAG
Organism: Ochotona princeps; assembly: GCF_030435755.1. Classification (NCBI taxonomy): domain Eukaryota; kingdom Metazoa; phylum Chordata; class Mammalia; order Lagomorpha; family Ochotonidae; genus Ochotona; species Ochotona princeps. Next base: position 31,602,903 of record NC_080836.1, read on the forward strand.
CTTCTTCCGTGTCTCCCACATTGGCCTGTCCTCTACTGCTTTCCCAGTCCATAAAGAGGAAGCTGGAAGGGAAGTGGATCAGCTGGGATAGGATCCAGCGCCCATATGAGATCCTCATGTGTGCCTGGTGAGGACTTAGTCCCTAGGCTACTGCGCCGGGCTCCTGGTGAGGTGCTTCTGAAACTTCCATTGAGATAGATGAGCAAATACTGCATCTCAGCTCAATCCAGGGAAGAATGAGAAGGGCCTTCTGACTGGTTGGATGAAATTGAACGGTTTAGAATTTGTCAGAAAAGCAACATTTTTAAGTAGCAGGTTCTTCCACTATAGCTGTTTATATCCTGTAGTGCTGTAAAATGGACATAAAGAAGGAAACATCACTGGAGTATCTGGTAGTCGATGAGGACCAGGTAGTGAGAGGCCGTCCATGTAACTTCACTCACCCTTATACCTGCACAACCTGCACAGCACACACCTTCACCTTTGGGCATACACCTTGATTTCACATGTAGTATCCCCCAGTTAATCTACTGCAAAGAAAGGCACACATACCTGGTGCAGAGGTTGATTGCTAGAGCAACAGGAGATTCTGCTTTGTCTGAATTGCCTGTCTGTGTTTCCCAAAAGCATGAACACAAACCTTAATTTGTGTCTCCTTGTATTTGAAACTCATTTAACTGTTCCTTCGAGATGTAAACCTTAATGTTGAAACTATGCAATTATTGAAATTGTCTCAGCACTGTATAGTCTTTTAGCAAGTTAAATGTCTGTTTACCAGTATTTGTATTTTCATCTGAAGAAGATGGACATGGATAGAAAAACTCTGACAATCTAAAGGAAATTGTCTTCCACTTCTTGGTTCCTGAACAGAAACATAAAAGTACATGTAATCTACTGAACCTCTGGTGAGCTGTTTAGTTGCAGAAAAACGATTGGCATATACAAAACTCCTGCTCTCAAGATGGAGAATTTCTCTTACAAAAACTGTGTGGATTTAAATGAAGCACTAATAGAACCGCAAAGGTTAGGTCCTTGCTACCATTGTTCAAAAGAGACAGGCTTATTTCACTTTCTCTTTTCTACTTAGTAGCCAAAGCAGCCATGAAGACCCTGGTGAGAAGACACTTGTTGCTCCGTAACTTCAGAGATTTCCTAGCTCTGTCTTTTCTTGGCAGTTTTTCTGTTATTTATCTTTAGTGCCTATGTAACATTTTTAAGTGTCACCTCGTGTTATATGACTGGTAAAAAGCATTCCTCTCTGTGAGGAAGAAAAGGGTCTATAACTATCTAGTTACAATATTTTCCGTGGCTATTAGTAGCATTTAAAGGACTTTAAACTAAAGGCCAAAGAGCCTTTTAAAAATTTTTTAAAATAATGCTTCTGAATACCTATAGATATTTCTTCTAATCTTCAAAATCAAGAATAATGCTTAAAATTTATATTGAAGTTCTATACATTATTATTTTTAGAAAGAGAAAGCAACTCTGCAGATCATCTACAATGTACATTAAAGGAAGACTAAGAAAATTTAACAAACCTGGGAAGATGAAGTAGGAATGAGAAACAAACAAGCTGCAATATGGTAGACAAAGCATTTACATGTCTCAAAATCTCTCAGAACACTAATGTTGGGGTAGCATTTGGTTAAGACGTCACTTGGGTCCCATATTAAGATTGCTAGGGCTTGGGTTCCAGCCCCATTACCACGTCTGCTCTTTGCTAATGTCCATCTTGAGCAGGGTGGTGATAGCTCAAGAAGCTGTATCTGCTACCTCACATTGGAGTCTCAGATTGTTCTGGTTGTGACCTGTTCATGTCAGGGATACTGTATTTGGTGAATGAACCAGTGAATGGGACATCTTTATCTCCATTTATCTCTCTCTCTGCCTTAAAAAAATTATATAATTTAAGAACGACAGCTAGTATTAAGTTTTCTCACTAATATTTAATAATTTTATAAGGGCTGCAAGGTGAACACATCTGCTAAAAGAAAGAAAAAGACACCAGACCAATGGTGCTAAATGTGATTTTACAATTCATGGATATCTGGTTGCTTCTCAGGATTACTTTTATGTGGGCTTTCAATCTCCTGAGGCTGTAGAGACTTGACCCTTTTCTAGGTCTTTGCCACATTTGAAAATCTGATGAAATCGTTGGGCCCTTGGGATAACAACAATGTTGTGAACTCTTCGTTATGTGTTTTATGATTTGGTGAGCTTTCTGGAAATTCTCTAACCACCTACATCAGAATCACTTGAGTTGCTGGTTAATGTACAGAAACTGGGCTAAGCTCCAAACTAACTATATTAGAGCTTCTTGTGACCTAGGCTCAGGAATTTCCTTTTTAAATGATCATTGTTCATTCTCTGTTCATTACTGAAGTTTGAGAACCACTGCTCTGTAGTTCTTTATGGATTACACCATTCTGCTCTTGCCCTAGGAAATATTTTCTAATTCTAAGCTCAGTAATATTTGACACACTGTATCACTTTCTTACCAAGCCACAAAATGTCAACAGAGCACCACTGATGTTTTGCTTGCTTATGTGTCTTTTTTAGTTTTAGTTTATTCATTTATTTGAAAGAAAGAAGTACAGAGAGGAAGAAGGTGAGATCTTCCATCCCCTGGTTCAGTGGCCACGACAGCTGGGGTAGGAACAGGTGAAGGCCAGGAGCTTCATTTGGGTCTTCTAAGTAGGTGCAGGGTCCTGGTGCTTACACTATCCTTGACTGCTTTCTCAGACACATTAGCAAAGAAGTTGGTAAGGAAGTGCAGCAGCCAGGGCTCCAAGTGGTGCCTATTAGGGATGCAGGTGTTGCAGACTACGGTTTAACCCTGTGTGCCACAGAGTTGAGTTTGTGCCACTGATGCTGGTAATCACTAAGATTGTAAAGAAATACAGTTATTGATGCTGGATTATCATTTTAATTAAATAAGATTTGAAAAATAAATATTTTAGAACCTGCAGCTGTTAGTAGATGTATATATGAAATTAGAAACATTTTAATTGTTTCTGGTCTTACAGAAAACATCCTTATTTACTCTAAAATTGTATCTTCAGATATTAAAAAATGTGATAGACATCAAACTGGCAGTTTCAATGACAACTACTTGAAATTACTTGAAAGTTCTGCTAACTCAGAATAATTGAGGTCAAATCAAATGTGAATAGAAAGGCACGGCTTACACAAATGTTTTAAAATGTGTTCTGCTCTGTTTCAAATGTTCAGAGTACTATGAGCTGTCTCCAAGACACTCATTGCTGTATTAAGGAGTGCTATATAAATTAACTTACAAGGATTGGACTAAAATTTGCTTGAGGTGCAGATGTTTGGCACTGGGTATAAGTTGCACCTTGGGTACTCACATTCCTGGTCAGAATCACTTGTTCAAGTACTGGGTACTCTACTTCAGATAAAACTTCCTGCTAATGCATACTGTAAGAGGCAGCGGATGATGGCTCAAGCAGTTGGTTTCTACCACCCATGGGGTGATAGATACCGGGTTTTGTTCTAGCTCTTGGCTTTGGCTTGGCCTAGTCTTGACTGTTACAAGCTTTGGGGAGTAAATGAAAGATGGAAAATAGTTCATTCTCTCTCTCTCTTTGCTTCTCTCTCCCTCTCTCCCTCCCTCCCTCCCTCTTCTTCCTCCATCTTTTCCACTCCTCTTTTTCTCTCATCCTTACACCCTCACTCTTCAATTCTTTCTGCCTTTTAAGTAAAATTAAAATAGATTTTCAAAAATAGCTTCAAAATAGTATTTAAATTTGAGCAAATGATTTCATCCTTTTTTTTTTTTTTAATACTGTTCACTTAGTTAAGAAGAATTATGCACCCATTTGGGTCTCCAGTTAGGGTAGGGAGGGTCAGGTATGGCAGAAAGTCAGGGGCAGGGAACAAATGTTTCAGGTTTTTTTTTTTTTCCTGCATCTGTAGAGGGGGCAGGGCAGACAGCCACTCCTTGCTGTCAAACTATGTCACCTGGTATTTTGGGAAAGTCATTTGATAATGCTTTAGAGACCCCTATGTGGGGAAGAGTGTTCCAAGTTTATTACTTGAGTGGTTTTGATAATTTTAAAAGGTGTTGGTTTCATTTTTCAAGGGTTGTACTTTAATACCCCAAGGCCCATGAACATGCTGCAAAGCTTGGCCAGCAGAGTGGTCCAACCTGTTCTGCTTTCTATCCTCTAATGAAGCAGCTGACATTCCTTGCTGGCTTAGATGAACAAGCTGTCATGTCCCTATGTGCATCTGGGCATGCTGTCCACTGCACAAGCATCAGCCACCGAGGAGACCCAATCCCAATACATGCGTACATTCCAAGGTCAGACCACATATGTTGTGATATTTTCCTACTGCCTGAGTCCAGCGTTCTAGTTGGATTAGAGTTTTTTCTCAAGAAACCTTGACAGGGGTGACTTCAGACTTGACTCTTGTGTGCACCAGCCAGTGCAGGGTCAGGGTTGTCCTTGTTATGCAGCAGTCAGTGCACATACTGGTGGGTGCAGCTGCCTGGTCAGTTAAGTCCCCAGCCCAGCCCCATCTCTCATGTGCACTGATTTGCTGTGCCCTAGTTCAGCCCAGCCCACCACAGGCCTAGTCTTTACATATACCAGTGGGTGTCACTGCCTAGCTGGGACAACCACCAATAATCCCACCTGGTCCTCACACACAGCTTTGGTTTTTACACATGCTAGCCTCGGTTGCAGCCTAGCCCAGTCCGTCCTGCATCCCATCTGGATCTCATGCACTCCTGTGGGTGCTTCAGCTTAGCTTAGCCTAAACCACCACCAGACCATCTCTACAGCTTGGCCTGTGGGTGCTGCTGTCTTGACCAGCCTGCCTCACCCACACTCCTGACTCTCATGCTCGTTACAGGGAGCTGCAGACCAGCCAGGCTTGCTCCCAGCCCTGGATCTTGCACCTACCAAGGAGTCCTGCAGTCTAGCCAGACATTATTCCACCCAGTCCCAGCACTTGCCAGCATTGCCTCCAGACTCACCTACCTGCAGTCCCAGCTTTCTTGTTCACCATTGTAAGCATGGGACCAGCGAGGAAGTCCCCAAACTTCCCCTACCAGGCCCACTCTCAGCCCCTGGATCTTGTTTGTACCAGTGCTTACTGTGGCCTAGTCTGAGATGGCCTATCCCATGTTGGCATTTTCCAGCAACTGCTGTAGCCTGGCTCAGCCACACCCACCTTCAGTCCTGGCTCTCATTGGAGGGAGCAAAAGCCTACCTGACCTTGACCCACCCCCAGCCCTCATATGAATTGGTGGGAGTTGCAGTTCATCCTAGCCTGGCCTGCACCCATCCAGTGTTTTGCTCATACCACTCTATGTTACGGACTGGCCCAATCCAGCCTGCTCCCAGTCCCAGCTCACACATTCTCATGGATATTGGCAGTCAAAAATTTGAAGTAGTCAATTTATTTTTGCTAATTTACTTTTAGGTATTTCAGGATTGAACTTAAGTAGGAATATGCCATCACATAATATCAAATTATTGAAATGTATTATGATAGTATGCCTATTTAGGTGAATAAGTTAATATAAGAGTAATGGAGCCAGCACAATGACATAGTGGTCTAATCTTCTACCTGTAACACCAGCATCCCGTGTAGACACTAGTTTGTGTCCCGGATGCTGCATTTCCCATCTAGCTCCCTGATTCAGCCTGGGAAGACAGTGGAAAGTGACTCAGGTATTGGGCTGCTGAACTTATATGTAGGTCCTAGAAGAAGCACCTTGCATCAGATCAACCCAGCTCTGGTGGTTGTGACTGGAGAGGTAAACAGTGGGTGGAAAACTTTGCTCTGTATCTCTGCCTCTCTATATATCTGCTTTTCAAATGGAAATAATCAAATCTTTTGTACAGTGGGACTGAGAGACTGGTTATAAATCCAGTCTTCTTTCAAATTGTTTTTATGCACAGCCAAGAGAATTGTTTATTTAAGAATTATTCCAGCTCTTTTAGGCACGTTTTTCTTCATCATGTTTTTGGGAACCACAGAGATTAGATAAAATTATGTGGTTGGCTCATTAAAGGACATTTATTGCTAAGGGGAAATAAATAATTATAAGGCGGTCAGTGGGTGTGGGAAAATACTTGTCATTGTTATATTGTTCATTTTTGCAATAAGATGTGTATTAATATTTATCTTGCATTTCTTTCTTAGAAGCAAATTAAAATGAGTTCAGAAAAGTTATCACATTAAGTAGGTTATCCGTAAGGCTGTTGCATCTGGGAGAAAAAATACTTTATAAGTATTTTATGTTTTTTTTTGTAGTCATCTAACTGTATCTGAAAATCATGATTTAGAAGTTACTTTACAAAGATTAAAATTTACCACTGTCTTTTATTTTTGAAAAAAAATGTTTTTCTAGAAGATTATACTATATTGGGGGTACACTTTTGGGTTTCTGTTCCATGATTTCTTGATTCCTTTTGAATTTACCCTCATGTTTCCTAAAAGGTACACACATTCATGTAAATGTACACATAAGTCTTCTGTTCAACTTTTCTGGTAAAAGGCCCCATATATTTACACACTTGACAAAATGAAGCGTAATGGTTACAATAGCAGCTTTTTTTTTTTTACCACTCAAGATACTTAATAAATACCTACTTTACAAATGCATTTTGTCATTTAATTCAAACAGTCTGCTTCTGATTTAATGCAATGTGTTTTGTCTCCATTTTACAATTGACAAAATTTATTTAGGTAAACTGATTCAAAATTACACAACTAATACATTTTAAACTAGATTTAATTTCAGTACGTGAATTTTGGATCACTCTGCTTTAGTAATTTTGAATATGAATATAAAATACAATGTCCAACATGTTCACATCAAAAATAAATTGAAAATGAATAGTTAGGAGAATGCACACATCCCAACCCACTCCCTGAAAGCCATCATGAAGGAAAGAAAGATAATGACTTAACCACTTACTACTTTGTGCCCATTGTAGTAAGGCATTATACATAACATTTAATGTTTCTCACTGTGATGCATGTGATATCCTTTTCTACGTATAATTAAATTAAGAGCCTCTTTTGACTTTGTCAAGTTCATTCCTCAGATTTTGTCTTTGTTTCTTATATGCTGTTAAAGTATATTTGTATCTATTCTATGTAGAAATTTTGAAGAATTCTCCTACATTGTATAATGAAATTGTATCTTAAGTTATCTGTACAATTGCAGTCAATACAAATCAAATCAGTTCACCAGAGCTTGTTGTTTTAATAAGGTCTCTCTATATGTTAGTGATAGTGTAATTTAAAGGAACCACAAGATCTTCCAAGATTTTATCATTGTTTGAGAAGTCCACATAAGCACATCAAAATAATTTGATACTTAAGCATATGATAATTTCCTTGACTCTCTGGGTAGTAGTAAATCCCAAGGGTCCTTCAAACTTAGCATTTTTATAATTATGTTCAGTAACAATTCATACCTCACTTGTTTTGAATAATATCATCCCTTGTTTGCAGTAATTATGCATTTGTAAGTGTCTCAGTCCCTTATTGCTTGCTTTGTTTTACTAGTCAGCCTTAATCTTACAGAATGTATCTATTTTGTAACCTGTGTTTGTTTAGTTATATTTCTGTTTATGCATATTACTACCTCTGTAATCCATTTCTTGACTAGAAAATGCTAGGAGGTAGTCTCCTAAACTAACTAATTTGAGTCTACCTTTTTCTTCTGTTTTGTCTATTGTCTTTTTTCAGTTACTTGTTCCCAAACATAAATCTAATCATGTCACTTCCATAATTAAAATCTTTCAAGAATATATATTATTATTGGTTTACTTAAAATCCCAATTTCAGTGTAGTCTGCAGAGGTCTTCATTTTCAGCTTAGACTTCCAGCCTCTTTGCTCATTGCTTGTTTCCCCTTACATCACTTCACAGGGAATGTAAGTCCTTCTATTTTCCTTTGGCTGATTATTTCAAAGGTTTATTTATTTTTATTGAAAAGGCAGGTTTACAGAGAGAAAGAGAGACAGAGAAATATCTTTCATCTCCTGGTTCACTCCCCAATTGGCTGAAGTGGCAAGAGCTGACCCAATTTGAAGGCAAAAGCCAGAGCCTTTTTCTGAATCTCTCACACAGATAGGGTCCCAAGGCTTTGGGTAATCAGCCATTCACTGCTTTCCCAGGCCACAAAATGGGATCTGCATGCTAAGTGGAACATCCAGAACATGAACTGTACCAGCACTGCAAAGCTGAGGATTAGCCAGTTGAATTATTGTGCTACCCAATCTTTTTTTTTTTTTTGGCTTATATCTATTTTATTTTGATTTAAACACAAAATTACAAATAGAAGGCGAGACAGAGCAATCTTCAATATCCTGGTTCACTCCGCAAATGGCCTCAGCAACTGGACTAGTCTAAAGCCAGGAGCCTGAAGCTTCTTCCAGGGCAATCAAGTGGTGCAAGGGTCCAAGGAAATGGTTTGTCTTTCTGCTGCCTTGCCAGGCTGCAAAGTTGGTATCTGGATAGGAAGTGGTGCAGCCAGGGTGCTATATAGAATGACAACCCTGCGGGAAGAACCTTAACCTACTATGCCTTAGTTTTGGCCCCTGGAATTTTTTTTTTTAAGATTTATTTTATTTTTATTGGAAACGCAGATTTACAGAGAGAAGGAGATACAGAGAAGATCTTCTATCCATTGATTTACGCTGCAAGTAGCCGCGATGGCAGGAGCTGTGCCGATCTGAAGCCAGGAGCCTGGAGCCTCTTCCAGGTCTCCCATGCTGGTGCAGAGTTCCCAAGGCTTTGGGCCGTCCTTGACTGTTTCCCAGGCCACAAGCAGGGAGCTGGATAGGAAACGGGGTTGCCGGGATTAGAACTGGCACCCATATGGGATACTGACACATGCAAGGTGAGGACCTTAGTTGCTAGGCTACAGGGCCAGGTCCCTGGAAGTTTGTTTTCTAAGATTAAAAACTAGGTGATAACAATTCATCTATTTTAATATACATCTCTACTTCCAAATAAAAGGAAGACTCCCAAAAAAATAGTTAAATATACCTTGACAATGTAATACTAGATTTTCTCCCTTTACCTATAACTATAATGTCAGGATACATTGAAATACCAGAATATTTAACTTGTACCTGTTACTAAAAGACTACACCACTGTGATAATATGGGGAGGGGGAAAATGGTCGGATGGAAAAAGAGGGAAGGAGGAAGAAGAGGTAAGGAAGGAATCCCTATACCTACAAAACTTCATCATGGAAAATAATAAGAACAAATTATTCTGTGAAAGGTCAGACACTTTCAAGTAAATGAATACACATTTTTTAAAAATTCCCCAATATTTTATTAATTTTGATTATTGTAAATGGAATTGTTTACTTAATTTTGTCTTTGGTTTGCTCACTGTCCGTGTTTAGAAGTAAAATTGCTGTTTGTGTCTTGGACTAGAGCTCATTATTTCAGTAAATTCTTCAGTGTCTCTTATTGATAGCATGATTTCAACTGCACATAAATACAGTCTTTATCCCTTCCTTTCTAATATGGGTGTTTTTTCTTTCTTCTTCATTCCTTTTTGCCCTGGCTCCACTGCTCCATATTGAATAGAAGAGGTTTCAGCAAAGGTCTTTTGCTTGTTCCAGATTTGGCGGGAAACTTAGAGTACCTTAAATGTGTTACTTGGGGGTTTTCATCAGTTTGTTTAGGTTGAAGGTTTATTAAAGAGGTTTCCTTCTATGAGACTGTTGAGGTCTGTTGTTTTCATTCTGCATGTATTCATAATCTTGAAAGCATATTGTATTTTGTCACATGATTTTCTTCATTATTAATGTGAACCTATGGTTTTCTTTTTCCATTTTTTTAACATGGTTGCATTCACTGATTTTCATATATTGTAGAAACCTTGCATTTCTGGGGAAAATTCCACTTGCCATAATTTGCATATATACTTGTTTTTTGTAGTGTTCTGCTGAGGATTATTGAATTTATATTCATAACATGCTAAGATTTGTATATATACATGTCTGTAGTTGTGATTTTTTTTTTAGTATTATTCTCTTCTGATTCTGAGAAGAGCTTCAGACATTTTAGCATTAATTTTTCAATGAATGATATAAATCACCAGTGAAACAATTTGGTACTGGGCTTTATTAGATTAAAACATTATTAAAAATGTTTGATTATTGATTTTGTTTCCTCACGATATAGTTATATTCAGATTTTCAACTTCCATTAATTTTGGATGTTTATGTGTTTTTACAAATCTGTTTGTTTAATTTAGATTATATAATTTTTGGCATATACTAGTTTACCCACATTTATTTAATTCTTTTAGATATTTTAATATCAGTAGTAATGTACCAGCTTTCATTAACTTGAGTCTCTCCTTGTTTTTCAGAGGGAAGGATCAGTATAGCTTCATGTTTGTCAATTTTTTTTAAAGATTTATTTATTTTTATTACAAAGTCAGATATACAGAGAGGAGGAGAGACAGAGAGGAAGATCTTCCGTCTAATGATTTTAGCATTTAAAAAAGTTCATTAAGATTTGTTTTCTGGTTGCATATATGATCTCCTCTGAAAAATGTTCTGTGTTCACTTTTGCAGAATGTGTATTCTGCTGTTTTGGCTTAAATCTAAGGATGTTGAATCTACTTGTATAATATTACAAAGAATTGTTATAATATTATTCAAGTTTCTGTTTCCTTGCTCATTTTCTATTTAGCTGTCCCTGTCCATGAGCAAGAAGAGAATGTGGAGGTCTCCTCTGTCATTGTATTTTCTATTGCTCCTGCAGTTCTGTTTGTGCTTTAAAATGTTCGTATCTTAGAGCTCTGTTGTTAGGCATACATCTGTTAAAATTGTATCATCTTGATGGGTTGATCTGTTTTTCATTGTGTGATGTCCTTTCCTCACATAACAGTTATGTCATTGTACCATTAGATTTACAAGATGCCTTAGTGGTTAATACATTGTAGCAAGGTGTATTTTTTATATGTAATAATAAAATGAATACCTCTGAATTCCCAGTGTTACTTAATAATGAAAATATAAACCTGTAAACATTCATCTTTTATTCCTCTGTTATGTCACTATCTTGCCTTTTCCTTATATCTTGCCTTATATTAAAAAAAATTTAATAGAATTAAAACTTAATGCGTTTACATATACAATGTATTTAGTTTTGCCTAGTTATCAAGTTTGTGTATTGGAAGTCACACTGTCTCATATTGCATGCTGTAGTGACAGCGATCTTTTCTGTAGAATGTCTCATTGTAGAATTTCATTCTTGTATGAATACTGTAGAATGTATACTTACTAAAATTAGGATGGGTACAATGTCATTAGGCGATATAAGCTTATGGTACCACTGTCACATGTAGTTCCTCATCCCTACCTGAAAAGTTGCGTGATACCTGATTGTACACATTAATTTTACTCATTGTTATATTTTTCAAGATTCATATACGTATTTTGATTTACATAACTGTAGTTTGTGCATGTTCATTGATGTGAATCATTCTATTCTGAAATATTTTATAATTTATTTACCCATTTTACCACTAGGAGGTATTTCACCTATTTCAAGTTTTTTGAAATTCTGTTCATCTTTTAGTCTGCACTATCCAATATAGTAGCCACTAGCCATATATCATTATTTACATTTGAATATTTTTTATGTAAATCAAGCTTTCAATGATAATTATTCTTCTTCCTTCTCTTTCGTTAGTGTTGATGGCTGCCATGTGGGACATTTTATAGGTTTTTAAACTGTATTGACATGTTGCTTTTACAAATTTGTTCGATGGAATCATGCTGGTATGCAGATTGTCGCTGGTCTGTAAAAATATAAATATAAATATTGAGACTTGTCAGTAACTTTTTAGAAACTTGCCTCTACTGAAACATTCAAGCACATGATTACTTCTGTATTAATTCATTTTAGTAAATTAATAATTTTAAAACTAAGTAATTCACTTTTTGAATAAATGAAAAATGCATTCAATAGATATATTTGTATTTATTTGAAAGAAATAAGATTTCTTCATTTTTCTTCGTTTGAAGAAATGCAAAAGAGAGACAAAGACCTTGCATCTGCTGTTTCACTGCCCAAATACCCAAAGCAGCTGGGGTTCAGCCAAACCAAAAAAGGAATCTGGAACTCAGTCCAGGTTTCTCAGATGAATGCCAGGGACCCAAGTACTTGAGCCATCCTTTCATGCCTTCCAGGGTGTATAATGGCACAGAGCTGAAATAAGGAAGAGTTGGAATTTGACAGGCACTTTGATATGATATGTGGTTTTCCACAGCAGTATCTAAAGTACAGTGCCAAACACCTGCTCCAGCATTTCATTTTATCATACATAAATGTTAATCTGAAATTTAAAAAAATACTACATATTCTGCATGAATAATTTAGGAAATATTGTAGAGTTTGTTGATATAGAATTGTAAGATTGCAGTCTATACACATGTCTAGCTTAACAGGCAAAGGTCAGGTTGTTTTCCACAACCATTTTACTCTATCAGTCTGTATTTCCATCTTCCAATGTAAGGGTTTCTGTTGTTCTGTTTTTCTCAGTTCCTTGTTATTGCACACCATCACCATCTTATTTAATTTTCACCGTGTGGTAGGTGTGAAATAGAATCTTGTAGTTTTAATTTGCATTTTCCAAATTACTGGTGAGGTTAAATGTGTTTTCATGTTTGTGTGCTGTATTTGTGATTCTCCATTGGAGTCTTAGGCAATCTTCATATGTTCTTGCTAATGATGCCTTCTTGGATCTGTGTCATAAAAATGAATTCTAATTGGTGATTTTTTTTGGCTGTGATTTTGATGAACACAAGTTTTAACTTAGCAAGAAACTATCTTATGATTTTCATATCACATTTAAGAGGGTTTTTTGTTTTATTTCAATTTTAAATTAAGTTTTTTTTTTACAAAAAGCTTTTTATCAGTCAACATTTTTTTATAAAAAGATTTATTTATTTTTAATGGAAAGGCAGATCAGATTTACTGAGAGGGGAGACAGAGAAAAGGGTCTTCCATTGGCTAGTTCACTCCCCAAATGGCCACAACAGTGTGAGCGGAATCCATCCAAGGCCAGGAGCCAGGAGCCTCTTCTGAGTTTCCCACACACAAGCGCAGAGTCCAATGTTTTTGGGTCAACCTCTACTGATTTCCCAGGTCATAGGTAGAGAGCTATATGGGAAGTGGAGCAGCTGGGACATGACCTAGAACCCATATGGGGTGTTAGCGCTTGCAAGGTGAAGATTTAGACACTGAGCCATCATGCTAAGCCCTCTACCACCACTTTTGATTTCATTGCTGTGCAAGTTTGATATGAGAATTAAAAATTTTTTTACCCTCTGTGATTAGCAACCTTGTCTTTATTTACTAAGTACATTCTCGTTTATCCTTGTTTTTCAAATCCATTGTCCTCTTACGCTGTTTTTTCTGTATGAATGAGTCAAGCCTCTGAACTCTGCTGTATTCCATCAGTTAGTTTATCTGATCTCAATTTATGTAATTTTAATGTAAGTCTAAACATATGATATGTGAAATTTACCATTGGATTTTTTCTTTTGAAATCTCATAATTGGTTTGTCATGATATGCAAGGAACTTCCAGGAGATCTTGATTGAATTTGCTTTCAGAATTATGTTAAGACTGCTTCTAATTTTTTATTCTGTAACATATCTCAAAGTTTTGGAAATTTCTTTGTATGTTTTTTGGATATACACTAGGTGCTCTAAAATGGACATTATATCTCTTGTTTGTGTACAAAAATAGAGTTGTTGTACATTTGTTTAGAAAGTTTAGAAAACGTCCTCTTTTAATTCCAGTGATTTATTTGGGATCTTGGCTGTTTTTAAAATAGATGACTGACTTCAACAAATAATACCATGTTTATTTCTCGCTTAATTGTTAAAGATTTTATTTCTTCCTTTGGCTTTCTATCTGTATTAGAATCTCCAGTGCTAAATACATTCTTGGAATGTTGCTGTTCATGAAAAAACAAAAAAAGCTTTCCACATATAAACTTTAAACATGGTGTTTTGCTTGTGGATGTCTTAACAAGATTAAAAACCCTTCTATTTCCATGGTATCCTAATTCATACTACAAACAAAATATTGAATTGCATGAAATACATTTATTGGCAGGACTTTTCTTCCTCTTTTATTATTCTAGTAAATTATATTTATACAGTTTTTCACAGTAAGATTCATTCTATGTATCTTATGTCTTTATACTTTGGTGGTTAAGCTTAAATATGCTTTTTATTATTGCCCTCTTGCAGCTCTGTTTATGATGTTAGACTAAACTGCAATTGTTCTTCTAATACAGTGAGTCAGGGAGTTTCCTTTTTTTTTTTTTCCCAAGTGGGCTTGAAAAAGTGCATGGAAAATGGATTTAATAAATTTCAAGAAAAGTTCATGGAAAATGAAGACTGAAAAAAAACTTCTGTGTGGATTTCAGAATTTTTTGTACCACATAAACTTACTTTCTAATAACTTTCATGAAGTTTTGAAGTCCCCTCCCACAGCAGTCCTTATATAGGATTACTTAGACTCTCAGTGTGTAGTTTGGATAATATACATTGTATTTTTCTAGAAATTAATGTCTTGCGCATTTTCACAGGTATTGGCATTAAGTTTTTTTTTATTTGGTGTTAAGTTCTTCCTAATGTGTTATTTGTCTAACTTATTTTTTCTTATATTTTATTTTTCATGTCTAACATTTTTTACTTATGCATATTTTTAATTAACCTTTAGTAGGATTTTTAATTCTGCTCATCTTTTTGAAGAATCAGCTTTTAACATGGCTGAGATTTGCATTTTAAATGTTTTACTGCTTAATTTTTTTCATATACTGTATTCGTCATTCATTCTAATTATTGAAGTTTTTAATTATTTTTAATTTTTTAATTTGAGGGACAGAGAGACAGAGCATCAGAGAGCTCCCATCCTGGGTCGCTCCCCAAATGCTTGTGATGACCAAGGCTAAACTTGGAAAGTTAGGAACTAGAAATTTCATCTAGGTCTCCTTTGTTGGTGCAAGAACACTAGAGGGTCCCAGGCTATCTCTTAGAGAGCATGTTATAGGAACCTGGAATTAGAAACCAGAAGTGGAAATCCAGAAACTGCAATATATGAAATGTAGTTGTCCCAGGAGTTGGTAAGAGCCACTTATTAAACATTTAAGACAATTCTATGTGCTCTAGTGTTGTTTTAGCTCTGTTATCAGACCTCATATATGTAATATTTTAATGTTACTCTAATCTACATTGTGTTTTGTAATTTCTGTTATGATATCTTCATTGGTTCCTGTATTCTTTGGAAGTGCTCTTCAGAATTGGTTTTGTGTTTTTGTTTTTTCCCCAATCTGTGAGGGTACTTTTTTTGTTGTTATTACTGTTTTTTGTGTATCTCTAAGGACATGGCAATCATAAAAGATGAGCTATATGAAGTATTATAATTCTTAGAATATAGATACATATGTATTTATTTAGAGGCGTGCTTTATATATAGGCTTATAATTTAGTTAAATGCACTTGCAGTGTTGGCATTATGTGAGTTTCTCCTTTGAATCTTTTCAATGTTAATTCATTTCATTTATTTGAAATGCGGAATGACAGAGAGAGAGTTTCCATCCACTCTTTCACACCATGGATGTCTTCAACAGCCAGCGCTAAACCACATGTGTGACGTTGGCCCAAGTGCTTGAGCCATCAGGTGTAGCCTCCTGTGATATACTAGGAGGAAGCTGGCTCATAAGCAGAGGGGCCAAGACTGGAGCTAGCGTTGTGACATGTGAGTGTCCAGAATGCCACAATTCCTGCTACTGCTTCCTTCAATCTTCCATTTTAGCCATTACCAAGTTGGGTGAAGAGAATTTCCACAAAATTGTTTTCATGGCTAAGAAAAGCTTATAGTAAGATTAGATTCTATATTGAATTGTCATTTGTCTGATTTGTTTGGTAATATTTTCTGAGCCCCACTGTAAGCACTAGTATAACCATGTGCAGGTTTATTGATTTATAAACCAATTGTGAACATCTTTAATATGATCCACAGTTCTTTCCAGAAGATATTATTTCAAAGCTGATGCTCTCCATTCTAAATTTTAAATACTTTCAACTTTTGAAGACATATTTTTCTTAGACTGTTTTTGTGTAGATTTATTTATTAATTTTAAAAGTCAGAGCTAGAGCTACAGTGAAGCACCCACACATTCACAACTCCTACTGTGTGAGAGAGAATATCTTCCATCACCTTTTTTGATTCTGAGGTGGAGCCAGGAGCTTTATTCAATTCTCCCAAAAGGGAAGCAGTGGCCCAACCACTTGGGTAATCTTCCTCTGGTTTCCTAGGACTTTAACAGGCAACTAGATCGTAAGCAGAACAGCTGGGACAAGAACCAATGTCCAATGCGATTTCTTTATCACAAGCTGCAGCTTTACCTGTCAATGCCTCAATGGTAGCCCTCTTTTTAAAGACATTTATTTTGGTTTGGCTCAATATTTTTGTCTTTGTTTTCCTCCCTATCCCTCACTTTCTTCTTATCATATATATATATGTGTGTGTGTGTGTGTGTGTGTGTGTGTGTGTGTGTGTGTGTGTATGTATATATGTATATATGTATATATATATTAAACTTAGGTAATACTTACATTGTTGGGGACCTGCTTTCTCTTGCACTGCTTCTTGGATATTCCTAGAAACCCTAAAATATTTGGTACTGTAAGGTTTATCCAGGTAATGAAACCATGACTGAGCGGAAGCAAGCCATATGTTAAACTTTTATTATCCCTGTGCTGCTGACCTCATTTTTATGTACCTTTTTTATTTCTGTAGAAATTTTGTAGTGTGCAATAGAAAAGCAAGATGAGAGCATTAGTGAACTATTATGTTCTGATGTGTCAATGTTTTTATTTATTCTGATTGCCTTTATTTGCATTGTAGTTTATAAAGTTTTTCAGAGAATACTACTTATTTATACTTAGTATTTTTCACTATCATTTCTTCATTTTATTGCATTATTAAAAGTAATTTAGTAGTATTTTCTTAAATTTTGATGCGGTCTTTTTATATATGCTTTTATTATTTTTCCCTATTATACATAGGGAAAATAGTTATAGATACGGTGCTTGGTGTTATACTTAAATAGATTTTTTTAAACTTATTTCTGTTCTGCCTTTAAAATATTTGGTGAAATAAATAAGGCAAAAAGTATGCTTGAGTTAGTAGTTTAAATATTTCTGCAATAAAACACTTTTTTCACATTAAACACCATTTTAGGAGAATATAGTGACCTTGTATGAGATTGACGAGAGTTTCTGTTGACTATGTTTGTCTGTAAATTGGGAAGATGGATAAGTGGAATGAAGTATGTTGGATACATGGTTGATGGAAGGATAGGTGAATGCGTCAGTAAATAAATTAAGTTTTTAATATAGGTTTTTGCAAGCTTGAGTTTTCTGTGTAATTTAATGATTCTTTTTTGAAGAAACCTGGCAAGAACTTTTGATAAATCATTTATTGTAGCATTATATGCTTATGTAAAAGTTATATCTTTCCATAGTTTGCATAATATGTACATCCTATCATCAATTTTACATGCATATTTAGCAAAAGATTTCAGTGGGTACTGTAAAATGATTATTCTATTTTTTCTTTAGAGATTTATTTGATTTTTGTTAGAAAGTTAGATTGACAGAGAGAAGGAGATAACAAAAGATCTTCCGTCCACTGATTCACTGCCTAAGTGTCCACAGTAGATTCAAAGCCAGGAATCAGGTGCTTCATCCAGGTCTGCCATATAGGTGTGGGTTTCCAAGACTTTGGGCTGTCTCCTACTTTTCCCACTGCTTTCCCAGGGCACAGGCAAGCAGCTGGAAGGGAAGTGGAATAGCCACAATGGAAACTAGGACCCATATGGGATCCCTATGCATTCTAGGTTGGAACTTTAGCCACTGAGCCATTGTGCTAGGCCCCTAGTATTATAATTTTACATGCATTAAAGCTTGTTTTGACAACTGATGGAATGTATACTACTTGGTTTCCATATAAAGCATAAATTAATACATTTAATAATGTATTGCCCACTGAATACCTTTTCTACCCTGTTGGCATTACCATTGTTACTGGAAATATGTATTTAGTAAAATAGTTCTACCTTAATACTAGTGGAAATTTAATTACTGTTAGGTTAGCTATGTAAATGTACTAACATAATTACAGTATTATTTAATAGTCTGAATTTAAATACAAATTTATTTTCCATTGTAGAAATACTGTAGAAACTTCTTCTAGTTCCTAGCTCCTTAAAGGAATTCTATAACAAAGAACCAGAGGGTCTGTTGTTTTTTGGTGGCCCATGAGATACATTTGTGAGATTTCAAATCTATGGAGCCATGCAATTAAAATGTCCCACTAGAGAAGTGCACTGTACAGATCTTTAATTATGCAATTTTTGCAAAACTGATTTTAGTCACCCATTCTTAGGACACTAGATAAATTCTCATGCAAGAGTAATGAGATTTTACTGTTAGCTTACATGTTGTATACATTTGCAAACTGTATTCGCAAGTATTTTAAAATTTGCTGTTTTAAGATAAAATATATTTCTTTTTGGTATCTTTCTTAATGATATCCAGGATTTTATTGTAGTGTAAGACAGAGGAATTCATTGAGGATGGGAAAAATTATTTCTAAGTTTGTATTTCTAATAATGACTGATAGAATATGCTTATTGTTCTCTAGGTATATGTTTTCCTAAATACCTTACTTTAATCACATTGTTAGTTTCATTTTTATGTATTTACTTGAAAAGAAATGACAGGGCCTAGTGCGATGTCTCAATGGCTAAATATGCACATTGGAAGTTCTAGGATTTCAAATGTGCACCAGTTCATGTCCCAGTTGTTCCACTTCTCATCCAGCTCCTTGCTTGTGACCTGGGAAAGCAGTGGAGGAAGATCTTCCGTCTGATGAATTCACTGCCCAAGTGAGCGCAACAGCCAGTGCTGCGCTGATCCAAAGCCTGGAACCAGGAACATCTTCCAGGTCTCCCATGCGTATGGGGTTTTTAACAAAAAGCACTGTGTGTTTTGTGTGCGCTTTCTTCAAGGTGAAAGTTTTGTTTATTCATGTACATTACCTGGAATATATACAAAGAGGCATTTAATTGATATTCAATTTATAGATGTCTTTAGTTTGTATATTTCAAAATTAAACATATTGCAATGTTAAAATTTTAGAGGTGGGAAGAAGACAAGGAATATTCACAGCACTATTTTCACTGAATAGATTCAGAAAAACTTGTTAAAGTCCATTGTATTAATAGAAAAGTTTGTTTATCTTATGATGAGGTCTCAACTGTTACTTTCTATGCTTAGCATTTAATATTTTCTTCAGTAGTACTAAACTGTTTCTAGATCCACCACATATATTGTGCTTTTTCTCACCTATAGATCTTTGCCAAAGCTGTTTCTTCTATGTAGAATGTCCTCACCTTATCAATGCTTGTCTCATTCTTATTGAAGATATATCTTAGACATCCTGTTCCAAAGACTTCCTTCGTCCTTCACAGGGCATGAAAGTCACACATCCAGTTTGTTACTCTGTCATTTATTAGAATTTTGGGGAAATACCTGGAAAGCACTAGTGTTATTCCCAGTGTATACTACAGAGCAAAGCAGAGAGGCGTTCAGTAAATGTGTGCAGCACTGATTGTAATTTTAAGACACAATGCAACATGCATCTGTGCTTCCAAACAAAAGTGAACTCCCAACGAAAGTGTTGGATATATCTAGACAATGGGATGATGGATTGTGTGACATTGTCTGTACCAGTATTGTTGGGTACACTTAAATAGCAGACTGATGGAATTGTAACTCCTTATGAAGAGTATGACATTGTGGGGAAAATCAGTCATGGGGTGGGAAATGGGATGAAGGGAATCCCAGACTATGTAGAATTGTATGATAAATTTTAATAATTAAAAAAATATGTGTATGTATAATCAAAAATAAGAAAACTAAGAGTTGCAGCAGGTATTCTTGTTACTTGTGGGACCTACTGATTGATTTAGATTTTTACTCTGTTTACGAAAGGTACAAAATAGAATGTAAGAAGTACTTCCTCTTAGTATTGCTTGATTTAGTACATTTATTGAGCACCCACTGTGAATGAGATATGAGCTATATATTAGATTGTGTATAAATTTGCAATGTATCCACATCCAAAAAGTTTTGATCTCTGAATTAAAAGCTTCTCAGCATTGTTTGTAATAGTAAAAAGTTTAGCATTTTTGTTAGAATATTTCAGAGAGTTAATGGAAAAGAAAATTAAAAGACAAGTTTAGGGTCAAACATTTGGCACAGCAGTGAAGGTGCCATGTGGGGAGCCTGCATTCTGTATCAGAGTGTGTGGTTCAAGTCCTGGCTTGGCTGCCGTTTCGAGTTTCCCACTAATGAACACACTGTGATGCTGCATGTCATGGCTCCTGTCTGTGGTACTCTGCCATCCATGTGTAAGACCTGGATTGAATTGCTGTGGGCATTTGAAGAGTGAAGTAACAGATTGGAAATGTTCCCTTCTCTCTGCCTGTTTCTTTGTGCCTCTCAAAAATGAAAAAAAAAATTTTTTTATTTGGAAAATGTTTTAATGTTGTACATACAAGGATTTTTCATACAGTTCATGGAGATTATATCCTGTAAAAATTTATGCATGGATTTCCTTAAAGTCACAAAAATAAACATATCTTTTAGTTTCGTCTTCCCACTAATACCCATGTGTTTGATTTTCTTTAGAAATTATCATTAGCCTTTAGGGGAAGAAAAATCTTCAATATTTTTGGCAAGGTTTTGGCAAATGTAGTATTTGTCAAGATGTAAAGTTTTTCATTTACTTATTTGAAGAGCAGATGACAGAGAGCAAAGAAAGGTCTTCTGTCCATTGGTTTGCTACCCAAGTGACCTCAACAACTGGTTCTGGTTCTGTCCATTGGTTTGCTACCCAAGTGACCTCAACAACTGGTTCTTGAACCCAAGAATCAGGATCTTCTTCCAGCTCTCCTTCATGTGTGGCAGGTACCCACGTAATTGGATCAGCATCTGTTGCCTTACCATGCGCTTTAGATTGGAAACAGTAGCCTGCGCCCAAACCAATGCTTGTTGTGGGATGCAGGCATTGTGAGTAGCAGCTTAAGGTGCTACACCACAACAATGGCCCCATTAAGTTTTCTTAGATTCTTGGACTTTTTAACTGTCCCCCACCCCCAAGATGAATCTGTGCTTTATCGATTCATGTGGATGAATTGTGGCTTAAGTTGATTTAGTCTAGGAACTCACTCTACTCCATTGCCTACAAAATGGAAAAAAATGAATTTAGAGTATTTTTAATCATTTATTATCTAAAATGAAAACCAATGAAAGCAATCTACTGTTCAAGGAGAAAAGAAAATCTCATCTGACTCCTTTTGTCTGTCTTACACTACCCTGTCCTCCAGTTCCTTCCCAGCCTTGCTGCTCGAGCCGATTGTTTAAATCTCATGTGATAGAATGATCATTCTTACTCTCATCTCTCAGCAGTTCTATAAGAAATTATGTTGCCCTGTGTGGGCCAAAGTGTCAATGAGCCTTTTGCTAGTCAGCATGGCAGTTTCGCCTGTTGATTGTCTAACTCAGTTTTCTTGGTAATCTGATAAGGATGTCAGTTATGTTACTAGGCAACATTGCTTATGGTAAAAATGGCCTCCTAATTGGTAAACCTCATTTTGACTAGGAGTGCTGTAAATACTTGGCAGGAAGCCATATCTTTGGGCTTCTCTACACATGATAACTGATAAGTGGACTTGTCCCTTGAAGGTTCTTTGGAAACTCTGCTTATGGAATTGTTACAAGAGATATTAGGTCTGACAGAGCATGTGGTCCCTGATAGTGCAGCACCCTTATCTGCTAGCTGTGAATCATATGTTGCACCCAAGCCATGATCTAGAAAGACAAAAAGAAACCTCCCAGGTGAATGTCTGAGCCATTACATAGATTTCCTCAGAGACTGATGCAGAAGAGAGATACCCAACGGTATCCTGTTGGCACGTCTTCATTCTTAGCCTGTTGACTCTGGTTAGATGGATGCCCAGATAAACCTATGGTTGCCCTTATGAAATTGCAAGTTCAGTTAAACCTAGAAAGACCACTTAGTGGTCATGGCAAATTGGCTGCCCTTGGTTTCTGGATCTGAGAAAGGGGATGGTATCCAAAATACTAAAGCTAACACCTTGAATTAGGCATTATGCAGTGATAGTGTTTGTGATCATAGAACCCATATATGTTTAGTCCTAAGAGATTTTTCTACGGTATGGTTGTAGGAAAAATATTTCTAGCATAATCTTCTGTTGAAGAAAGTCTTACATGGCTGTGGAATGTAATATTTCACTATGAAATATTTCTCCTAATCACATGTTTGTAGTTTCTTTTTGTTTTCCTTCTGTTTATTTTAAGAAGTGAAATGACTAGTTATTAACTAATGAGCATTTTGTGGGAGCTGTATTTCATTTTTTGCTATATTGCTTATCTTTGTGTCATGTTTATGGGTTATTTAATTTCACTACCAGAGTTATTCTTGCATTGTTACTTTATATGTATTTATAATTTATAATTTTAACTGATGGGATGTGTATAGGTGAGAGAATACATAATAATTTTTTGGTAATTGGAAAAAAACTTAAGCCAAAAGTTAGGTTTTCAGCAGTGCTAAATTTATTCATGTAAATTTTGCATTTGTGTAGTGTAGATACACTGACTATTCTTTCCTGAAAGGTTATAAAATAGAGAATAATGAAAGAAGAATTAAAAAATACACGATTTCATTATTAGAAATGATCATTTAATATTATTAGAAATACTCCCTGTTAGCATGCATGATTTTCATTCCAGACCTCTTGTTGCTCTAGGCATGTAAAAACAGAAAAAACAAGAGGGGAGAAGAGAAATGAGAGACATACTAGTACAAGTATGTATCCCATTTTTTAAATGGAATTTCAGTGTGCATAGTGTTATGAAGTTTTTTAACTTGATACATCATGAATATATTTCCCCATCAGTGCATATTTATCAACATAATTTTAAAATACAGAATAGAGTTCTACTAAATGGAAATAACATAATTTGACCAGTGCCTTATTGTTGGCATTTAGTTGTGTTTTCTTAATGCTAGATGCTGACTTAAGGTCTCAAGAGTAAGAGATTATGTAGCCATAACCATATGTAGCCTTTACCATTTATATAAATGTCATCTTGCCATGTGTTACTGTGTTTAGCGCCATGTCACAGTACTTGCTTTTAAGGAACTGTGAGCAACTAAATTACACAGCTTTTTGTTTATACAAAGCACTGCAAAACCAGTTTTTCCTCATCTTTTCAGTGTCTTCATCAGTTAAATCCTAAAATAATGAGTAAGATCAGAAGAAAACGGAGTGCAGCACTCTCTGAAGCCCTTGTGCCCATTAACAACACACTCTGCTTTGAAGGCTAAGGTTGCTAAGCCAGTAATGCCTCTGTAAAATAATAATACTCAGATATACACAGCGTATATCTGTATTTATGCTCTGATGTCCATGTAATATACAATTGAATGATTTGAAGTAGTTAATATAATACATTATTCAACAAAGACCTGATTGCCAGTGTCCAGCTCCAGCTTAGTTTGGAACTCGAGAAGGGTGCATGGATGAGGCACAAAGAGGAACGAAATGGACCACTACAATTTCAGGATCATAATGGACAATGCAGGAAAGCTATCCACTTTCTTTATACAGAAGCAGTCAAACTGTGGCTCAGACTATTTATGTCATGGTCAATTGGGTGTTTCCAAAGATAATTCTACCATTTGTTTCACCTTAAAACAGGATGTTATCCATTCTGACCCTGTGGTCAGGAAGTTCTCAGTAGATGGTGGGTATCAATCAGTAACACATTCCTGCTACAATCCTCATCCTATAACTTCTTGAATCAGTTAAGCAAGGAAATGCATCACAGAAGGAGGGAGTTAAAGATCAAGAAAAGAGGGAGGAATAGATTCCCACTGCACCTGGGGACTTAACACCCTTGATTAGTATAAGGTCAGTGGGGCAGCAATAATAAAAGGCCCTTTTGCTGAAATGGTATCAGCAACATGAACTTTCAAGTTCACATTGATAGTAAAGACCAACTCCTCAGAGGCAGACAATGGCTAAATAGATTACAGAAATCCCAGCAGGGTTGCCAGGGTGTCCATGCATAGGGAGGTGGAACTGCCTTCAAGTAGATGCAGAGACATCCACCGGGCCCTGGCGTGCAGTGGGAAATTCCTTGTGGCCCTACCTGCAATGGAACTCTTCACACCTTCTTGTCTTCCACACCCACATCATGGACCCAGCACCTAATCCCTTCTGCTTTTTCTAAATATATCACCACAGTTGTTAAATCCTAAATCATTATGAGGATCTCTTAAAAATAAATTTAAAAATCCTTAGGCAAATTAGCCAGCTTTCTTTTTTCAATCATGTTAGAAGAAAATTACTTAGGGAGCCCAATGCGGTAGCCTAGCAGATAAAATCCTTGCCTTGCTTGCGCCTGGATCCCATATGGTCACCGGTTCTAATCCCAGAGGCCCTGCTTCCCATCCAGCTCCCTGCTTGTGCCTAGGAAAGTAGTCGAAGATGACTCAAAACCTTGGGACCCTGCACCCATGTGGGAGACCTGGAAGAGGCTCTGGGCTTCAGAGCAGCTCAGCTCCAGCCGTTGCGGCTGCTTAGGGAGTGAATCGACAGATGGAAGATCTTCCTCTCTGTCTGTCCTCCCCCCTATATATCTGACTTTACAATGAAACTAAGTAAATCTTGAAAAAAAAATTACTTACAGGTGAAACTGATAGCACAGAAAGTATCAGCATATGAGAACCACACCTCCAGGTCATTGCTGACAAGGGTAAATTGGGAGTCTTTTGCTCATTATCATTAAACATCATGCATTCCTCTGGTGCTGCCTAACGCTTTTTAGATTGTTAAAATTACGGAATTATAAGGCAACTTCAGTAGTGTGACAATTGAGAATACAGAAATAAAATATAGTAAATGCTATAATTATACCACAAATTAATAATCCTGCCAAGTAAGAATTTCATAGAAAAATAGGCATATTTTAAAATATTGAGGACCTGGTGCTGTTGCCTAGTGGCTAAAGTCCCTACCTGGCATTTACCGTGATCCTGTATGTTGATGGTTTGTGTCCTGGCTGCTCCACTTCCCATCCAGCTCCCTGCTTGTGGCCTGGGAAAGCAGTTGAGGACGGCCCATAGCCTTGGGACCCTGCACCCACGTGGGAGAGCTGAGACAGGTTTCTGGCTTCTGGCTTCAGATTGGCTCAGTTCCAGTCATTGAAGCCACTTGGGGAGTGAACCAACAGACACAATCTATCTGTTTCTCCTCTCTGTAAATGTGACTTTCCAATTTAAAAAAAAATCTTAAAAAACAAGATAATCTTTTTGCTCAGTTAATGTCTCTAAATATTGGCCTAATAATGCATGATGGTCTTTATTTCTGACCAGTTTCAGTTGTCCTCTGCATACAAATATGCATCGGTAGTTATGAGTCCAGCGTGGTGGCATATCAGACTAATCCTCCACCTATGGCTCCAACAGCCCTTTTAGGTCCCAGTTATACTCCCTGCTGCTCCTCTTCTGATCTAGCTCTTTGGTAATGGCTGGGAAAGCATCAGAGGATATCCCAAGGCCTTGGGTCCCTGAAAAGCTTCAGACCAGCCTAGCTCTAGGTACTGCAGCCATTTGGGTGAGCATACCAATAGATGGAAGATCTCTCTCTATCTCTCCCTCTCTCTCTGTTACTCTCTCAAGAAAAATAAATAAAAATTTAAATAGATATAAATATACACATCAGTATTCATTTACAGTACAATTTCTTCTTCACTTATATGTGTATGTATAGTTATATGTGTGTGTGTGAATGTGTGTAGCAGGAAATCAAACTTAGTGAGGTAGACGTTGTGCTGAGACAGTTCATTTTTTTTCCCATCAAGCAATTTGGTAAGTATACTTGTCACTTCCTCTCCCATTTTCCTTTCCTGCCATTTCCTTTCATCATATCATGGTAGTATAGTGCTTTAGCAACATTTATAAGCTGAATATTCTGTATTTATGTATATCATAGCATTGTATGTAAAGACAAAGGTAGAAAATCCAGTATCATACTGCCAACGTACATTTAAGGATTCATTGAGAGTCCTGTTATTGTGGATTAGAGATGCATACTGCAATGTATCTTAATTTCTTGGTATGTTAGTCTCCATTATACAGTGCATCTATGAGAATATATGTTTGTACTTGGTTACATATACATCTGTATTTTGCATAAAGGATATCAGAGAAAATATATGGTATTTGTCCTTTTAGAACTGGTTTGTTTCACTGAGCATAAAAGGGTAGAGTTTCATTTTTTTTAGTGGTTATGTAGTATTCAATGGAATAGTTGTACCACAGTTTCTCTATCCATTCATCTTTCGACAGGCATCTGGGTTGTTTCCATGTCTTCACTACTGAGGGTTGCGTTGCTATAAATATACGGTGCCTCATATGCACATTTACATTCCAAGGAGTGGGATACCTGGGTCATGTGGCAGGTTAATTTTCAGTAGTGTGAGCACTGTCCATACTGATGCTGAGTTAGTTTATATTCTCATTAAATCCCCTTGTGATGCAATGATACAAGTATTATCTTTTAACTCATTTGGGGGGATCAGGAAACAACCTGTTGAGGGTTACACAGACTGATAATTTCTTTAGTGTTTTGCAATATTTAAATAATGTATTTGGGGGCTCAAATTAAGTTCATTTCCTAACAGCATTGTAGCTAAGAGGCCCAGTATCGTTTTACCTGATGGAGGATCCAGATTGTTAAAAGTGTATATTCTTCAGATACTTAAGCACTACACAGTTTCCTCCTGAGTTCTCGGACTACCATCTTTCTTTAAAATGCATTCTGTTTAAAAAATATTTTTAAAGAGATAATTTGACTGTTTTATCTTTAAAGTGTTTAATAGAGGATGCTGTATTGGATGGTTCCATTTATATTTGAAAATGTATTTAAAATTTACGTTACATATTCTAACATTTAATATAACTGTAGTATTTTAAAATTTTTTCTAAAGAGTTGCAAAGCCAAATTTGAAATATAATTAGATAAAATTGTAGCAGATCATTGGATATTATGTATTTTTAATTGTTTTTTAATATGAAGAAATATTTTATGCCTTCCATAGTACAGTTCCAAGAAGATATCCACACTTTCGTCACTCCTCTGATTCCCCAAAGGCCCCTCTGACATTATGTTTTTTAAAAAAGTCTTAGATGATTTGGCATTCTTAGCATCTAAGGGAAATAAATTGTAGCTATATAGTCGTGTGTCTGTAAGCTTTAATATACTAATATTTATTTATTGAGCAAATATTATAATTTGAAGATAGGGTCTCCCTGCTAATAACAAATATGATAATAATAGTATTTTTGTAATAGATACCATGTCTTGACATTAACTGAAATTTACATAACAAATGTATTTTGATAATTGACCTGCATAAACATATACAGTTTTGTAACAACTGCACAGGAAAAATCTTCAGTAGTTTAAGATAAATTTAGTGAATTTTACTACCCCACAGTGTATCATTCATTAGGATAACATGTTTTTGTATGCTAAATAAATTCCTGTTTTATCAGAAGTCAGATATTTAAATTTTATTTGAATTCCTTGATTCACCTTTTTTTTCCTGTGCAAAGCCCTTATATTATGAATACATAAAATTTGTGAACTTAGATTTTATCATTCAAATTTTTTCTGGGCCTTTAAAACTAGATCCATTGATTTTTAATGGGGGTATTTTTTTTCAACAGTGGTGAATATTTGTTAATCTCTCACAGTAAGATCTTTCTAAATTGCATGAATGTAGTTAACAATAAAAACGTCAAGGGTCTTAAATTGGTTTTTTGTTTGTTTCAGTGTTCTGGAGTATACTGTGTAGGTCTAAAGTGTACCATTTTTTTAAAAAATGATAACATATAATAAGGAAGACTTCGAGTGAATACTCCATCTAGGCTTCTTTGCAAACCCAAGGGGCTAGGCCCCTGCTACAGAACCTACTGCAGTCTTCCTAGAAATATTCCTTTGTCCTCGTCCCTGACTTAATGTAAATAGCCTCCCCTTCCCGGAAATGGGAGGTTCTCACTCATGATTTTCTGTTTTCTGTGTGCCAAGAAGATGATCAGATCAAGACCCCTGTGCTGATGAAGTCAGTGTAGAAGAGAAAAAAAGGGTCCGGCGTGATAACGTAATGGTTAAGGTCCTCGCCTTGAACACCCGGGATCCCATATGGGCACCAGTTCTAATCCTGGTGGCCCCGATTCCCATCCAGCTCCCTGCTTGTGGCCTGGGAAAGCAGTCGAGGACGGCCCAGGGCCATGGGACCCTGCATCCATGTGGGAGACCTGGAAAGAGCTCCTGGCTCCTGGCTTCAGATTGGCTCAGCTCTAGCAGTTGTCACTTGGCGAGTGAACCATTGGATGGAAGATCTTCCTCTCTGTCTCTCTTTCTCTCTGTATATCTGCCTTGCCAATAAAAATAAATAAATCTTTAAAAAAAGAGAGAGAAAAATCACTGTTGTCTTAATTTTAAACTTACAGTTTCACAAGGGCCAAGAGGGTTGGTAATGTATGAGTCCAACTACTTATGAAACTTGGAGTTAAGGGATAGACACATAAAATGATTCTGAAATCCATCTTAAAATTCGGTGTCATAGCTGACTTTTGTGAATTGAATTAAAACTGTAAACAGCTTTCTAACCACTCTTCCTTCTTGTTCTCACATTTAAAGGCATTGCTTGGGTGGAAACTTTGTACATGTGCATCAATAGGGGAATATTTAAATATGTACAGTAATTCCTTATAATGACACACTGTGTAGCCAAATGGTTTCTATAGATATAGAAGTACAAATTATTACTGTTTGTTGAGCAGAATACACATGCTAGATACTATTCTAAGGCAGTAACATGTTGTGCCTCAGTGAATTTTCCTTAAAGTCCTGCAAGATAGATACTATTCTTACTCATCCTGATTTTAGAAGTAGTTTACATGAAAAAAAATTGTCACATATATATCAAAAAGAATAGCTCAATCCTGGATCTATGCTGTCTGATCTAGGCTGTATGGATTAAATGCTGTTAAATGCTGTGTTATGTAGAAACACATTGCTGTAAATGAAAATAGCATAAAATAGCATGTTTCTGTTTTCATAAAACCTAAACTTTATTTTTTGTTTTTCAATTGTTGTAAATATGAAGAGATTTCATGTATTGCATAGGTATAATTCTAAGATAACTCTGTTCTCCTCATCAATCCCCGTGCATCCTTGTTTTCTTTCTTCCAGTTATTACAAAGCCATGATTTCAATTCACTCTGTAAGCATAGACTTAATGCACCACTAAACATCATATTCTTTGACTTACTATATACCATACATTTTGTTTTTCATCTATGAATTTTTTACATTGAGTAATTATGATTTTTTTCTAGTTAGAAAAAACAAAGCTTTTGTATTCTTTTCACAGTACATAAATCACTGCACAGAACATTTTTTTTTTTTACCGTTTCTTTCTGGTTAGTAATCCTTTTCTTAAAGTTTATTTTTGTTGGAAAGGAAGATTTCCAGAAAGAAGAGACAGAAAGATCTTCCATCCACTGGTTCACTCTCTAAATGGCCACAATGGTTGGAGCTGAGCTGAGTGGAAGCCAGGAAGCAGGAGCCAGGAGCTTTTTCTGGTCCTCCCACGCGGGTGCAGGATCACAAGGCTTTCGGCCACAAGCTGGCAACTGTGTCACCCATGTGAGTTGCCAACCCCTAGTAGGTGGAGGATTACTTAATCTGGCCATCTCTTGGTCTCTCCCCATTAATCTTGAGTTGTTAATTTCTTCAGTGTCACTGCTTTATGTGTTTACCCTCAGGAACTGTCTCAATGTTAGAAAAACTTTTCAAATTTGTAGTTTTTGTTTATTTTATTTTAAATCCTTGTATGCTTTCTTATCTTCATAAAATTCTAAATCATTTAGCTTCTCTGTTTTGGATTATAATGTCATTGATGAGGGAAAAGAAACTTAAGTGAGCATTCTGCCTAAGTAGGTTTACAGGGAATACTGCTCCTTTTTATACATATTTCCATTTATGTGGTAGCCAGGGAGAGTGCAAAGAAATCTTCCTGTAAGAGGTTCTCTGCCCAGATGCCACAATTGCCAAAGTCAGGGGCACAAAACTGCTGGGTGCTTTCTGTGGGTTGCAGGGACATAACTATCGGAGGCATCACTTGCCGCTTGCCAGGATGTGCATTTTTTTGGTATCTAAATGGAAAGCTGAGCCAGAACTCAAAACCCAGGCACACTGGGGTGGGATGCAGGCCCTCTAGCAGCACCTTGACTGCCATGCCAAAAGCCCGCCCCCGTTCCCTTAGATAAGGAGCTGTGGATCCAAAAAGAAAGTAGTCAATCTCCGAAGAATGCGCCCTTCATGTGAGGATATGACACTAGTGATTTGGAACACTAATTTCCTCTTCTTTAGACTTTTTTGGAACTTGGGGGAACAAAGTGTCTCTAGAGAGTGCCACCAGTGAAACCTGTCCTCTGTGTTTCTGTTGAAGAGATCTTTAGAGGTAGCATTTTGTGAAAACAGTAAGGTATAAGGGGTTATCAACCATTAATTCATAATTGTAGAAACAGTAATAGAGATGCAGTAGAAAGTTTTTCTGGGCACAGATTGATGCTAGGGGAGGCAGCCCACACAGAGTTAAGGAAGCAAAGGAAGGCTATTGATGACCATAGAAGAGGGCTTATATGCCTGGATGTGACCGAAGATGGAAAGGCTATCATGCATCTTGAGATAAAATAAGACTTAAAAATTCAACCAGGTTTGTTTTCCTTTTTTTTTTTTTTTTTTTTTTGTAATGTGAGGCTAACTTACAATTGGAATTACTGTTTGAAGCAAGAATCTTGTCCACTATTTCCCGACACTTATTCTGAAGCTCCTGGCGTCAGATTGAATCCACTGAGCTCTGGCCATTGGAGTCATTTGGGAGCCAAACCAGTGAATAGAGGACCTGTCAGTTTCTCTGTCTCTCCTTTTCTTTCAAATAAGAATAAATACATCCTTTTAGAAAAAGCTTCAATAAACACAGTGAAATGTTTCAAACACGAGTCACTCAATTTAGAGAAAGTCTAGAATTGTTCAACCATAAAGGGGTGAGGGGGGAGATTGTATTTAGGAATTGTATTGAATCTGTAAAAAGCTAATAATAAAACAAAAACCTAAAAATAAATACTAAAAAAGAAAACAAGTTATAATTGGCAGTTTATCCTAGATTACCAATAGGATCTACTTTGAAAACTCAAGGCAGTTTTTCGTTTTTGTTTTTATTTTAACAGCAGTTGTAATTCTAAATGAAGTCGTACGTGCGCCAATGATGTTATCATTAGTAGTATGTATCAGTCAGGATAGATTAAGTAATGAGGTAGTGAGAAACAACCACAAGATATCAGTCGTTTACAGCAGGTTTAACTTGTTGTTGCCCTTGTTTGTCAGTCATGGTCAGCAGGATCGCTGCTCCCCACAGTGACTTCAGGACCTTAGAGAGCAACTGCCACTTCAATCCTTACTCATCACCATGCAGGAAAAGAAAGAAACTGAAGAACCTTGGAAGATCCACATCTACAATTACATATTCCAACCCAGAGAAACACTGATAACCACAGGGAGCTGGGATGTTAGCCTCCAGATAGCTGTTGATATGATAATTAACAATCATAATTGTATTAATGTAGTAAGTAATAATTTGGTAGTGAGTACTATCAGATGCATTAATTGCTTATCACTTATTGAGTAGCTTTTCTATGTAAGTTACTGTAGTAGTTAGTACAATCTTTAAAGTGAATAAAACATACTCCATCTCTGATCTTTACATTTTCACAATGTAGTAGGGGGAAAAGTCACGATTCTGTGCGTATACTGAATCTGCAAACTCTTGTATGCCAAATATGGCAACAGACTGGTTTTTTTTTTTTTGATCCCTTAGCTAACTGCCTTAAATTTTTTAGAAGTTGTGATGAGAAATGAACAAAAAATAATATACAACAAAAACTGTTAGTGACCTAAACAGCCTAAAATATTGACCATCTAACCCTTTAAAAAGTTCACTATCGCTCCTAACACTATATATACTTAATATTCATAAAGTTGATTACAAGTTAAAACATACAGCATTGTTCCATGCTCTCAATAGCGTATCTTGTGTTCAGTCTAATACTACATTTTTAAGGAAATATGCATCTTTTCTTGTATTGTTAGAATTGCGATGTCATTAACACTGTGTTGTCTTGTTTTACCGGGTGTCTTGTTTTTACCTTGGCATCATGGAGTGCTTGTTGGATTTGATAGGTAGTTAGGAGATGGTCAGATCCCTAAGAAGTATATACACATATTAAATGATAAACAAGCCTATTTTGTTCTAAAGCAATGTTAGAGGAAATATATGCAAAATATGTCACTTTTATAATTGAAAAGTACAGTGAATGAGAAAAGATTTCATGAGCTTATGTGCCCATCAAAATCTGTTTAGTTAGATCTCCACTTTTGAGAGGCATGTATTAAATGACTGCTAAATTCCACATGAACTTTGAGATCTTTTTAAGTTTTTTTTTCAGAACGTAGATTGTCAGTTCTCAAAATATCTGTTTAACATCAGTCTGCAGAATTCCTACCTCAGTCAAGGCTATCTGCTGTCTTGTAGACTTGCTGTCTAATCTTGGTCAAGGTCATCTGTCTCTTTCAGTTGCTTGAAAGAAACTAGATTTTTAAAGATTTGAGAAGAATCCTTTTTCAGATCTGTAGCTTTAAACCTGAATTGTCACTTTTTAACTGTTGGAAGCATTAGTGTGTTTTCTAATCAGTGAACAAAGGTAGTTTTCCAGGTGAGTTCTGAATTTTAGACTGATTATAACAGGATGACAATTGTGGCCTTGGGTTTGTGATGCTATTAACTTTAACTTCACTCTGACCTTTTTTCTCGTAATGTCCTATGTAACATGTCAAGGCTTGTTTACTTGTATATCAAATTGTCACATTAATTATCACTGTTTGGAGCATAGTGGATTGCTCTGTGCACAGCAAATGTTCCAGTGTTTATTGTGGATTATGTGTAATCTGTTTCCTGTAGGTTTTGATTACAATGATATATAATTCTGGGATCATTTACAATTTCCTTGTCCTGGCATAGTCGCCTTATTGTTAACTTTGGTAAAATGAACAGTTTCACTGCATATATGCCATTGTTTGACAATGTCATATGACTGACTATATTTTCTACGGTACTTGAAAGAGATGAGTGTAAATACATCTTTCCACTGATACTTGTAATATTTAAGTTGGCCTTTCAGATCTCTGACTTCTGTATTATAAATATAGCCTTTTTAGTGGTAATTGTGACCTTCTTTTTGCTTATGCTGATTGTAAATTTAACTGTTACAGATTGGGTGTTGTAAACAAGAAGTAGTTTTGGCTAGCCAATAATCTCCATAGTTTGTAAAATTTAATGTCACAAAAGAATATTTTATCAAATCATTTTACTAATAGTTTCATTGTTCATGGGAGCGAATACCAACCACATAGATTGGAACAAATGACCCCATACCAAAATTTTGCAAGACACATTTATGGGAGAATGTTTAATGTTGTTGATTCATCTCTCATGTTAGGGATCTTTGTAGTGTGATTTTATAATGTTTCTATATTCCTTTTGCCTTCTCATTGAAACATGTTTAAACATGTTTAAAGCTTTTTTTAAAAAAAATAATTTATTTTATGATACGATAGCATAGGCTCTGGAATTTCCCCTCTCCCCTTCCTAACTCCTCTTCCCCCACTGATTTCCCCTATATTATTCCAATACTATAGTCCTTAATAAACAATCATAAATCAATCATTCTGTTATTTATGAGTATCCTGACATTGTAAGTATGGACAGTACCAAAGTTCAGCATCCTGTTGTCAAGATATCTTTAACAGTTTAATTGGGAGTTCATCTGTTAAAACAAAATTGAAATGATCAAAAATTTGAAATCATTCACTAACGCCTAAGCCAGTTCTAATGTGGGAAAAGCTGTCCTAGGGTCTTAGCAAAATTATAAGCACTTCAACTCAATCATCCAGTGTTAAAGCCACTGCCTTTGAACTGACAGTATCATAAGAACTAGATTTGACCTAGCCCCATCCAGTCTGGTCTTATATCAGTCAGTGATATTCAGATACTTTAGATGATTGCAGTGTTAGCAGCAATCACAAGTCTCTGAAGAAATTTTTTGTATTTAGGGAAGTATAATCAGTTTTGATAATATGAAGAAGAGAGAGGGAAGCTTCATAGAATCTTGACGAGGGGCATATACAGAAAACGACATTCTGTATGTCTGAAGTCAGAGACGCAGTTCTTACCCACACTCTGCATCCCAGTCTTACTTAATTTGTTCTCATGCCACTTAAAACTTGCCTTTCTCTCACTTTCCTTGGGGTCCAAACTCCTCGAGCCAGTTAGTAAACTCTGTTGGATTAATTGGTACTACTTTATCAGATAAAGCCACTGCATAAGTTAGTGAACTTTTGGAATTATTACCACTAAAACAAAATCCAAAGAAGCACCCCCCCCAAAAAAAAACTTATTGTTTAAAGGATGTTTAGGATTAAGTTCAAAGTGGTATCTGATTGCCTGGAATTGGGGGCAGGTGGTTTATTTTTGCATCAGTTATGACAGACAAATTTGCACATAGTAGAATTATAAGCAAACTGTGGACCAACAGAAGTTTTTCCAGCTCACAAAGCAAGGGATGTGTTAAAGTCATAATATTTCAACAAAAACAGTATCTGTAAGTTTCAGCGCATTTTGTAGTGTCTTGTCCACAGCAGGTTTCAAATAACTTCAAAAGGTGATCCAGGAATAATGAATTGAAAGAGAAGCAGACATTTAGCTTGAATACATATTCTTTGCTTTAAATAATGTTATTGTTTAATTTTCTTTTTTTTAAAAAAAGAGTTTTTAAAATTTATTTTTTAAAGAGCTACAGAGAAAGGCAGAGATCTTCCATGCAGTGAAGCCCACAGTGGACAGTGCTGGGTGAGGTTGAATCCTGGAGCCTAGAGCGTCAGGCAGTGCTCCCATATGAGTGACATGGGGCCAAGAATTGGGCCATCTTCCACCGCTTTTCTTACACCTTTAGTAGGAAGCTGGAGCAAAGAGCAGCATTGGGGACTCAAATGAGTACCCGTATGGAATGCTGGTGTTACAGGCATCTGCTTTACCTGCTATGCCACAGCACCACCCCAATTTCTTTAGCTTTCTGGACTTGATTTATATTTTTGAAACCTAGCATCATACTAGTTGCTAGTTAAATGTTTAACGAAAAAAGTCATCTCATTAATTTTACCTTTCATCTTATGCAACAATAAACCTGGAGCATAAATTTGAGGTATTATGAATACAATCGTTTTCTATTTATAATATTTATTTCAAAATGTGGTGTTACATTTCAAACCTAACATTAAGTCCAATTTAGAGACTTGTAAAATAGATTATTTCCTCCCATTCTTGTTTTAAATGAGCCAAAGAAGAAGGCTTTCTGGTTTTGCAGGTTAGTGTACCACTTGCTGCATCAGTGTCCCCAAATTTCATTAAACATTTCCAATTGCCTGGCTCGCTCGTTCCTCCCTTCTTTCTTCTCTTCCTTCCTTTCCTTTTTTTCTTTCATTTTTCTTTATTTTATTTGAGAGATAGGGTTGCACAGAGAGGGACATGCATGTGCACACACACAAACACACACAGGGACACACACGCATACACAGAAAAAGAAAACTTCCACCCGCTGGTTCACTCTCCAAATGACTGTAACCGGGGCTGAGCTAGGCAGAACATAGGGGCTAGGAGTTTCTACCAGGTCTACTAAGTGGGTGCAGGGACCCAAGCACTTGGGCCATCCCCACCCCTGCTTTTCCAGGCACATTAGTAGGGAGTTGGATCAGAAGTGGAGGAATTTGGCATAAACTAGCGTCTATATGAGATTCAAGCATCACTTTAACCTACTCTGCTACATTTCTGGGAACCAGGTGCTTGGCTTCTGATCCGGCCTCTGTTCATGTGCCTGGATGATGTTTCAAGTCACGTCTCATGTGGGAGATCAGCTTTGAGTTTTTGATTCATGAACTCTCTCTGGCCCAGCTTTGTGGCAGTGAACCAGCATGTGATATATTTCTCTCTTCCTTTCCCTCTGTCCTTCCCTCATTCTCTACCTCCCTTGTACACTCTGATTTTCAAATAAACAAATAGATCTTTTTAGAAAATAAGTGAAAGGGGCCAAGCACGGTAGCCTTAGCAATAGCCTGGCTTGCATGCGCTAGGATCCCATATGGGTGCTGGTTCTAATCCTTGATGCTCCACTTCCCGTCAAGCTCCCTGCTTGTGGCCTGGGAAAGCAGTAGAGGACAGACCAAATCCTTGGGACCCTGCACCCACTTGGGAGACTTGGAGGTGGCTTCTGGCTCTCTCCTCAGATCAGCTCAGGTCGGGCCATTATGGCCACTTGTGAATCAGCAGATGGAGGATCTTTCTCTCTGTATCCCTTCTTTCTGTGGATCTGACTTTCCAATAAAAATAAATAAATCTTTAAAAAAGAGAGAGATGAAGTAAATGACCTGGCAAAAGGAAAATACTTGTCCCTGCTATATTCCTAGTTTCTGAATCAAAATTTAAAAATAAAATTTTGAAGTAATAAAAAAATGCTTGCAGTGAGCTGAAATATACTAAAATTTTATTAAAATCAGTCTTATTAGTGTGACCGCATGAATTTGCAATTGTATAAACATCTAAAAATATTAGAAATAATTATGTAGGAATGCCAAATTGCTTCAAAAAAGTACTAGATTAGGGCTTGCTTTTCTTACAGATTGTGAATTTTAAATAATATGCTTTTTACTGTTATGATGAGAAGAATACATTTATTTTAGCATAGGGAGCTACAATTAAATACAGAAAAGCATTTTCTGTTTCTAATTATAGGAAATATTTCAAAGGCACTTATATAAAATACAAAGATAATCCATGTATCCAAAGAATGTAATTCCTTTGAAATGTATGTCAACTCAGAACAATCAGGAGCCGGGCAGTTTTCACAATCAATGTGCAATAAGCTTTTGGGTAAAAAGGGGTTTACACCTGTTAAGTTGTTAATTGTCTTCTCCAAACTTCCTCATTCTGTGAAGCAAACACTTGAATAAAAACTTTATAAGGGTGACCTTCTTGTATGTCTTTTTAAATTGTGTCCTAGTATTTAGGGTAGTTTCTGGTACAAAGCAAAAGCTTAGGAAGTGTCTGTTGAATGAGCACATAAAAACAAATGAAGGAGATAGGCAGTTAACACCTTATGATAAATGTAGAAATCATTCCTAATGTAAATTACTTACATTCTTCTACTATCTCTGTTGGCTTAGACTATAAAACTAGAGCAACCTTAGTCTTATTATAAGCATGAAAGATTCTTTGAACTATCTGATAAACAATGAAACAAGTTGGAACCAAAAAAACGTAAACCAACTTTGTTAATTAGTTATATCACAATTTCTTATTGCGAAATACTCTGGCTGTGATGATAAAGGGGCTGCTGCCATGTACTGCAGCACAATACAAGGTGGAACGCATTCTTTTGGCGTCCCGGATGGTCCTGTACTTGCTTAAATCCCCTGAGAATGCACCCTTCTTTGACTTCAGTTCTTTTTTTTCTATGTAGAAAATACTGCATTGTAGCTCCTGCTCTGGGCAGTAAATTCTGCATATCTTAGAATAGAAATGATACAAAACAGCAGTCACTATTCATCTTGAAAGTGATTGTGTTACTTTAATGGCTAAATAATTTTTTCCTTCTCACAGTCACCAAATTCCCTTTTGTTCATTTCACTATGATTCTTTAGGAATCATTTAAAATTGTTGGAATTATTCTTTTTTGCAGTGTATTCTGAAGTCTCATCTTTTTGGTTGCTGCTGCCCTCCGTAACTTTTTCTCTTTAAGAAACTTTTTCATGTGCAAAACCAGAGACCCATTTCTTGTGGATCCTTTAGATGATGGGAATGCTGAACTTTTTTGTTTTCCCCCTTACCTGTCTGATTTCAGCCTGATTCTGCTCTCTCCAAAACCATTTGAGTACAACAGTATCTTAGCGTTCCTTAAAATTTCCAGTTTTTATCATTAATAGTTTTCTATGACATCTTTTGTTTTCTTGACACAATCATTTTCCCACCAAACTTTCTCCAACGCCTTTCAGTCATGTTGGCTCTGAAAGCTTCTTGAACTTGCCAGGTCTTTGCCATTTGCCCAAATGACCAGGATCTCATTCTGGCTTATCTCATACATAAGATATGCTAATTTCCCATTATTCATCTTCTTGCCCTCTGTACTTTATCCAGTTGACCCTAGCTTCATCATTCAGTTATTTAACAGATATATATTGAGTCAGTACAGTGTTCCAGCACTCCCTAAAGTGTTAGAATTAGGGGTGGATGAGGCTTGTGAGGGTCACTGTGTTGTATCAAGGGCTGGCTATATGTATCTATAACTCAATTAGACTTGCAGCAGGTATTCTGCATGTGCTATCTGGAGAAAATAGCTTTTATTACAAAATTTGATTGTATTTTTATAACCTGAAAAAGGAATACAATAATCTTAGCTTTTTACTAGTGATCCTGGCACAGTTTCAAAACAGTTTGGTGTGTTTCCAATAAAATCAATAGGTTATCCTCTGTAAAAGACATACTAGTAATTATAACAAAGATTTATTAGGTATTATGTTTCTTGCCCTGTATAAACATGACCTTATATAAACAATGAACTAATGAGGGAATGGGATAAAAAGTGGTTGTCATTTGTCCAAAATCATTCATGTGCAGATTGTGTGGAATTTTGAACCTTAAATCTGTTGACTCAGTCCCAGAACATGAGTCTTGCTAACAGTATTACAAGTTTCCATCACTAGTTATATTAATTGAAAGTTAAATCTATGTTTGTATCTCTTTTTGTTAGCTCTTTGCTCTTACTAACTCCTGGTGTTTCTGCTTTGTGAGATAAAGAATCTTAGTTCTAAAATATCAATATCAAGATATAACATTTATAACATTTACAACATTTTATTTGGTCAATTAGTGTTGCTTTTGAAATATGACTTGAAACATAGGGACATGTTTACTATCAACTGGAAAATATTTTGAGGATTTATTGCATTGGGTAATTATTATTTTAAATCATAACCCCTCTTAATTGGGAGTTAACAAAATTTCTTTGTTAAAAATTGAGTTTTCTTAAGGGCCCATTGCAGTAGCCTGATGACTAATGTCTTCACCTTGCATGCACCAGAATCCCATATGGGCACTGGTTCGTGTCCTGGTGGCCCTGCTTCCTGTCCAGCTCCCTGTTTGTGGCGTGGGAGAGCAGTCCAGGATGGCCTAAAGCCTTGGGATCCTGCACCCACTTGGGATACCAGGAAGGAGCTCCTGGCTTCAGATTGGCCATTGTGGCCACTTGGAGAGTGAGTCAGCAGACAGAAGATCTTTCTCTGTTTTTCGTCCTCTCTGTATATCTGACTTTCAAATAAAAGTAAAATAAATCTTTTTTTAAAATACAGTAATTTGACATGTTTATTTAACAGAGCATATCAGTCAAGGCCATGTATTATGCTCTGCTGTTATTCAAGTAGTTCCTTTTAAATTCATTGTTTATATTTTTCTACTCTGTAAAAAAATGTACTCTTCACCTCGTAGTACCAAAAGGCTTTTCCTTCAACATAGATATTAATCAAAAAAGTCTGAAAATCTGACATAGGACATATAATTTTTCAAATCTACATTAACTGTTTTAGTTCCGTTTTGTAAAACATATACACTTGTAACTTTTGAACTTGAAATAAAATACTAAGACTTTTGTCAACATTAATATTAGATAGACACTTACTTTTCCATGCTTCAGTTCTTACATAGAAATATCACCAATTCCTTGTGATATGTCTAGCTAAAAGATCTGTCTACATAGAATTTTCAGAATTTTGACCAAATAGTACTAAAAGTATTCTTAAACAAGAGCACATAAAGCATATTACATTAATATAGTTATTGAAGAAATAAAATAATTTACGTGTCTGTTAAAAGCTAATTTTAATAATTTGTCAATGCAGTGTTGACTTCTGAGTCATTACTTCTATGTAGATTTTCCAGAATTGTTAAAATTGATCTTTCAGTGGAAATTTGAGTTTATTAAGGTCTTTATCTCAGAAAGAAAACATGGTGCTGCTTATTTTTATTAGGGCTAAGTAACTTTCCATCTGTAAATACCTTGTGCTTTTAACAGTTACTCAAATTTGATTATGTCTGCTCTCCTCATATTTACAAAACAACACAAAATAAAACAACTTGAGTTGAAAGTATATCACCCTGGAATCTTGGGGAAAAGCCATTGTGTAATTATAGCATATGTTTCATCGTCAAAATAGAGAAGGTGGAATCGAAATTGATGTCAGAGAATTTTATGAGGCAGAAGTGAACTGATTCTAACTACCACGGTAGAAACTCATGCCTCAGTAATCAGTTGGAGGAAGCAAGAAAGAATCACCTAGGCAAAAGGCACTAGACAAGCTGTGTCTTTGCTATAGGCTGAGGGAATAAAACTATAAATCGGATTGCTGAGAAAATAATTTGTAGCTAACCATTTCATGCCTTATTATATTGATTGCTTTATTTAATCCCTTTACATGTTCTGTTTAAGTAAAAAGTACACTTGGCTTTCATTTCATTCAAGGTCTTTCGTAACACAGGGAGTATTCTGAGGAATTTATACTCAAACTCATTCCTCTCTCATGAAAGATAGAACCAGTTAATTATTATATTCAGTATTTCACAAGTGTATAATATAACTATTTATGAGCAGTATTTATCTGCACAATACCCATTTTTAAAAATATTTATTTTATTTTTCATTGGAAAGATTTACAGAAAGAACAAGAGACAAAGATATTCCATCTGCTGGTTCACTCCTCAAGTGGCCACAGTGGCCAGAGCTGAGCCAATCCAAAGCCAGGAGCCAGCAGCCAACGGGGGGGGGGGGGGGGGGGGAGGGGAAGAGGGGCGCTGAGTCCCAAGGCTTTGGCCTGTACTCTACTGCTTTCCCAGGCCTCAAGTAGAGAGCTGGAGGGAAGTGGAGCAGCTGAAATAGGAACCAGCACCCAATTAGGGTCCTGGCGCATACAAGATGAGGACTTTAGCCATTGTAGCTGGGCCCTACAATACCCATTTTTTAAAAACTAATTCCAATACTGTGAACTTTATTCTTCATCAAATCCTTGCTGAAACCTTTATCAGATTCAGATGTTAAAAAAAGTAAGAAAGAAAAGAAAGGGAAGGAAGGAAGAAAACCTGCTGGAATGTTGAATATTAAATGGGATCTATAAGCTGTAAATTCAGCTTAAATATTGGTATGTATGCAACAAGAAAACTTAAGAAATCCTTTTATTTTCAAAAGAAAACTAATTTCTTTTTGGAAGAAAACTAATTGAAATACGTTAAGAGTTAAAAGCATGATATTACCCATTTTTAATTATACAGGGGCAAATGAGGTGACTTTGTATAATCAGTTTAGCATTTGCAGTTTTGCATTTTCTTTCTTTGATATACTTTTGGCCATTTAAGAGCAAATTACAAGAAATCAGAGAAGGAAAAGGAAGTGACACAGACAAAGTATAGGCATGTAACCCGGTAATTTGTTAGGCATTCTGGAAAGAAGTTGGGGGATAATTTATAAAATCACAAAGCTGTAGAATTATACCGTATTGTTGTTCCCTGTCTTAAACTACAAGTTCTCCAGTGAGAGTGATTGCCTCGGGACAGATTTGACTGACCAGGCTTGAGGTAGTCAGGACATTGCAGCTGGCATCTGGTGTGTAGAGTTCATAATGCCATTAAACAGCTTAAATGCATGACAACAAAGCATTGTACCCATTACAACAAAGATCATTTAGTTCAAAATGTCAGTGATGTGAAGTTCAAAACTCTTGCTTTAGAAAATGACACATCTCTCATTTCAAAAGTTAAAAAAAAATGTATGACATATATTCAGTGATAGCTCAAGTAGCTTGGTCCTTATCATTCACTAGGGAGAATGAATGTCTCTTTTTCTTTTTTTTTTTTTCCTCCTCTCTTGCTTTCTCTCTTTCTCAACCTAATGAAAATAAATTTCACAATTCCATGTTAAAAAATATTATGCACATAAGAAAATACTGAACAATATACTTGGAGGCTGTGCAGTACTGAGTCACATGTCCAGAACTTCAGCCTCAGTCTCCTGAAACTAAGCCGGGTTACATTCTGTAGTTTTCTTTGTTCTGTGAACCACAGCCTCAGTTATCTTTGCAGTGTTAAGAGAGAATTATTAAACACTAGGCTATATTATTTTCATTCTGTTCCTCTTAATTGTAGTATATTTGTGTTTTATTTGGGGGTTCAATGGTCTAATTAACATAATATCCAGAAGTACAGTTTGCTTTGAAATTGATACCTTCATTAAAATTTAATCAATAGCTATTATTGGCACTTATTTCACAGTATCTATCAAGGCATACCATCGAGATTTAAGAATATTAAAGCAAAATTCAAGCATTCTAGGAAGCATTAGAATAAAAACAAGATGAAACCCTTAAGCTACATGTAATAATTATGTGAAAGAGCTTAACAGGGATAGAAACAATCTTGCATTTAAATTGATTTTTGCAAGAGGCTAACCTAATGTGCAAGAACAGAAAATATTAGATACAAAGAGATTTATATATGAAGGAATGTTATATACTCATTATTAATGAAACATGTCATAAAATAAAAAATGTAAAAATTCATGGCTACTTTTAACTAAATGTGAAAACATAAGACTATCAGTAGTTAGATTATCTAGTGTGTGGTAATAGTTACAAGTTTAAAGTGGTGTTAGCTCTGTTCTGAACAGTGTAGATTATAATGGATCATTCATTCATGCAGCAAATATCTTCCAAGTAGCTTCTGTTTTGCTCACTTAGCTAGAGTCTAGAAACACAACAGTGAACCTTAGAGAGACAGAATTTAGGGATTCGTAGTGTGCTGCAAGTCCTGCAGGGAAGACAGGAACAGGCAGTTGCGCTATGTAATAGGAGAAACCTGTGGCAATGGGTAGGTGAAGCCTTATGTTATCATTAACAAGTGTAGGCTAGACTATTTGTGGTAACCACCTAACCCAGAAATTAAGCAAAATCCAGTTTGTTTTAGGCGGCTCTGCTCCAGCTTATAAATGCTTGTGGCTTTTTAGGTTGCAAAGAAAAAAGAGAACTCTGAGGATTCTACTGGATGTTTTATAAGACCAGTCTTGTCACTGATTACAAATCTCATTCCCTAGCCTAACCGAAAGGCAGCCTGGAGAATGTGAAGGAGATGCATGTGACTGTTCTGCCTCGGGTTTTTACCAGAGATTGAACAATTCACAAAAGCCTTTCTGGAAACTGAAACATTGAAATTGAGTCCTTACAGAAAATAGTTAGCTGGCCAAGAAAGTAGTAGATGGAAAGATTGTTTCAGGAAACAATACACGTAGGCCAATAACTTTAGGAAGAGTAGCAGTGGCCTGTTCAAGAAAATGAAAGTTTAGCAGGCAGAGGCTCAGTCATGAAGGACTTTGTGAGCTGTGTTAGGCATTTAGAAATTATTCTGAAACGCATTGGGGATTCACCTGAAGGCATCAAGTGTAATAAGGTTGGGTGGCAAGAGAACAGAAATGTGTTCAAGTTTGCATTTTAGAAAGTTCCTTCTAGTTGCTGTGAAGCGTATGGATTGGGGAAAGTGTAAGATTGAAGCTGGAAAGTAGATTTCAGAGCTCTGCAGCAGT
The DNA here is from genome assembly GCF_030435755.1 of Ochotona princeps. Lineage (NCBI taxonomy): Eukaryota > Metazoa > Chordata > Mammalia > Lagomorpha > Ochotonidae > Ochotona > Ochotona princeps. Next base: position 31,646,963 of record NC_080836.1, read on the forward strand.
CCAGCTAAGCTAACCTCACAGTCTGTGTAAAGATAGGGAATAAAAAGAAATACAAGGATAATTCCAAATGTTCATGGAGTACAGAATTAAAATATAAGTTTATTTTGATATAAAGATTTTGAAATCCATGCCTATTTCTTTTTAATTAATACACATTTTCTTCAGACTTTTTGACAACCATTTGCAAATAGACTAGAAAGATATTTAAGACATGTAATTGTTGCATCACTTTAGTAGTCGTTTAGGTAGATAGTAAGAACAGGAATGGCTCATAAAACATGCATTAACTTGGTAATTAATACATACATATTCAGAGCCCGGAGCATTAGCCTAATAGTTAAAGTCCTCACCTTGCAGGCACTAGGATCCCATATGGACACCAGTTCTAATGCCCGGACCCCTCTTTCGCATCCAGCGACCCTGCTTCCCATCCAGCTCTTGCTTGTGGCCTGGGAAAGCAGTTTAGGATGGCCCAAAGGCTTGGGATCCTGCACTCCTACGGGAGACCCAGAGGAGGTACCGGCTCCTGATTTTAGATTGGCGCAGCTTCGGCCATTGTAGCCACATGGGGAGTGAATCAACAGACAGAAGATCACCCACTCTTGTTTCAGCCAGCAGAGCCAGTAACGTGGACACGGCGAGGATCTGGGGATGAGGCACCGACAGGAGACCAGAGATGGTGGAAGTCTCTCTGAAGTCTACCTCTCTTGCCCTTTCACCTCTCCTTGTTTACTCTTTCCCCCACACCCTCAATAGCAGAATATTGGGTACAGCTGAGTCCAATTAGACCAGGCGCTTTTAGCCCCAAGCCCATTCCCTGTAGTACTCAGCTTAACGAGTGCTGATCAACTCCTTAGTCCACAACACACTCTGTCTCTTCTCTTCTCTGTATATCTGTGTTTCCAAGAAGAAACATAATAAAAAAGACATGCACATTCATCATTGAACATCTCGGTTCAGTTTGAAACTGTGGCTCCTAACTCTACATGTTCAGTTTGACACATTCAAGAATCAAAATGTTTTTGTTGAAACTGAGCAGTTGAATGCAGGAGTCTCTCAGATAATAACTAAGATTTAAACTGAATATTTAGATATAGATGTGTGTTTAGCTGAGTCAAAAGATACTGGTAAATAATGAAAGATGCTTATAAGTAAGCATTGGTGACCAAAGTTAGTTCATGAATACATGGTTGCCGTTAATTGAGTAGTAAACTTCCTGTACTTCTTTTTTCAAAGAGAAAAGAAATCAGGGAAAGAAGATTGGAGGAGGGCTTAATTTATAACAGGAGTAATTTGAATTTGTTATAATGTCCAAGGACAGAACAAAGAATGAACAAAGCGACAATGGAAAGAATAGAAAGTAAGAGAATTTAACACTAATAACCAGAAGATATAATTTGAGCAGTATCCTTCCAGTACAACGACAGTGTAGGGGGGAATGTTGGAAATTTTAGTCATGATTAATTGTGAACAATCACTATGGATATTGAAAGAAAGCTAGATTGGGAAAACTAACAGATTGCCAGGCATTCTTGAGGCCTACACTGGGAATATTGTTCAGAGATTTATGGTGGCCACAATTTGCAGAGTTATATGTTATTTTTCATTTGAAGCACTGTGGAGCCAGTAAAAGAATGGTGGCATAGGAGAACGGAAAATACTGACAGCCAGATAATTCTAATGGTGCACAAAGAGACAGAAACAGAGCAGAGAAGTCAGTAAGAAGGGGTGGAGAAAACAGCCTATGGTCTCTAATATTCATAAAAACAGTTTTTAAAAATATACTGAATTTTTGAGAGTGAAAAACTCAAAGGTTTCAAGGTTTGTTTTTCTAGTCTGTTGGATTAGTGTGTGTATCCTATTGAGGATGGCTTGCCTCCACAAACCTTACATTGTACTGTAATTAAATGAGAATACTGGAAAGTTGGGAGGTCATGGGTAGATGGTATGAATCTGAATGTATTATTTTAAGGATATAGCAGTAATGACATCCAGGATATGTCCATGGAATTTCTTGATTGAACTGGATGGTGATGAAAGATCTGCATTACACAGTTACTTTATATTCCCCTAAATGAAAAACCACAAAACAAAATCACAACAAGAAAAGAAATTAAAACACCAGTAAGTTAAATAATATGCTACTGAATGGCTAATGTTTGCTGAAGAAATGGAAAAGAAAATCAAGAGCCTTCTTGAAGAAAATGATGCTACTATATGATTCATGAGTCATTGAAGGATTTAATCAGAAGAAAGTGTTTTGAAGAAATGAAACTAAAAGCAAAAAACATCAAAATCTGTAAGATATAGTTTCTACTGATTTTTGTTGGTGAGAGATGTTTACTGTAGACAAAAAAATAGATTTTTTAATCCAGTCTACTAATCTATGATGTTTGATTGATGAATTTAAGCCATTTACATTCAGGGTTAATACAAATAGGTGGTAATTTGGTTCTGTCATTTTAACAATGGGTTTTTCATTGATTTAGTCTTCTGTTGCTGTTTTACTGGGATGTTCTTCACATTTGCCTTGGGTTTTGGCTAATCCTTTTCCTTGTCAAGAGAACATCTTTAAGTATCCTTTGTAGGGCAGGTTTGGAAGAGGCATATTCTTTTAACTTTTCTTTACTGTGGAAGAATTTTATTTCATTTTCAGAGACTAAGGAAAACTTTGCTATGTATGTTATCCTGGGCCAATAATTGTTTGCATTTAGAATCTGGAATATGTCGCTCCATTCTGTTCTGCCCTGTAGAGCTTCCTGAGAGAAGTCTCCTCTGAGTTTAATTGGCATTCCTTTATATGTCAATTGATTTTTTACATGTACACATTTAAGGATCTTTTCCTTATGTTCGATTGTAGAGAGCTTGATTATCATGTGTCATGGGCAAGATTGCTTTTCTTCAAACTTGGTGAGATTTCTATGCTCCTCCTGGATGTCGCTTCTCAGTTCTTTCTCCAGACTAAGGAAGTTTTCCTTTATTTTTTCATTGAATACATTTTCAAACCCAACTTCTCTTTCTGCACTTTCTGCAACTCCCCTAACTCTTATATTTGGTCTTTTAATAGTATCTCTTAATTGTTGAATACTTTTTTTTTAGCTCGACCCAGCTCTGCTTCCTGCTTTTTTTTTTCGTTTCCCCCTGGTGACAGGAAATATCTTCGAATTTTGAGATTCTTTCTTCTGCCTCCTTCATTCTATTTTGGAGAATCTCTACTGTAGTTTTAATTTGCTCCACTGTATTCTTCATTTCTGATATATCAGCTTTCATTTGATTCATTTCCAGTGTGATAAAATCCTTAAATTCCTTGAATGCCTGCTTTACATGCTTCTCGATGTTGATAAGAAATTTATAACAAGTGTTTTGAATTCTGTATCCCCCATTTTCTTGATGTCTTCCTCAGTGAACTCTAAGGTTGGCAAAGGGTTTTGCTCCTTTGCGGGAGTCTTCAGTAATATTCATTGTGCTTCTGTCTCTTCTTTTGCTCTTGCTCATTGTTATCAGATTCTTCTCCTTGTGGCGGATTTCTAAGCTCTGTCACCCAGAGATCTACAATTCGATTTTACTTATAGTGGTTGGTACACGGTTATTTGTTTGCAGTCAATTGTGCCACTCCCTCCAGCGAGTTCCAGGTCTGGATTCTTATGTTAGAATTCCACCATAGTCTCCGTAGCCCCACTACTGGCTCACCACTCTTCACCTCCTGTGATACTGTGCTGAAGCTGCACCATTGTCTGTAGAACCTTTCTCCCTCTTCCAGTTCGATCAGTTCCAAGGATTAGGGAGACACCAGGAGTCCTATATAGCTAGATTGTTGGTGGTACTGATTTTGCCAGAACTTGTTCGCCATTACGTGTGAGGGCCACATGGAACTATTTTGACGCGTATGATGCCAAAGTCAGTATTATTTTCCCTGTGGGACTAATATAATGCACTGAGCTAAGTGAGATCACTCCCAACTCAGCACATGTGCAGCTTACTGTTGTCCCTGCAGTCTTAAATCCTTTGCCACACTGTACAAAATAGTGCCTAATGTGCCACTCATGGAGTCCTTACACACTGCCTGTCAGGTCTGATCAGGGGTTACCCTGACCTATCTTGGGTGGAAATTATAGGATGCCACATTGTTGCAGTTCATTGAACCAGAAATGAGTTCACTCCCAGCTCAGTGCATGCACAGTTCTGTCCCATATCCATTTGCTCCCTATACAGAATGAATGGCACCCAGTTCAGCTCTAGGGGGTGGACTGGGCTGTGAAGTCCACCCTGTTCCTGCACTGCCCGCCTGGGACCTGTCGCTCTGTTTTGGCTCCTTGTCATATCAAAAAAGATCTGCATGATGGGCAGTTCTTTGTCTGGGTTTACCTCCTGAGCTCCCAGTGAACCACACCTTCCTACTTTGCTGCTGGTGCAGTTAGATCATCGCTCACTGAATGCTGCTGGGGTATCTGTCACTGCAACACCATTCTATTGTGTCTACTGCTTTCCTGTGCCTATCAGTCTCCTGGTGCCCTTCTGTTGTCTTTCTATCCTCTCCTAGTTCCTGGAATGCGCCTTCTCTGCTTCACCCTAGCTAATGTTTCTTCATCTGCTTAAATGTGTCCTTACCCTATTCCACCATCTTGATTCTCTCGTTTTGAGTTCTATCTTGTTTGCTGGTTATTTATCCAGGATGTAGGTAATATTACTTTTTGGGTCATGGTATAAATTTTAATATCCGCATGTGTCTGTTATGTACAAAAGCAGACAAAGGCTAAAGATAGTGTGAGAAAAATAAACTGAATCCATTTGAAATCAAAGATTTGAATTAAAAAGGTAATAAAATGTAATTACTGCCTATTTGTCATCAGTTTAGACTTACAACTGGACTGAAGTTAACATCTGTTAGAACTTTTGATGATTGCCAGTACAGGAAGCCCAGTACCATTGTTTTTTTTTTATTTGTATAAAACCATCTATGTAAAAAACATTTTTGTTACTGTTTTTCTTTTGAATTCATTTCATTGTACTCTGTTCCCTAATAATTTCAGACATGATGTAAACAGAATATTAAATAATGAAAATTGTGTTCTTTCAGCATGGTGATTAAGTTAGTAGTACAAGTTTTCACATTTGGGTTTTTTTGTTGTTGTTATTTGTTTGTTTGTCCCTGAATTTCTTGTACACAGAATTGTTTTTATGTGTTTATATGAGATGCACTTGTATGTCCCCATTAGCATACATGAGTATACATGCACACAAATACTTTGAGTAGTATTCGTGTGCACTTAGCAATAGATCTGAGAAGAAGACATTTCTTTTTTCATTTACTCTTATTTTGTCTTTAAATATTTAATGATTTCAAAAGCAAAGTGACAAAGACATTCATTCTCTGATTTACTGTACAAATGGATGCAACAATCTGATCTGATTCATAACTGGTTCCTGGGCCTACGTGTAGTCTCCTATGTGGGATACGGTGATTCAGTTACTTGGGCTGCCCTATTTGGTCACTAACTACTAGCTGGATCAGAAGTGAGGCAGTCAGAACTCAAACTGGTGACCATATGGGATGGTACGCTTGTACATGGTTGCTTAACCCACTGAACCACAGTGCCAGTACACCATATACCCTTCTGTCCATCTATCTTCTTTCTCTAGCCTCAGAAGTATTCTGGTCACTTGTTTTATCTGAACTGATAATTAAGCAACATGTTGATTTCACCTACCTTTGCCAAATCACAGAGTCACTGGCCTAGAAAATACATTTTAGAATAATCCAAACTTGGATGAAAAAGATAATCATGTCCATTATTTTTTAACCTCATCTGATCCTCACAGATATTAATATTGCATGATATTGTCTCTGATTCACAGAGGATAAATCTAAGGCTAGAATAAATTAAGTAGTTTGTGTATCACGAATTGTGACAGTGTGATTAGTGACAGGAAAATTCTATGCCAAATTTATTTATTTCCAAATTTCTGTTCTTTCAGTGCCATTCAGTATTTGAGGGTTTTCTCTGAGAGTTTCATTTATTGATTTTATTTAGCCTTTATATGAGTGGTCAAAATTAAATTGCCTTACTGCTTTTACTCAAGTAGATGTACATATGTCTGGATTGTTTAGATAGGGGATTTGTAGGACTGCTGTAAGACTTACCAAACCTAAACACTTGCACTAGTAAAAGTTTACAGTCTCTTCATTGGTAGAGTGGATGTTTTGCATGAGTTTATGTATTGGATATTTTTTAAAGCTCTGTATGATGGCCAGAAAAGCATACAAAGGAAACTATGAGGGTGTGGACATTTTGACACAGCAACTTAAGTTGCTACTTGCATTAAGACACTGCTTGGGATGCCCACATCTCATATTGGCATGCCTGGGATATGAACAGACTGTAAGCTTTAACTAGTGCCAATGTTTTGGTTTGGAAAGTCTTCTGGTAGTCCTATAAATCCACTATACAAACAATCCAGACAAGAAATAAAAAATGAGCAAAAGAAATAAAGCCATTTAATTCTGACCATTCTTATAAATGCCAAATCAAAATCAAAATAACTGATAACTCTACAGAAAACCCTCATATACTGATATCATTGAATATCCCTTTCTGTTGCCAATCAAGAGGTTCTTAAAAATGCATCCTGCAAAGCAGCACATGATGTTCCCAGTGCTTGGACAACTTCCTCCCATGTGGATTACCTAGATGGAGTTCTGCCTTCTGAGCTTCAGCCTGGCTCAGTCCTGGCTGTTGGGGTGTTCAGTGAGTGAACCAGTAGATGGAAGATCTCTTTGCATTCTGTCACTCTGGGTTTCAAATATTAGATGCAAAATTTAAAAAAAAAACACTAAGAAAAGCATAATCTATTAGTATCAGTCACAGAAGATCCAAGCATTATACCTGGGCATAAATAAGATAGGAATATCTAAACTCATTGTAAGTTGTATGTAATAAGGAGCTATGACTAAAACAGATTCCTCAGCATGAAAAAAGCAAAATACATACTTTTTGCTTGTATTGTTTTTTCTTTATTGCACAAAAACCAAATATAACTCCAAGAGTGCTGCTACTTGCTGCTAGGTCATTCTGTGTCTTGTGTTCTGCCAGTGGCTGTCTTTTATCTTCTGGTAGTGTATCTTTAATCATGGGCTGCATTTCTTACAGAGATCAAAATCAGTGTAATTGAAAACAATACAGCTTGGTAGTGACTCATGGAAAATGTGAATAAAAGCAATGGTGTTAGAAATTGTCCCTGAAACCAGGCACTGAAAGAGGGAGATCCAGATCTTAGCTTCTGGAACCTTTTCAGGAAACCATACAAGTCCTGAAACATGCTATCCTGTTATGTGTTGTTAGTGAGTGGAGCTATTGGAAATTCAGCCTCAGGATTTAGTAAAGTGCCTTTCTTTGCTCTGGACCAGAGAGATATGCCTAATGTTCCCATCTCATCATAGATCCCCTGACTTTGTTCTTACAGTGTCTGGTTTTCCAGAACATGAGAAATAGAAACTATAAGGGCGTGAGTTTTTAAATCTTTATTACATTTCAGTCAGACATTCAATCTTTGAAATTTGATCTCAAACTAAAATCTATGATTTAGATGTCATCTCTTCAGGAGCTGTTCTCTGGTCTCTTCATTTTGGGGTAGCACTGTCTCTGTAAACACCTGTAACATGCAGGACCTACTTCTGTAATGGTACATTTCTATCTTTCTATTCTTTACCGAACTGTGTGATAATTATAACTTTTACTGTTTTTTTTCCTTCTATTTTATTTTTAATTTTATGGTACAATTCATAGGCTCTGGGATTTTCCTTAACCTCTCCCAAAATTCCCTTACCCCAATTAATTTCCCCAATATTATTACAACAGTATAGCCCTTCTTAAGCAGTCGTAAGTCCATCAGTCTGCTATTTAAATGTATCCTGACATTGCCGGTACAATGGCAGACAATCCAGCATCCTATTGTCAAGATACATCCAACAGTCTCACTGGGAGTCCATCTTTGATTTGGAAGCGGGGATGCATACTGCTTTGTATCTTCACATTTGGATATGATAGTAATGCAGTTACTACACATTTCCTTAAATGAAAAGCCATAAAACAAAATCAACAGCAGGGTTGAAGTTAAAAAAGATTTATAGCACCATGGAGTTAAGTATCATGCTACTGACTGAATAACCAAGGTGTCGATGAAGAAATGTAAAAGAAAACACAAATGCTTCTTAGAGAAAATGATGCTGCTGTGTTGGTCTATGACTCAGTGAAGAATTTGATAAAAGAAAAGAAAGAATTTTGAAGAAATGAAAATAAAAACAAAAATATCAAAACCCATGTGTTGCAGCAAAAACAGTATGGAAAAGGTTATTGATCTTATTATTTACATAAAGGTTACCTTACACCAGAGAGAATATATGGTTTTTTTCCTTTTGGAATTGATTTATTTTACTGAGCATAATGGTTTCTAGTTGGCACTATTTGGTTCCAAATGGTAGAAATTCATTCTTTTTGACGTTTGAATAATATTCCTTGGAATAGATGTGCCACAGTTTCTTTAACTACTCCTCTTTGTACACACATCTGGGTTGTTTCCTTGTCATTGCTATTATAGATTGTGCTGCTGTAAATATAGGGTTATGTATCCCTTTCTCAAATGTCTATTTTATTTCTTTTATATACATTCCGAGGAGTGGGGTAGCTGTGTCATATGGTAAGTTTATTTGCAATTTTCTAAGCACTCTCCATACTGATTTCCTTAGTGGTTGTACTAGCCTGCACTCCTACCAACCATGAAGGAGGGTATTTTTCTCCACAGATCCATGCCAGCAAGTGTCATTGGTAGAGTTCTGAATGTAGGCCAACCTCACTGGAGTTAGATGGAATCTCAGTCTGGTTTTCGTTTATATCTCCCTGTTGGCTATGGAGCATGAGCATCTTTTCTTTTCTTCTACTTTTTTTTTTTTAAGAGTTATTTATTTTATTACAAAGTCAGATATACAGAGAGGAGAGACAGAGAGGAAGATCTTCCGTCCGATGATTCACTCCCCAAGTGAGCCGCAACGGGCCGATGCGCGCCGATCCAAAGCCGGGAACCAAGAACCTCTTCCAGGTCTCCCACGCGGGTGCAGGGTCTCAATGCATTGGGCCGTCCTCGACTGCTTTCCCAGGCCACAAGCAGGGAGCTGGATGGGAAGTGGATCTGCAGAGATAAGAACCGGCGCCCATATGGGATCCCGGGGCATTTAAAGCGAGGACTTTAGCCGCTAGGCCACGCTGCCGGGCCCGAGCATCTTTTCATATGTCTAATAGCCATTTGGAATTGTTCTTTTGAAAAATGTGTCTTCATTTCCTTAGCCCATTTCTTCACAGGTTTTTGTTGTTGTCTGTTTGTTTTTGTCTCTGAGTTTCTGAAGCTCTTTGTATATCCTGTTAGTCCCCAGTTGTGTGCAACAGTTTTCGTTCATTCCGTCGGTTGCTTCTTCACCTTGTTGATCATTTCCTTTGCTGTACAGAAACTTCTCATCTTGGAGCTATTTTGGCTTTGACTGCCTGTGCTTTTGGTGTCTTTTTCAAGAAATCTGTCCCTATTCCTAGTTCTTGGAGATAGCTTCCTATGTTTTCTTCTAATAGTTTGATGGTTTCTGGGTGTACAGTTAGGTCCTTGATCCATTTAGAGTTAATTTTTGTCTAAGATGATAGGCGGTGGTCTTTTTTCTTAATTCTGCAAGCTGCTATCCTATTGTCCCAACACCAGTTGTTGAATAGACCAGGCTTTTTCCCTGGATTTTTTTCAGTTTTCTTGTCAAAGATTAGTTGGTTATATGTGGGCTCCACTGTCGTGTTTTGTTTCTATTCCATTGATCTTTTCTATTTTTGTACCAGTACCAGACTGTTTTGATGACCACTGCCCTGTAATATGTCTTGAGGTCTGGAATTGTGATTCTTCCATCCTGATTTTTATCTTTAGAATAGTTTTGGCTATATGTGGTTTCTCCTGTTTCCACATAGTCTTTTTAATCTTCTATTTCTTAGAAGAATGTTGGTGGAATTGTGATTGGTAATACATTGTATCTGTATATTTCTTGCTAATATGGACATTTTGATGATATTCATCCTCCTGAGCCAGGAACATGTTAAGTTTCTCCAGTTTTAAATGTTTTCTTCTATTTCTTTTTCAATGGTTTATACTTTTCATTATAGAGGTTTTCCTTGTATTTGGCTAGATTAATTCCTAGGTGTTTAAGATTGCTCTTCACTGTTTTAAAGGGGACTGCACATAGAAATTCTTTATCAGCTTTGTAGTTATTTGTGAGTGCTAGTACAGTAGACTTATGTTCATTAATTTTATATCCCGCTATGCTGTCCAAATCTCTTATGAGTTCCGGTAGTTTCTTGACTGAGTCTCTTGGTTCTCCTAAGAAAAGAATCATGTCTTTGCAAATAGGGATAATTTCAATTCCTCATTTCCAATTTGAATTCCTTTAATTTTTCTTGTCTAATAGTTCTGGCTAGAGCATCCAGCACTATATTGAAGAGTAGTGGTGAGAGTGGACATTCTTGTCTAGTTCCAGATTTTAGTGGTAAAGCTAACAGTCTTTCCCCATTTAATATGATTCTGGCATTAGGTTTTTTGTATGCTGCTTTGATTGTGTTATAAAATGTTCCTTCTGTGCCTATCCTGTTTAGAGTTTTAGAATGAAATGGTGTTCGATTTTATCAAATGCCTTCTCTGCATCTGTTGAGATGATCATATGATTTTTTTTCTTCAATTTGTTGATTATGGTATATGGTGTATCACATTTATTGATATGCAAATGTTGAACCATCTCTACATGTCAGGGATGAATCCCACCTGGTCCATGTGAATGATCTGCCTCATGTACTGCTGGCTAGTATTTTGTTGAGGATCTGCATCTGTGTTCGTCTGGGATCTTGGTCTGTAGTTCTCTTTTTGTGTTCTATTTCTATCTGGCTTTGGTATTAAGGTGATACTGGCTCCATAGAAATACCTTGGAAGGATTGCCTCCCTTTCTATTGTTTGGAAAAGTTTTACTGTTTTTCACCATGTATTCTCATTTACTAATCTCTGCCTGATACTTGGTAGACACTAACATCTTTATTGGATGAATGAATACCTGAAAATAAAAATAAATGTTTATAACTTTATATACTAATAATATATAATATACACATTCAAGGAAATTTGTTCACAGGAAAGAAACCTGAATTGATTTCCCATGAAACCTTGAGCCAGTGTCTTTTTTGATGTTATGTTTCTGCGATGTGAAATATATATATTCATATATATTTATATATAAATCTTTATATATATTTATACATTTATATTTATATATTTAAGATCTTTAAGCTGTTGGAGAAAAAAACAACAAAAGTCTATAACTTTGCCAGAAATATTTAATAAACCGGACTAAATGTTTAAAAATTAGTATTAAAAAATCTTTCCACACTCTTGGTTTGCAATTATACTATTTTGCAGCAAGTTTTTTTTCTTCCTAATTAATGCTACTCTTTTTACCATTAGTATAACTGGCTAAGAAAGATTTGTTCTATAATGAAGAGTTACCTTTTTGGTAAACTTTTTAACAGTGTGTCTGTATTTAGAATTATAGGGTTTCTGATTTAATCTAAATTGCAGTGGCTAATATTTGCAGTTGTTATAATTGTCAAGTTTACAAATTGCCCTTGTATATTTTTTGTATAATATTTGAATCAAATGCTTGTAAAATAATACCCATTTTGTTTGTGATGTACTGTAAGTGAATACTACTTCATGAACAAGTATACTTAGTCATAGAGTTTAGATAAAACTAAATTTACAGCTATGCATACATTTTTTAATGGAAGTCATTTTACGATTAAGTCAGTTTCTTTTCATTAATAATATTGTTTTTGTCTTTCATTTTGCTTCACTGTAAGTTATATTTTTCTATAAATATGTCCATTTTATCTGTATCAACCAAGTTGGTATGAATTTGTTTAAATATCTTCTTCCTGTTGATTTCAGCCTGCTTTTCTAGTTACAGTTTTCAGATGTTAGCAATTTGTGTGAATTCACCTCCATAGTCCATTCTTCTCTTTTTGGCTTTTTCTATGTTATTAATTTCTCTGAATAATTATTTTTTTTTACTTTAAGTTCATTTTGATACTCTAATCAAACTTACTTTATTGGATCACTGATTTTCATCCTTTGTTTCTAGACTAGTCATTTGTTGTTAAATTCTCCTTAAATAATGCTTTTGTTTTTATCACAAAATCATATTTACTTTTGGATTGTTTTCTGTTTCTGAATTTTGCATTTTGTTATTGATAGGAATACATCCTATTTTCAAAATGATTAAATTATTTCTGCCTGGATCTTTGTTGCTTAATTAATTCTTAATCTCATTGTTGCTAGAAAATTTGCTTTGTAGGGTAGGCATTTGACATTGCTGTTAAGCTGCCAATTGAATTTCTCACATCCCACCATTCCCAATTCCAACTTCCTGCTAACATGCATAGTGGGAGGCAGCAGATGATGGCTCAAGTGATTGGGTCCCTGCCAACAGTTAATTACCTGGATTGAGTTCCTGAGTTGGCTTGGCCCAATCAGTCATTTAGGAAGTAAAACAGCAAATGTGAATGTTCTTTATTGTAAATAAATTAAAAATTAAGCAATAGTTCTTTTAAAAATATGTTCTTGGATGATATGAATGATTTTGAAAATTGTGGAGGCTTACTGTTTTGACTTAGTACATGTTCAGATTTTTGATATGTTCCATTTTGGAAATGTACTTGAAATCAACATGCATTTTCCAGCTGTAGGCATAGTTACATTTATAAGTCCATTGGATAAGTCAGTTGTTCAAATTTGATTTTTTTTCCTTTTTTTAAAAAGATTTATTTATTTTTATTGCAAAGTCAGATATACAGAGAGGAGGAGAGACAGAGAGGAAGATCTTCCATCCGATGATTCACTCCTCAAGTGAGCTCAATGGCTGGTGCTGTGCCGATCTGAAGCCGGGAACCCAGAACCTCTTCCAGGTCTCCCCCACGGGTGCAGGGTCCCAAATGTTTAGGCCATCCTGGACTGCTTTCCCAGGGCACAAGCAGGGAGCTGGATGGGAAGTGGGGCTGTCAGGATTAGAACCGGCGTCCATATGGGACCCCCGGTGCGTTCAAGGCGAGGACTTAAGCAGCTAAGCCACGCTGCCAGGCCCAGTTGTTCAAATTTTATATTTGATTGTCTACCTGACTTTCCAATTATTCAGCGTTGTTAAAAATCTTCCATTTGTTGGTTAGCTCTCGTCAAAATTTTACTGTTTAGTATCTTTTTATTTCTGCCACATTTATTTTTCTTCTGTGTTGACTACAGTTCATGTTTTTAAAATTTTTCTCTTCATTTTATGTATTTGTTGTATTTATTTAACCCTGTTATATTTAACTATGTAAGAAATACCTATAATTGCTTTATATGTTATGTTACTTATTTTTATCCACCCTTTTCTGATCATTCCCCTGAGATTTGTACTTTTCGATCTGTTGTTTTTTTTCCACTGAATATGCATTCAGTGAGGATATTAGAGTGATTATGACCTGACTTTTTATTTAACTCTGAATGATAGTACTTCCCTATCATTCTTAGATGTTATTTTTTTCTGGGTATGGGATTTTAGAGTATGAGCAAACTACCTTTAGTACATAAAATATTTTATCTCACTGTCTTCTGGAGCCTACTAATCTTTAAAATTTTTACTTATTTGGGAGGCAGAAAAACCAAAGCCAGAGAGAGAGAGAGAGAGGGAGAGATAGAGAGAGAGAGAGGGAGAGATAGAGAGAGAGCGAGCGTGCAGACTCCCTACTATTGGTTCGTAGTCCAAAAGCCCACACTCTCCTCGGCTGGTCCATGCCAAATTGGGACCAAATCTGGGAGCTGGGTCTCAATCCAGTGTTGATCCATCAACATTGCCTATAGGTTGTGCCCTGACAGGTAGTCAGAATTAGGAGCCAGAGCCAGGCACTGAACCCAGATACTTCCAGTGTGAAATGCCAACATCAGAACTGCTAGTCCTAACTGCTCTCTTTATTTCTTGGGACTACGCAGTTATTTGCGATTCAGTGAGTTGAATGTAATCTTCAGACTTTTGATTGTTTACTTCTGAAATCCTTTCTTTTTCTTTGATCTTCTCAAGTTCCTGTATTATATAAACAGTGTAGATTCTTTTTTTTAAAATTATTATTCTAGTTGCTATTCTTTGGATTAATGTTTAAACTGGTCTTTTACATCAACCAGAAATTTTAAAGGTATTCTATCTTCTAATATACTCTATGCCTCCTTTGTTTGCTAGAATTGTGATTCATCTATGTATTAAATTTTGTAATGTTTTCATCCCTTTTCACCTCTCCAGACTACATGTAGCATAATGTATTAACTTCTCATTCCAGTTCTCTAGTATTCAACTATATTTAAAATTCAAGTTTAACCTATTCAATCTTGTGCTATGAGTATTGTGCTTTGTATTGTTAAAATTGATTTCTATTTCTTAACGGTTCCTGTTCTTTCTTCATGTTGTTGAATCTTTGCTTTTTAAAAACATATTATACATTTTTAGGATATAGTTATAGTTAATCTAATTCTCACTGTCTTCCTAGAAGTAATTCTCCGAAATATTTTTTTATTTCACATAGTGTCTTTTTATAATGAATTTAAATAACTTTTTTTATCATACTGAACTACTCATTTTTATTTAACTTTCCATCTCAAAGTAGAATGTAGGTTTGTCAAGACAATGTTTGTATTTGTTTCTATCAGATACCATGAAGAATGTAACACCATTGAAATTGAATCGGCTGAAATTTTTCACTTGAGATTTTATATATCAAGTAAGTAGTGAAGGTTCAGAACACAAACTTTAAAAAGGAGTATATTGTAGTTTAATATTCTCAGAGATGATGTGTATTTCTGGCTTAAGCTGCTTCTTATAATGCTTGCGTCCCATGTCAGGGTGCAAGGATTAGAGTCCTGACTCTAATATAAGTTCCAGCTTCTAACTTGCTAATAATGGGAGCCCTGAGAAGCAATGATGATGGTTCAAGTTGCTAGGTCCTTATCCTGCTCACTTTGGGAGACTTAGGTTGAGTCCCAAAGACCTGACCTAGTTCTAGCTGCAACAGGTATTGGGGGATTAATACAATACTATGAATACTTTCTTTCTCTCTCTCTCTCTCTCTCTTTCTCCTTGTCTCTGTCTGTTCTCAGAAATGATTTGTTTTCCCTGTTCACCTAGTAGCAACATTATATTCACATGAATTTTCTCTTTATTTTCTTTAGAGCATAAAGGATTTGGGGGTGGCGAGGGCAGGGGAGGTGATGTTGAAGGGAATGGGTAGTATAACATATTCCGTAAAAACATAATTTCAGACACAGCCTGCCAAAGATTAAATTTTGGCTCTAATACCAACCTAGCACAAATTACATAACCATTCTGCACTTCACTGACTTGATCTCTAAAATGAAAATTTTTGTATGTCCCCCCCCCCTTTTAAATGGATCTTATTGTATCTGTTTCAGGATTTTGTAGTTTATGTCTCTGAGCACTTTAAACATAATAAGCTCAATAAGTATTTACTCTTGCCACAATTAACATATGCCTAATTTATTCATCAGTAATGCAGAGTGATTTGTGGTCTCAGCACTGTGAACATGTGCTATTGCATTTCCCATCCTCTGAGGCAGCAGAAAGTAATGCCCAATTTATGTTTCATCAGATATTCTAAAAATAAAAAAAAATTGTTTCGGTGCTTTCCCCCATCCTCCTGAATATCATTCTTTACTTAATTGTCTCCTCAATAGTCCTTACACTTTTTGGTCGGTTCATGGATATATTGTAACAGATTTATATATGTGTGTGTTTGTGTGTGTGTGTACTCTGGCTGGTATTTTAGTTGTTTGTAAGTGGTATTCATGTTACAGGAAATAGGAGTCCTTTATACAACTAGTAAATACGGAAGCCAAGACTAAATCCCAAATTGATTTTGAGCATGGGCTTCCAGGAATAGCTTGACATAGGACAAAAGCAGGCACTAAAGAACTGTTTCATAAGGGAAGACATTAATAATGCTAATAAAATAGCATTTTTCTTATCTAATTAAAAAAGGAAGTAAAGAAACAAAATTTGAATATCAGTGTTCTAATAAGCAGTCAGATTTACTTACATATTTGGCAGGAATGCTAATTGCCATGACTCCTGTGTATGGAATTTGAGAAATGTATATTAAAATTATTGAAATATTTACATTTGTGTGGTATAAATTTACTTCCAATAATTTATATAAGTAGTAAAAATATTTTTTAATTTAACTGACTTTGCAGTTTCATCATCAGTTTATAAAAACTTGTAATCTTAGAAATCTGCCATTACCTCGTGATGATAGAATAGCATGAATGTGCAATATCTATGTAATGAATGCTAAAGAGCAGTTATGGATGATGATTTGAAATATATTTATGTCATTGAAATAAGTTCTTGGTAACTTGATTGGGAAAAAAATATTGCAAGCTAAAATAGACAGAAAAATGTAAGTAATAGTATATGTATAGCCATCTTCAATCTCAAAGGGTTAAACATATTGAAACTTACCAGATTGTATACATTAAAAATATGCAGTTTTTTTGTAATTCAGTTATATCTCACGACAGCTTTGAATTTGTGGGTTTTTTAAAAACATGTTAAAAATAACATCTCTTGGGGTAGGCCTGTGATTGCAATTGTTAAGGTGTTACTTGCGATGCCTGTATCTGCTATCAGAGTGCCTGCCAGTGTACCACCTGAGAAATAGCAGGTGATGGATGGCTCCTGGCTTTGACCACTCCCAACCCTGGCTGTTTTCAACATTATGGAAATGAAGCAAAAAAGCATACATGCATTCTTTCTCTGTCTTTCAAATAAAATTACAAAATTAAGTAGTATCATCTAGGAAAGATATTTTTTGTTTTTCAAAGCATTTGGTTTTACTTCTATTTTCTGTCATGATGTGAACATTATTTTTTAAAAAAATGGTAACATATCTTTAAATTTCTAAATAAGAAACACGATTTGTAATACCAGTAGTCAAACATAACTATTTTTTTCACATTATCCTTATAATTCTAATGTAGTCACATATATTCTTATGTGATTAAAATTGTCTACAAATATGCCAGGTGCAACGGCTCAGTTGGCTAATACTCCCCCTTTAAGCACCAGGATGCCATGTGAGTGTTCGGTCATGTCCTGGCTGCTCTACTTCCCATCCAGCTCCCTGCTTACAGCCTGGGAAAGCAGTGATGATGACCTAAAGCTTTGGGACCCTGGGTAACACGGAAAAAGGTCCTGCTTTCTGGTTTCAGATCATCTCAGTTTTGATTGTTGTGGCCATTTGGGGAATGGACCAGTGGATATAAGATCTTTTTCTCTGTCTCTCCTTCTCTGTAAGATTTGCCTTTCCAATAAAAGTTGTTCTTTAAAAGTTGTTCTGCAGCTATACTTTCTTTTTGTGTAGGTTTTATTTATTTTCTTCAAAGAGAGAGAGCATGCATGAGAGAGGTCTTCTAACACTGGTTTGCCCTCAAATAACCACAATAAATAAGGCAGGTTCAGGCTAGTTTGCCAGAGATCTGTCTGGGTCTCCCATGTGAGTGGGAGGACTCCAAGGATTTGAGCCATCTTCTCTTGCTTTCCCATACACATTCTCAGGGATCTGAATCACAAGCTGAGCCACCTAGACTAAAATTAGCTCCCATTTATGGGATTTCAACATTGTAAGCAGTAACTTAACCCACTGTAGCACAACACTTGCCCCTCTATGCATACATTCAATAATTTAGCTTTTTTGTAGGTGTATTTTTAAATTTCTTATGTTTCTCTGTGGGTTATAATGATCAGTTTGATGAAAATTGTGATCTGTTTTCTTAAGATGTTAAAGTTTAAAATGTTCTCACCAGTTGCTTAAATATTTGCTTTTTAAGCGTTTATTTATTATGGGCAACACATCGATTAAAATAATAAAAATGACCATTTTCGTTGCTCCCCAGCATTAGCCACATTTAATATTTACAATTATGTGTGTTAAGCATTACTCACATATATTAAAATGATGAAGTTGATCGCTTCTCGGGTTTTTCGCTAAGATCAAGTGTAAAATGATGAAGTTGAAATTCCAAAAAGCTAAGTAAGTGAATGTTAGAAGATAAGTAAAACTTTTTTCCGGCTTGTCTGATTATTTTTTTCCTTTGTGTGTTGTCTTTGAGAAGCTGTTCTGTGAATGGTCACAGGAATGGAAATTAGTTTATTCAAATTCTATTTTCTAATTCCCATTCCTCAAAATGTTTAAGACCATTTTCTTTTGCGTTTCCAATGTTGCTGTGAAGACCAGTATTTTTCAGATTATCATTTTATGCATATGAAATCCTCTGTTCAATCCTTAGCTGCATTTACTATTATCTCTCTCCTTGGTGGTCCATGCTTCATGATATACCTGTTGTTTGTTGTTTTTATTCTTTGGCTAGGGTATTAGATAAACATACTCCATTTAAAAGTTGTTCTTATTTATTTATCTGTTCTTTTAATTTTGTGGGTTTTTTGGCAATAATATTGTCTCACCCATTTGTCTTGTTTGGATGTTGAACTTCTTAAGACTGGTCCTGGGTTCTTTTCTTCTTGTTTTCGAAGTCTGCATACTTGTAAGAACAAGATTTTATCTGCTGAATTTCTTACAAACTTAGGCTGTTTTTTTCATTTCTGGTAATTCTTTTCTGTTTGCTGAGTTTCTTCTCTGTAATTTTTGTTTATACAATATATTTTCATAAATATGTGAGGTGTTCATGTTAAATACATTTATGAAATTTATGTCATAAATTTCTCTAAGTTTATTGTTTTTCCAATTCTGTACTTTGGATCCTGTCTCTGTGCCATGAGAAGAGCTTGTTGACTGTGCAGCCTCACACAAAATTGAATAAGCAGTGAGCTCTTGGAAGATCAGCAAATATCAGTATTTGAGGCATTTACTCTTGGACAGTTGCGATGGATTACCCAAAGAGGAATTTTCCAGTTTCTTGCTTCTGGAATTGAAGCCTGAATGTCAACATTCTGGGAGGCAGTCAGTGGCAAGGGAGTGGCAGTATCATACATCATTTCTTCATCCTGCTATAGTAACAAGGCAGCTCTCCATAATTTCACTTTGTAATGTTTCTGGATGCAGGATCTCTGGTTCAGCCTTCTAGAAACCAAATCCTCTACCAACCCACAGGCCTAATCACCTGGCTCCAGAGTGGAGAGCACGATCTGTATCTTTTACAGCTTCTGGAGCAGTTGCAAAACAAATCCTGCTATATAAAGTCCTCTTGTTTATGGGAAAGGTTGAAATACACAGTTTCTGAGAGAAGTGGGGAGAAAGACAGGTATTCACAGAGATCTTCCATCTCAAATTGCTGCAGAGGCTGTTTCTGTGCCGGACTGGAGCCAGAAGCCATGTGGGTGCAGGAGCCCAGATGGGCCACATTCTGCTGTTTTCTCCTGGCCATGGCCTGGGAGTTGTATGAAATGTGAAGCAACTGGGACTAGAAACTGCTCCCATGTGGGATGCAGTTACTACAGGCCTCAGCCTTACCTGTTGCGCCTTAGCACTAGGCTTGAGAACCTTTCATCATCGGGTATCTAGAGGTAAAAGCTCTAAGGTTTTCTGGGGTTCTGGAGTAGGCGGTTTGTTATGCTCTTTCCTCCCTCATGACTGTCTCCCTGGCCCTTGCTTTCACCAGCCCTTTCCCCCATCCCTCTGCTTGTGTTTTCCCTTCCTTCCTTCCTGGTATCTTACTCCCTCACTTTCCTAAATTCCTCTCATTGCTGCTTCACCTCTCAAGTATTATGTGATCAGTCTTGCTTTGTTTACTGCTGCTTTTCTTCTGACAGTGCTAAACAATTTTAAAAGAGAGAAATGTGATTACTTTTATTTAAATGCTGTTTGAAGAGAAATGGAGATGAGCAAGATTAATCCACTCTATTTAATGGAAAACTTGAGTTTATAATAATATAGCCACACACTGAAGAATCCAACATTTATATTCCATTTATTCAAGTTAAGATTAAAAAAATTCCCCTAATTCAAATCGTTTGGTGTTTGACTTCATAAAGGTTCACTGTTTCTCTCATTCAGTTTGTTTGAATAATGCAGTTTTTCCTTGTTAACTGAAATTATTTTTTCTTATATTTTTACTTGATATTGTTTTAATACACGTACCGTGTTGGAAAAATTTATGAAACCCATTTCATCATTTCTCAAGCTGATTCTTAAAATTGCACACCATAGGATAATTTTGTCAAAATAATGTTTTGCCTTTTTCTATCTGATAATACTTCATTGTGCTTCTGTGTTGTTTTGTATATTCACAAACCATTGTAAGTTAGTAGCATACTTAATATTCTTATTTTATTTTTGAATTTGCAGCAAATTGCTTCTAGTAGAACTTTATTGTTTTGAAATAAGTAATCATTTTTAAATGCAGAGCCAGCCTCAGAAATTGAGGAGACATGCGAGAGGACTGAAAACTCAATTTGAAAATTTTTCCATCTGGACAAGTTTGGAGAATTGAAATTTTCAATGAAAGAAGTATAACGTAATATGTTATAGTGAATGAAAAACAGTAATCTCTGCATTGACGCTGATTCTTGGAAGTAATATAAAAGGAGAGAAGAGAACGCTCTTCATCACAGAAATGCCCATTTCAAATGTTAAGGATTGGGCATTTGTGGCAGAGTAGATTAAGGCACTGTTTGGAGGACCACATCTCCTAGCAGACTACCAATTTGAGTTCCTGATACTGTGGTTCCCGTTCAGCTTCCTCGTCATAAGAATCTTGAAAAGCAACAGGTAATACTTCAATTCCTTGGGCCTGTTATTTGTGATGGGACACCAGACCAAGTTCCTAGATCTTGGATCTTTGCCCAGCCATTCCTCTTGCTGGCATTTGAGGAGTGAGGCAGTAGACATGTAAGTGGATAGGTAGGCGGATAGATATATGAATATGTCTTTTTCCTTCTCCTTTCCTCCTCCATCCCTCTGTCATTGGATAACAGATCTCACACACACATGCTTTTGACCTTTCAACTATATGAGAAAAAATAGATATTAAAATAATAAATGGTGAAATAATAGTGGTAAACAGTAAAAAACCTTTGTTTTTACAACAGTAGTTATTGGCAATGTGAAACACTAATTGAAATGCAAATTATTAATGGAAGAATTTGGGACAGATAGTCTCATGGAGTCAAAGTATCTCCTCATTGATTATTTACACATTAGAAAGGAGAAAGCGCCTTTTACATGCTCATATCTGCTTGATATTCTCATTACTGAACTTGGTGGCATCAATAAAGGGCAGTCTGACCACTTGTGCCATATAATGAGATCCATTCAGAAAGAAAAGATGGCGGCTTTCTTGTTCTTATATTCCTGCCAGTAATGTTTAACTTAGAATTTCAAGGAATATCCAAGATGTTCAGCTTGATAGCCAGCCTGCAAAATAGTTGACTTGAACTCTGTCAAAATGACAATGATGTGAAAAACTAAGGTAGACTTTAATAAGCATAAATGATGAATTGTGAATTTTAAAAATTATACCCCAAAATGCATTGTTTTTGTGGATAAATTGAAACCAATAGCAAAATACAAATTATGATTGAAAATAACATTCTGATATATATCCATTTTAACTGTCATGCGTATGGTAATTATGGTAGAATGTTGTTCTTAGGAAATTGTATATATATATATGAATGAAGTGTATGTCTTCAGAATGTGTATAACTATCAAATGGTTCAGATTACAAATAAATGCTCAGAAGACAGGACATATGTGGCAAGAGGCTAGAGATTGGGTTAACTAGGGAAAATTTAATGAGTATTCAATTAGGTATTATTTTGGAACTTTGTTTAAATTTGAAATTTTCAAAGAAATAGAAATATTTTTGTAATTCTAAATTGTAATGTGATAAAACTGCTCTGGTACTGAAAATTTTATCTCCTTAATAGTAATATTTTTACATTTAGTTAACATTTTTCATCCTATAAAAGGATGTGGGTATATGTGTATGTGTGTGCATGTTCATAGCACTTGTGAGACTCCTTGGGCTCTCTGCTGAAACCCTATTCTCCAAGGCAACTTTGTGGAATGCCTGTTTTTATTAGCGTTTCTGCTGTGTCATAAATATCCTGAACAAAATGGTCTTTCCTTTTATGAAAATTCTGTGTTGTTATCTTTTCATGGAATGCTTTCCTAACAAGTATTTTCTACATAATGCAAAATGAATATTTACCTCTTCAGAATTCATGATTTGTAGTACTTAATAAAAGTAGTTTTCAGTACAACTCTCAGCAAATTTAGTTTTTAAAGTAATCATTATGGCCATTCTCTACTTTGAAACCCATTTATGCATAATTTCTATTTCAGTCTTCCGTTATGGTCTGTTTCTGACCCATCAGTTTCATGTAATCTACTGTATTGCTGAACTTGAAAAAAAGTAATCTTCATTTGAACTAAAATCCTGGGAGATACAGTTCTACCACTAATTAGCTGTAGAACTCATGTACAAATCCCATTCGATAGGATACCCAGATAATAGTCCCAAGTATTACTTTAGCATTCAATGGAGTTAATGTATCCCCCTTCATTAAAGTGCCTTCTTGTAGCTACTCACTTTCAACCATAGCTTGTTTCTTTTATCACACAATTTCTTAACTTGAGATTGCTTTGAGGTTGAGGAATGCATGATATGACCTACAGCTTCTCCCTATGTTTAGAAATTCAAAGATCTGATAAATGGTGCTGCTTTTTTGCTCTGAAAGTTTATTACATTGTGTCACATGCATTATATTTCACATACTGGGGATACTACTTTGTGAAAAACTTTCTTGCTTATAATGCCTACTTGCCAATTTGTGCTAGTGATACATTTAGCATTTATGTGATTACCCTGCAATCTCTAAGTTATGTATTTTTGACATTCCAAATTTTAGTGGTGCTAAGGAGCTTAAAATTGCATGTATAGACAAAGGTTGTTTTTTTTTTTAATTTTCCATTTAAGAGGAATGGGCGAGGCCTCAATGTACTTTCGTTTGTTTTTTTTTTTTTTTTTTTTTAAAGATTTATTCATTTTATTACAGCCAGATATACACAGAGGAGGAGAGACAGAGAGGAAGATCTTCCGTCCGATGATTCACTCCCCAAGTGAGCCGCAACGGGCCGATGCGCGCCGATCCGATGCCGGGAACCTGGAACCTCTTCCGGGTCTCCCACGCGGGTGCAGTGTCCCAATGCATTGGGCCGTCCTCGACTGCTTTCCCAGGCCACAAGCAGGGAGCTGGATGGGAAGTGGAGCTGCCGGGATAAGAACCGGCGCCCATATGGGATCCCGGGGCTTTCAAGGTGAGGACTTTAGCCGCTAGGCCACGCCGCCGGGCCCGTACTTTCGTTTGTTATGCACAACATGTTTTTTTCCATAGAAGTAGTGACTAGGAAAAGTTAGGATGGAATAATGAAACTGTCCATTTCTTTATTTATATACCCCATTTTTCTTCTCTTTGAGAAATCTGAAGTTAACTTGAATATTATATGATAAACACTGCATAACATGCAAGTTCAGTTCTTTTGAACTAATTTTTAATGTATTTTTATTTTGATTTGTGTATTACAATTTTGTGTAGGCTGGGATTCCTCCAAAACTCCCACCCCCATCAGATTTTTCCCATTTTGTTACAATGGTGTAGTCCTTCAAAAGGAATCATAATTCTATCAGTCTCTTAAGTGTACCGCGACATTGTTGGTACAGACAATGTCAGATGGTCCAGCATCCCATTGTCTACAGTTGTCCAATAGTTTCATTGGAATTCCATCTTTTGTCTGGAAGCAGGGATGCATGTTCCATTATACCCCCACGTCTGTATATGATAGACCCAAGTACTCCATCACTAGACATTTCCATAAGTGAGAAGCCGTGAAACAAGGTCAACAACTGGTATGAGTTAGAACAGCCACAACAACAACAACAACATCAACAACAAATTACAGTACCATGAAAAAAAAATGTGCCACTGAGTAACCAACACATGAGTGACAAAAAGGGAACACAGAAATCTCTTGGGAAAAATGAGTTCATATTATAAATATCATTTTGTATCTGATTATTTTCATCAACAGTGTATTGTGACTATCTTTTCAGGGTTTCATTATTATATTTGGCTGTATTGAGAGTGTAGTCCTGACTTGTAAGCAAATTCCTACTATTGATTCAAATTTTTTGTCTACTGGACAACAGTTTGAAATAAATATTTGAGCACAGTTTATTTTGAATAAAAAGATGCAATGACCAGAAAGAGAGGATTTAAATATTTAAAAATATGATATTTATTGTTAAACCACTTTTTAATTAAATCCTTCATGTTTGAATTGTTTAATTTTTAGAGAAAGTCAGTAAGCAATATTGCAGGTTTAAATATTGTCTGGGAGCTTCTGTTAATATGCCTAAAAGTGGATGGCAAAGGTTTTAGTGAAGATAAAAAGCTATCATCTGCAACCATGAAAATTAACTTGTTAGAAATTATCAACATAAGGTTAAGTAATATCTATGTGATAGCATAGGACATTTTGCTAAACAAGACCGCTTCATAAAGTTTATGGAAAATACATAATACAAATAACATTATGGATGAATTTCAAAATTTTTCCACAAAAGCAATCTTCCCTCTTAAATGTCGATTTACATTACTCTTTTTGATTGAAATGATATTCCACAGTAGAGAGTCTGTATTAGGTAGTTCTGTGTTGGTTATCACTGATATCGTTTCCTTTTCTTCTCAGATACAATTAGTGGCTACATTGATTCTCTTGTTCACTTCTGTTTGCTTTGCTTTTATTTTCATAAAATAGATATGACTGTAATAATGGGATTGTTATTGATGAACATGAAATGACTCTGAACTTGAATCCCAGCCTCCACCACTGACGTGTTGTATAATATAGTAAGCTAACTGACCTCACTATGAAACAGATATTAAAAACCTCTTTGAGAAGTGTATATTCTTTCCAAAAGAGGAAATACACGGAAGGAACTTGCTATGTGCCTGTTGCTAAAATATTCACTTGTTATGATTTTCATTAGTTAATTTCCCATTATTTCCTCTCATTTTTCTTTTGGAATCACTGATCTGTTTATTTGTAGAATTTTGAGTACTGACCTTTTTTTATAAGCAAGAAATGTTTTTTTGTAATTTATTATGTTTTACTTTGTTTCTTGTCTTTATGTTGCGCCAAGGAAGAAAAGCCCTACTGCAATAATAAGAAAAACTTCCTTTTTTCTAGAGGTTGTTTCACTTCCACTTTCTGCATTTATAACTTTATCTATTTAATCTATTATGTGATGGCTGCTACCTCCCTCTTCCACAAAACATATTAAAAATTCTGAGGTCCCTATTAGGTCATCACCATGAGTGAGTAGCACTGCTGGTGTTCAGTAGTCAGGAGCCAGGGAGGTCTGCCTGACTCCTGTCGTGCTCAGGATCAGATCATCTCTTAACAAAGAATTTCTGAGTTCTGCTTGACTTTGAAATGTCCTGCCAGACATCAAAATCTTAGTACAAGTATTGCTTTCTGCCAGCATCAAACATGAAATGAAGAGTAAGCATCTAAGAATGAGAAATGAAATAAAGAATTTGACCATCGCTTCTCCAATTGAGTTTAGACATAATACCTAAATATGTAGAGAAATACCAGATTTCATATAATACAATGGTTGTATGGATTAGTATATTTTGTGTTCCTTTTCCTTGGTAATATTACAAGGGGAAGTACAATTAACACATAGTTCATTTTGGTTAAAAAGTTTTATAAGGCAATAGAGTTTGGAAAACTACATGATTTCGAAATTTGTAACACAAAGGTAAATTTATTTTTACTTACACTTTTCAACAAATGTTAAGTACTCTTATATTCCTATTTTATTGATACAACATCTACCAAATGTAATAGAACAAAGCTCAAAAATTTTAGTCACCTTTCTTGTTTTTTGCATTATCTCTCTTCATTAGATATCCTTTGCACTGAATAACATTGGTGGTCTTCTGCTGTTGACACTTTCTAACCAGTTTTCCTTATCCATGTAGGTCCATTGTTAGTATTGTTGGCTCTCATAGGCGTAGGCAGCACATACATATTTCTTGCTGCAGGTTATTCCTAAAAGAGTGGGCTGGAAACATTGAGTTTTAATTACTGGAACTGATAAATTTGACTGAGTACAATTTCATTCCTTTTCCATGCATCGCAACAGTCAAATAAGCCATTCCTTGAGATTTTGTATCTTTTCATAAAATGATGGTAAGTTAATATAGTTTGATTTTATATCCTTCTAGTGATTGTTTATTTAGGAATAGTATCTGAAAAGTTGATAAAGAGGTACTTCATATAACAGTAGTTTTCAGAAATATAATTTCTCGTTTTTTTCTTGAAGATGTTGATGAGAAGCTGTAAATATTAAGCTTTCTAGCATGTGAAAGCATCTTTCAGTGTAATGATGGGAAGATAAATAAAACTTCAGTAATAAATTCAGAAATAGAGCCCTGCAACTGCTTCTTGTTCCCTTCCCTTTTCAATGATAAAAAACTGAGTTTCTGCAAAGACCCAAGTCAAATATAACACAAATGTATGGCCTTCTGTTTCATTTAAATGTAGAACTTAAAATATCTAGAATAATGCCCTTTCATTTCTAGAAAGGGACACTTGCATATTTATAGCCTATTCACATGTATTTACAGCATTCACAGGCTATACAAAATTATGATCTTAAAAGATGTCCTGCTATAGATTAATTGCATTTTCAAATCCAGCCTTCAGTTGCTTTGTTAAGACCAAATGATGGCCTATATGGAACATAGGCCAGGTATTTCTCAGCCCTGCTAATTTATTTCCCACTTAACCATTTGTCTCAATTGGACATTACATAGACAGCAGAAAGCAGCTGATCTTAGTTTCTACTTGGAAGCATACTCATTTTTTTTTAAGATTTATTTATGATTGAAAGGCAGATCAGGGGCTTCTTCCAGGTCTCCCAGACATCCTCTACTGCTTACCCAGATCGCCAGCAAGGAGCTGGAAGGGAAGTGGAGCAACCGGAACATGAACAGGTGCCCATACAGGATCCTGGCGCTTGCAAAGCAAGGATTTAACCACTGAGCCATTGCACTAGGTCTTCATTCAGTTATTTTTAAGGTGTTCATAGAGTTGTGCAGCATCAACCTAGTTTGTATTTTCTCACAAACCTAAAAACCTCAGATACTTCATTTCTAGTTGTTCCCCATCCATCCTCTCGTAAGCTCATCCCCCAACTCATTTTACTGAGTTTCCATGTAGATTTGACTACACTGGGCTTTACATTTAAGTGGAATCATGTAATGTATGATATTTTGTGTCTTTTTTTAGCATGTTTAGAAGATTCATCCATCATGATATGTGTGTGTAAATTAGGAGATATATATACATATATATAACATGTATATACACACACACACTCATCTCTATTTCATTTCTTGTTGTTGAGTAATAATATTCCATTGCATGAATGAAGCCTTCCATCTTCATCTATCAGTTGATGCATCTGGGTTGTTTAAGTTCTTGCGCCTAAGAGTGCAGCTGCTATGAATTTTGTATGTAAATGCTTGGGGGGACCTTCCACTCCTCTTGAATCTAAGCCAGTAGTAAATTTGCTGACTTAGTGTTTGTTTAACATTTTGAGGGACTATTCTTAAAAGCAGCTAAGCCATTTTACATGTCCAACAGAAACATATTAATGGCACATTCACCATGTCCTTGCAAATATTTTTTTCTTGTAGCTTTCTACTGATTGGGAAAGTGGCATCTCTGTGTAATTTGACTAATGACTAATGATGTTGAACATCTTTTCTTTCTCCTTATAAATCACCTTTATAAAAATCTTTGGGGTAAAAATGTCAGTATAAATACTTTGCCTGCTTGTAGCTATCTTTTTATTACTGAGTTATTAAGGTTCCTCTTATAATTTGAATATATATCCCTTATGGTATTTTATTTAAAATAATTTCTCCTGTTATGGGGAGGAAGGTTTTCTTCATTTTTGTGATGATATGTACTTCACAGTATGATCTCACGACAACTTTGCCTAATCGAAGGTCAGAAAGATTTCTCCTACTCTTTTAACATTTTATTGCTTTATTTCCTGTATTAAGACACAAGACCAATTCTGAGCTAAGTTTTCAAAGGTTTATCTGTTTATTTTAAAGGCAGAGACACAGGCAGAGTAAGGGAGTGAGAAGGAATGAAAAGAGGGAAAGAGAGAAAACTCTATATTCTACTGGTTTACTTCCTAAGTGGCCACATTGACTGAAACTGGACAGTCTGAAGCCAGGAGCTTCTTCTGGATCTCCAGAGTGTGTGCAGTGTCCCAAGGACTTGTGCCACTTTTTGTTGCTTTACCTGGCACATTAGCAAGGGAGTTGGATCAGAAGTGGAGCAGCCAAGACTCCAGCCATTGCCCATTTAAGGCAGGTCCACAAGCGGTGGCTTCACCGGTTGTGACACAGTGCTGGCTTCCTGAGCTAGTTTTGCATGTGGTGTAAGGAAGGAGTCTAACTTAGTTTTTTTTTCATGTGGTTCTCTTGTTGATCCAGAAACATAAACTGAGAAAAAAAAAAACTGTTTTTACTCTTGAATGATCTTGCTCTTTTCAGAAAATAGGTAATGATAAATTCAGGGATCTATTTCTTGACTTAGATTCTGTTTGTTACTTTTTATGTCTCACCCTGATTGCTTATTAATTGTTACATCCTTGTATTAAATTTTGAAAAGTGACAGACTTTTTTAGCTTTGTTCTTCTCTGTGGTAATTTCACTTATTTCTGCATTTCCTTGTGAAAGTATAATCAGTTTGTCAGTTTCTGCAAAATCACTAAGACTTTGAAGGATGGCATTGATTCTGTAGGTAACTTTGGAATTACTATATCTTAATAATGTTGTATTTTTAAATAGGGGGAAATCATGTACCCTATCCCATCATGTCTGGAATATATATTCCATAACTTGGAATATATTTCCTTTGGTTTTCATATAAGTTGGTTTTTAATATATCTATATATCTATATATCTATATATCTATATATCTATGTCTATAGATAATATATAGTTGTATAGATTTTCTTACATATATCAAATGTGTTCAATTTATTTCTGGCTCTTTCAATTACTTTTCATTTCTATTGGAAATAAAAATAGATTTTGCTTTTGCTTTAAAAATTGCCTTTTTGTTCATCAGAATAACATCTTTCCACTTATTTATATTTTCATTAAAATGTTCTAGCAATTGCAGTTCTCAATGCATACACTTTAAGCATTTTCCGCTTAATTTACTCCTTAATATTTTCTTTTTCATGCTGACATAAATTAATGTCTTAAGTTCTCTGTCAAATTACTTTATTGCTAGTGTACTAACAGAAATTAATTTTTGTATGATTGGTCTTGTGTCCTGATGCTTTGCTGAACTTATTAGTTACACAGATTTTTAGTGGACTCCAAGGGTTTTCTACATTTAAGTGCTGTCCTCTTCATATAATGATTGATTTAATTCTGCTTTTCAAAATATAGCTACTTTTGACTTTTATCTAGCCTAGTAGCCATGGATAGAAATTATAGCACAGCATTAGAGAAACAAAAAAATGTGGCAAAGTCATGTTCTTAGTATAATAGGGAATGAATCCAGTGTCTCACCGATTAGTATGACATTCTTGACTTTGTGGCTTTCTTCATAGATACCCTTTATCAGTTTGAGGAAGTGCCTTTTTCTTTATGAGTTTATGAGTATGATGTAGCTGTGTGAGTTCGAAATACTCTTTGCCACATTTTTACACTTAACCCAACATTTTGCATTGTTGAATCTGCATCATATAGACGCTGAAGTGGCCAAAATATTCTTAGTCTCACAATTCTTCTTCTTTCCGGTCTGAACTTGGGGCAGATTTGTCTTTCCTGTACCCATGTTTCTTCATATAAAAACAATTTTAGGTTGTAGTGCCTATGCTATAGAGCTTTATAAAGCTTCAACTACTACAAATAAAGCAATTAAAAATAATTACGCCTTATATACGCTGATATATCTTGGTTGTCCTTAAGAGTCAGCATTGTTTATCTATAAATTAGTCCCAATGTATTATTTTTACATGTTCAGCTTATTCATGTAGACACTTTATGAAAATAACATTTTCTCCAAAACCATGTTTTCACTTTCTTGACCTTTTTATAATGATGCACATTTCACTGAATATCTAACATCTAAAAAATCAAATATTGTAAAACTCACATGGCCTAGTTCCATTTTTTTTGAAAAGCGTTTTAGTTAACCCGGTTGGTTTATGTCTTGCCTGATCCAAAAGATACTTTAAGTTCTTCAAATTATGTTTAAACAAACAAACAAAAATGTTTTCCTCATTTGTTAAAACACAGTTACAGAACTCTTCTTGATATTGATGTACATTTAACTAAACTACTTGTATAGAAGTTACAAACGCATCGCTAAAAAAAGCAGCACATCTGCTACGGCTAACTGGATTCCTGAAAGATATCCTAAAACATAACATTTTTCGGCATTTTATACTGGAGTAAACAAATTCGGTTTGTGTTCTAGGAATTCCTTTGGATATATGTTGCATGAAAAAATAGACCTGTTGATATGTGTGAGACATATAGATCAAGGAAGTGTCCAGATGTAATCCCTCATGTTTCTATAAGTCAACTGCGAGAGCATTAGTTTTAACATACAGATTTCCCTGCAGAATTGACAACCATACATATGATCTACCTTCATCTGATTAAATCTGAATACTGGGGCCCGGCGGCGTGGTCTAGCTGCTAGGGTCCTCGCCTTGAAAGCCCCGGGATCCCATATGGGCGCCGGTTCTGGTCCCGGCAGCTCCACTTCCCATCCAGCTCCCTGCTTGTGGCCTGGGAAAAGCAGTTGAGGACGGCCCAATGCTTTGGGACACTGCACCCGCGTGGGAGACCCGGAGGGGGTTCCGGGTTCCCGGCATCGGATCGGCGCGCATCAGCCCGTTGCGGCTCACTTGGGGAGTGAATCGTCGGACGGAGGATCTTCCTCTCTGTCTCTCCTCCTCTGTGTATATCTGGCTGTAATAAAAAAATGAATAAATCTTTAAAAAAAAAAATTAGCCAATTTGTTTTAAAAAAAAATCTGAATACTGTTTTCTTTCTTTTTAATAAAAGATTTATTTATTTTTATTGGAAAAGCAGATTTACAGAGAGGAGGAGAGACAGAGAAAGATCTTCCATCCAGTGGTTCACTCCCCAAGTACTGATCCCCTGAGTCAATTTGGAGCCAGCCACCAGGAACTACTTCCGGGTCTTCCACATGGGTGCAGGGTTAATTTGGGCCATCCTCTACTGCTTTCCCAGGCCACTAGCAGGGAACTGGATGGGAAGTAGAGCAGCTGGGATATGAACTGGTGTTCATATGGCATGCAAGGTGAGGATCTAGATACTAGGCTAGTGCACCAGGCCCAATAAAACAAATCTTCTTGTTGTTGTATTTTTATTTTGAATTTTTGAATTTTGTGGTACAGTTTCATAGACTGTGGTTCCCCTACCCAACTACCACCCCCGACATATTTTACCCATGTTGCTACGATAGTCCTTCATAAGGAGTCATAATTCCATCAGTCTCTTATTTAACTGTGCCCCGACATTGCTCGTACAAACAATGTCAGATAGTCCAGCCTCCCATTGTCTACACATTTCCAACAGTTTATTCGGGGTCCATCTTTTGTTTGGAAGCAGGGATACGTGTTACTTTGTACCCCCACATCTGGATATGGTAGACCCTAGTACTCCATCACTAGACATTTCCATAAATGAGAAGCCATGAAACAAGGTCAACAACTGGCATGAATTAGAACAACAGCCACAATAACAACAAATTGCAGCACCATAAAAACACACACTGCTGAGTAATCAACACATGGGTGACAAAAAGGAAACACAAAAGTCTGTTGGGAAAAATGATGCCACTGTGTAGTCCATGAGCCTGAATACTGTTTACTGTTTTCAAATCATTCTTTTAGAATTGTAGATTCAAATTGAGCCCCACCCCCAATTTTGATTGAAAAAAAAAATTTTTGCAGGTGGCTGTTGAACACAACTAGCCATATGCAAAGATAAAATGATCTAAAGATGTAGAGCACTGTAAGTAGTTATCACAAAAAATTTTTTATTAAGTCAATTTGCTTTCTCTTTTAGCCTTACCTACTTTAGTGGGTGAGGTCACAGTTTGTTAATTGTCCCACCATGAAAAAATTTAGGAGCATTTGCTGAATATAGATATTTGTGAAATTATTCTGGTGGACAAGAGATACATCCTGAGAAGAAGAATCATAGAACAAGAGATACAATGTGATTTTATGACAGTGTTATGACAGATGACCTGGAGTTATCAAGGAAAGTTAAAATTATTCTCTGCCTTTGTACTTCTGGGCCTTGCATGAGTTTTGGATATTAGTCTTCAAAAGTGGTTTCATTTTGTAAAATTTTGACATTTGAAGTGATGCATTTACTAGAAAAATTAGTTGTATCCAACAGTTTATTTTGTAAACACTATTAATGAAATATTTCGTTTTCGTAGCATTTAACTCAGGATAATTTGAAGAAACTTAACAAATATCATTTACCATTTATTAGGTTAACTCTTCTGCATGCATTGAATAAACCTATGCAGACTCACAATAGCAAATAGTTAATAGCTGTGTTAAAGACTAAAGATGCGAAAACAACCTTTGTAAACTTAAATGGCAGGTGAGGATACAGATCATATCTGTTTTTATTTTACTCTTTCCCATTTTTTTTGGTTGTTGTAAATGCTGATTTCCTGTGTGTTTTTATGAAAGCATATTTTAGAAGCATATATGAGACTAAATGATTTCAGCAAAGGCGTTGGCAAGTAAGGATAACCAGGTTATGGTGACCAATCAGCAGTGTTGGGAGGAAGTAGTAAGAGCTAATCAGATAGAACATTTTGGTCTCAGCAAGCTCTGTTCTATCCTTTTGTTCTATTATAGTTGGGAGCTTTTCAAGTTTTTAAACTATGAGTGTCAGCTTAAAAAATTAATCTTTCTAAAATCAGGAGTTCTTATAAGTACAATTGATTTGTATGTTAATGTTAAAGAATTTGTTAGTAAGACTGATACTAAGTTAATAATAGCTGAGAATCAAAATATAAATAAATCCATTTATATTTCAAATCAAGGAAATATAATACAGCTTTTGCCTCATATCTCAAATTCTACCACCACAGATTCTGGCAACTAGCAAGAATATTTTTTAAAAATTCTCTATGTTCTAAACATGTGCAGTTTGTTTTCTTGACTTTATTGTCCATATAATACAATATAACAACTGTTTACAGAGCAGTTACATTGTGAGTTATCTATAGAGGATATAAAATATATATGTTAATAAGTAGGTTGTATGCCAATTTCATATAAAGATAAAAAAAATTTATATAAGCATCTCAGTGTCTCCTTGGGGACCTGGAAGCAATCCTGCATGGATACCAAGGAGACAAGTGTTAATAAATACAAGCAGTATGTATATACATTTATACAAGTGATATACCCCCACACACACATATATACATACACACAGAGAGATACATATATTTCTTTTTGTAAATAGTTAGGATCAGAAAATATGTGTGTATATATCTAGATATAGATATGGATAGATGATTGTAGAGCATGCTTATAAGCATGAGAGTTGTTTGAAATACAGAAATTTCAAATTCCTTATTTCTTTATGATTAAGAGAGACTGATATTTTAACATCTTTCAATCCAGATCACATTTGACCATTGTTAACATCTTGAATTCAGAGAAAATACAGTAATTGGTTTTCTGTCTTTGCTACATATTACTCTGCATGTCTTTGGTAGATTTTTTTTAAAATACTGCTCTATTTAAGGGCTAAAGATTTTATTGTTGTATTTTCTTATTTTTAATTTTATGTCATAGGCTTTTTTTTTGTTTTCCTTTATTATTAGAAAAAATGGTTTCATACACTTTTTTTCTGCCTCAAATGTTGTGTTTCTTTAATTTTATATTAATCACAAGTTTTGTTTATTGTTACCTAGATCATCTTTCCGAAAGGTAAATGTAGCCATGACAATTATGTAATGTAGTATATAAATCTTTATGATAACCCTTGTGCTGCAAATACCCTTTGTGATTGTTTGCTTTACACTCAGCTTTATTGTCTTCTTGAAAAACTCTATTCAACCTCAGAGATTTCCATAGTATAGCCTGGTAACCATATTTAACTTCATTACATATTTTGCTCATTGTACCGCTGATATCTTTGATATTATCCTAATGCCAGGCTACCGTGAGATCTAAAAATGGGTAGCTAACACAAGGCTGTGAAAGAGTGAATAATGGTGTAAGAATATTATGTTTCTAAATATTTTTTTTAAAGTTGGGCTATGAGAAGTTAATTTTATGCCGTCCTAAAAAGTAAAAAGACGTGGGCCTGGCACGGTAGGCTAATGGCTAAGTCCTTGCCTTGCACATACTGGGACCACATGTGGGCACTTCTTCCTGTCCCGGAAGCCACACTTCCCATCCAGCTCCCTGCTTGTGTCCTGGGAAAGCAGTCCAGAATGACCCAAAGCCTTGGGACCCTGCACTTGTGTGAGATACCCGGAGGAGGCTCCTGTCTTCTGGCTTCCAGTTGGCTCAGCTCCAGCCATTGTGGCCACTTGGAGAGTGAATCAACAGACAGAAGATCTTCCTCTCTGTCTCTCCTCCTCTCTGTATATCTGACTTTCCAATAAAAATAAATAAATCTTTTAAAAAAATTAAAAAGGGATTATTTTTAGAACAACATGATTATCTTAGAAGAAGGTTAAAATTATGTTGGTAAAATACATGTATGTTTTTCTTCTCAAGCGACCCAAAAGTAAGCAATAGTTAACATAAATAAAAACAGGTTGAAAATTGTATGTCAAGATGTAGGCATCTTTATTAAGGAAAAGTCACTAGAACTTTTCGATGAGGAAATATAGTTGCAGTTACTAGATGGCTAATATTGCCTTCCATACAGTAGCCAAAGTATCTCTGCTAGCTCTCATTATACATACTGAGTGATTTCTACCAGGTCCTTGCCCTCCTCGCTTCCCTCAAACACCAATAGACAGAGCAGTTCTTTTTGTGAGCGTTTTTAAGAAGTTTTTGTGAAATGAATATTATTTTTTAAACTTCAGATTAAAAAAATGCTGCACCTTTTTGGGTTTCTCCATTTATGTTTTGAAACTCCCTCTGTGGTTTTCAGGTGGAGACCTGCATTGCAATATTAAGAGGAAACCTCCAAACTTGGGTTGTTTTACTAATTGAAGCAATGGTAGTGATAGTACTTGCCCCTATTCCAGTTTTTATTCCTAAATGTTTTCAGTGCTTTATCCAGTTTGACTTCATGCTGAATAGTTTTCACATGTCCTAAGGTCTTCAGAAAGTATATGGACATGTATATTTTGAAAACAAATGCACAACCAATTTAAAATTTCTATGCATCAAGATAAGGAGGATTTCATTTTCTTTTTGCTGGAACTTTTGAAGAAGCTTGAATAACACTCCTTACTGAAGAAAATATATTGAAATGAAAACTTTGGTACTTTATTATACATTACAAATTACTATAACTCCCAGTTGAAACACTTTAAAAATCCTATCTTCATGTATTACTTTGCTTGCACATGTACAATATATGTATTATTTATCTTTTTGATTATTGTGTAGCTTTGACAAAATAGATCCTGAAACCCTGACTACCAAATGACAAACAATTCTATAAGGTTACACATTCAGTAACTGTAGAACGAAAACTGAGTGCCAAGCTTCTTGTTTTATAGGATTTTTCTTTTTCCTTCCTACCACATTTTCATACCATAGGCTGAAAATGACAGCCATGCAAAGAAGCAGTTCAGAAACTTTCAATCATATGCACTCATACCTACATTCATATGTGTGCATATATATAACATATATTCATGTGTATGCATATATTACTAGTTAGGTACTCCTTAAATATTGGAGAGCTATTTCACTAGCAAGTATCTAAGATATTGCCATTATTAAATTCTCGGAAAACAGTAAGTGCTTAATGGATTCCATGTACATTAAATTTTTGCATTTTACTCAACATACTATTAATCCCTGGGTTTAAAAGAAGATATTGCAGCATCTGATTGAAAGGTTCTTCCAACATAAGATTTGGTTTAAAGTTTTCATTTCTGGGGTTTTTAATTTATTTTTAAGATTTATTTTTAAGATGTGAATTTACTTTCAAAATATGAATTTCCCATTGTTTTTATGTCACTTTTAAAATGGGTTCTAAAATCCATCCAATTTTAAGTACCTTCACATTGCAGAGAACCATTTCCATTCCAGCCCTGGAAAATGGAAGATACAGTTGGCTGTGGATATCTTTGGAAACTTGTCAACCAAAGTGTTGATTTATATCATAATGACGTATCTAAATATGTATGGGCTGAGTAAACATCCAGCTGATGTGTTGTGCAAAGAAGGTTGCCACAGTATTGAATTTGTCACTGGTCATTAAAGCATGGTATATATTTTGATAATATATAATTTGATGAAAATTTTGAAATTTGAACACACTGTTTCCTTGCTTTTTGTCATTCTACAATCAAATATTGTTTTTCCAACATTATAGATATGTTTCATTGATTAAACATATAAACAACAGTGAAGTTGGCTGCTATAAATGCATTATTTTGGGGGGTTCTTTTTTATTTTATATACAACCATATTTAAAATCTTAAGCATAACTTAAAAGCAGGTTCTCTGAATGTTTAGGGACATAATATCATCTAACCCGTTCATGCTTTCCTAAAACAGGGCAATAGCCGTCATTACTATTTTGGAAAAAAAAATGGTTAATGTGAATTTCAGCTTCATTGAGTAGATAACTTCACCTTCTGGTTTATCCTGATACCTTTCAATTTCCACACATCAATTAGAATTGTAATACTTCTAGCAGATGACGTGGTACAGCAGTCTGCGCCCCTCAGATACCCCTAGAGGCTCATTCTTTTATAGAATAGTTCAGTGAGTGATGAACTCGTCACTGGAAACATGCACAGTTATTTTTTGATATGTTGTTTATTGTGACGGGAATATTTCTGTTTGTTAGACTCATGGAAATTTTTTACCATGTTTTGAATTTTTTGTTTTTCGTTTTTGAGATGATCTGACAAGATACAAGCTATGTGAAATAAAGACAAATCATTCTGGGAACCATAAGAAGCCAACTTGGAGAACAGATTATCTTACCAAAAACATGTTAGAACTTCTGGACAGAAGAGACATCCATATATTTTTAGACACAGCAGGGGGAAGAATGGTGTTAAATGTTAGTCTCCAATCAGAAATCTCAAGCAAGGACCTGCCAAATTGCAGGCTTTGATTTTGTCACCTCATTCCTTCTGATTTAGCAAACACCAGGGTGAGCAACAGCAAGAATTTCCCATTAAGGATGGATAATGGTTCTCACTGGCAAGGTGGGGCAAAGCTGCTAGGATGTAGAACACTTTATAAAGTTCAGCAAAGGTAATTGGAATCAAAGTAGTTTCGGCACTAACTTAAGTGAAGTTTCAGTTACCTGAAAACTGCTAATCCATAACACTTCATTTCCTGTAAAGATGAATGAAGAATGAATTTTTGTTACCAAATACAGTATATGTAATGTTTTTATGAAGAAGTTTTATGGTTCAAATTATATTATTGACTGATTTCAGATTTGCCCATATTCCAGAGTTGAAATTAATAGGTGTTTATTAATATAAAGCTTGCTCTTTCCACTGTTTTTTATAAACATTAGATTCTGCATAGTTGTTTTTAGTTTGAGGGAGAGCTCTCATTTGCTGGGTCACAAATGCCCTCAACAGCCAGAGCTGGGCTAGGTTGATACAACCAGGAAGTTAATTCAGCTCTCCCATACAGGTAGCAATCCTTCCAAGAAAGTAAGCCATTGTTTATTGCCCTTCTAAGGTGAGCACTAGCAGGAAGCTGCAGTGAGAGCAGAGGCAGGACATCAGTCCCTGCTCTTTGATATGGGATACAGGTTTCTTAGCTAGTAGATCTGCGTGTGTGCCCACAGTAAGCTTTTCAGTTCAAGGAATGGCTCAATCATTGTTATGTTGCCAAAATCAAGCTGTATTGTGTGATGTGTAACGAGTGTTCTGTAAATCTGTAATCGATGGATGCAGCCTTTCAGCTTTTCTCACATCATATTTTGAACTCCTCTTTGAAAGGCAACTTGTATGTCTTGTCCTTTTACATCACTACTGTCGTTCTTTTTGTTTTGAAAGAGATACCATCTTCCACTTAAGAAATAAATCACCAAGTGTGGGGTGTAAATTCATCTTACCTTTAATGTCTTCATAATGACTAAAGAAGATTTTGGAATATTGTTTATAAGTCACTTTTAGTTATTATGAGATATAATTGTTACTAGTATCTAGCGCCTAAAATACATGAACAATATTTCTTAAGTAGGAAGAAGAAAAGACAACATAAATATGTTGATTTATCAACTTGTTTTACCGCTTTTCTATTCTGCATTTGCTTAATGATTTTTTTTTTTTTTTGATGGAGTGAAATGACTACCACCCAAAGTAGGCATGTTTACGGTAGCCAAATAATAACTAATAGGAAAATTTTAGAAAATATTTAAGAAAGATCATCTGTGTCCTGTTACTGCTAGTAGCAGTACACTCTCCTCAGGTCACCACTATAATCACAGTATGTGGACTGATGTGTCAGCCAGAACAGTTTCCAATATTTATAAAACGTAACTTGCATTATCAGGAAAAGTAATATTGGCTTCACTATTTTTTTTTAAGATTTATTTTATTTTTATTACAAAGTCAGATATACTGAGAGGAGGAGAGATAGAGAGGAAGTGGAGCTGCCAGGATTAGAACCAGTGGCCATATGGGATCAAGGCGAGGACCTTAGCCACTAGGCCACGCCGCCGAGCCCATCACTATTTTTTTTTAAAAAGAGGAAATTAATACATGCATTTAGGAAATTTTTCTTAAGTATTTATTACCTGATGAATAGAGTGCTGTTTTGGTTATCTGGAAAAAATTTTTAGTTAAAATTCCTAATTCCTTGATAGTTACAGATGAGTGAGATGTCACTCTCCTTTCAGCATGAATGACTTATCAACTAAAATGTGTTTGTGTTTGCTCATGTGCATGCTCATGTTTTTGTTTGTTTTTTTATATATGCTAGCCACTAATGACTGATTGGGATATAGGCAGATTGGAGTTGAATGTTTTTAAGAAATGCCTTTCCATCATTTTAGAGTAGTTGGAAGTCTGTTTTGAACTCTAATTTGCACAATGTTGTGTTTCCTCATTCACAAAATTGAATTACTGAGCTTCCTGAGTAGATAATGTAGCAAGGATCAAATGATTTAATAATCTGAGCACAATGTTTGACATATTGAAAGCACTCAGTAAATGCATTTTTTGTCTTCGCATATAATTATTATTTTAATATGTGCCTGTACCTATTTATATGTATACATGTGTACCACTTTTTTTCACAGCACAGATGTAGAAGCTTCATGAATCTTCCTACACCTTCTATCTCCCTTCCCCAAGTTATTATAGTAACATTATCATTCATTTACCGTTACAAGCTTAACTTCCTATTACATAAATGTATTGTGATATGGCAAATGTACGAAAGAAAATAAATTAACAATGTAAAAAATATAATCAAATATAAAAATGGAAATCCTTTACTTGGTAGTAAAAACATGTGTTGTATACATCCATTATTTTCCCAGAATACTAATTTCCAAAAGGAGAATAATATATTTTGTCTTTTGAGAGCTGTTCTTTCATGGTTTTATTTTTCTAGATATCTAAAGTCTACTCTCAAAAAACTGGACCAGAAATGAAATAAATGGAGATTATACATATATTATTCCCTTTCTTTTGACTTTTATTGTAAACAGAAATTCTCCAGACTTTCAGCAGGAATGAATCTTCAGTGAAACACATCCATATGGCAGTTCTGAAATGTTAAAATGAACTGCTTTTTTAATATTGAATACACATAAAAATCAAATTATGTTGCTTAAAAAGGAATACTCACACATCTTTTCTCATCTTTCACAAAGCAAAAATAGCTAACTGCTTTGCTCATAAAAATCATATTTGGAGGGTGACTAAGCATGAGACAGTTCCCAAACAAAACTTTGAGAAAGTCATGCAGGAGAAGAAGTAGTTTCTTAGCTGTAATCAGTCCTGTAAACTGGATTTTTAAAGAGAAGGTAGACTGGTATACTTTTTAAATCAAAGATTAATTATATATTATTTTTAGATGTTTTGGGTTTTGTTGAAATGTTAAAGTTTGTTAAAATTGTAGACTATAGCTTCTGTGTATTTTTTCTTTATTGGTAGAAACAATTATTTTCATAAGAATACTTCTGTAAAATTCAGCCTTCAGCAGTGAGACATTTTCTGAAGAATAATTTAGTAGTCTAACTTGGATCCTGTGTGTTCATATACTGTCCTTGACACCTAAAAATAATTAGAGGGCTCATGTTTGAGGCATCTGGCTTTGGTTGGAACACAAGGATATTGATAGTAGTTTAATGGGGTGTTACTTTCTATAAAAAATTACAAATTTTGTATCTTAGAACCCACATAGTTTAGAGACATTGTGAAATCACTTATAAATGATACCAGCAAATTTATTAAGTCTGTTACTCCTTAAGCTTAAAAAGTAGCTTTATGAAAGAAAATACATTCTTTTTTAGGATAACTTTGTATAATTTTTTCTTGAGGTTATAAAATACCATTTTGACATATGTCAGGAGATTTTGTATATTGCATATAATTTATAGTCTTTGGATTTGTAGATCAAATCATTCCAAATAAATTATTTTGGGTAGCATATTGAGAAATGGTTTCTATTTTTAAAAAAATTTCCTAGCTTTTCATTTCTGTCTTTGTTTTCTTTATTTTTCTTGTTTTGGTTGTCAAATATGGAAACGTGTATATTTAAATAAAACCACACTATTTTCAGGAAAAGTATTATTTTTGACATTTTGAGAATAGAGAAATGACTGCCGGAAAACCTAACGTTGCACTAGAAAAATTTCCAAAGCAAGGATAATGAGGGCGGATATCCTATGGCTATAAATTTCATAGACATTCCCAAAAGAAAGTATTCCCTCCAAGAATATCCCAGATGTTCATGGCTAAGTATCAGCTGGTCTGAACTAAATTTGGATTTGGTAACTATTGATCCAACTCAGTTCTTAAAACTTGAGAGGCACGTGGCATGTATCCTGGAGGGTTGGTAAGCAGACAGAGGACATATCTGCAGTGCATTCAGATTCTTGGCACTAAAGCAAGGAACGTATTCCATACTTCATGTTATATCGGTAAAGTAGCCTATTGATGCATTTTAGTTTTTAACACTATCTGAAATTCCCAGAATGTAAATGTACTTTATTCCCCTTTGTGCCCTGGTAAGGTGAAAATCCTTTTTTATTCTAACATTCATTACCTAATACATACTTCTCCGCAATTTTGTGACATTATATGAAAACCAGAAAATAAATAACCTCTCATTAGTGTGCTCTTTCCATCTGAAAGCTTGAAAATGTTTTAATTCACCATGACTCTCACTCCAAGATGAACTTTTAGGACACTTGTTTTGCTCTACCTCTTTTAACTTCTGAGTTTGCTGACATATTTCAAAATATATTATGGAATTAGTATCTTTAATCTTTTATATATCTCTTCTGTTTTTACTAATAGCTAACCTTTTTTGTTAGAAATATCCACTGATTATCCTTTGGGTTTCAACATGTACTTTTTAAGACTTACTGCATTGTGCTTTCTTTGTCTTCCTCTATTTTGAGATTTCTATTCTGATTTATATGTTGTTTTATTCAGTTACTTTTCTTGCATATTTTCTTCAGATGAGATGTAAGGGTAGTATTTTCTCTTAACTTTTGAGTATCCACTGTTGTTTTTCTTTAACCTGCAAGACAACAGTAACTTCTGTAGCCATTTTGTTAGCACTGGTTTTCTCTCTGTCCTCAATATTCTAGCATCTTCTAGCTTTGATTAGTAAGAGGTTATTATACAATGCAAATATGATCATTTTTCTTTTGTAAATAACCTATTCCTTTTGAACTTTGTAAGAGTTCTTCTAAATTATTACCATATATAAATTCTACCAAAATGCCAATCTTACCTGCCTTATTTTTATCAATAAATTTAGAACTTAGTATGAACCTCATTTTTTTGTGTGTGAATATGAATTCACAAGTTCAGTTCTTTAAACCAGTAACTTTAACTTTTGCTATTTCTTTATTCATAATCTCTTTTTAAAATTTTTA
Source organism: Ochotona princeps (assembly GCF_030435755.1). NCBI lineage: Eukaryota > Metazoa > Chordata > Mammalia > Lagomorpha > Ochotonidae > Ochotona > Ochotona princeps. The sequence continues at coordinate 31,689,501 of NC_080836.1, forward strand.
TTCTGTCATTCATATTTCAGGTTCCTTAAAAGTTATTTTCCCATTCTGTTTTCAATGAAGTTTTTCTTCTCTATATTTTGCTGTATGTTTTGAAATATTTCTCTCATGTTACCTTAAAGGTCCTTAATTGTGAGCTCAATGAAGCCATGTTTTATTGCTTTATTCTTAAGTTTAAAAAATCTCTGTCTCTCTTTTTTTCAGTTTTAGGATTTTTTTAAAGCTGAATATTTTCCCATATTGTTTCTGTAAAGATTTTTATTTCCTTCCAGCTATTTGGCTTGGAGCCCCTGCTTATTTTTTCTGTCTGTTATTTTCTCTTTGGCATAGTATGATGTTGCTTTGGCTACCTTCAGTTCCATGCAGCTTTTGAGTTGTCAGAGGCCAGCATTGTCTGCTTTCTGAACATTGGCAAGCTTACTTTTGGTGTCTGGAGATACAAAAATATTTGATTTAAGTGCTTCTTGGGGATATAGAGCAACTCTGACCATCTTTATTTTTGAAGATCTCTTAAGATTCTGTGACTTTTAGGGTAACATGCTCTGGCTCCTCAACCATAGCTCCTTCAGCTCCTGTCAGCCCCAGAAGCAAGCAGAACACAGGCACATGATCCTTCTTTCTGTAATCCCATCAGGTCTCCTGACCTTGCGCATTATCTCAGCTGTGGAATCAGCTGGTGAGCTCACCAAAGAGAGGAGTATCAGAATCTGAAGATGAAGGGCAGGGCCACACGTCAAAGTGACAATTTTTCCAACTGGTTAAATGAAAAGAATTTAACTTCAGTGTTAATCTTTTTCAGAGAACTAAAGAATCATGTTACACATACTGTAATTGCGGTATCTTATTTTACAAATAAGAAACCTGGGATAAAGAACTATATGTTTCAATATATTTGGCTTCAATTTATTTTCTTGATACGGAGATTAAGGGAAAGAATGGCCTTAAACTACTTATGCATAGCCAAAGAAATAGACAATTTAGCTTAAGAAAGAGAAATTTCTTAAGAGGCAATATTGAGAATATTTACAAATGGACAGATTTAGCAGAGTGTCATGAAATGATATTTTCTTTCTGGGTACATTGATTTTTTATGATGATCACCAAAGATTTGGGATGTTTTTCCAGGGAAATATTTGGTTAAGTGACTTTTTAGCTCTGTTCTTATAAAGAAGACAGTAATAATCATCAGGCCAATAAAGTTACAGGACTGAAATATGGGGTGTTGTTAGTTGCTTGGGCAGTAGCCAAATTAAATAATGGCTAAGCTTTAAACAGAAATAATGCTTAGATAATCTATAATACAAGAATCTGATGTCCAGTCAGTTGGATCCAACCGCTTCTTTACTAATTCAATGTATACATAATTATTAGAGAATTGGAATTCTTAGTTTCCTTTAAACCTTTTGCCCAGTTGCCCTAATCTTGTTTGTAGCCAACAGGTATCTTCTTCCTGGTTATCTTGCTTACTACATGGAGTGGCCCGTCATTCATACTAGGTTTAGGCTTTCTGAAACTTTCAAAATACTTTAGGTTTTTCCACTTGCTAAACTCATTCTTCCAAATAATCTTGACACCACGATTGTCAACCAAGTATTTCTATTTTATCCTGTGCTGTAACCATATTGGGCAGCTGTACCTCATAGTTTCCAGGCATGACCTCTCCTTTGAGAGCATTCTAGAGCATTCTCCTTTTCCATTTTTGTCTTAAAGTCTTGTCTAGTCTGAAACACCCATTCTAAACCTACAGTTCATTATATAGTGGGAAGAGTGTGTGTGTGTGTGTCTGTGTCTGTGTGTGTGTGTGTAGCTAGCTAGCTAGCTAGCTAGATAGACAGATGAACAACAGGTTACTGGGACAAACATTGTGGCTGGTTTCAGTGTCTAATGGTCTAGGTCCCATCTAGTTCCCTAGGAAGGTGACAAAGTTCCAAGTACTTCAGTCCCTGCCATCCATATGTGAAAGCAGGTTGGATTTCCTGGCTTCAGCCTGACTTAGTGTGGCTGTTGGAAGTGATGATTGAAGTGAATCAGCATTTTGGAAGAAACCTCTGCAAATGGGAGGTTTCTTTGTTTTTCCTTCTTTATGTCACTCTTTTCCTTTCAAATAAATATATAAAATAAATATATATTTTTAAAAAGAAGACAATTTAAGGCAGACACAGTCCATGAGTGAACCAACCAAGCCTTTTTGCTTTAGAAAAAAAGCAGAGTATTTGAATCTTTCATAACAGGGAAATAAACAAAAAAAACCTGTAATAAAATATAGTTTTACCAGCAGTAACTATATGAGAGCTAATTTGCAATGGCTTCATTTGAGATTTAAAACTTGTATGTTTTTACATAATTTATCTGTTAATCCAGAGATAATTTTCCTCAATTTAAAAAGCAAAAAATTAAGCACTTGAAACATATGAAATTGTATATAATCATATTCAATTTCGGTGTAGCTACATTCATGCTTAAATTTCTGTAAGATTGTAGAAAATGTATTTACCAAGTAACTTGTCTTAATTTATAATAACAACTCTTGAAATAGCAACATACACATACTTCTTAGAATGTAATATGTAGTGTATGGCAACTTACTCATGTAGAAAAACGTTGTTTAAGGTAATATAACGGAAAAAATTCTATTCAAGGTTTAATTACGGAACCAAAAACTAGACAAGTTAGGGAGCTGCTGTACTAATGTAACCAATAGGAATTATTGTTGGGAAGTGGTTGAGGAAGAGGCAGTATAAAGGCGAATTTTATGCTTGAGATAAAAATATATTGAATATACATTTCCTGACATTTGATTAGGTATTGAAACCATGGGAAAGGAAAGTACTCAGATAACTCAGCTTCCCAAGATTTTTGTCTGCTAAACTTCACAAAGTAAACCTTTTAGAAAGAATCTTTGAAACATTGAATTTTGAGATTTCAAAAAGTATTTGCTTTGGAAGAATATTAAACAACTTACGACTTTCATGTGTAGGCAAAGTCAAACTACATGCCTTGTTCCTTAGGAACTGCAAACCTCAGAAAATATGGTTTTTGGTGTTGTTTCTTTTAACATTCAAGTCCTTGCTTAATGATCATAAATATCATTTTTAAAGATCTCTCATGTTGTTTCAAAATTATGATTTTAGCAAGTTTTGAAGCTAATCTGATATGCTATTGATTATAATTTATAAAATTAGCAATGAAACTAATTGGTGTAGGGTAAGTGGTTGATTTCTTGAATTTATATCCCAAAGTGATTGAAAATTCTTTTTCTAAGGTAAAATATATATGGGGTATTTCTTCTGTCTGTGATGCAAAAACAGAAAATCTGTGCAAGCTAGAATTTGATGTATGTAGACAAAATAAATTATATATCAGTCCTTAATGTTCACTCTCCCTAGACAACAAGAAGTAAATAACTCCTCAAACTTGTGGCCTTTCTTTGCAGGATAGTTTCTTTTATATTAGATTGTGCTTCAGACACCTCTCAGTGAGGTCACTGGACTTTACTGTATGCTTGTGCACCTATGGATTTCAGTTCTTTTTCTTCCGTGATGCAGTTGGTCTCAGTACATTCAGTTCAGTTTCTGATTCATTAATAGTTAAGTTGCTGCTCAAAAACAAGTGATTTTGATAAAAACCCAAACTTCAAAATTATATTGCTAACTCTATCACATAAATCATGAATTTATAAATATAAATTATTACATGGAAGTAGTGAAACATTCAGTGCTAGGGAAACCCTTAGAGATGAACTGTTCTACTTTTTATTGAGTGCCACAGTGAACTGACACCCAAAGAATTAAAGGATAGATTGTTTTTAATAAGAATAGCTAAAAATGTTATGTTATACACTAATTTGAAATTCTTGAACACTTTTTTTATTTACATTTTTCATACTGTAGTGAGAGTAATTAACTCATCACAATCCTCCTGATTAGTAATCTCACGAAGAAGATGCCCAAGGCCTGTTTCCTACAACCTAGGATAATATATCTGGACATTTATCGAAATCAGTTATTGAAGTCTTGAATTTTAAAATATTATGTCATGAAAAGTCTTTCTTTTCTAATATATTTTTAAATCATTTTTCTCATGATACCTATTTGGAAGCATGGGAGAGAGCCTCCATTTTCCTCCTTTTTATCCCTCTCCATATCCCCTTTTATTTAATTCCCAAGTTATCATTCTTTTCACAGTTACAAGCTGAACTTTCTGTTATATGAATGTATCCTGACATGACAGATGGAGTAAAAGGACAAAGGCAAAGTAACGTAATGTAGAGATATAATATGATCAAAATGTTCATATTACCAGAAGTAATATGCAGATTTCAATGTAATAAGTCAAAATCCCAACAACATTCTCAGAAATGGAAATGAAAATAGGAAAATTCATCTGGAAATGCAAGAGCCCATAAGGAGCCAAAGCTCTTTTGTGGAGTAAAAATAAATCTCTGGTAGAATCTCTGTTCCAGATCTCAAGATGCACTACAGAATAGTGGTCATCAAAACAGTCTGGTACTGCTACAGAAAGAAATATAAAATCAGTGAAACAGAATAGAAACCCCAGAAGGGAATCTACACATATATAGCCAACTAATCTTTAATAAGAGAACTGAAAATAATGCAGGGGTAAGCATAGTTTCTTCAGCAAACTCTGTTTTGACACTTGGATGGGCAGCCTGCAGTTAAGATTTAAGATCCCTACTCTTACCTTATACCAAATCAGCTCTAAATGGACCAAGGACCTACATCTGCACCCAGAAACCATCAAACTATTAGAGGAAAACATAGGAAGCTCTCTTCAAGATACAGGCATTGGTAAAGATTTTTGCCTGTGTCACCAAAAGCACAGGCAGTCAGAACAAAATAAACAAATGGGATTACATCCAACTAAGAAGCTTCTGTAAAGCAAAGTACATGGTTAATGAAGCGAAGAAGCAACCAATAGAATGGGAGAAAATCTTTGTACACTATACAACAGGAGCCAGTTTGTGAGTGCTAAGAGAACTGAAAATTGATCTGCCACATAACCAGCTATCTCACTATAAGGAAAGTAAGTGAAATCTACAATTAGAACGTGACCTGTAGTTCTGTAGTTACAGCAGCACAATCTACAATAGTGGAGATGTGGAAACAATCCAGATGCTCATTGAAAGATGAATAGACAAACTATGGTACATCTACTCCCTGGACTACTATTCAGCTCTTTAAAAAAATTAAATTCTACCATTTGCAACAAAATGGTTTCAACTAGGGACCATTATGTCCAGTGAGATAAGCTAGTTTCTAAAGGACAAATATCCCGTGTTCTCTCTGATGTAAGGCAGTCTTCATGCAAAATACAGTCAATGGATATATAGGTAAACATGCCTGTATATATATTCATCTAGATGAACTGCGTAACGGAGACTGCCATACCAAGAAGTGAAGATACATTGTAGTATGCATCTCTGCTCCTGAATAAAAGAAGGACTCCCAATGAAAGTCTTAAATGTATCTTTAAAATAAGACACTAGCCTTGTTACCATTGTCTGTACTTACAATGTTATGATACACATAAAGAGTAGAATTATGGACTTGTGATTGTTGCTGAACGATTGTACTATTGTAATAATATAGGGGGAAACAATGGAGGTGGAGAGGGAATGAGGATGGTAAAAGGAGAACCCCCTGAGCCTATAGAACTGTATCATGAAAAATAGAAGTTTAAAGCAAAATAGGGCTTTTAGGAGAGAGAGAGAGAAAGATCTTCTATCTGCTGGTTCACTCCCCAAGTGGCCGCAAGGGCCTGAGCCTGTGTGATCAAATGTAAGGAGCCAGGAGCTTTTTCCAGGCCTTCCATGTAGGTGCAGATCACAAGCAGGGAGCTGGATGAGAAGTGAAGCAGCCAGGACATTAACAGTCACCCATATGCAATCTCAGTCATACAGGAGAGGATTTAGCCTCTAGGCTACTGTGTCAGACCCTATTTTATAATTTTAATATCTTAACCAGCAAGTTTCGATTTTCTAATAAATTTGAAGCAAAGTTAATCTGTTACAAACAGTATATACTCTGATCATTTTTGTCTATTTTACTGATATCAAATGACCCATGTAGTGGTCTTTACTGGTGCTCCTTATTTCTTTTTGTAGAATAACTGTCTAATAACCTTCGTATGAGCCTAAAAGATTCTGGTCTTTAGTTTATTGACAGAGCAGCAGATAATGCGTTTGGGTTTTTTGGAAACATCTAGATTTTTCGTTCATTTTTGATGAGTAGTTTTCCTGGGTGTGAATAGCAGCCTTTTCATTACATCAGTTTGAAACTATTGGCCCAATGCCTTTCAGTCTCCATTTTGGCTGATGAGAAGGCTTCACTCAATTTATTGTAAATAGCTTGTATATGATAAGGCTCTACCTTGCTATCTTCTGGCTTTTGTAGTTTTGACTGTGATGTGTTTGGATATGTATCTTTTAAAGTTTATTTTTGGGTAGCTTCATTGTTTCTTGGATATTCTTTCTGTTCCTTTCTTCCTCTTATTTCCTTCAGGGACACCCATTACATATGTTTTGGTATACTGCACAGTATCCCACAAGTATCTTAAGGGAATGGCAATTTTTCTTTATTCTTTATTTCTACTTTTCTTCTCATACAGGATAACCTCAACTGATCTTTAAGTGTACTGAATCTTCTGCAAACTCAAATAAGCCTTTAGGGTTGTTTAGTGGATTTTTCTTTCTCAGCGATTCTACTTTATAAGTACACATTTTCTTTTTTTTTTTTTAAAAAAAGCAATTTTATTAGGATTCTGTATTTAATGAAACATTACTTATATACTTCAGTTCTTAGACATGACTTCTTTAGTTCATTGAAAACGTTTTTCTAAGAGAGTTGATGTCTTTATCTAACAACTCCAAAATTTGAACTTCCACAGATATTATGCATAGCTCATAATCTGCTGTTGAAACTTGACATTTAAATAATGCAATTTTCAATTCTGTTAATCACATGCCTGATCCCTTTAGTGTTGCTGCTTTTGGATTTTTGTTTGTTTTGTGGTGTTTTGTTTTTTTTGGGGGGTGGGGGGTGGTTTTCATTAAGTCCTTCTTTGTTGTATGTGACCACTAATGTTTTTACTGTGAGTTTCTCATGACCAGTTAATGACTGATGGTGTGTTAAACCAGTAAGCCTATCCTTTGCCAAAAGCTTGGTGTCTAGGGACATTCTTTTTGTTCTGTGGTAGGTGGTTTATAACTCTGCGTTAGCCTTGGCCCTGACTTTCTGCTTGTAAGGAGCCTCAGGTTGACCAGATGTGAAAGCCTGGTGTTCTCAGGTGTTTTGTGGTCATGCACAAAGCATTCTGCATACGTATGTTTCTCTAGATAGACTCCAGAAGGATGTTGAGTTTTTCACAGATCACTGTGTACATCCCATCCTTCAGTTTTTCCTATTATTTCCTTGACCTAGCTCTTCTTAGCTTCAACTGTTAAAGCCATCTCCAGTGATTGCTTTGTTAAGCAACTGCCAATGATTATTTTTGACAATACTGTTTGAAACAGCAGTTCTGATTCAGCTGAAATAAAGACCACCCCTGAGAAAGGCTTAGTGAGCTGCCAGATGGGTCAACATTTCTCTGAGTGTGGACATTTGGGACCTCTTAAAACTATTTCTAAAAGTAGAAGTGTTAGAACTGTTCCAGTTTCTCAGTAACTGCGAAACTGATAGTTTACACTGCTACTACAGTAGTGAAACTGTCAGCATTCAAGGGTATTCCATCATTGGAAAGGGAAATTGGATTAGAAAAAATTAAAATGCCACAAGATTTGTTCCTTTTACAAAGATTCCACCATCTTTTCTTGAATAAACACTCCTTGGATTGTTGGAAGACTTTAGTTAATTTCCAGAGTTCTGTCAAAGATGATTTAAGACAATTTTTGCCAGTATTGTCATTTGGTTTTATGTTGAAGCAGATTTTTGAAAATCTTTACCCCACCATTTCAGATATTAGGTTATGTTTAAAATAGTAATCCAAACAGTAAAATTGAACAAAAAAGTGTATTAAGAGCTAGATTGCTACCTTGAACATCTTGTCTCTCTGATCCTAACCAGAAAATTAGCTACTGCAACCACTTACTGTGCACTCATCATAAATATTTGCGTAAAGAATCATGCTTATAGAGATAATATGTATATAGTTATTTTATACATGTGAGAGAATATTAAATATTCATCACCATTTTTTGTTTGTGACTTGCCAAGAGTGCTTGACCAATGTAAACAGTGATGTCTGAGTTTTGTGTGTCTTTGTTTCATTGGTATTTTTAAAATTTTGTTTTTGATGATGTTTACATAGTTGATCGAGGTAGGAAGGGTCAAGGATCAGGGGAAAGTGGGCGAGAACATTGTTCACACAAGTTTTGTTTTTAGTGGTGGTTTATTTCAAGGATGTATATTACATAATTTATATATGCTATAGTAACAAACCTTAGGACTAGTCTGCTGTTAGGATGGAATGAATATCATTGCATCTTTAGTATATATGCAGGTATAGTTGTATGAAATGCTCCCTTTGTAATTTAAGATGGTTTTGTTTTTTAGATTTTGAAAGATATTGCTAAATTGCACAGCGCCTCATAACCACACTGATGCCCACAGTGAAATTTCTATTTGTACCTCTGTAGTTCCAAAAAAAAGCTATTTCCTTTGATTTGTACCACTGACTTAAAGATGGTTAAATATCTTATTGTTTTTTAAGATTTTGTCTTATTTAATTCTAAATGAAACATTTTTTTCAAATATTTGTGTGCTGTCCTTTACTAACCATGCACACTACAAGGAAGGCTGTCCATTAGTGTACTTCACTCAATTTTTAATCTGAGTGTTAGATTTGGAATAACTCCTGTTTGTTAGGGCAACTGGTCTTTGCCAGTTTTGTGTATTGCAAACATTTATTTCTCCAATTAATCATTTTTCCCAGTGGCCTTTTGTCTTTCTTAGGCTTTTGTTTCTTCTCAGTTTGTACATATTTCTTCACAATTTCCTTTAGTAACCTAATGTTCTATTTATTGATTGATTTGGTTGGTTGATCCATTGTATAGTTATGAGTACTAACCTCTTGTCTCTGCTCTTATCATGTAGTAAATTCTTTTTGGTAAAGAGAATATTTCTAAACTCTCAATCCCTTCTTTTAATGTCTGCTAAACACTTCCATTTCCAGTGCCAAAATGTTAACGTTTATTTTTCCATCTGACCTTTAGAATAATTTTGTTCAGTTCTATTTCCCTTTTGTGGAAGTCATTTCTTTTGTTACTTTTGTTGAAATTATAAATCACTAGTTTTCAAATTTTTGCTTACATCAACAAGGATGTGGAAGACTTGTGAAAGCATGCAAGAGTTCTACTGAAAGTTCATTTAAATGCTTGGGTTTCAAAATTTGTCTTTTATGGTTGAGTGTTTGGCACAGTGGTTCGGTCAGCGCTTCCTACCTGTATGAGATGCTCACAATCTGTTCAAGAGTGCCTGGTTCAAATCCTGGTTCCTCTCCTTTGATCCAGCTTACTTTGCATATTCTGGAAGGCAGCAGGTGAGGGCCCTGCTACTTAGATTGAGTTGCTGGCGGCTTGTTTTATCCTGGCCCAATTGTTGCACACATGTTGGGAGTGAACCAACTGCAGATCAATCATTCTCTGTCTCTCTGCCTTTTCATTAATGTGGAATAATTCAAGTTACTAAAAGAAAAAGAAATTTTGTCTTTTAATTCCTTTTTTCTATGAACTTTTGAAGTCCCCTCTTAGTGTACGGGGCCTCACCCAGGGAAGTTCTGATTCGTGAAGTTTGAACGGGGCCTGAGAATTAATATTTGTAATAAATTCCAAGGGTGATGTTGCTGATGTTTGCATGGCTTCTTTTCCATCAATATGTGGAATCTTCTTATATGCTATAGATAACATTTTCTCTGTTACTATGGTAGTAACTTTAAGGACTCCTTAAAGAAAACCAGATTCTAATGTTGGAACTTAGGGAACTTACAGAACAAAAGTTTAGATCAATATATTGGTTTGAGTAGCAAGATCCATCCTCAACTTCCAGTTCACAGAACAGTAGTGTGTTTTAAGCCTTTAACTTCGTTATTTTGTTTTGCAGCAAGTAGAAAATAAATATAAGTAAACCACTGATGCACTTTTTTTTTTACAAATCTTGAAAACATTTAACAGGCACATGAAGTTATGCTTAGTATGCTATGTGCTTCCATTTTCTCCTCATTATTAAAAATTTTAAAGGATTCTTTTTTCTCTTCTTTTCAGTCTGCTTTACATTTCTGATCTCTCATTTTTTTTTAAGATTTCTTTTTATTAGAAAATCAGATTCACAGACAGAAACATCTAAAGATCTGTCCACTGGTTCACTGTGTAGTGGCTGCAATGACCAGAGCTAAGCAGATCTGAAGCCAGAAGCCAGGAGCCAGGAGCTTCCTTCTGTGTCTCCCACACAGGTTCAGGGTCCCAAGGTTTTGGACCTTCCTCCACTGCTTCCCCAGGCCACAAGCAGGGAGCTGGAAGGGAAGTGGAGCAGCTGGAACATGACTAAGCGCCCATATGGGATTCTGGTGAAACCAAGGCGAGGATGTAGCACTGAGCCACTGCAGCAGGCCCTGATCTTTCATTTCAGTGCTTTTCCTGTATATAGACTAACTTACCTGAACTATTACAAAGTCTGTAAAAACTTCCTGAGGATTTTATCATGGTAAGCTGTTTTTTATAATTAGGATTCATTTATTTTTATTGAAAAGGCAGTTTTACAGAGAGAAAGAGATAGTAAGAAAGATCTTCCATCTGCTGGTTCACTCCCCAAATGGCCTCAATGGCCATAGAAGAATTATTCCAAAGCCAGGAGCCTCTTTCTGGTCTCCCAATGTGCAGTGTCTCAAGTCTTTGGACCATCCCCTAATGCTTTCCCAGAACACAAGCATGGATCTAGATGGAAAGTGGAGTGACACAAACCATTGTCCAAATGAGATACCAGTGTTTGCAGGTAGAGGATTAGTCAGTTGAGCTATCACAGTGGCCCTGTTTTTTAGCATTTGGAATATAAGCTTTGAGAGTGAAGGTTGACTGTCTCTATGACATTGGGTAAATTATTTAACCTCTATATGCCTTTTTGAATTTTTATTTATTTTTTTGTCTTCAAGAGAAAACTGAAATCATAACGTTTTGGTGAACTACAGGCTGCCAAAAATAAATTGAAAGCATCAATACTAGACAGCTTAGGAATACCCATGGGCACAAACACAACAATTCATAATGACATTATCAAGTATAACTCGTATACATCTTTAAAATATATAAGTGCTAAAGGCAGCAAGCTTTCTATATATGAAAAACTAATTCATATAAAATTAGTAAAATTAGTCAAATTCCATTCCATATAGAATGGAACAAATTATTTAAAGCACAGTATTATGGTATTATTATTATTAATCTTTACTTTCATTTTTTAGCCTTCTAAGTAACCATGATGCTCTTTGAGCAAAATTTCATCCATAAAATTTGGATAATTATATGGCTACTTGACAATATGATTGCAAGAATTAGAGGCATCATGCATTTTAACCTTAAATCCCATTATATAGAATATAAGTGCATGCTTAGTAAATTATGTATTTTGCAATCCTCCAAAGCTGCATTTCCTGAAGTCAGCAGTCGCCTAATTGGAAGCCCTCTAGGTGTTCTGTTTCTTTACTTTATTTTCTGGTACATTTGATACTTCTGGGGATCCTAAAATTCTCAATTTTTCTTTAAAATTCTTCGTAACTGGTCATTTCTTTAAATGCTTTCCTGTTTGATCATCCCTCGCCCATTTCTTAAGCATTTAGTTTTTCCTAGCATATATAGGTTTATGACTTCTCTTCTCCCTCCCCCATATGTTATCTCTGGATATTTTAGGCTTGATGGCACCAACTAGAACCTTTACTCTATGCACCAGTTAGGAGTTCCAAATACATAGCACAATTGAGCTTGTTTTAAAATGAACATGTCATCATCTTTCTCATTTATTTTTCTGTTTTCATGCCCATGATGGCAATACTGTTCCTTCAGTCATTAATTAATTTAGCACTTAGAAGGTACACAAGTTTTTGGGCACTGAGAATATAGAGATGAAGTAAATAAAACAACTTTTAGGGCATTCATTTTTCTGTGAAAGAGGAAAAACAAAATATGTTGTATCTGTGATACAATTAATTCTGTGGAGAAAACAAAGCAGGGAAGATTGCCAAGGATTCTAAAATTGCGATTGAGGTTACAGTTGTAAGATATTTGGGATGGTTACCACCAAAACCGTGAAAGATGAACAAATATCTAAGGATGCAATGGAGTGAGCCTTGTGCCCTTCTGAGAGAAGGTTGTTTCAGGATGAGCAAATAACAGCAAGTTGTGAGACAGGGGTGGGAGACCTATACCTGTACTTGGTGGAAAGCACTGACATGGTGCTTGTGTGAGGAGGAAGAACAGAAGGAAAGAGCTCAGGGAGGCAGTAAGAAACAAGATTGTATTGATTATGTCAACCATTAAAAAATGGAAACTATCCTTCACTCTTTAATTTCTGTCATTCTCCTGTTTTTCTTCCTCCTCTAACATCTCGTAAGTCACCATAGTTTATTGATTTTGACTTATATTCTTCATCCTCTTCCCCAGTTGCTGCCAATCCTGTTCATTCTTAGTACTTCTGCCTTGTGTTAGGCCCTTAGCTTTGCTTCCCCAGCTAGCTTCCCTGCTACCAGACGAGCTCCCCATATGCAGTCCTGTTTAAGAGATTTTGTTGAATACCATCTGTTCCAGGTCCTGTACCGGATATTATGAATAAAATAGCATCAAACTAGAAATAAATGTTGTTCTTACAAGATAAATAATTGGACAGAAAAATTGTAACAGTTAGTGACATGACAGTGTAATAACCAACCTTAGAAAAAGCAGTCCCATATTCCTACTCAAAAACATGATGGTTAGTGCAAAAATGAAAAAAAAAAAACAATATTGATACGTAAAATGTAAGTGGGAGTTCATTCCTAAAGAAGAAAACAGTTATCAAGCAAAGAGCCAACGTGCACAAATGAATAGAAAATGAACAAGTAGTCAGTGTTGCCCAGGAGAACAGGAGAGAGTGGCTTAGAATCAGGCTGGGGAAATACATAGCAACTTCAGCCTTCCATGACATCGTCAGACCCCACTTAAGTGCTGAATCCATGAGCCACCAAAGGAATGATTAAACCCTCCAATTATTCCTTACTGACTTTAATTCAAACCATAAAATAACTCATAAACTGCTTTAATCTGCCTTATGCCTCTTTAGTATTAGTTCCCACATATCCCATTCTTAACATTTGTTCACTAACAGTGAAGAAGAGTTTGTAATTACCTGTTCCTTCCCCACCCTCAGAGATGTTTAAGATCTCTAGCCCCTGGAAAATTCTCCAAATGTTCTTTGACCCTTGCTAGCTTTCTGAATTTGCACTAGCCCTTCAGAATTAGTCTCAGATGTTAACTACTGCAAGAATCTTGACCTGTAAATACAAAATACAGGTCTTCATTTCCTCCTCTGTGCTGCTGCACCACTTCTCTGTGTAATCTGCCATTGAATCATGATGGTTTATGCGTTAAACTGTGTGAGCTCTTGGAGGATCTGGGTTTTTATTTTATTTTGGTTTTTTTGTGTGTGTGTGTGTACATACATTAGTTCTGAACATAGGGGATTCACTATACTTAACAGTGAGCTTCACTGCTATAAAGGAAGGCTTGGTTAATTTTGACTGAACAATGATAGTAATTTATAGGAAATAATAAATGTGAACTGATAGCTGGCTTCAATCACTATATTGTGATAATGCCAGTACACTTCTTATTTAAGAATAACAATCATATTACAGTGTTAACTACATTAGAACAAAAATGTATTTGCAAAGCTAACTCCTCCATCTCTAGACCTCACACAGTTTCTCACATGTGAGAGGGTGATCGTGACGCAAGTGTTCCTATACTTGCTGTATTATTATTGATTATGTAATTTGGGGGATTATTTTACTTTGTCACAGGGAGTGACAGGGACACTGTTAAATAATTAATGTTATTTGTACGAATGTATACACTCATTTCTACTTTAATCTTATAATTTTCCACTTCTGGTTATCATCTTTTAAAAGCATAGTAAATGTTTTACCGTAGTCAGCAGAATGATTTCCACAGAGTAGTTATTTAAGTTCCTGAAAGCACAAAAGTAGCCTTCTGGCCACTTACTGAGGCTTTAGAGCAGCGTCTCTAATGCAGCCAAGTTCAGATTTCTCTTTCATAGCTTTTTAACGCATCCACCAGCAAAACTACTACAAATGTTTTAGAGTGCGTCATTTTGAATACTCACTGTGGACATTGCTGGAAAAGAGTAACACAGATGGTGAATAACTACTTTAAAGTTGAAACTGTATTAGTAATCCGTGAAACTGAGAAGAGATTGGAGTTTTTAAAACCTTTTTCATAAGTTGGTGTGGTGGTGTTACGAGCTAATCCTCCACCTATGGCACCAGCTTCCTTTATGGGCACTGGTTCTAGTCCCAGCTGCTCCAGAAAATGGTTTCAAGTCCTTGGGCATCTGAACCCTATGGAAGACATACAGGAAGCTCCTGGCTCCTGGCTTTGTATCGACTCAGCTCCACCCCTTGCGGCCGTTTGGGGAATAAACCAACAGATGAAAGATCTCTCTCTTTGTCTCTGCTTCTCTGTTTAAAGCTGTTTTTATACTAATAAAACACATAGAAATACGTGTGCTATAAAATGACTCTCATAGTTGCCCTTGGTGAAAGTAAAAATTAGATTTTCAGTTTTTAGAATAAAGTTTAACAATATTTAGTGTAACCTTTAAAATGTTCATACCCAATCAAATTTCAGCTATATTCATCCTGACAGACATGTTTCAAAAGTAGGTATAGGTGATACTTGTGCAACATTGTGAATATAGTTAATGTGATTGAATTATTTTTAAAGAAAAATGTAAACTTTTAAAAGAGGATTAGTTTTATCTGAGTTTTACCTTTATGTATTACGTTGTGTGATACGTAGCCTAAGGAAACAACATGCAAATGTTAGTAAGTACATTTAGTTCAATATTATGTTTTAAAGATTTATTTGTTTTATTTGAAAGGCAGATTTACAGAGTTAGAAGAAGTAACAGAGAAAGTTCTTCCATGAGCTGGTTCATTCCCCAAATAACCACAATAGAGCTGGTCCAAAGCCAAGTGGTGTGAGCTTCCTCCAGGTCTCGTACGAAGAGGGCCCAAGGACTTGGGTCATCTTTCACTGCTTTCCAAGTACATCAGCAGAGAGATGGATCAGAGGTGCAGCAGCCAGAATTCAATCTGACTTCCACATGGGATGTCGGCATTGCAAGCTGGCTTAATGTACCACACCCAGCACCAGCACCTAGTTCAGTATTATCTATAATAGCAGATTTTAAACATCAATGTTTAGCATAAAAGGGATAATTATGTAAGATTCATCCCTCTGCTGAAAACCACAGAACCACTGAAAATAACATTTGATGGATTTTTATTAATATGAGGAAATGCTTGAGAGAAAATACCATTTGAAAAATATTAAATTCAGAAGTTACAGTCATACAGTTTTGTAAGATAAGCATCTATGGAAAAAGACTGGACAAAAATTATAAATAACCTTTGAGCTCTTAATACATGATGCCCTTGTCCAGCAGGTTTAAAGGGCAGAATTTCTATTCTTTTGTTATGGATTTTTGTTTGATACTTCCAGCCGTTGAGACTCTGATTTTGTCAGTGGTATGCTTATCTTCCTGGTGCCTTTATCTTCATGTTATGGAGTCATGACAAGAAAAAAGATTATTTGTATACTGAATTGAAAAATTATGCTTGTCAGTTTATACTATCATGTTAAACTATGAGTTAAGTAAGATTTGGGGGCTTCTTTGGAGAATAATATAGATTTGATATTTAGCTATGTCTCTGACCACACACTGAATGGTATTACATCTACTATCCTGTCATTTTTACAGATTGTAAACATTGTGAAATAAACACTTTGTGTGTCTTGTACAGTGGGGAAACATAAAGGTCCAGTGACATATTCTGGGTTATATGACAAAGGTGGTGTTTTCAAAAACATCCTGTTTCTTCCTGTTCTGCATAGCTTTTGTTTAATTATACCACATACTAAGACTCAAAACAGTCCTCACTTTAGAAATAAGTTAGGTTATGTGATTCTGAATTAATGTATAGAATTAGTACCTTTTCTCATAGATATAACGTCATAGTGATTCAGAAACACCACAAGTGTTTCTCAGATCTGAACTGGTAGATATCCAGTATTCAATAATGTCATTCCATGAAAGTTGCTAGTATTTTTCAAGTATTCCATTTGCCAGGCTCCTTTCTAAATTTTCTGTGTAGCAACCTTTTTCAAACCTTAACCACACTTGTATACTAAAATTAACTCTGTTTCCACATAAGGAAATTGAAATAAAAAATTATCAGGTTATTAATACTGAAGCCAGTTTGAATCTAGGATGTCTGAGCTTCACTATCTTTAAGTATTCTTTTTTGTTGTTTTTTTTTGTTTTTAAAGATTTTATTATTATTATTATTATTGGAAAGCCGGATATACAGAGAGGAGGAGAGACAGAGAGGAAGATCTTCCATCCGATGTTTCACTCCCCAAGTGAGTCGCAACGGGCCGGTAGGCGCCAATCCGATGCCGGGAACCAGGAACCTCCTCCAGGTCTCCCACGCGGGTGCAGGGTCCCAAAGCCTTGGGCCGTCCTCGACTGCTTTCCCAGGCCACAAGCAGGGAGCTGGATGGGAAGTGGAGCTGCCGGGATTAGAACCGGCGCCCACATGGGATCCCGGGGCTTTCAAGGCGAGGACTTTTAGCCGCTAGGCCACGCCGCCGGGCCCACTACCTTTAAGTATTCTTAACATGGTGTTCCCAGCAGCCACTATTGAAAAGTAAAAATTATCACTCAAAGGACATCTAGTTGCTATTTAAAATTTATTCTAAAAGTTTTTGTGGCACAATGAGTCCATTACTGTTTGTTCATAAAAACAACACGTGGGCCCAGCGCAATAGCGTAATAGTTAAGGTCCTCACCTTGAACAGGCCAGGATCCCATATGGATGCCGGTTCTAATCCAGGCAGCTCCATTTCCCATTCAGCTCCCTGCTTGTGGCCTGGGAAAGCAGTTGAGGATGGCCCAAACATTTGGGACCCTGCACCCATGTGGGAGACCTGGAAAGAGCTCCTGGCTCCTGGCTATGGATCGGTGCAGCACTGGCCATTGCTGCTGCTTGAGGTGTGAACCATCGTATGGAAGATCTTCCTGTCTCTCCTCCTCTCCGTACATCTGCCTTTGCAATAAAATAAATAACTCTTAAAAACGGAACACAGCCAAGCCCAAATGTGGATATCACTGATGGAATGCACATAGCTGATTCTGATGTCATATACAGAGTTGTTATGTAAATATGCAAATGTGTGCTGATGTCACAGTAAACAATTTGGCTATGACATAGAGAATACAATTCCTGGGCTTCTTGGAGGGAGCTGCAGAAAGATGACATCATTTCCAGAGATGGTGTGAAGTGTGGTAGGAAGCTAGAATGTATTGTAGGAAATACCTTTGAGAAGGATAAGCAGTAGGTGTTACAAGTATTTCGGTTGAAAATTATTTTCAGAAATGGTCTTGCATGTCAGCATACATGGGCTTGTATTGGATTTTAATCTTAGTATGCCAAAGTTTAAATTGCTTCATGTTAGTTCTTTCTGAATTAGAGTTACTGATCTTTCCCATTCTTAGCTTTCATAGTGTTTGTACTTCCGTGTTTCTTTGATACTTCCAGCTCTTTGCTGTACTCAAAACATCCAAGAGCAGTAAAACCTGCCTTTCACATACTACTGGATGCACAGTGTTATAAAATCCATATGAAAGCAGATTATTCATCATTAATGTTAAATAAATAAGCCATGTGTTTATGTAATGCCAGCAGCATGTAAGTCTAAATAACAAATATAAACAGATTTTTAGATATGTTTAGAAATGAGACCGTGGAGATCATAAGTTACTTTCAACTTCAAGAGACTGGTAATACTAACACAGGAAAATATTTTGGGATGTAAATATGTATTACTCCTTCAGAGATATGTTTTGTTCATAATATTTAGGTTTTATTCTTAAGCTAATGATTCTGTTTATTTCGTGTACTCTCTTTGAAGAACCAAGCAATACCTCTATTTGAATTAAGCTAGATAGAGAAGAGAAGAAACAGAGTAGAAGGCAGAGAAAATTTTAGACAAATGCTGTCTGTAATTTTGTCCATTGGTGAGATCTTGCAATGTGTTGTTGCCTAGAAGTGGAGGGCTTGAAAGGTGAGGTACTGTTACAGTGCACATTTTCCAAGACATTAATCACACTACAGGCAAGCAACTTAAGTATTGACAGCTACGCTGGTGACCTCATCCTTTGGCTTAGTTGAAGGGGTGTCAGCTTTCTTCACAGTAGTGAGAGATCCCTTTCATCAGAATATCAAAAGCACTTATTTGGAGGATAAAAGTCAAGATTATATTAAGTCATGTTAATGTACACTGTTTTTGTACCAAGTTAGATGAATATAGTCTGCCTTTGAACAACCTCGCTTTTGAATTGTAGTTAGTATTTTTTTTAAAGATTTATTATTATGGGAAAGCCGGATATACAGAGAGGAGGAGAGACAGAGAGGAAGATCTTCTATCCGATGTTTCACTCCCCAAGTGAGCCACAACGGGCCGGTGCGCGCCAATCCAAAGCCAGGAACCTGGAACCTCTTCCAGGTCTCCCACGCGGGTGCAGAGTCCCAAAGCTTTGGGCCGTCCTCGACTGCTTTCCCAGGCCACAAGCAGAGAGCTGGATGGGAAGTGGAGCTGCCGGGATTAGAACCGGCGCCCACATGGGATCCCGGGGCTTTCAAGGCGAGGACTTTAGCCACTAGGCCACACCGCCAGGCCCTATAGTTAGTATTTAAATGAAAAGAATTGTGTTCAAAATTAATTTTACAGGTGTTATTTTAGAAAGGCCTAATACCTCATAGAAGACTAATTTATGACTTTTTCTTTCTGTGTTTCATATATAATCTGGCCAAAATGGGCTTTTAATATAATCAGTTGAGTTGAGTTGCTCTAGTTTGATTTAATGTGTCTGGGCATAAATATATTAGGTACTAGAAACATCTATGTAGGTGTTCTTGGTATTGTAGGTTTTTTAGTTTTTAAGGTTTTTGTGTGTGGTTTACTATTTTGGAATTGATTTTTACTATCTACTTATAAAAATATATATAATAATTGGAACTAGGTCTCTAGGAAGTCATTCCCAGATTTTTGGTCCTGCCATGATTTGACGAAACGGAGACATTACAGGGTTTCAAATAATTATTGACACTACATCACTAAAATCAAAGAAACACATAGAGAAGAGAATTTGAAGGACATCACACTTTACCACATTGTTGCTTGTCATGCAGTTTCTGTTTTATTAATAACCCTTGAACAAAGCTCTGTTTAGGCAAAACAGGGTTAAGTCTTAACTTTGGCACAGTTGTAAGCCATATTTAGGAGAAGCACAAAAAATGTGGAAAGATAGAATAGAGAGCTTAAGGAGGCATCAGTGTGGCATAGGAGGTTCACTTGCCACCTATGGTACTAACATCCCGACCGCGTGACAGTTCCAATCCCAGATGCTCTAGTTCTGCTCCAACTCCCTGTGAAATCGTAGAAGGATGACCCACGTCTTGGGCTCAGGCACACACACAGGAGCTCTGAAGGAAGCTCTGGGTTCCTCTCTTCAGCCTTGGCCTAGCATCAATCATTGTGTCCATTTGGGGAGTGAACCAGCAGATGAAAGATCTCCTCTCGCTCTTTCACTCTCTTCTTTCTATCTACCTTCATCTTAGTGTCTATCTCTCTGTTACTTCACTCTCTCTGTAACCCTGCTTTTAGAGATTGATTTGTTTATTGGAAAGGCAGAGTGACAGAGGAAAAAAAAAAAAGCTATCTTGAATCTTCTGGTTCGCTCCACAGTGACTGTAACAGCCATGGTTGGGCCAGCCTGAATCCGGACCCAGGAACTCCATCCTGGTCTCCCACGTGGGTAGCTGGGGCCCAAATACCCAGGCCATCTTCTATTGCTTTCCCAGGCACAGGAAACTGAATCAGAAGCAGAGTAGCCGGGACTGGAACTGGCATGCAGATAATAGATTCTGGTATCATGAGCAATGGCTTAACTCATCATGCCACAATGCCAGCCCCAGTTCTTAAGGCTTTAATGGGGATTAAATAACTTCGGGGAAGTAGACGAGATAAACTAGGAATCTACCAAATGATAATTAAATATGGATCAAATCTTCACAAATTAGAAAAAAAAACTTGAATCTTCAAAAGCTTTAATTCCCGTGGTTGAATTGCTAAAATTTTTTCTCACTCATTAGAATAAGAAGACATTCTACATTCTGAGCACTGATTTTTAAGGAATGCCTCATTTATGCTGTGCCTGTAGTTCTCCCTCTGCATCGGAAGGATGAGTCTGAGTCTCTGTATTGCCTCTGCCAGTAGAGAGTTTCTACAGCAATAGAAGATATTTTCCCAGCCTCAAAAGCAAGAACATAAAACACATCTTCCTATACATGCTGCACTAAAAATTGGATTACTTTCTCGTATTTTTTTTAATTGTCAAATCTATTTCACTCAACATAATTGAACAAGTGTGCTTCTCCCATCTTCAGTATCAGATGGGTCTTTCCACCTGCCGGAGTTAAGCAGACTTGTTCTTTCCTTCCTGGGCTTCCTTCTGAACTTGCTTTTTGGCAGTCAGCTCTTCCTGCAGCCTGTTTCACATGCAAACCAACAAGCCATATACCTAGAGTATTTGCTAATGAAGTAGGGGTGTGTGAGTATGTAGTTGCTTTCAAACCTTTTATGGGTTAGTAAAGAACCATCAAAGTACTTTTTCATATTTGTGTGTAGTTTGGAAGAGGAATGAAGACTTAAAAACAGCAGACCAAAAAAGCAGAGAACATGAAAGGTTAGAGTGCTTTGAGAAAGGTTTTGCACGTGTATTATGTTCACTTCCCCTCTTTTCCTCAATTTTCTTACAAGTATTCTCTTACCAGGGAAGTGAATTGAGGCTAGAAATATATAGATTTCACATGTGTTCATGTTAGGAGGCAGTGCAGTGCTAATAAAACTTCTGCAGGTATTATTTATGTTGAAGGTATGAGTTGGGGCTCTCAAACGAAAATTTCTGAGAAAAACATCCTTCAAAAAGCTGTACTAATAGTAGTTTTAAATTATATGTGGAAAAGGACATTTGAGACCAAACGAGGAGACCTTCTACTGTTTCTGAGTATCACCTGCATGAAGTCAGCCTTTTAGCCTTGTGCTCTATTTATCTTAAAAAGAAAGCAAAATTTCCAGCATTGCTAAAGTTCTGTTTCACTATAAATCTCTTTTCTTGTTATTAAAATTTGAGGTGACAAAAACTGTATTTGCCATAAAATATTTGTTACTAAGAAATTATTAATAATGCAAATTTCTGTTGCAGAGTGCTATTTTTAGAATATATAAAAATCAGATTTTATCCCTTTTGATGTTTACTGCTTAATGCACTTTATTGCTTTTCCAAACTTCTTCATTTTTTTTAGAAATGCCTTAAACAAATCTCTCATTCTAATATTCTGTTACTTGTTTGCTTCCCTCATGCTTCCCCCAAATTATCCCCAATCCCTTTTACCATTCCCAGAGTTTTTTTTTTAAAGATTTATTCATTTTATTACAGCCAGATATACACAGAGGAGGAGAGACAGAGAGGAAGATCTTCCGTCCGATGATTCACTCCCCAAGTGAGCCGCAACGGGCCGATGCGCGCCGATCCGATGCCGGGAACCTGGAACCTCCTCCGGGTCTCCCACACGGATGCAGTGTCCCAATGCATTGGGCCGTCCTCAACTGCCTTCCCAGGCCACAAGCAGGGAGCTGGATGGGAAGTGGAGCTGCCGGGATTAGAACCGGCGTCCATATGGTATCCTGGGGCTTTCAAGGCAAGGACTTTAGCCACTAGGCCACGCCGCCGGGCTCATTCCCAGAGTTTTAAAGGTGATTCTAGTAACCCAGGAAACCCATAGAGTATTAGTACAGGTAACTCTGGTAAGTTCTGGGTTACACCATTCTCTGTAAGAGCAGTGGACATATGCTTGGCAACAATGTGTTAAAAATATAATTCACTGGAAATAAATACATGTAACTGACTCAAAAAGAGCAATTTCTAGAATAGTACATTTCATTTTTCACACTCACACATACCCCTGCTTTCCACTATTTTTCCAACATTATCTGCCAAAAGTAAATAACGTATCAGTTTGACAACTATAAATATTAGACTTCATTAGAAAAATGGTTCACATACATTTACTTTTTTTTTTTTTAAGATTACTTTTATTTGACAGACAGATTTACAGAGAGGAGAGACAGAGAAGGATCTTCCATCCCCGGTTCACTTCCCAAATGGCCACTATGACCTGAGCTGAGCTGATCCAAAGTCAGGAGCCAGGAGTTTTTTCTAGGTCTTCCTCATGGGTGCAGGGTCTCAAGGATTTGGGCCATCCTCCAATTGCTTCCCCAGGCACAAGCAGGGAGCTAGATCAGAAGTGCAGCAGCCAGGGCAGAAATCATTGCCGCTATGGGATGCTAGCTCCCCATACACTTGGCTTTTTTACTGATACATGTAACTTCCAAGATTACTATCAATGTGCATTGAAAATCCATAAAATTGGAATTTTAAAATAAATTTATTTTGCTATGAATTATGGTTTAAACCCACGCAGTTCTTTAATTCTATGTGTTTTCCATTGCATTCGAAGATCTCACATATGCAAGGATTTTAAAATTTCTGGTACCAAATTAAACCAATCTTATAATTCTGGTTTTTTTCTCTGAGCTTTCTTGATAGTCTGCAGTAAAACAACATCAGTAGCTGTCATGTGACAAGAGGCACTTCTTTCCAAACCGCAGGGCTCAAGGCTTAGCCAGCCAATCCGTTACAACCGTTGGTTCAGCTGCAAGCTGTTATCCAGCCTGAGTGCGTGAACACAGTGAAGGTCCAGGTTCTATCAGACTTGATATCTTATTGACAAAAGAATTTCTAGCATTGTGGTTCTGAGACATGAGAGCAGCACTGGTCACGTGAGCCACCTAGAATTGAGAAGTTACAAATCACTTTATTATGAGCAGTCTTTATTATGAGTAGTATTAGTGTTAGCCTATGTTCAGCTTTCAGGTAAAAGTGGTTTGCCAAAGTCTCATCAACATTCAGGTCTAGATAGGCTGTTCTGATGTATTGATTTCATGTTGCTGATGGTATAATAGATTTGCAGATGTAATGAACGATGTGAGTCTTCTACCCATACTGCTGTATGAACTCTTTGCTTTTGTGTATGCATCAGCCTTGTGAAGAACAGCTTCTGATCTAACATGTAAGATTCCCTTTGGGTTGCTGTAAGCCAACTGAGGAAAACTGCACACAATCATTAACAAATATCAGCATATAAATACTCCAGCTTCTTTGGTTTAGGTGGTTCTAACGAATGTGTTTTATTCCATTCTCCAGAGTTGTTTTTCAGTTATGAGAATTGTACATTATAGGTAAAATTGGATGTATCAAATTGTTTAGATATACAGTGACTTTTTATAGCATTATAATTTTGGGGGAATTTACCAACTTATTTTTCCTTGAACTATTTACTATGTTTCCAGTAAGATAAAGGGATAGTAAATGTTAGTGTAACCAGTGCTAGTAATCCACTAATAATCCTGTCAGTTAGCTGTAATAGCTCCTCTTCATAAGAGTAGGCAGTTTCAGAAAGGCTTAATGATTGGCCCAGATAGTCAGCCTGCTATAATGTAGCCTGTGTGTCACCAAGCCCAAAGCTTCTGCCTGGATCTCAGGTGCTGTCAGGTCAGAAGTTTGAAGTATGCCATTAACCAATATCTTGTATCACCCTCCAATCAGAGTGCAAGCAGAGTGCCAAAAGCGCCTTGCTGTACCATGTGCTAACCTTTTCCTAGGATGGGAGCCAGTGAGAGAGAGTTCACAGAAAAGGATTAGAGCAATGACAATTTTCCAACCACACAATGTCACTTACTATTTAGTATTTTAATAACAAGTACAATCCTGCCGTTAGTGCTGATCAGCTATCAACCATTACATAATTAGGTAATTGTGATGTACCAAATTTTATAATTAACTACATGAAAAACTAAATGCTGCATTATTTTGGTTTTTTTTTTTTAGACTTATTTAATTTTTATTGGAAAGTCAGATATACAGAGAGGAGGAATGACAGAAAGGAGGATCTGTCCACTGATTCACTCCCCAAGCAGCCTCAATGGCCACAGCTGAGCCAATCTGGAGCCAGGAGCCAGGAGCTCTTTCCAGGTCTTCCACGTGGGTGCAGGGTCCCGAGGCCCTGGGTCATCCTTGACTGCTTTCTCAGGCCACAAGCAGGGAGCTGGGTAGGAAGTCGGGCCACCTGGGTTAGAACTGGTCCCATATGAGATCCTGATACACGCCAAGCGAGTTAGGCTACTGCACTGGCCCTATTTTGTTTTTATTCATTTATGTTTAAAGACATTGTTATGATGAGAAACTGCATTTTCCACCATTTTATGCTAAACTATTATTACAAAATTATGTGGCTCAGTTGCAGTTGCACTGATCAATTGATTGAATGTTTGATCAATTGTGAGTTAACATTGATTGTCTTTATAGTCTTTTTTTTACAAGTTGTGAATTTGTCGTAATTTAGAAAAATAAGTTGATACATTACCAAACTGTTGTTAAAATATTAGCCACAGTATATACCATAAAGGACTTTGGGATTTTCCCTGTTTCAAATGTGAATTTTCTTTCTTTTTTTTTTTTTAAAGTCATTACTTCTTTTTTTTTTTTTTTAAAGATTTTATTATTATTGGAAAGCCAGATAAAAAGAGAGGAGGAGAGACAGAGAGGAAGATCCTCCATCCGATGTTTCACTCCCCAAGTGAGCCGCAACGGGCCGGTGCGCGCCAATCCAAAGCCAGGAACCTGGAACCTCTTCGGGGTCTCCCACATGGGTGCAGGGTCCCAAAGCTTTGGGCCATCCTCGACTGCCCTCCCAGGCCACAAGCAGGGAGCTGGATGGGAAGTGGAGCTGCTGGGACCAGAACCGGCGCCCATATGGGATCCCGGGGCATTAGAGGCGAGGACTTTAGCCGCTAGGCCACGCCACCGGGCCCGTGAATTTTCTTTCAATTATAATTTTCCTCTTGCTATCAATAAGAATAAAAAATGATTCTTTTATCTAAATATCTGTATTCATAAAATAGAAGCAGCAAAAATTATTGGTATTTAATCCTTCATCATTTTTGCATTGTAGAAAATTATGTCAATTACAGCTTTTAAGCAGTGAATGGGGTTTTTTTGTATTGCTGTATTTTATAGAATTAAGTTAATTAAATATGTTAATTCTAATAGTTTAGATTGAACCATATAACATTACCAATATTCGACATTTTAATAAGGAAAAGAAAAATTTCAACTGGTTCCACCCAGTGAGGATATATCATATATTGCCAATGCATTGACTGTTGAGCTGAATATTTCATTGCTACCGAGTATATTTCCATTGTGTTTCAGTTAGCCAATACATGAGTATTTTTCATATTTGATGTTTTTGCTGAAATGAATCCACTATGCTGTATTTTGCTGCTGTATACTGATTTGCAGTTTTCAGTACCAAGTTTAAAATCCACATGATATATAGTTATGTGGTACATTTTATTACGGTGTTTTATCTACAACAGTTGCAGTAAAGAATCACTGCAAATCGTAGCACTGAAAATGCCAACTAATTTATTTAATTTCTATTAATATATTTATGGTAAATACTATTTGAGGGTATATGTGGAAGGTACTGTCAAGATTTAACTTAGAGCAAATGCCTGATATTGTTTTGATTGAAACATTGGGTTATTATTTTTCTGCAGTCATTTTGGCTATAAGCACACAGAAGACTGAAGAAGTGTGGAAATTTTTCATACATTTTCTGTATTACTTTTAAATTGTTTTCTCTGAATTCTAAGATGATACTCCATCTATTTTTTGTATATTTTTTAAATGATAGGAATGTTTTCTAAACCTGAAAAGGTCTCTAAAAATGAGAGTGACTCAGATGCCCTTTATCACTGTACTGTTTTGTATTCAGATTTCATTTTTTGATTTCCCAGTTATCTGCCAAGGAGTCAGTAATGACCCCAATCTTTGTTTACTCTTTTAGGTAATTGGTGTCATCCAGACATTTTTTTGTTGCTGATAAGAATTTTCTGTATCATTGAATCAATGACTGTGTTATTTTCTCTATCAGGACTCTATTTGGCAATTTCATGTGATGTTGAGCTATTCTTGGCTTGATTTAAAATATTCTCTGTTGATATGGCTAGCTGTTTCCAGACATGATAAATCAGGAGTTACTGCTTTCTCACAAGATTCCTCCTGTTAAGTGGCTTCCTTTGCTGTTTATGAGAGCCTGCACTGAAGTTCTGCAGAAACTCGGAGCCTAGCATTCCCCCAAGGCACCAACTGCACTGGGGCCATGGTCACTTTAACCTGCCTCCTTTGCAACGCGACTGAGGATGCCGAGACTGATGCTCCTGTTCCTGGGCATTTGCACTTCCTGTGCTGCTTATGTGATTCTCTCGGGGGAGACATGTAGGAGTTCTCTCATTTCTTACACAAAGTTCCAACACCTCTCCCTGCAGTTTTGTTATGCCTATTGGAAATTATTGTACAGTTTGTTTTGGACGTGGTTTCATTCTGGTTTGGGTTTACTACATTGCATTCTTTGGTAATTCCTTAGTATTTTACAGGATGAAGTTGTATGTTGCTTATTTGACAGCTATGCCAACTAAAGTCTCTTACCTGAGGCTTTATTTCCAATAACTGTACTGTTCATTTTAGAGGGTTTTGTTTTTGTTTTTGTTTTTTGATCATCTTAAAAATATACTTTAGGGGTGAATTAAAGTGCCACCTGGCATAGGCATCCCATTTCAGTAAACCAGTTCAAGTGCTACCTACTATGATTCTTTCTTTGTTTTTACTTTTTAAAATTTATTTTTGTTTATATTAAATTTATTAATTTTAACAGACTCAAAGTAGTTCATAGATACAGTTCTAAATGTGACCTTGTCTTTTTACCTACTGCTCTGTTCTCCTTGTTTAAAATTTTTAGGATACCATCTTTTAAATTTATATTGCAGTATAAAAGCGTAATGCTTCACCAAGTAAGAATTATAACAAACACAAAGCAAAATGACTCTAGGCCACAAGAAGGGAGCGGGATGGGAAGTGGTGCTGCTGGGATTAGAACCTGTGCCCATGTGGGATCCCAGCGCATGCAAGTCAAGGACTTTAGGAACTAGGCTACTGCACTGGACCCTATTGTTAAGATTTTTAATTTGCTGATTTTTTTTTAATTTAATCCTTTGTGAGATAGGTAGCTTGCAAACATTTTTTTCCAATCTCTTTGTAGTCTCTTCACTCTAGTCATCATTTTACTTGCTGTGCAAAAGCTTTGGAGTTTCATGTATTTCCTTTCTTCTAGTTTTACTTTTAATTTTGCTTCTGATCTAGCTTCCTACAAATGCCCCTGAGAAGGCAGCTGCTCTGAGATGCACCCTCATGGGAGACCAGGGCAAGGTGTTGGTTCCTGGCCTGAGCTTGGCCACTGCTGAATATTTCAGCCATTTGGGAAGTGAATGAGCAAGTGAAGATCTCTCCCTCTCTGTTGCTCTGTTTTTTAAATTTAAAATAATACGTATTTCTTAAAAGTATTTTCTCTAAAGTAATTTTGCAGATGTGTATCTTATATAACAGGTTTTACTTTTCATTGTCACTATCATAAATATTTAGAGGATGTTTACATAATACAAAATATTATTTATGTCTTATAGTGCAACATGATCTTTACATATAAGCAGTTTGTATAATTTTAATGATAAACAACTACATTTTAAATATACTCCTAAATTTTGTATATTAAATACATAACTGCATTTTAAATACCTGCGAGAAAGGGGTTTTAGTCTGTCATGCACCTTTTTGCAAATACTATTTATTTTTAAATTGTCTATAAAACTTAATTTTAAACATATCTTCTGTCATTAGTTTCATCAATATAATCTTAATTAACAAATACTAATTAATCAACCTACCAAAGCTTATTAATATTTTCAATTCACGTGATTTTTTTGTTTTTATTCAGAGAACCTCTTCTCAGAAGATTTTTCCTAAGTTAGAATTTCTACTGTAGTTAGTGCAACACAATATTAATTTGGTCAATTCAACACAGTAGAGTGAATTTTAGACCTATGATTAGCCTCACAATTACCATGTAAATCCTAATAATTTGTATTCTGGATTTCTTTTCAGCCATTGAAGAAGCTTTATCATAGCCTAATGCAGTTTATCTTTGGAAGAGGTTTTTTTTTTCAAGTGGCAGTTATTTCCAATAACTGTCTGAAGTTCAAAAATGGTATCATAACATTCTTACAACTACTTTAGGATGTTCTAATTTTTCTGCATTAGAACAACAATATTGGTCTTGCTTTTGCTCTCATCATAATGTCATGGGCCCGTTTTCTGTTTTCTCTTGAGAAGGAACATCATTGTTGTTGTTTATGTAAATCCTAAATATTTTGCATTTTTATTTGGAAATTTGTTTATTTTTTTAAAGATTTATTTATTTTATTACAAAGTCAGATATACAGAGAGAGGAGGAGAGACAGAGAGGAAGATCTTCCGTCCAATGATTCACTCCCCAAGTGAGCCGCAACGGGCCGATGCGCGCCGATCCAAAGCCAGGAACCTGGAACCTCTTCTGGGTCTCCCACGCGGGTGCAGGGTCCAAAGGCATTGGCCCGTCCTCAACTGCTTTCCCAGGCCACAAGCAGGGAGCTGGATGGGAAGTGGAGCTGCCGGGATTAGAACTGGCGCCCATATGGGATCCCGGGGCTTCCAAGGCGAGGACTTTAGCCACTAGGCCACGCCACCGGGCCCGAAATTTGTTTATTTTTATGTTCCTATGCACAGTGTTAGTCCAACACCAATTCGAGTTATATAAAAATGTTAGCTAATAGATTGACTACTGGAACAATTTGATTCTGTAATTTGCTTTATTGATTTAAATTTGAAGCATTCATGCTATCCTATTACTTCCTTATGAATCTCTTTTGTCTGCCTCAAAAAAGAAGGCAGTACAACTTGGGTGAATACTATTTTCAAAAAACTCTGTTCTTTGCTGATAGATTTTTCTATGAATAAACTCATCAAATGGGATTAGAAGGGCTGTATCATGATTCAGTGGGAATTTGCATACGCTGTCTGATGCCTAGATTTCGTTTGTCATCCCAGTTTCTTATCTAGTAATTCTGTCTACATTTTGAACATAATTCTGAACAGTGAAATCAACAGTTGGTATTGTTTTTCATCCCTTCCCTTTTCCCCTGTTTAGAACTTTCCAGCATTGAAAAATATTTCATTCGTCTAATAGTCTGGAAGTATAGACAAGTCCTTTTTGGTGATCATACTGAGTAAAGGAAGAATGTGATGTTTGAGAAAAGAAAGTGAAAGCGGATCAGTGATAATGATGTAGGGAAGCCATCAAAGAGCTAAGACTGCTGCTGTGGAAAAGTAAACTCGGAATTTGAAGCCACACTTCATTGAGGAAGGACATGCTAGTATAACATAAACATAATCCTAATTATACTCTTTTTTAAACCTGTGTTTATTTTTCGTCCTTGATACAGCTTTAAAAGTGTGGGGAATCAACAACTCTTCCCCCTCCCGGGTCTAAAGAGGCCAGTATTTGAATAAAGGCAGCAAAGCCACTTATTCATCTGTGAGTTACTAATATCTGTCTGCCTAAACGAACATGTGTAATTAGTAAAATTAGGATACATATGTAGTATTTAATGACATTAAAACAGAAATTCCTGAAAGGTTGTAGCAAGCATGAAAAAATAAATGGAAATGGTTAGTAAACTTAAAATACATGGATTATCATTGATCAGATTTTTCACTTGCTGTCATATTAAATTTCTGTTTTAGTAAATATAAACTTAATACAAGATCCCCATCATTCTTTCAACTGTCTCTACATTATATTCATTTTCTGACCTTCAGGTCTCAATTCTTAGACTTCAAGAACCTTGGCTTTCAGGTCAGAGAGCTGCTGTGTAAAATTAAAGTAATGAATGATCCTGCCAGCACATTCACTGGATGGCAAATCTATTCGAACATAATTGACTTCCTGTTAATGATCCCAATAAAATAATGAAACTAACATTAAATTTATTATCACTAGGATGCTAATATCCACGTTATTTATACCATGACACTAAGTTGTGATCCTTTCTCGGTAAAATCTCTTAAGATATTCTCTAATAAGTGTGCAGAAAAACTACTTTCTAGCATTCCCAAAGTTATGCACGTAATGAAATTAAATTATTAGAACCAAAATAAATTGCTTCTTGGCCTTTCGCCTAAGATTAATTGTAGAACCAAAAGGAATATCATTCCAGCAGAGGAGGTACCAGGTCCAGATTAAGTGGACAGTTTAGAAGATGACAGTGAGAGAATAGATGAGAGGACATAAAAAAGCGTGTCTTTCCCTTTCCTAAGGAAAAGGCTGCTTTAACACTTCTGTGGGCAACTGGAATGAAGACAAGTTTATTTACATAAAAATTTTATATCTATTCATTTTTTTCATAATGCGCAATTTCCATGAATGTGTTGAAGATTGTGCATATATGTGGATTTCAACCTTTTATATGAAAGAAATTTAGCTGTGATTCTAACTTTCCATAAACTTTTAATAGTACCTTGTACTAATAATACCTTGAATACCTTTTTTGAAAGTTATTTTTAAGATTTATTTATTTTTATTTGAAAGGCAGGTTTACATAGAGAGGGGAAGACAGAGATCTTCCACCTGCTGGTTCACTGCCCAGATATCCACAATCACCAATCTGAGCTGATCGAGAACCAGGAGTTAACAATTTCCTCTGGTTCTCTCAAGTGGGTGTGGGGACTCAAGGATTTGAGTGTCCTCCGTTGCATCCCCAGGCCATAAGCAGGGAGCTGGATCGGAAGTGGGGCAGCTGGAACACACACCAGCCCCCAAATAGGATGCTGAAAGTGCAAGTGGAAGCTTAGCCTGATATGCCACCATGCTCCCTGAGTATTTTTTATTGCCAGCTTTCATAAATATAACCGGTTTCTTCACATTTTAACTTGTTAATTTTAAAAGAAATTTTAGCAAACACAAGCCATTTTATGGGGTATTGTGTGATATTTTGCTAAATATATCCATTATGTAATATCCAGCCATGATGAATATACTTATCTTTTTTTTTCATTTAATTATTTATTATTTTACTTCATTAATTACATTGTATTATGTGACACAGTTACATAGGTACTTGGGTTCTCCCCACCCCTCCCCAAACCCTCCCACCATGGTGGATTCCTCCACCTGGTTGCATAACCACAGCTCAAGTTCAGTTGAGATTCCCCCATTGCAAGCGTATACCAAACACAGAGTCCAGCATCTTATTGTCCAGTCAAGTTCAACGGCTTCTTAGGTATACCCTCTCTGGTCTGAAGACAGAGCCAGCAGAGTATCATCCCAGTCAACTGAAAGCTCCAACATACCATCAGCAAAAATTTACATCATTATGGAATTAATTGACATTGTAATGAGTAACCAATATGTTAAAAGTAAATGCGAGTTCCCAGCCACCTTCTGTGACCACCTCACCTACACTTCAATTTTAGTTTATACACAACATATAACATTCATAACATAACATGTTATACATAACATCATATCATCTTAAATTAAGGCAAACATGTGGTATTTAACCTTTTGGGATTGTCTCATTTCCCTTAGCATTATGGTTTCCAGTTTGGCCCATTTGGCCACAAAGAACTACATTTTGTTT
Source organism: Ochotona princeps (assembly GCF_030435755.1). Classification (NCBI taxonomy): domain Eukaryota; kingdom Metazoa; phylum Chordata; class Mammalia; order Lagomorpha; family Ochotonidae; genus Ochotona; species Ochotona princeps. The sequence goes on from NC_080836.1 coordinate 31,721,596, forward strand.
TTTTTAATAGCTGAGTAGTATTCCATGGAGTAGATGAACCATAGCTTTCTTATCCAATCCTCTGTTGATTATATTTATCTTTTCAAACATTTAACCTTTCTTCATAGTAAATGTGTTCAAAATCTATAGATTTTGAATAGAAAATAAGCAATTGATGTTGTATTGATATTGTAAAAAGTAAACATTGATATTGTATTCACATTACTATAGAACTCCAGAATATAGTTTAATCTGGCTGCCTCCTGAATTTAGAGCGTCCGGAGGGTTTTCAAGAGAGCTGAGACTTAGTTTGGTGCACAGGACTCATAATTACCTTTGGTTCTTTGGTTTTCAAAGTGACATGGGCTAAGGGACTGACTCCTGCTCTTTGTCACAAAAGTAAAACAGTTGCTTTAACAACACAAATGAAGGTAACTCAAAATTCACTGAACGAGTGACCTAGGTTAACAATTCTAATGGTTTTAACTGATACTAAGCAATGAGTTGGTTTTGCTCAGGCTGCAATTACTCTCTGTACCCATAACTTAAGAATATAAATCCTCAATAGATGGCATGATTATAGGTTTTTTTTTATATATTGGAGAAACTTGGAATCTTTTAAAACACGAGGGATGTTTGTGTTTGGATACAGTGTTGATAAATAAGCAAAGAAGAAGCATATCTTTCTCTTGCGTAAATTGCCATATTGCAATCCTGGCAGAGCCATAAATTATTAAGAAAATTTCGATAAGAAATTTTGAGAATGTAATTTTGGAAGACATTAGAAATGGTATCCTACAGTAAAGCTCAGCAAGTATGTTTGCGACTGCTAATAATCAGAGTTTAGTAATCATGTTCATAAAATGCTGATAGCACTGTTCTTTGGGGACTATGGGTCTGCATTGTAATCACCAAGGATGCCAGTGAGAAACAGTCTTTGAACTCTACCTGGTTCTTTGAATCAATCTCTAGGCATGATCCTGACCCTTGGAATTCTCTATTAAAGTCTTACCTTTGGTCCTAAGTGCAAAACATTGGCATTTACTTCATGTACCAGTTACATCATGCATGTAATCCAAGATTACATGGCTTTGGGCCCGGCGGCGTGGCCTAGTGGCTAAAGTCCTTGCCTTGAAAGCCCCGGGATCCCATATGGGCGCCGGTTCTAATCCCAGCAGCTCCACTTCCCATCCAGCTCCCTGCTTGTGGCCTGGGAAAGCAGTTGAGGACGGCCCAATGCATTGGGACACTGCATCCGTGTGGGAGACCTGGAAGAGGTTCCAGGTTCCTGGCTTTGGATTGGCGCGCACCGGCCCGTTGCGGCTCACTTGGGGAGTGAATCATCGGACAGAAGATCTTCCTCTCTGTCTCTCCTCCTCTGTTTATATCTGGCTGTAATAAAATGAATAAATCTTTAAAAAAAAAAAAGATTACATGGCTTTGAGGTATGCTTATGTATCTCTTTGGGGGTGTCATGACACTTTTGAAATCACTTTATATAATAGATTAGCAAACATCCCGGTGCTTTTCATAAGCATTTGTACACTGTATTATTTGCAAGTCAACACCTTATAAATGTGTAGAAGTTAAGCCAAAGAGTTGCTGTGAGATTGTAACTCAACTAGATGAAAAGCGACCATTCCTTAATGATTTTTAAAACTCTCTAGGCCTTCTGTATATCTGACTTTGTAATGAAAATAAATAAATCTGAAACAAAAAATCTCTAGGCCCTGGCCCCATCATTACAATATCCAATGGGCAAGTGAATCTTTATGGTTTTGAAAAGTATCCCAAGTGTTTTTTATATTCAGTTGCAACTGGAAAATAGCTACTTCACGAATCACAAGTAATGTCTAACATCTCTGTATGACCATCATCTTTATATGATTGCTGTTGGGCTCTGGAAGACAGATTGGACAATACTTCCAAAATAAGTATATGTAGGCCAAAAACAAATAAGACTGAGAATTATATCCAAGAAGGGAGGGCCCTTTTCACTGCTTCCTAGCTGGTGGAAGTAGTTGGACTGTCTTTAACAAAATCTTTGATCCACTGACTAGATCATAAACCTTTTTACTATCTTCTTCCATAAGCACACTGTTGTTAATTAAATACAGCAGGTGTTCCTACTTGTTGAACATACTCCTTCCTATTCAGCTGGTTGGCAGCATAGATCAGCTATCTGTGACCACTTTATATAGGGATTCTTTTTTTTTTTTAAAGATTTATTTATTTCATTACAGCCAGATATACACAGAGGAGGAGAGACAGAGAGGAAGATCTTCCATCCGATGATTCACTCCCCAAGTGACCACAACAGCCAGTGCGCGCCAATCCAAAGCCAGGAACCTGGAACCTCTTCCGGGTCTCCCGCGCGGGCGCATTGTCCCAATGCATTGGGCCGTCCTCAACTGCTTTCCCAGGCCACAAGCAGGGAGCTGGATGGGAAGTGGAGCTGCTGGGATTAGAACCGGTGCCCATATGGTATCCCGGGGCTTTCAAGGCGAGGACTTTAGCCGCTAGGCCACGCCGCCGGGCCCAGGGATTCTTTTTTTTTTTTTTTTTTTTTTAATTATTTATTATTTAACTTCAGTAATTACATTGTATTATGTGACACAATTACACAGATACTTGGGTTCTCCCTATCCCTCCCCAAACCCTCCCACCATGGTGGATTCCTCCACCTAGTTGCATAATCACAGCTCAAGTTCAGTTGAGATTCCCCCATTGCAAGCGTATACCAAACATAGAGTCCAGCATCTTATTGTCCAGTCAAGTTCAACGGCTTCTTAGGTATACCCTCTCTGGTCTGAACAGGGATTCTTTAAAAAAGAAAAAATAACTCCTGAAGTTGCTCTGTGGCCTGACTTTGTGTCCAATGGTAAATCCTCACCTTGCATGCATCACGATCCCATATGGGCACTGGTTTGTGTCCTGCCTGTTCCACTTCCATTTCAGCTCCCTACTTGTGGCCTGGGAAAGCAGTAGAGGATGGACCAAAGCTTTGGGACCCGACACCTTCATGAGAGACCTAGAAGAGGTTTCTGGCTCCTGACTTCAGATCAGCACAGCTCCGGCCATTGTGATCATTTGTGGAGTGAACCAGCCGACAAAAAAAAAATCTGTCTCTCCTTATCTGACTTCTGAATAAAAATGCATAAATCTACATAAAAAAAGAAAAGAGGAAAGGAGAGGAAACTGAAGGGAAGGAAAGTGGAAGCTAGGGAAGAGAAGGAGAAAGGGAGGGAAGAAAGAAGGAAGGATTGAGGGGAAAGAAAAGGAAGAAGACCCAGAAGAAAAGTAGAGCCCTAGTCAGGGAAGGATGTTTGTTTTTTTGTTTTGCTTGTTTGTTTTTCAGATACCAACAGAGTGAAGGGCTTGTCTAAATTGGAAATCCCAACTCAGGGATTGCTGTCAGCCAGCTGACCTTTCATCTTTTAAAGCTGTGTTGTTTTCCTGTCCATTCAAGTGGGTCAGCATCAGGACTCTGTAAAACTTCATATATGAGTTTGGAAAGCAGGCTGCTGAGCTGCCAAGAAGTCAACAGGGTGTGGGCATTGGCCCAGATACATTGTTTTATTTCAGGAGTGCAACAAATGGAAGGAACAGTATCACTCCAAGTTTATTTGAAGATCAGATAAGGGACTAAAATCCCTCCATGAATTTATAAGTATCTTCTGCAAACCTCCCTAGCATTTACTAATAATTATTTGAATCAGTCATGGAAAAGGGATTATGTACTCTAATTGACACTGCACCTGTTTGATCCCCTGATTTGAAGAACAAAGCTAACTTGAACCTGAATGATAGGAGGTCCCACTGAGATTGCTTCTGACTTGGCCATCCATCAGTATGTGGTTGGGGTCCATATTGTGTTGTAGGGTTGAGGCAGTTGGATAAGTGAAAGAAAATTGGGACATGAGGAAAAGGTAAAGGTCTCATTGCTCCTGATGATGGTTTTAGCAAGGAGAAAAGTGAAGTGATTGCAGCCTAGGTTGTGCAGAACCAATTAGTACAGGTCATCCATATTGCTGATGTTTTGTATGTTAAAGAATAGGGGTGTAAAAGAGCCCACAGCTCCTCCTCAGGGTAGGGTTTTAGAAGAGTGAAAGTTGAGACATAGGAATTTCTGACCTTTTTTGTTTTTTTCTTTGCAGAACTCAAAGTGGAGGATGATATGAAAGTTGAGGGAGTTTTGGGGGAAGTCTCAGAAGTTTGGTAGTGTCAGGTTTATACTGGGAGTGTTGGCATGATAATTATATTGTAATCATAGCACATTTAATTATAGGTCATTACAGGGACACAGGTGGCAGCCATATTGATTCTTTTTAGTCAGTGCTTGTTCTGAGTGATGGTTTTGTGGAAGCTGTGGAGAGGTGTTGGGTTGAAGTAGACTAAGATTATGGAAATTATCTGCTGGCCTCAAGTCCTCCTTGCTAGCTGCCTCCTTTCCTTTATCAGGTTGGGATTAAGTATTGATTGGGAAGTCTAAGAGATATTTACCCTTTAATCAGCAGAATGCTGAGGTAGTTGATTTCTGTGCTTTTGGGTTTTCCAGACCACTTAAGTGTAATCAAGAATATGTTTTTATAATAATGTTGGACTGTGTCTATGTATGACATCAGAATCATTGTATTAAAAGTACACTTCCTAAGCATTTTACATGGAAACTTACATAGCCAGTTAATATTAGTACTATATAGTCTTCAGCTTTATGACATGTGTCACAATCTCTATTCCACTGAGTGTCCAGATTCTTCTAAAGGGGAAATCGCCGTGTTTTTGCTGTATGTTTACTCTATACTTGTCCTGTGATGCATACCTTTCTTTGTCCAAATGTATTAATGAAGGTCATGAAAATGACCACGTATGATTTTATAAATCATGTTTTATTTTTTTATCTTTTTTTATTGTATTGTTATTGACAATCTTTACATAGTTAATTGTGGTTAAAATAAAAGGTTCAGGGGGTATAGGGAAGTGGGTAATAGTATTATGTCCATATTGTTTCCATGGGGATATTGAGGGAGAAGCCCCACCCAGTTTCCCGCCCACCCCAAGTCCAGGATGTGGGGCATGCTCTGAGATATTCGCTCAAGTGGTTTTAATAGTTCTCCAGTTATGAATCGCTGCCAGTTTCACTCGATGAGGTCGTCCTCTGATTGACATGGTCCATCATAAAGTCTCCGTTTGCCCCATATTTCGCTACTAACATATAGCTGAGGTTGGACCTGGTCTGTCTTCTGTCTTTTCTTGGTTAGGGTTCTGAGTCCGGCAGTTCAATTGGGGAGATCTCCAAAGAAACCTTGAGGTATTCCCAGACCAGGTTCTTGTATGTTCTAGCAAGCACAGGGCCTGGCACAGTCCATCACCCCGATCAGCTGGTGGTTGCAATTGCTGGGTTGGTTCTGTTTTCAGTCCCGAGTTGCACTGGAAGCAATGGGTGTTGCAGTCCAGTCTGGTTCTGCCCAGCACATACTTGGCTCTTACATCAACCATTGGGAGCTGCAGCCTAGTCGGGGTGACCCACAATAACCCCCACCAGGCCCGTCCCCTACCCTGGTTTGCCAGTGTGTGTAGCAGTAGACCAGTTTGTCCCCCATCCCATTTGGCTCTTGTACTTGTCAATGGGTATTAAAGCTTAGTTCCATCTAACCAACTCAACCATCCAGCCCTCACGGATGTTGTTGAGTGCCTCTCTGTCTGGCCACCCCAGCCCCTGTCCTAGTTTTCATGCCCTCCCACAGGAATAGTGACCCAAGAAGGGGGAACCCACTTTTTCCCTCTCAGGTCTCTCAGTCCCGGTTTATGCACTCTTTAGGTGGTTCTGTGATTTGACTTGACAGAATTAGTCCTCAGTGCCAGCTTCTGCCAGCTATTGCTGCGGCCAAGCCCAGACATCCCTCACCCGCTCTAATAAATGCTTGCACCCACAGGAATAATCAGCCCAGCCTGGCTTTTCCCTGATCTAGTCCACATGCAGCGCACAGGTGTTGCAGCCCTGCTTAGTCTGGTTTGTCCCCATCCCAGCCCACGCTCTCCAGTGGGAGTAGCTGCCCGGCAAGGGGACCAGCCCCTTGGTCCCCCTGCCAGCTCTGTCCCTCCCTTCCTGGATCTCACGTGTGCTGGTTGGGTGCTGCAGTCAAATCCAGTACAGGCAACCTCACCCTGGCATTACATAATGTGTATTGGTTTTGTCGCAACCAAACCCGGCTCATCCCACACTCTGTTCTGGTGATCGGATTTGCCAGTGGATGACGAACTGATTCAGCCTGGTCTGCTCCTGACCCATGCCGAATGTGTGCCAGTGGGAAACTTTCCATGGCCCATTCTGGGCTGTTTCCTATCGTGCTTCTTGCGTTTACCTGCAGGGACTGTGTCCTGCCAGAGTAGTTGCCCAGGCTCCTCCATCAGAACCCCTCCCAATGCCAGATTTTGCATATACCAGGGGGTCCTTGAGCCAACCCTACTCAGTTCACCTTCTGTCCTAGCAGGAACAGTGGCTTTTGCTGGCTGGCTTTCACCCCATTCTGGTTCTTGTTGTTGGATGTTTCAGCCCGGCCATGGCTCATCCATACCCACATACAGCTCACACATGGCTCAGTAGGGGGTTGAGACCTAGCCTAGTCAGTCCCACATCTACCCTGGTTCTCCAGGACACCAGATGGTGTTGGGGTCTGAACTGGCCTGGTGCATCCAATCCCAGCCCACACTAGTGCCTCGGGTGACTGCAACTGTTTCCTAGATAGAACACAGCCCCCATTCCAGCACACGCGCCCCTTGGTGGGAACCTCAACCATGTTAGGGTGTCCAACTAGGGGAACTTGTATTTCCACAGGGTTGGGCCAACACAACCCCATAGAGTCTACCCCCAGACCAAGTTCTCTCGCGTGCTGGATACAGTCTTGACCCTGCCAAATGTAACCACTCCACCAAACAGTTGGGTAATGGTACCCATCACTGCCAAAGAGGCCCCCATCCATAGTATTGGTGTGGGCTGATCAGTGATGTTCTAGGCAAACAGGCCATTTCTGTATTCCGAAATGGGTTGGTGTATCTGACTAACCGTAATTGTCTCCTGGGTACTTCCCTCCAAACCACCAGGTCTCAGTCCCCACGCATGCCTAAAACTTCCATGACCCTGTCACTGGGAATCACCCAAGATTCACTACTCACCTACACTAAAATTGGACTTAGTCAGGGTTGTCCCCAGGCAGCAAACATATCTTAAAAATCCCCAGAGCAGGCTGCCAGGCCGCCAGCAGGCAAAGGCTGGCACCATATGGTGCACTGGCCGCCTTGGGTGAGGCCGAGGACTCGTTCACTGCCTTGCGGCAGTGTCTTTGGCGTGAGCCCCCAGCATTGGGTCCAACCCGGCAGGGGCACCCCCCACAGCCACCACACTGTGAGGAGTAGCACTTGCCCCCAAACCCAAGGCCCGAACCTAAATCATGTTTTAATAAATGAAATTTATATCAATAACCTCAAATTCATGTTTTTTCCCTATGTTTGTTTTTCAGATGAACATTGAAAATGACAGTTTCTGCATATGGGAACTAGATATTGAAGCTTTATGGTTTACACACAGGATCTTTAGAAATTAGAAACTCCAGGTGAGTTATAACTGTAACTTCATAATTTCATTTAAATGACTCAAGTTGTGAAATTAGTATTCTTTTTTCCTTGCTAAGCTTTTTTTTTTTAATCAACTTGTGTAAGGGACATCGCAGCCACATTCATTCACATTTAGGTACAACTTTTTGGTGCACTAATGTTTTGTAAGGAAGAATCTGAAATGTGTAACAGACATCTGATTTTTAAAAATGATATAGTATTGGGCTCGGCAGTGTGGCCTAGTGGCTAAGGTCCTCGCCTTGATCCCATGTGGCCGCTGGTTCTAATCCCAGCAGCTCCACTTCCTCTATCTCTCCTCCTCTCAGTATATCTGACTTTGTAATAAAAATAAAATACATCTTTAAAAAAAAATAAAAAAATAAAATAAAAATGATATAGTATTATGCAGAAGGCCTACTAACTGAAAAAATGTAAAATAAATTAGCTTCATCACATCTGTGAGTACTACTCAGTCGTCAAAATTGATTTTGATAAATAATTAAATAAAAGTCCTTCATCTACTGCACTGCATTGCATTTAATGAATCAATTTCTTTAAGCATGTTATTTTTTCTTTACCTGCTCCAAAACTCCCTGTCAGGAGTTTCACATATGCATAACTTACATGTGAAACTTATGCTTATATGTGAATCTTAATACCACTGAACCCAAAACTCTTCATTTTCTTGTAACTTGCCAAAAAAATCTGACCAAGCATATCCTCCAGCTAACAAATTTGTGTCTGCTTCCTATAGCTGCTTATAAAACTTAAAAAAAATTGTGACTGTATTTTGATATAATTTCAATTAAGAGGAGCAGGCCTATTTTAGGCAGTGTTACCCAACAGATAAGACAATAGAAGCCTTGAGAGTAAATTACCTATTAAGTTGACTACTCCTGTTTTTCTCTAGGGTTTTAACTAAGTGGAATGAGAGACGGTATTGTCATATCTTGGAATTTTATTCTGAAGAAACCAGAAATAAATATTTGGAAAACCCATTTTCCTTATTTTTTTCCAACATTAGTTTCTTTTTTTATTATTATTTTTTGATACAGTTTAATTGCTGCTGGGGTCTCCCTTCTCCCTCCCCAATTTCCAAACCCTCCCCTTGTTTTCCCCTCTAGTTTCACAATGGATGCCTTTTGTGAATTTTCACAAGACCATCATGCTACTGCTGGAGTATATCCCAACCATGTAAGAGATTGTCAGTCATTTCACTGTGCATTCATTCTTGTATCCAGGGTGATATTCAGGATACAATGAGAACTAGATCTTTGTTATTTATGGGCAGTACCAATAACAGTGATAAAAAGGACATTGACCATCTCAGGTAATTATAAACAATCAGTCTCTTATGGATGGTTAATTAATGAGTTACATCACAAGATCTTATTACAAAAGGTTCAAGTAAGTAGGAAGTGACGTAACATAGGATTCACATGTAATATCCCTAGATTTGACATCTTATTATCTTATATTAAACATATGATATCTGACCTGTTGAGATTGGCTCATTTCCCTTAGATAATGATCTCTAATTTGGCCCTTTGGCCAAAAAGTATTTCATTTTTTTTTAATCGCCGAGTAGTATTCCATAGAGTAGATGAACCATAGTTTCTTTATCCAGTCCTCTGTTGATGGGCATTTAAGCTGCTTATATCTTCTTGCGATTGTTGATTGTGCTTCAGTGAAAATTGGGGTGCATGTTTCTTTCTTGTGTAACAAATCTTTTAGATATATTCCTGGAAGTGGTATTGCTGGATCATATGGTAGGTGGATTTTTAATTGCCTACGTGTTCTTCATACTGACTTCCATAGTGGTTGCAAACCCACTAGCAGTGGAGTGGGATTCCTTTTCCCACATAGCCTCACAGCAGGTGTTGTTGGTAGTTTACTGTATGCGGGCCATTCTTATTGGAGGTAAGTGGAACCTCAGCATTGTTTTTATTTGAATTTCCCTTAATGTTAGGAAGCTTGAGCATTTTTTCATTTGTCTTTTAGCCATTTAAATTTATTCCTTTGTAAAGTGTCTGCCCATTTCCGGTGCCCATTTCTTGACTGCTTTGTTTGTTTTGATGTATGGTTGTTCTGGAGTTCTTTGTATATTCTGGAAATTAGCCCTTTGTCTCCCATGTAGTGTGCAATGTTCTCCCATTCTATTGGTTGCCTTTTTACTTTGTTGATTGTCTCCTTTGCTGTTCAGAAGCTTCTTAGCTTAATGTAGTCCCATTTGTTTATTTTGGTCTTGACTTCCTTTGCTTTTGATAATTTTTCTAGGAAATCAGTGCCTACACCTACTTATATCTTGCAGAGTATTTACAAGTTTGTGTTCCAGACGTTTGATGCTTTCTGCATATAGGTTTAGATCTTTTATCCATTTAGGTTTGATCTTTGTGTATGGTGAAATGTATGGGTATTTTTATTTCTGCAGGCTATTAGTCAGTTGTCCCGACAGCATTTATTGAAGAGATCTTCCTTTTTTCCTGGATTTTTTTCTGTTTTCTTGTTGAAGATTAGATGATTGTGCAAATGTGGGTTCCCTTCTGGTATTTTTATTCTACTCCATTGAGCTATCTCTCTGTTTCTGTACCAGTACCAGGATGTTTTGATAACTACCACTATATAATATATCCTAAGGTCTGGGATTGTGATCCCTCCTGCTAGGTTCTTATTCTTCAGGATAGTTCTGGCTATTAATGAATTTTTGTGTTTCCAGATGAACCTTTGTATCATTTTTTCGGCTCTATGAAGAGTATTCTTGGTAGTTTGATTGGAATCGTGTTGAATATATATATTGCTTTTGGTAATATGGACATTTTGATGATTTTGACCCTACCCATCCAGGAGCATGGTATTTTTCTCCACTTTTTGAAGTCTACTATTTGTTTTCTTACTGTTTTGTAGTTTTCCTCATAGTAATCTTCAACATCCTTTGTGAGATTTATTCCCAGATATTTATTTTCTTCTCTGTTATTTTAAAGTGTACCATGCTGGTTAGTTCTTCTTCAGCCTTGGGGTTGTTTGCATACATTATGGCTGTTGATTTCTTTTCATTTATCTTGTACCCTGCCATTTTTCTAAACTTTCATATAAGTTCTAAGTCTCTGTATTTGGTCTCCTAAGTATGGAATCATGTTATCTGCAAACATAAATAACTTGACTTCCTCATTTCCAATTTGAGTTCCTTTGATTCGTTTTTCTTGTCTGATAGCATGTGAGAGTACTTTCAATACTATGTTAAATAGCAGTGGTGATAGTGTACATCCTTGTCTAGTTACACATCTGACTGGGAAAGCTTATAATCTTTCCTCATTCAATATAATGCTGGCATTGGATTTTTCAAATATTGCTTTGATTATATTGTGGATTGTTCCTTCTAAGCCTACCTTATTTAGCGTTTTTAGCATGAAGTGGTGTTGGATTTTGTCAAAAGCTTTTCTGCATCTATTGAAACTATCATATCTTTCTTGTTCTTCAGTTTTTTGATGTGATGTATCACATTTATAGATTTACGAATGTTGAACTTTGCTGCATGCCTGGGATTAATCTCATTTGGTCCAGATGAATAATCCGTCTGATGTGTTCTTGTATTCTGTTGTTTAGTATCTTGTTGAGGATCTTAGCAACGATATTCTCAGGGATATCAGTGTGTAGTTTCCTTTATCTGTTGAATCTCTATCTGGTTTTGGTATTAAGGTGATGTAGGCCTCATAGAACAAATTTGAAAGAGTTGCCTCCCCTTCTATTGTTTTGAAGAGTTTGTGGAGGATTGGGGTCAGCCCTGCTTAGAATGCTTTCTTGTTTCTTGATGTTGGCACCAATTACAATAAAGTTAGCTTTTAATACTGCCTTGGTGCTATCCCACAAGTTTTGGTATGTTGTGCTTGAGTCTTTGTTGGTTCAAGAAATTTTTTGATTTCTTCTTTAATTTCTTCTATGACCCATTGTTCATTTTAGAAGCATGTTGTTCATCTTCCAAGAGTTTACAAATTTCCTGGGGTATTTTGATTTATTGATTTCCAGTTTCTCTGCATAATAGTCTGAGAAGATGCATGATATGATTTCTGTTTTTTTGAAGTCAGTAAGACTTGGGAAAACCCTGCTTCAATTATCAGCCTACACTCTTACCTTTGGAAAAAAAAACACAGGGAGCCAAGTGAAAAAAAGTTGACAAATTCTGCTGTATGAGATTTTTGTTGTTGTTGTTGTTTTCCCCTTTGTATGTTTTTTTTTCCTTCTTGTTAATATATGGTGAGAGCTTAGTGATTCTTTTTCAGCTTCTGTGATGAATATTATTATGGTTAGAATAACTTGTATTTAAAAGAAAAGTGGTGTAACTTGATTCTAATTCAATTCTACTCTTATATTTCAAAAAGTTCTTAGAAAAGTGGGACTAAAAGTTCAGGGAATTTTGGTTCAAGTTTTGTAATGTATACATGGTTTTTCCATGCTATCCTTCTTCCACAAACATTTTGAAAATTCCTCAAACATAGTAGGTTGGTTCGAACAGCTCTTAAAGGACTAATGTAGCACGTTAGGATTCTGGACAATAAGATGCTGGACTCTATGCATGGTATATGCTTGCAATGAAAGAATCATGACTGGATTTGAACTGTAATACTGCAACAAGGTAGAGGAATTCACCATGAGGGGAGGGCATGAGGAAGGGTTGGGGGAATCCAAGAGCCTATGAAACTGTGTCATAAAATGAAATGAAATTAAATTAAAAAAAAAAAAGAAAGAAATAGGCATATCCCGGATGGTGTAGGAGACCAGGCCCTTTCCCAGGTGCATTATGGGGAAAGTGGATCAAAAGTGGAGTAGCTGGAACTAGGAGATACTGTGCCAATCTGCTCAGGATATAAATACTTCATTTTATGTGCAGTTACCTATTTCCAAATCTTTACAAGCTGCATTATTGCTGTCACTTCTTGGTCTATTTCTGTTGATTGTCTTTCCTTGTATTTTTGAGCCACATTGTATTTTTTAATGTATTTTATATTTCTTGCCTAGATGGTCTTACCTAAGATAGTCCTTATATATACTTAGCATTATTTACATATCTCTAAAGTACTTTTCAAACTTTAGCTCCTTTTCTCCACAGTTAAATTCATAGGAAGACATTATATGCCTACTGGAACTTGGGTCTTCATATGTACTCAGGGGCACTTAAAATATTATGATTAAAAAGGTCACAATTGGAGATGCCGTTTACAACCTAGATTTAATTGCAGGTTTGTACTACAGTGAGAGAGGAGATAAAGAAAGAGAAAAGCAACAAAATCCCTTTATGTAGTTTGTCAACAAAAGAGTAGCTGCAACATTATGAAGAAAAAACTATAAGGCCTCAAACATCAATGAAATACAGTCTCTCTCAAAAGGGTAAAGAGAACTAAACAAATTAAAATGTAAATAAATAGTAAAATTACTATTAAATAGAAGAATTATTTTGTTGTGGTGGTTTGGGAAAAATTAGTCATCTTTTGTTTCCATACAGTTTTTTAATCAAATTAAAAGTAGGCAGAAAGAGCCAGATGGGAAGACAAATAATTCTGGAAATTTAATACAACCTTCATAGTGTCTTTCTAATCACGAGTTCTGAGATATACTGAAAGGTGGTAAAATGTGTATCAAAAATGAAGAAATAGGACAGTTGGTACAAGCGCACCAAGAATTGATCATAGTAATAAAAATAGCACTCTATTAAACAGCCAGAGGTGTGGTGCACATCTTCAAGGATTTAGAGGAAAAAGCATAAAAAATGATGAGAAAGCATGAAAATAACCTCATCTGAAATGAAATCAACTGGATATGGTTATTAGTGCATTAGTATTATTCAAACTGAGGAAGAGGCCATGAAAACGGAAACCACAAAACAAACATCTGCTTGGTGTTTTGGTGCTGTGTGATCTAAGGGATGTATAATTGGAGTTTTACCAGTAGTGGCAGAGCAGAAAAAAAGATATTTTAATGGCACTGTTTTCCATAGTTAGTGTAAAACAGAAACTCCTCAATCTAAGACACACCTAACTCCAGAGGAAAAAAAGCCACACCAAAATACACCATTTCTCGAACTAGTGATAAAGTCATAAAGCAACTAGAAAGCAGTGTGTACATAATGTATATATGTATATAAATGATACATGTATGTGACACCTATATGTATGTGACATAAAAAGTAAAAGTGAGGCAGCTTCTCATCAGAAACAATGCAAATCAGAAAATACAGAATGAGGTCAGCATTGAGAAAGGAACCTAAAATTCTATATTCAGAAAAATAATCTAAATAATGACATTTTCAGATAAATATGAAGAAACTAATGAAACTCAGCACTAGCAGACCTGTGTTACAAGTAGTGTTGCTTTATGCTAGAAGAAAAATTGTACTAGGTAAAAAAATTACCTGCACAAATAAAGAGCCTCAGATATGATGAATGAAAGGATAGACATTAAATAGTGCTGTTTTCTCTATTTTAGATTTCTTTCAGATCACTGACTTTGAATAAAAAAACAACAAAAATAAGAACTAAGATTGTGTTTATAATATATGCAGAATAAAACTTATGATGAGAGTGCAAACAAGGGAAGGAGAGGAGCTAGTTCAGTGGTACATCAGGCTAATCTTCCACCCTCTTGTGCTGCATCCCATATGTATGCCAGTTCATGTCCAACTCTATACTTGTAGCCTGGGAAATCTGCAGAGGATTGCCCAAGTACTTGGGATTCTGCACCTACATGGAAGAGCCAGTAGAAGCTCCTGACTTCCAGCTTTCAGCTCTGGCCATTGTGGCCATTTTGCGAGTGAACCTACAGATGGAAGATCTCTCTGTCTCTCTCTCGCAACTTCTCTCTGTAAAATCTGCCTTTGAAATAGAAATAAATAAACCTTTAAAAGGGGGAAAATGGAATATAATGTCTTAAGATTATTACTTTGTTCATGCAAAGCTATTTAAACCATTGGAAACCACCAAAGATATTAAGCAGAGATATAGCAGATAACTCAGTAGAGTAGATGAAATGGAATACTTAAAATTTAGCTATTTCAAAAGGGGGCAGGAATCGACAGAATGAAAGGACAAATGGGATAACTGTATAACAAATAGCAAGACAGGAGACATAATCAGTGCATGAACTTTTTTCAATTTTTTGCAACAAACTGAAATTATCTTTTAATTCAATTTTATTTGAAATTTTTGAAGTACACTCATAGACTCCAAAGATCTGGGAAACTTTTTATTATAAGGATATGCTAAGCTTAAGGGGCATTTGGTTTCTGTTCACAGCTACTGAACTGTTGTTGGAATTCAAAATCAATCATACACAAATGTAATAAGTGTATCTGTGTTCTCAATAAAATTTTTTTTGTATGCTACACATTTTGGCACAGCAAATTGGGGCACTCACACCCCATATTATACTGTTGGATATTTAGGGAGTGAACCAACAGTTGAAAGACCTTCTCTCTCTGTCAAATCTTCCTTTCAAATAAAAATAAATAAACCTTACCTCTACCTGTGCGTCTGATTCAGCTACTTACTGATACTCCCAAGAGGCAGGCAGGCAGTGGATTGTGGTTGAAAAACTGAGTCCCTACCACCAACACAGAAGAATGGATGGATTTCTTGGCTTCTGATTGGTCTAGCCCCAGCTATTGTAACCATTTGGGAAATTAAGTAGCTTATCCAAGAATCTGTGTATATATGTGTATGTGTTGGTCTGCCTTTCAAATTTTAAATATGTTTAGAAAAATGCAGCTGACCTTTTTCTTTTAATTTTAGATGATGTTAACATAGTTGATGAGAGTAGGGAAAAATGAGTGTGATCATTATTTCCAAATTTTATGTTTCTCTTTCTTGTTTTGGCGAGGGTACAGGGATGGGGGAGGCAGGGAGAGATAAGAGGAGAAGCCATACTCAGTCTCCCAATTGTTCCAATACCCAGGGATGGAGAATGGCCACTCGATATCAAACCAGGGTTCCAATGTGGCCCATTATGGGTTCAGCCAAGGGGATTTCGATAGTTCTGAAATGCTGTCGATCTCACTGATTCAAGGATGAGGGAACCCTTTGAATGTCCATTGACTGACATAGTTGACCACAGATTCTCCATTAACTCAGATATTTGCTGTCATCATTTGACTGGGATAGTTGTCCAATTTGTTCTGTCCTCCTTCTTCTGGGATCGTACAGATGTGCCCTGCAGGGCTCAATGGGCTGCCATATCCTCCATGTGGATCTGGGCCAGCAGCTGACCTGTTTATAGTGTATCAACTCCTAATATATTGGATAGAAAAAGTACATTTTACATATAAAAATACAGGTATGTTAAAAGGCTGGGGGAAATGTACCAGACAAAAACATCAGAACATTTTTATAAAAATTAAATTAATGTTAAACAGAAAATGTCTAGACAAAGTTTTAGCAGAGTTAAAGAGGAAATTTTTACAATGATGAGACAGTTTATTGGGAGGACCTGCCATCCTAAATATATGTTTATTTAACAGTACATCTTAATAAATATTGGAAGGAAAACTGTTAATGAGCCAAAAGGAGATAAATCCAGGATTATTATTAGATAGTTCAGGTTTCCTCTCTGAATTATTAGGACAAATATTTACAAGCCAATAGATAAATAGAAGTTTGGACAACACGAAAAACTAAACTGACCTAGTTTGCATTTGTAGAGCATATAACCCATAACAACAGAATATACAGGCTTATTTTCCCTCTGTGCATGGAGCATTCACAATGATAGGTTGGTCTGAGCCAAAAAAAAAAAATGTCAATAGATTTTTATGTTTTCTTTACAACACAGAATTAAGTTATGAACCACTAACAACAACAACAAAGTAGGAGCCTCACCCCCAGGTGTTTGGAAATTAAAAGCTACACTTCAGGCCTACGAGTCAAAAAGAAATCATAAGGAAAATGAGAAAATGCTTTGAACTGATATGTTGATGAAAGCACAACATGCCAAAATTCGTGGGACGCATGTAAAATAGTGCCTAGAGAGAAATAGGTAACTTTAAAAAGAAAAACAAATTAAACACAAAGTAACAACAAGCAAGAGAATAACAAAAAAACAGAAATCAGTGAAATTGGAACTAAACTCAACAAATGGGGAAACAAGTGAAACGGAGAGATAGTTCTTTGAAATCAGTGCAGTTGATAAAACTCTGATCACAAGTAAAGAGAAGGGAAGGATCCATCTACGTAGCTGTGGGAATCTTGATGATGAGGGTCTTCAAGATGTTGAGTCACACGATTGCACTGAGGTCTGGATGCCAGCTCTTCAGTGTCCAGATCGTCCTGAGACTTCACTGTCATCACAATTCCCTTTATCTCTTCTGTATTGAAACAACTGTTTCCTAAATTTGCTTTCTCCTTCTCTGCTTTCACATTTTACAGAACAAGTTTTCCAGCAGGTTCTTGAGAAAAGATATGTAAGAGGTAATTTTTTTGCTAGTACTTTTGTTTCTCACTAAGCTTTAAATTTCATAGATGGTAGGTCTTTCCACTTGGGTTTCATTTATATTACCTTAAACTATTAGGTGTTGGGAAGGTAATTAAAAGTAGTTATTTAAAAATATTCCATGCCAACATTTTAAAATGCTTTTTTCCCTATATTAATGCTTCCAACTACATGAGGGAAACATGAGTTTCATATATAAGGAAGAAAATTTAGAAGATATTGCTGTAAAAAGAATCAATCCCTTTACATAAGGTTTAGTTTTTCCTGAACTGTATTTAGCAAAATGGGCATATCAATTTGTATACATTTTCTCTATTTCAAGGTAAGATTTTCTTTATCATCACTAATATTGGTAAGACTTGGTCTTTGGAAACTCGTTGTGTTGTATCAAACTTAAGTATGTATGGAGTTTGTTAACTTAAGTGGTTGGTAGAAAATCTGGGGCCTAAAAAAAGCTTTGGTTCCTATGGTTGTTTCATATAAATTTTAATGAAAAGTGCCTAATTCGTTCACAGTTTTTATGTCTTTTAGTAGGTCAAAGGTGACTTTTCTGTAAGTGAAGTGTGTGTGAAAATATAGAATACTTAAGAAATATAGAAGCATTCCATGTATTATTATCGGCATTTATCAGAACTGGGAAATTAATGGATATCATTGGAAAAGTATGTGGCAAATGTTTGCTACAACTGACCACCATAATATTTCTGATGCTGCCCAGGCCAGGCCACATAAAGGTCCACACGTACACCCAGGCATACGGCTGAGTGAGTTTTCAGATTATCCCAATCCATAACCTTCATGTTGCCCAAGCTAGCACCACATGGGATGCAGACATACTTTCCTACCTGAACTCCACCTAAATTTGTAGCTAAGTAGGTGTTATTTGTTAGGTAGCAATAGTTAATTGGGACCAGAGAATTCTGCTTATTGATAACCTTGAAAAAAACACTAGTGAAAGATTAGAAAAGGAAGATTTGTCACTATATGATAGCCTATACTACACACTCCCATGACTGTAAGAGTATGCACTCTATAAGCATGTCAGCTGTGGGCCCAGTGGGGGTTATTCGAGGTCACTCCAACTAAGCTACAGCTCCTGCTCGTATACATGAGGGTGGAGAGTGTGGTGGGCAGGGTTGGGCTGGATCTGAACATCCATTGGTTTACGTAAATGACGGGGCTGGAGACAAAAGTGACTCAGCCAGTGCTACTACTACCATACATATGAACTGATGTGCATGAAGGACAGAGCCATAACCCATACTGGCAAGCACACTCAAGTGTCAGATGTGGGATTACTTCAGATTAGGTTTCTTTGGGGAGCCCCCAACAGAAGCGCTGTAATGTTGTTTAGACATTTGTTCAATTGTCAGCTTCTCAGTAGCATTGATGATTCTATTCTCTCCACACGTTACTTTCCTTTTCTTTTATAGCTTGCAGTTTATAGCACTTTATATAATCTACATGCTTACCATCTGCCCGCATTAAGAGAGCTGAAACATGGCTTCTTGTTTTTTGGTTTTGTTCTGTTTCTTGTTAATACAATATAGATGCTCTCCCAAATATTTTGTAGCTTAAATTGTTCACAAACATTTATAATCTGCTTGTATCACAGAAGAAATGATACAATATTCATAAACTTGTAAGGGCTAAGAATAGTGGGCACATAATTAAGGTAAATTTTTCATAAAAGGAGTAACAAAGAATCTTCTGATCTAAATGATCACCTCTCTTTTCATTTGTGGAGGGAAAAAATTTTTAATGAACTTTTTAAAAGGCTAATGTTACATTAAGCATTGAAAATATCATTTTAAAAACGTGTATTTGGGGGCTCCATGTGCTAAGTAACTAAATTCTTACTTGGCACCAGAATCCCGTATGGGCACTGGTTTGTGTCCTTGCTGCTCCACTTCCGATCCAGAACCTTGCTTATGACCTGGAAAGCAGTGGAGGACAGACCCAGAAGAAACTCCTGGCTCTTGGCTAAAGAAGAACTGTTCAGGTAGCAAAATGTCACAGCAAATGAAAAGACTGTTGTCAGCACAAACTAGTGTTTTGAAGTACTGTGAGAAATCTACTCTCATGTGAATGACATGAGAAAACAACATTTTGAAATAAGGCTAAAGAATTGTAAGGTCCTTATAGATCACATTAAATAAATTATAAATGGGGATTTCATTTAACTATGAAAAGAAGCTCTCATTAATTTTTACAGATGGAATTCATGTGACTTTTGCATTTAAAACATTTTTGGGACTCATCTTTGGTGTTTCAAGATGACTAAATTGCATGATAACTGAAATATTTTAAAAGCAACTCTTTAAAAGTCTTAAAATAATAGATTCCTTAGTTTTTGCTGTACTCATTTCCAGCATCTTATTTGTCCTCTAATAACATTTTTCTGGTGTTTGATTGCCATTTCTTTAATGTGGTATTGTTTTGGTTTTCACTTTCTTTGAAGATTTATTTATTTATTATTTGGAAGGCAGATTTACAAACAACAGAGAGAAGGAGAAAAAGAAAGAGAAAGGTCTTCCATCTATCATATCACTCCCCAAGTTTTTGCAGCAGCCAGAGCTGAGGTGAGCTGAAGCCAGGAGCCAAGAGTTTCCTCCAGGTCTTCCACAGAGGTACAGGGACCCAAGGCTTTGGGGCTTCACTGCTGTTTTTCCAGGCCATAAGCAGGGAGCTAGTTTGGAAGTGGAGCACCCAGGACATGAACTGGCACCCACATAGGGTGCCAGCACTTATAGGTACAGGCTTAACTTAGCAAATAAATGTTTATTTCAAAAATGAAACTGGACGCTAGCGTAGGAGAGGCTACACATCAGAGAAAGCATATGAAATAATACATGGATTAAGTAAAACACACCAAGGAAGGTACAAAATGTGTTCATATGGAGATAAAGAAAAATATAATGACGTAAAACTATAGAAACAAAGGGATATTTAAGGTAAAATCGAGCAGTGTTCTAAAATACAGAAACATTTGAATCAACATACTCAAAGATCACATCAGTGAAAATTGACTGAAAACTATTTGTACTGAGGCATATCATCAGAAAGTTAGTGAACTTTAAACATGACCAAAAAATAATCAACTCACTGTTAAAAGTAGGAGGAAAATCAGGCTTGTCTCTGATAGCTGCACATCAACATTTAATGCCAGTTGGCAGTAAAGTAACATCTGCAGGGTCTTAGGAAAAATAAGATATCTTATAACTTAAATTCGACTAAACTGTCTTGAAGCATAAAAATTGCAACTTTAGAACTCAGGCAATGTTATTCAAATGTACCCTTGAAAAAATTCCTAGAAAATGAACTACTACCAGTCAGAAGGAAATAAACAGAAAAATAATCATAGAAGAACTAGCAGCAGCATTTAAAACATTGAACCACAAAATAAAGACAGAAATGTGAGAAACAGAGCTAAAGAACAAAATGTGAACTCTACATTCCCTAAACATAAAAATATACCACCTCGACCAGTATTCTCCCCTTTTTCTGAGTTGTTGCATCTGTTTTGTTTTTCATTTTTAGTACTTGGAAGTCAAATAATGTCAATTACATATGACAAATTCTGAAGAACAAGCATAATTTGATGTTACTTCAAGAAAGGCTAAATTATTTTTAACTGAAAATATACCAATATCGTTATTGCATATAGAAATGAACTAATACATCTTTACTACTAAAATGAAGGACAGATGCATAAATTACATAAGTTAATTTAGAAAAACAAAGTTGCTGCTGGTAAAGTGGCATAACAGGTTAAGACTCTGAAAGCAGCACCAGCATCAAATATAGACACCTGTGTGTTCTGGCCTCTCTACTGCTAAATCTTGACTGATCTGTTCTGCAGTGAGAGGAAAACAACTTACATGTCTAGCTGAATTTCTAAATAATGTTTATTGTAGTCAGAAATAGCTTAAGCCTTTGGAACAAAGATACAGGGAAACTATAGATAAATACAACAGGGTGACTTACTTAAAGGAAAAAATATATAAAAAGAAGTAATAACAGAATCAAGACCAACTCTATCTTTCAGATGCCCAGTGTCCCAATTATCATTTAATGGTAAGGGAAATCAGCCAAAAATAACATTAGTAACAGTAGGGTTAAGTGGCATATTGATTTTCAAAAATAGATTTCTGATTACAATAGAAAATATTTAGAAATACAGCTAGACAAGGTAAATTTATTTTCCTATCACTGCAGAACAGATCAGTCAAGATTTAGGGTAATGGAGAAGTAAGGAGATACAAGCAATAGCGTTTGCACCAAGTTCAGGAACACTGCAAAAATGAGCACTGTCATGGACACCATTTAGTATTGTATTGGGTCGAACAAATCAGGAGAAAATACTGTAATTTTTAAAAAATGAAGTCGCCGGTTGCAGATGTTATAATTGTATACCTTTACTCATCACCCAGAATAAAATCAATTGAATAATTATCACAGTTAATTAAAAAGTTCATTTACATTTATGACAAAGGGATAGGCATTTGGTGCAACATTGAAGATACAGAGTGAAATTCGTGCATCCTTTGTCTGCTAATTTGCACCCTGGAAGGCAACCCTATTGTATATTGTATGTATTTGTTTCCAATAGCTTCTATAACAAATGAGCCGAAATTAGTGGCAATGTAAAGGATATTGATTCTCTCACATTTTCAGAGCCCACAAGAGTCTTCATCACCTCTTCTGCCTTCTGAACACTGCTGGCATTCCTTCACATACAGACACATCACTTGGGTCTCTGTCACCATGGCAACATTGCCTCTTTCCTTTTGTGTATATCTGTGTGTCTCTAATAATCACCCTTGTGTTTGCATCTAAAGCCCCAACTGGATAATCTAGGATTATCTCTTCATGCCCAAATCTTTAATCACACAAGGAAAGACCCTTTTTTCTTATTCAGTAACAGTACAGTTTCCTAGGACCAGTGCATGATACCTTTGGCTAATGCAGCCTAGTGCAGTATATTAACTTCCTGTCCATGATATATAATAATGCTATCCATGTACCATCATTGGGAAAATCAGGAAGGTATCCCAGGCACGGTGCTATGGTAATAATAGTTAGACATCACCTTGTTTAAGGTGTAATTCTCTCACTGAGCCCTGCTTACTGTGTGGTTACTTGAACTGGTGGAATGTACAAAACTAGAAACTCAAAAAGACTAATAAACATAGAAATGTTATAAATGATAAGGTAGACATCACATGGCAGTGAGAAAAGATGAACTAGTAACTACCTAATGCTGAATACATACTGTAGCACAAATATTTAAGTGTAAAATGTGAAGTCATGAAACAATTTGGAAAAGCATTTTGCCTTACAATCTCAAGAAGAAGAAAAAAATCTTCTAAACAAAGCTCAAAGTGATTCTTATTTAATAGAAAAGGCTGAATTTTCCGATATATAAAATTACAAAGCAGTAAGAAACTAGCAGTGCTGTTAAAAAAAAATAGGTAAAGAATACGAACAACCTCTTTTAAAGAGACACAAATGATTTAAGCATATGACATTTTCATCCACACTCCTAATAAGAGCTAAGCATATTTAAGCTGCAACAAAATACAGACTTTCACCTTCAGGATTTCCAGGGAGCTAAAGATTGGCGTTGTAGTTAAGAATCCCATGCTTCGTAAGAGACAACCTGGGTAAGATTCCTAGGTCTGGCTCTGAACTGCAGCTTTCTGCTATTGCGTATCTGGAGCCTGCGATGATGGCTTTAGGTAACTGGGCTTCTGCTACCCCCACTGGAGAACTGGATTGGTATCTCCAGCTCCCAACTTTAATCCTGCCCCAGCCTGGAATGCAAACCGGTGAGTGGAAATACGCTTGCTCTGCCTCCCCTTCTGTGTTTCTATCACGCATGCTCTCTTATCCATCTTTCTCTCAAATAAACAAACAAAAATTTGTGAAGAATTTCTAAATACTCCAAATTGTTGTGTAATGCTCTTGGTGGGACTGGAGGAAGCACTCATTCTTTTACATTCTTAAGGGAAGTATATATTGGCCCGGTGCTATGGGTAATGATTGACAGTAAATATCAAACCGAGAAAATCATTTTTCCACTAACCTAGCTATTTATCCTGATGATATCCTCACTCCTGTGTGAAATGTTTTTCTAAATTTTTAACAAAGTTTAAATACAACTTAATATGCATGCAGGGACAACAAATTGTGTTTCATTCAGAATGGAGGGCCAGTTGGTGGTTTCAGTGTTTTCTCCAGATACACTCACACACATTATGTAAACCTCACCAGCGCTAAAGAGGTAGAACTACATGGTAAAGTTTAGAAGATAAAAGTGAACATGTGGTACAGCACTTGAGGAGCTACTTGGAATACCCACATCATGTATGGGAATACCTAGAATTGAGACGTAGTTCTGCCTCCAATTCCAGCTCCTTGTTAATGTGTGCCCTAACAGCAGGGGATGGCTCAAGCAGGTGTGTTCCTGCCACCCAAGGGGAGACTTAGACTGAGTGCCTGACCTAGGTCCCATTGTAGCAACTATCTGGGAAGTTAACCAGCAGGTGGAAGATACCTTAATTTCTGTCTGCTTTTCAAATAAAAATGATTTGTAATAGGAAATATTCCCTTGCTAACTAGAAGAGTCAATAACATTAAGTGTCTCATTGACTTTTTAAAAAATATTTTTTATTTTGAATTTTTGAATTGTGAGGTACAATTTCGCTTAGACTGGGATCCCCCCCCCCAACAGATTTTCCCAGTTTTGCTACAGTGGTATAGTCCTTCGGAACATGTGCCATCATAACTCTGGTTGATAGTGGGTAGCCCTTCCCCATTCTCAGGTCCTTTGATGGTTGGGAGACTTGATATGGTCTATCCCCGTATCTCCCCCTCCCCCTAGAAGTGGGAAGAAGAAATTGAAAGCTTAGAAACAATGATCATACCCACTTCTCCCCAACCCTAGATACTTCAAACCCTGGTCGATTATGTAAGCAGCATCTAATATAAAAAAATTTCAGAAAAGTATATGTTATATATAATATATACATATGTATATATAAATATATGTAATGATAGAGTGATTCTATTTGAATATTTTAAAGGAGGTATATATATATGCTTATTTGTATTTACTGTAAACTGCTGCTGTGTCTATTTTAGGCTTAGCAGAACATGGTTTTCCTCTGATCATTTTAGGCAGTAGTGATTCTGAGCAAACTCTGCAAAGATAGGTAACAATTACAAAATTGAGACGTTAGGCATATACATAGTGAATATTTTTAAGATAGAGGTACATTTGTGTCTGCCTATATATTCTTTTTAAAATCATCTTAGATTGTTCATTCTTTGAGATTAAAGATAACACTTACTTTATACTAACACAATCTACAAAATTCCATATCTGAATTTTATATGTTTTTGAGTATTTGTCTACTGAATAGGCTTAAAAATTTTATTGTATAAGGTCAAAGGGCTGGGCATTGTAGCCATCAGATCGCCAACATACCATAGTCAAGTGATGTTTCCAGTTCTCACTGTTCTGCTTCCAGTCCAGCTTGCTGCTAATGCACGTCAGGTGTGGCAGATGATGGCTCAGCACTTGAAGCTCCACCACCCACATTGGAAACCTGGATAGAGTTTCTGGCTCCTCTCTTCAGTCTGGCCCACAGATTAATCAGACATATGTTAAAGATGTAAATAATTAGTAACTTTTAAAAAGATTGATTTATTCTTATTTGAAAAGCAGATTTACAGGAAAAGAAAGAACGATAGAGATCTTCCATTTGTTGGTTCACTTCCCAAATGACCACAATGACTAGCAGCACTGATATGAAGCCAGGAGATTTGTCCAGGTCTCCCACATGGATGCAGAGGACCAAGGACTTGGGTCATGTTCTGCTGCTTTCCCGGATCATTTTCAGGGAGCTGAATGGGAAGAGGAACAACTGGGATCCTAACCAGTGCCCATCCAGCATGCCAGCATGATGGGCATATTCTTAACCTATTACACCATTGTACCATCCCATAGCTAATAGCCTTTAGTAAACAGCAAAGAGGCAGTGTGGGATCTACCTAGAAGCATTGCAACATGTGAATTGACAACAATAGCTAAAGCTTGCGAATGTCTCTCTTCCATGTTCACTGTTCTGGGCCCAACACATTAGTTAATATGATCTGTGTGCCATACAATGTAGAAGATATGAGGTACTCCAAGGGCATTTTACTTTGTTTTTCCTTCCTGAATATACTTTCTTTAATAGGTCTTTAATTAAATGATTGCTCATTTCTTTTAGATGAAATGTGTGACTAGAAGTAAGTTTGTGATCTTGCTACATACCCTGTTCTGATTATAAATTTTTAGTTCTCTGGATTGTTTTCAAAATAAATTTAAAAATCACTTTGCTGTTCAAGTTATTTTGATAGATTGCTTTTTGCTCACTGTATATGGATTCCCTAATTATATGGACTCTATTCCCATTTTTCTTTATTTTTTTATATATATAATATATAGATATTAAAAATTTCTAAGCTAAACTTATAATAGCAAAGCAAATATTTGCCAGAAGTAGAAAGTTAATAAAATTAGGGTCACCAAGTTCAGCTGTTCCATAACTTATAATAAAATGGATTTATTTAAAGCTAATTAAGTTTTAATTCGGTGTCTTCAGTTATGTTACTGCATGAGATTTGTTAAACTTCTTTATATTTAATAGAAAATTTTGCATATCCAAATGTGATTTTTAACCTTTATAGCATTTATCTTTTCACAGCATTGGCATACTATGACTTCTTCACTTGATTTACATGAATACATACTTTTTATTACATTCTAAAACTAGAATGTCAACGTAGGAGTAGCCCATGTAACTGAAGACTGTTTTGGTTATATATCCTCATTTTTTCAGATTTTTAGTTTTGTGTATTTCTTAGCATTATGACCTGATTATTTATGTCTTACAAAAGTTTTTATTAAAAAAAAAAAAAAGGCCCAGCACAGCAGCCTACCGGCCAAAGCCCTCACCTTGCACGTGCCAGGATTCCACATGGGCACCTGTTTGTGTCCCAGCAGCCCCGTTTCCCATGAAGTTCCCTGCTTGTGGCCTGAGAAAGCAGTTGAGGATGGCCTAAAGCCTTGTGACCCTGCACCCGCATGAGAGACCCAGAGGAGACCTCTGGCTCCGGGATTTGGGTTGGCTCAACTCTCGCCATTATGGCCGCTTGGACAGTGAACCAGTGGATGGAAAACCTTCCTCTCCGTCTCTCCTCTCTGTCTCTCCTCTCTGTGTATCTGACTTTCCAATATAAATAAATCTTAAAAACAAAAACTCCAGTGAAATCATATCAAGAGGTGCAGTCTTCAGGAATTGTATTATGAGGACAAGCCTTCATCACAGGCTGTGATGAGTGTCTTTATAAGGAATATCAAAGTATCTCTTCAAACTTTCTGCCAGATGAAAACTTACAGCAGGTGCTACCCTGAAAAACAGGTTGTTACCAGCTCACAAAGCTTCCCATGCCTTGATCTTGAACTTGCCTCCTACCAGAATGAGAACAATATATTTGTATTTATAAATTACCTAGTCTATGACACATGTTACTAACAGCTAAATATACTAAGACAGTGCTAACACAAATCAAAACTATTATTCTAATAAGAACATTGACTTTTCAGCACTCTTCAGTTTCAACTAAAATTCTGTTGAGGACCTTTAGAAAGCTAACAAACACGGTTTGAGTCTCGACTGCTCTGCTTTCAATCCAGCTTCCTGCTAGTGTACACTTTTGAAAGCAGAGAGTGATGGCTCACCTGTGAGGGAGACCTCAGTTGACTTTCCAGCTCCCAATTTCTTTCTGGCTCAAAACTGCCTTTTGCACAGATGTGGAGAATATACTGGGACGTGTGGAAAGTCGTGAGTGGTTTACCTCTTTGTTTCTCACCATCCTTGTGAACAATGAGTAGAAATAGCAAATTTGGAAGCAGTGAAGTCACCAAATTTTTCTTAAAGCACAATCATTCCCACCCTGATCAACCACGCAATCATTATTAAAAATAAATAAGTTTAAAAAAATAGATAAGAGCTCTAGCTCTGTAACTCAGTCTCTCTGCTTCTTAAAAAAATGCAAACAAAATGTTATATAATATTTTAAATAGTATTCCATTGATTTTAAAGCCAAATTGAGTATTTAATTGAATACATTTACAGCATCAAAAGTGCAAAATTGCTTTTATAATGTGAACTTTTGAATCATTTGTACTTTGTGCTTCCTAAATAAGCTCATTTTGATTTCTAAATAAGAAGTTTTAGGTAACATTAGCATAATTTAAGGTGTTTAAGACTTCCTTTTAGTTCCATAAATGCAACTTACAGACATGCCAGTTATCATTTGAAGACAAATTTGCAGACTTTATACAGTATCTTCGTTATCAGTAATAGTTCTTTTTGTTTTTAATCCACAACCTGTGTGACCCGGTTTAAATTGTAGGACTGTCAATTACATATTTAAATCTTATTATGATAGCAAAACATACTGAGGTGTGTAGGAGACCACACAAATGATCAGTTGACTGAGTAGCTGAGATGTGAAACTACTTCTCGGGCCCAGCAGCATGGCCTAATGGCTAAAGTCCTCACCTTGAACGCCCCGGGATCCCATATGGGTACCAGTTCTAATCCCGGCTGCTCCACTTCCCATCCAGCTCCCTGCTTGTGGCCTGGGAAAGCAGTTGAGGACGGCCCAAAGCCTTGGGATCCTGCACCCACGTGGGAGACCTGGAAGAGGTTCCTGGCTCCTGGCTTTAGATTGGCGCACCACCGGCCATTATGGTCACTTGGCGAGTGAATCATCGGACGGAAGATCTTTCTCCCCATCTCTCCTTCTCTCTGTGTATCTGACTTTCCAATGGAGAAAAAAAAAAAAAAAGAAGCTTTCTATCTGTTTATGTCTGCTTTTTAATAAAAATTAAGTAAATTAAAAAAAAAAAAATAAAAAGGAAACTACTTCTCTAGACCCTGGGGGAATTAGTCACTCCTGTGCTTCAATTGCTCTCCAATTATTCCACTCTAAGAAGAAATACTTAAACAACAGTGGAGTTACTTATTTTTTAAAAATTACAAACAGATATCATTATTGCCTGTAACACTTATGTGACCTTCTAAGAGGTCACCTATATAGAACATATAATCAATATTTGGGGCTTAGAGGGTCAGAAGTATCTGTGAAGCTCCTCAACTTTTTGCTGTGCTGTGATGTGCCAATAGGTAATGTATAAGCAAACAAATGTGGCTGTGTTCCAACGTCATTCATGGAAACTGAAATTTTAATTTGATTTTTAGGCACCGTGAAATATTTTTTCCTCTTGACACTTTTGAACCATTTTAAAATATAAAAATCATCTTGTGCTAACCGTCATGCTAAAATAGATGGCAAATGGTCTGAATTTGCTCTGTGGACTAAAATTGGCCAACTTCTGATCTTAATTGTTAAATCCACTGATTGGAAAGATTTGCCTTAGTAACGCATTCTTCAGTTCCTCCAGTACCACTTATACCCTGAAGGTCATGCTGCTCTAAACTTACGTCTGATAGCAAAAGCTGTTGCATTTGTTGCCTGTATTGTGTGACCTCAGCAGTATTGCTTCATCGTCTTAACACTGCACGCTGCCTGTTTGTCAATGGTTATGATAATACAGTGTGGTACAATGGGAATAAAACTGGGAGATTTCAAAACCAGGCTATAGCTCTAGCTCTACCATTAGTCAAAGTCACAAAGTTTTTCAGATTTTTGGGGCTTCATTTTCTTACCTGATAATTGTAAAAGAGTATTAAGAGATTATATTACTATAGTAATAGACATAACATCATTCACTTTTAGCTTACATTTGTTGTTAGTGCCTTTGCAATCTTGTACTTTGTTATTGCTCTTACGTATTACTTCTAACAGGCTCCCTACAGAGAGGGGGTTATCAAAAATTTATAGAAAATGCTATTATGGAAAAGAGCTATGCATTTTTCTAAATAGTTTATACCTAGAATAATCTTATCTCCTCATTCCATGCCCATTAACTTTTTAAAGCACCTTTCTCTCCTGATATATCCCTCTTGAAAGCTATAAGTTATACATAAACATACATTTTTCCAGGCATTTTTTAAATTTTCGTTACATTTTAACCTGCTCACCTGTTCCTCACTGTTATAGATGTACCAGGGTTATTACTAGCAGTACTGTGAAATTTTCAAATTATAGCCCACATATTCTTTCTTGTTAACTGCTGTATTAGGGTAGACTTCATTTGGTTGCGACTATATCCCCAGCACCCATAACAGGATCTGAATATATTTAAGTCTGATAAATAGTTTCTAAGTCACTGACAACAAATAATCCCAAATGTTCACTTGCCTTGCATTATCAAAAGGATTCTAGAAAGCTCATAATAAACAATGTGTTTTAATACATAAGATGCAATACATAGTACTGCAAGGAAGACTAACTTCACTGAAGTGCAGTTCTGGCCTGTGACCCCTGACTAGCATACCATAATTAGTATTTTGTTCTTACCTAGGTCATTTGCATGTGCACTGCATTAGGTCCGTTCCTGGCTGTGCTTAGGTGGACTTTGCTGTAAGTTAAGAATGGATGCAAGTCTCTACCATTTGTCTCGCTTCTCCTTTGAACTTGTCTCATCTACTGAGACATTTTTTCTTATCATTAAACATGGGATTTCAAGGAGGCAGGCCCAACTGCACAAGTATATTTCAAGGCTATCATTGTATTTTGTCTGCAATTGGTCCTTTGGCCAAAGGAAATTACACACAGATGCAGTGTCCAAGTATAGAAGCATAGCTGTTTTTCCATTGAGGTATGTTGTGGGAAAGAGAAGAAATCTCATTTACAAGATAATTTTAGTACATACCTAATAGAATTGTCATAAGGTTCATATGCAAGGTTCTTGAAATCTTCATAGAAAATCCACATTATCTTTCATAAAAGCCCATATTTATTTGAAGTCAGTTACAAAGATATAAATGAGAATGAACTGCCATACACTGTCTTATTCCCCAGATGGCCACAACTGCCAAGAGTGGGCCAGGTCAAAGCCAGGAGCCATGAGTTTCATCCAGGCTCCCAATGTAGGTGGTATAGGCTTCCTTGGCTGTCTCCCCTTGTTTTTATCCAGACATTAGAAGAGAAAGGGAAGTTTGTGGGACAACAACCAGCACCAGTATGGGATGCTAGCATTGCAGGTGGTAACTTCAGATGCTATGCCACACCATCTGTTTTAGTTCCTTCTTCCGCAAGATTTTTGGAATGATCTGCTGTTTTAAAAAATTTAAGAAACAATCCCTCCTGCTCTGCTTTCAGGCTAATCCATGATAATGTGCCTGTGGAGGCGATGGAACTTTGCCATGTCCTTGGGTCCCTACACACATAAGATCTGAATGGAGATTCAGCTGCAGCCATTTGAGGAGTGAAACAACAGAAGGAAGATCTCTTTCTCTCTTTCTCCTTCTGCTGCTGCTGCTGCTTGTCTCTCTCTCTCTCTGTTTCTCTGTAACCCTGCATGGCAGATAGAGGAATGATAACTAGATAATCAAATACAAAACAAGTAATTGCATAAAACTAAAGTGTCTGGAATTGTAGTTGAGAACTCTTGTTCTTTTCACATGGCCCAGGGGTTGATTTTTTTTTTAGCTTCATACAAATACTGTTTATCATATTTTTCTTTCTTCCTGCCTTTCTATTAACCTTAAACACAGAAATAATTTTAAGGAGCAATTAAAATCCCTTTAATTAAAATATTTTAAAAATTACTTAAAATGTAAAATAAATAAATAAATAATCTAATTCTTACAGGGCCTTCATTTATCCACTTAAGTAAAAGAACTAAATAAAATAAGCAATCCCAAAAGGACGAATATCATATATTCTCTCTGACATATAGCAACCTTCATGCCAAATACAAACCAAATAGATACATAGATAAAAAGTATATACATATTCTCATAGAGGAACTGTATAGTAGAGACCAGCATTCTGGGAACTGAAGATACTTTGCAGTATGCATTTCTACTCCCAAATAAAATGGGAACTCCCAATAAAACAGTTAATTATATTTTGACAACAGAATACTGGACTTTCTACCATTGTCTATACCTGCAGTCCCATGATACACTTAGCAGAACGGTGGACTGGTGACTGTTACTGAAGGACTATAATAATATGGGGGAAAACAATGAGGGGGAAGGGTAGAAGGGCAATCCTTGTGCCTATGGAACCATATCATGGAAAAAGAAAAGAGAATTCTTTGTTCTTGTGTATAGTGTATGGGGAAGATAAATGAACAGACTAATATTTCACACTCCTTTATGTGCAATTCCAGAGTCAACAATCTCTGAAAACAGCTTTTGCAATACCTAGTATTAATACCTGACCTGATCTTAACTTATTTAGTCGTAAAAATGGTCTTGGACTATTAGTAATCTTTTTAAATCTCAGTTAAACTGAGTATATGTTTTGCTGCAGGTGTAGTAACATAGTTGATTTAAGGATGCTGGTCCAGACTTCTTAGATGGGGATAAAGAGTACATTTCATAATTACAGTACATGTTATATTTAAAAGCTCAAAAGATACTTAGTCCTAAAATGTATCTGACCTTCAAAGGGTACTGCACAAATATGATTTGGGGAGTCACAAATATTATTGACAGAAATGAACCAGATCTGTCTAAAGAGAGTGAGGGGCAATGGGCAGGAAGGAGAGAGCCAGGGGGGAGATCATTTAATCCAAGTGGTGGGTGAAGCCTCTCTCTGAAGATGACATTTAATCAGATCCCGTAGCCATGTTGTGGAACTCTCGGGGAAGAAAATATTTTAGTCACTGGGGATAGATCAGCACCTGTCTAGGAAACTGCTCCATTCTGATAGATGACCAAGTTCAAAGACCTAAACCAAGAGTGAGTTTGGCGTGTTTGAAAAAGAATATGAAGACCTTTAACACTGTAAACTAGCAAGTAAGGGGAAGAATGGTAAGAGAGACTGTCAGAGATGAACAAAGAGCTCAGTAACTTAAGGATTTTACCATGCATCTGATATGAAGTCTTGGGAGATTTAATATTAAAAGTTATCCTAAACCCAGCTTTTTCAAAAAGATATCATTTTTACTCTGTGGACAACTTTCTAACAGGACTGAGAGTTTTGCAAAAGTAGGTGGTTATCAGTCTGGATAAAATTCAGAAGTTTAATGGTGACTGGCCATGTTTTTTAATAAAATAGTATCTTAATTATATAATGTCTTTAATATATTCAACAAGCAACCGCAATGCTATGAGTTAATAAACTAAATATTATTATGTTATCTTTGTTGTTCCAATTGTTTTTTAAGAAGTGATTCTTTTTTGCCTGCTGAGAAATGACTGGAGGAAAGAATGAAGAACTGGTTTCACAGATTGGCTCTGCCATTAACACTGATTGGATTCTTTAACCTCTGGATTTCAGCTTCCTATAGTGTAAAATATGAAGATTGAATTACATAATTGATAAAGCTCTTTTCCCTTGCAGCCTTAAGTTCACAGCCCTTTGTGTTAGATTCTAAAATTATAGGATTCTAGATAAGACCTAATGTAAACATCAAAGTATCTTTAAACATAAATGTAAAAAAAAAATTACAGACTCACTGGGTATCTGTTTCTTGATTAGTAAATTTTCCCTTCTTCCTTCTTAACAGGACCAAGGAAACAAATACCAGAAACCAAGAGCACAAAGTATTTTCTTCATCACTCCACAGAACACTGATACTTCTCTAGTTTCATCAGATTCAGAGAAATGACCACCTTGGCAAATGGCCACAGAGGATGTCAACTGTTTTTTGGAGGCAAGCAATAAAATATTTATACTATGAGCTTTCTCTCATTAGCTATGTAGAAACAAGTATAATTAACTAAAAGCTTACTTCAAGATATATGTTTCATGAAACTTAGCTTAATTCTTTTCTTCTTTAAAGCATTACTTTTTGTCAGAATTGCATTAAAATGATTTTTATTTGAGATATTACATTGGGTAAGTTGGCAATAAATCCTTCCAAACAAAATAAGAATAGAAATAACAGAAATTAAATACCAATATTATAAAGCAGTACTCTTTGTAATCTGTCTTGAACATATGTAAATTCAGAAACTAAATAAATTGAAAATTAGAATATTTTCTATTAACTTTAGAATTCTCTGTTCCTTTAATGATATTTTTAAAAATTATTCCAATTTTTTTTTGCTTGCTTGTATTTAACAACCATTTTAAAGGGCTCCAAAATCTTGTAAATTCATATCTTTATATCTCTATATGCTAAATTTTGTGAGATACGTTTATCAAACTATTACATTAAACTTGTACTTCATTTCATGGATGCTCTTAGAAAAGCCATCAGGCCCTGATCCTGGCCAGAACTACTTCCTTCAAAATTGAAATTAATTGCATTACCCTTTAAAAGGAATATTTGCCTAAAAAGAAACTTACCTTATTTAAAAGGAAAAATAGGTATAAGAAATCTGTATTCCTCTCCACACACATGAAAATATTTTACTAGGGAAAAGAAGATTCAAGTCGAAAAAATAAATTTTATGTGAAAATGAACTCGTAAGAAATTCTGTAGCATGCATTAAAATTGAATTTCCTAACAAATTTTATATAAACAGAAACTACAGAGGTACGAATTTCTTGTGTGTTGTTAATTCAACTCATAGAGTAAGGTCATTCTGTAAACATGTCTGCTTTTCAAGTTGCACATAGAAGAAAGCTTTCTATATGTAAAGGAGATCATAAATGTTTAAAAAGCCTAGTGTAGAGCTTCTGAGTTTTCTTTCAGTAACTAGAATTAAAAATAATTCTTGCTTTCTTTTGGGCAAAATTTCATCTAATTATAGTCAATTTATTCTGCGACTTTTTGGACAGCAAGTCCTGATCACCAAAGAAAAAGCAGCTGTGCTGCTCTTGGCTCAGAGTTCCAACAATGGTCTGATTATGTAGTCACTGTGCTTGAAAGGAAACCATGAAGTGTAGCTGTCCAGCAGCTGCCTCCTGGCATAGGCACACCTGAATCTTTCTGGACTGCTGGTGATGTATGCCTTCTGCTTGTATAGAGGTTCAAAGAAATGTCTTCAGCAAGTCAATTTAGTAAAATAGCTGTTGGGAGAAGGAAGTTCTTTCCTACAACCTTTTACATCTTTCATTAAGTGGAAAGCTATTTCTAAAGCTTCCATTCCAAGATTTACACATTAAACATTTAAATCTTCTCTAGTTTGATATAACTAACTGGCTTTTTTTTTTTTTTGAGAGGTGCTAGAAATTGACCATTGCTTAATTGGTGGAAATAGTTCCCATAAACCATGCTTTCTCTAATGTTTCCTTTAACTCACCCACATAACTTATCTTGTCTTCAACTCCGTTATTCTTCAACCACTGGAATATATCTGTCAGATAGCTTTAATTTCTGTGTATTCAACATTAAAACCCAGTCTTTTATTCTATATTCATTCATTCAATTTACAACCATGATATTAATAAGCCAGTAATATCTAGACTTCTGACCCAGACTCCTGTTTTTGTTTCATTTTATTTATTTATTTTTTTTTTACAATCTTTACATAGTTAGGGTAAGAAAGGTTCAAGGGCTATAGGTAAGTGGGTAAGACTATTCTTTCCATATTGTTTCCTTCATGTTTAAAGGGAGATATTAAAGGAGAAGGCCCACCCAGTTTCCCACCCACCCCAGGTCCCAGATGTAGGGCGTGCTCCAAGGTTCTTGCTCAAGTGGTTTTGATAGTTCACCAGTTATGAATCACTGCCAATCTTGCCACTCCAAGCACGATTAGGTCGTTGAAGAATCCAGTGATTGACATAGTCCAACATAGAGTCTCCGTTTCCCCAGTATTTCATTGCCAACATATAGCTGAGGTTGGACCTGTTCTGTCTTCTTTCTTTTCTTGGTTAGGGTTCTGAGTCCGGCAGTTCGATTGGGGAGATCTCCAAAGAAACTTTGTCTGAGGTGTTCTCAGATCAGATTCTTGTATGTTCTAGCAAGTACAGGGCCCGGCACAGTCCATTGCCCTGATCAGCTGGTGGTTGCAATTGCTGGTTTGGTTCTATTTTCAGCCCCAACTTCCGCTGGAAACAATGGATGTTGCAGTCCAGCCTGGTTCTGCACAGCACATACCCAGCCCTCGCATAAACCAGTGGGAGCTGCAGCCTAGTTGGAGCAACCCACAATAACCCCCATCAGGCCCACCCCCTACCCTGGTTTGCCAGTATGTGTAGCAGACTAGTCCAGTCTGTCCCATATCCCATTCGGCTCTCGTACATGTCAATGGGTATTAAAGCTTGGTTCCATCTAACCAGATCCACTATGCAGCTGACACAGATGCTGTTGGGTCTGTCTAGCCACCCAGCCCCTGTCCTAGTTTTCATGCCCTTCCGTGGGTGTGGTAACCCAAGAGCGGGGAACACACTATTTCCCTCCCAGGCCTCTCCCACTCCCAGATTATGCACTCTCCAGGTGGCTCTGTGGTTTGACTTGACAAAATTAGCCCCCAGTGCCAGCTTCTGCCAGCTGAAGCTGTGAATAAGCCCAAACAACCCTCACCCACTCTAATTTTGTTTGCACCAGTAGGAATAAAATCAACGCAGCCTGGCTTTTGCCTGATATAGTCCACATGAGGCCCACAGGTGTTGTAGCCCTGCCTAGTCTGGTCTGCCCCCATCCCAGCTCACGCTCTCCAGTGGGAGTAGCTGTCCAGCAAGGGAACCACCCCTTATTCCCCTGCTGGCTCTGCCCTTCCCTTCCTGGTTCTCACGCATGCTGGATGGGTGCTGCAGTCACATCCGGTACAGGCAACCTCACCTTGGCATTCCATATTGTGCACTGGTTTTTGTTGCGACCAAACCTGGCCCGACCCACACTGTTCTGGTATTCAGATTTGTCTGTGGATGACATGAACTGATCAGCCTGGTCTGCCCCCGACCCATGCCAAATGTATGCCAGTGGGTAACTTTCCATGGCCTGTTCTGGGCTGTTTCCTTTCATGCCTCTTGTGCTTACCTGCAGGGTCTGTGTCCTGCCAGAGGAGTTGGCCAGGCTCCTCCATCAGAACCCCTCCCAATGCCAGATTTTGCACATACCAGTGAGTCCCTGAGCCAGCCCTACTCAGTTCACCTGTCCTAGCAGGAACAGTGGCTTTTCCTGACTGGCCTTCAACCCAAACTGGTCCTTGCTGTTGGATGTTTCAGCCCAGCCATGGCTCGTCCATACCCACATATGACTCACACATGGCTCAGTAGGGGTTGAGACCTAGCCTAGTCCATCCCACATCTACCCTGGTCCTCCAGGACACTAGAGGGTGTTGGAGTCTGGCCTGGCTTGTTGCGTCCAGTCCCAGTCCACACTTTTGCCAAGGGAGACTACAACTGTTTCCTGATCAGAATGCAGCCCCCATTCCAGCCCACGTGCCCCTTGGTGGGAACCTCAACCCAGTTAGGGTTGTCCCCTTAGCTCCCCAACCTGGCCTATTCCCAGCCATAGATCATGCGCACATGCCTTTGGTTGCTCTGACTCAGCTTGGCACAGCCCCTCACCTGTCCCGACCTCCACCTTAGACACTGTGGCTTAGGGTTCCTGACTCACACAGACCAGTAGGTGCAAGAGCCTAGCTCAGCATGATCTGTGCTCCATCCTGGTCTCTAGTTTCGCTTGTGGGCTAAGGTTTGCTCAGTCCTGCCCAGTCCACCCTGTTCCATTACCAATTCACACATTGGCCAGCTGTTAGAGCTACTATGCCCAGCTTGTCCAACCCCCAGGTCTAGACCACATGTTCACCAGTGGGAGCTATGGCTTGCCAGGGGAGTTTCCCAAGTTCCTCCACTTAATCCACTCCCGGACCCAGTTCTCATACATGCCAATGGGTTTTAGGCCAGGTTCCAGTGAAGTCTGACCTTCCATTTGGCCTTGTATGAGCTGGTGAACATTGCAGCCCGGCCCACCCCACACCCTATTCAGGATGCTCATTTGGGTGCTGCTGCCTTGACCAGTCCAGACTGTTGCAGGTTCCTTTACCTGTGATTGATGGCAGGCTCCTTAGTCACACCTAGCTTAGTCCATCACCACTGCAACTCTTGAGCTAACCAGTCGGGCTAGTGATTCCACAGGGTTTGGCCCACACATCACCCACAGAATCTACCCCCAGATATGGTTCTCAAGTGCTAGTTAATGTCATGGCTGTGCCTAATGTGACCCGTCTCCTGATCCATCGTCATGTCAGGTAACAGGATATGATTCTGCTGGACAAGTCCCGAGCCATAGCTTTTGCATGGACTGGTGTTTGGTGGTCAGCATTGTTCAGCAATTACAAGTTCTTCAAAGGAGGAGTTGCTGTCATTGGGAGTCTTTAGGATTGATTCATGTCCCAGAAGCACAGTGGGTTCAACCTGGAGCTACCTAAGCAGCGATTCAAAGAACAAAAACCCCAGAGGTCCAGGCCGGGCGGCCAGCAGGCAGAGCCTGGTACCCACTGGCACACTGGCTGCCCGGGGACAGCTCACCATGTACACGTGGTGGCTGCCTTCTGGGATCCAGGCATGAGACGCGCCGTCCTGAGACCCACCCTTCATTTTATTTTCCATGTTCTTTAGAGGTGGCAAAGACAGACTACAATAGTTATG
Source organism: Ochotona princeps (assembly GCF_030435755.1). Classification (NCBI taxonomy): domain Eukaryota; kingdom Metazoa; phylum Chordata; class Mammalia; order Lagomorpha; family Ochotonidae; genus Ochotona; species Ochotona princeps. Next base: position 31,759,348 of record NC_080836.1, read on the forward strand.
ATTTGTAAACATTACTTGATTAACTTGACACCCACTGATTAACCACAACTGTGCCCGTCGTCTACCTACAGTCAGTTACTGACTCTCTTAGTACCCCAATTTGTACAATTTTAAAGTTTGGGTGCTAATAGCAATATCATTGTAGGGATTAAATGTAATATAGCTATTCTTACTTTAGCAAAAGGATTGGAAACCAGTTTTCCCAGAACAAGCTGAACTCCTTGTCAGCTTCTCCATCATATTCATGTCAGATGTTTTTATGCCATTAAATCTGTTGTGGTGCTACCAAATCTGGTTCCATGAAGCATTCCAATCAACAATGAAAAATTTATGTTTAAAATATTAAATGGTGCAGATATCATTGTTAAAAACATTGTACCAATGGTTCTTGACCTGGCTTACATGGAAACTATGAACAGTCCAAATTTTGAAAAAAATGTTAGGCTATCATGGGTTCATTGAAAGTTTGTTTTTTTATAGATTACTATACACACACACACACACACACACACACACACACCACACACCCCTGAACAAATGTCTCATATTTCACAACAAAGATTTCGGAACATAGGTATACTTCTGGCTTACACTCCCTCCTGCCCACATTCCACACCTGCCCTCCTCCTGTATTAAGCACTATTATTTAGAGAAGTAGTTCATTTACAGAGCAAAGTGACTTGAAAAATCTTCTACTTGGGGTTAAATGTCTTTTATATACATATTAATCAGATGTTTACTCAGTCTAAACAACATCTGTTGTTTCCACTAGGAAAATAAAAGTAAACAGATCATTTTATTCTCTGTATTTTTTTTAACTCTTTATTTTTTGTAATACCGTTCCATAGCCTTGGGGATTCCTCCTCAGCACTGCTCCCAACTGATTTCCCCCATTTCAATAATATAGTCCTCCATTCTGCTATTTAAGTATATCCTGACAATGTAGGTATAGAAAATGGTAGAAAATCCATCATTCTATTATCAAGACTTACTCATCTGTCTCATCTTTATTGGTTTCCTGGGTCGGCTGTAAATAACCACAAACTGATGGATTAAAATAAAGAGAAATTTTTTTTTCTTTCAGTTCAGGAGGGTATATAAATGCAAAACTAAGCTTTCAGTACAGCAGTGCTGCTGGAAGTCTGGAAGTGAGTCTTTTTCCTATGCGTATGGCTTAGCTTGTTGGTGTTGATGATAATCCTTTGGCATTTTTGGCTGATAAACAGATCACATCGGTCACTACCTCAGGAGTGTCTTTGTCTCCTCTTTGCATCTGAGGACCTAATCTTATTGGATTAGGACCTACCTTATTTCAGTTTGACCTCATCTTGATTATAACTGCATAGGCAATCCAGGATTTTCAAATATAATCTCATTCACAGGTTATGATGCTAGGACTTGAAGATAACTTTTATGGGAATATAATTCAACTCATAAGCCCTGTCTTATTTTTTAAAACTGTGACTTTAGAGAAGAAACATGGATTTTGCAAGTAGAGAATTTGCTTCTGTTCATCCTCTGGAAAAAGGCTATTAGTTGAAGATATGACATAGTCTCTGAATAGCTATAGTTGTTTTGCTTAAAAGTATTTGGTAGCAGTGTATCTTCAGCTTAGTTTCTTAATTTGTTTTCCATCTATTTAAAATTCTGTTCTTTTACTTATAAACAGTGTTATCATTTTTCTTGTTTATTTAAGACCTCAAATACTAGGCTTTAGACTTGTGACCTAAGGCTACATAGTGTATGTATCTTTCAGTGACATTTCTCAAAGATTTTAGGGATGACATAACATTTGCACTTATAATTGCATAAATAGTGGCACTTTGTAAATGAATTGAGGTAATATTTGCATGTTAAATTTGCTTAACCTGGGGCTAGTTTTGTCTTCATGACCAAGAAATTCACTGCTCACTCACTGTAAGTTGAAATTGAGAACAGTGGCCGACCTTTCTAAATGAACATGTTCATATAATTTTATCTCGTTAACATTAACTCTTCTGCTTGTTCTAGAAAAGCTTATTGTAGTGAAGATGCTTCTCTCATATATGGCTTAATATCTGGAATATACGTCATCAGTATACTTTTATCAGATTTTTTAAGTCATCTGCCATAACTTTAAAAAACTGTCCAAAGATTTTTCATATGCTAAAATTGACACAGAGACATACTATTATTGCAACATTCCAAGAAAAGAATTCTATGTGTATTTTCTCCTCTTTGAGCTTCTGAGTGACAAAGACTATGAAATATTATACCATCCTCTTGGGATCCTATGAGTTTCCAATGTCTAACAAAACATACAGGATTTCGAAAAAATACTTTTTTTTTCTGCAAGTAACAACTGCCTCAAATTTTTGTGTGTATGTAGTATGCACTCAGTAAATAAATTTTCATGAATTGAAAAAACAAAATTATAAGCACTTCTGCTTGCAGAAGCATCCAGAAGCAGAGCTCTTGAAAAACATGGCTGTTTTGAAACCAAGCCACTTACATGGCTTTCATGTTAAATATTTTCCTTGAGTTGAGATAAAAAATAAACAGGGATAAGTCCTAGAGAGAGTGTGAGGATAGAAAATGGAGATGGCTGCCTTATTTTCTGAAACTTTTTAGTGAACTATAGAACTTTAGACTTTAGTTTGTAATTGTATCTCATTTTTCAAGTGAAGGCTAAAACTTTGCCGAGAACTATGAAGGGTGTGAATGATTAAGCAGATGAGTATTACTTCAGCATTAGGATTGAGAATAGGATTGACTTTCTAGCTACAGGTTAAAATAGTACAATATCAGTCTGGACTATGCTTCTGTTTAACTTGCAGAACACTAGCTGTAGTAGATGGCCTCAACTATGTGGCTTTGAGTAATCTTTAATTCACAGACTGAATTTTTTTAAGGTGGGCATTACACTGGAATAGTAGACTTTTGCATAAGAGAATGTTGCACAGCAACTGAAAATATAAAATTTAGATACAGATACACTGATCTAACTTGGGGAACAACAGACTAGGAACTTTCAGGAGGAATTCAAGGAGATAAATAAGCAAATGGAAAAGTTGAGATTTGTATGGAGAATATCAGCAACAATGAAATAAATAACCCTGGATTAGTAATAAAAATGTCTTGGAAAAAATGTTATGAATTGTGTTTCTGTCCTCAAATGTCTATATTCCAAGACTGGCAATGTGTCTAAAATTGGATTAGGCTGTTTTAAGTACAGGATTAAAAATTGGTAAGATTTTTCCCAAGGAAACTGAGTAACCATTTGCAAACAGTGTGATAATGGTGATCATTTATGGAAGTCTTACAGACTTGAAAACTTTTACATTTTCTTCCAATTCTGCTATGCAGTTTTTCTAAGTAATTGTCAGTCCATTCATTCATTTATTTGTCTATATGCTTTTAAAACTTTTTATGCTGGACAGGCATTGTAGCATAGAGGGTAAAGCCTCCACCTACAACACTAGCATCTCAAGTGGGTGCTGTTTCCAATACCAGCTGTTCCACTTCTGGGAACAGCTAATGACCTGGGAAATGCAGCAGAAGATGCTGATGGTGTTGGCACTGTAATACAGCAAGCAAAGCTGTAGCTTGCAGTGCTGGCAACATACAGGGTACCAGTTTTTATCCTGGCTCCACTTCCGATTCAGCTCTTTGTTGATGGCCTGGGGAAAGCAGTGCAAGACAACCCAAGTATTTGGGTCACTGCCACTCACAAAGAAGACCTGGTTGAAGTTCCTGGCTCCTGAATCGGCCTGGCCCCAGCCCTGACTTTTGCAGCCACCTAGGGAGTGAACCAGTAGATGGAAGATCTCCATCTCTCCGTCTCCCTAACTGAAACTCTGGCTTTCAAATAAAATAAACAAATCTTTATACAATCTTGTATAATATTTATCAATGAGTGAAACTCAAATCAGAGTGTTAATTCACTGTTCCTTGCCTATTGGCTCCAGCACTGCAGAGCATAGCTTTTGAAGCAGCTGTTGTTTATTAATAGCTGGAATCTTGGTATAAGGGTCACTTTTTCAGAGGGGCGAGGGGAGCCTGCTGTGGACAGAGATTGCATCCCTTAGATAAGTCTGAGTGTGATGAACCGTGGAGGATGGAAGTCCCAGAGGTAATAAAGGCAAATGAGTTCCTAAAGAAAGCTCTCTAGTTCTAAACTTCATAGAAGCAAAGTGAAAATAGTAGGCATTATTTCGCTTTTTCACTGTATATATCAGAAACAAGCTAAGGATGGGAAAATAAGTTCACAAATTAAACTGAGCTATTTTTAATTACTTACCTTTCTTTACTCTGGAGTTAATGCCTTTGCTTTGATAGATTATAACAAATCACTCCTTTTTTAAAAAAATAGTTTTACTTCATATTGGCATGCTGTCAGCAGGAAAAGAGATGTCATAGAAAGTTCAAACAATCAGGATATTACTGCTGTACTTCTCTAGAAGATGAAATATTTGGTGTTAAATTTTGCTTTTGAGTCATAAAAACAGTACAAATCCATGGCATTTAAAATAATAGAGAAGAATATTTAATGAAAAGTAAGATTTTTCTAACAATCCTGTATCACTTGAGAAATTTTTATCCACTTGAAAGTGCATGTGTGCACATACGTACGTAGTGTGACGTTCATATACATATATATACCTTCATAACCTGTTTAAAAAAACATTGCTTTGCTAGTGCACTTTCTTCTATTTGTCTTTTTATTCTAAGAGCTCTTTGTATACTAATAAAGTGTGCCTTTTTCAGGTTTGAAATATTTTTTCTGTGATTTAATTTGTTCTTATCCTTGGATTGTGGTGGTTTCTTTCCTCACACTGAGATTTTTGTATTTTGGCCTAATCACATTATTTTTTTCTTGATGGCTTCCAGAGTGTTCTGTCCAAAATGAGAAAATATTTAACAACTGCAAGCACCTGGGAAGTCAACCAGTGGACAAATTCTCGCTTTCGCCAGCCTATCTTGGCCTCCATCTCTCTCTCTCCTCAGATCATTAAATATATATTTTTTAAAATTATCTATCATATGCAAGTCAAAAATACATAGACATATTTTTCAGGATTCTTCAATATGGCTTGTGTCTGTCCTTGCCTCTTTAGGACTAACACGTTTAATTGCAGTATTTTAATAATATGTTTGTTATCTAAAAGGGTTACTCTAGTGCTTACTTGTTTTTGTTTTTTTGTTTTTTTTTTTGCTAAATACTCATATAATGACATGCTTTTGATCAGATTGACTTTAGTATTGCCTATCAAGTTCTAAAAATAAAACACTTCTATTGATACTCCAGTCACAAATCTTATTAAAATAACATTAATCTAGATGGAATTAGCTAAGGATATTGTATGTGTGTATATATACATATATATGCATATATATGTTTATATGTATATGCATACACACACACACACACATAAACATCCTGAAAACAATGTCCATGTCTTATAAACATGCAGTTTTGTTAATTTTAGCTTTATGTTTTTCACATAAATTTGGTTTGTTTATAGTATTTATTTTCTAATTGGGCATGACCTGTATAGGAGTACCTCCAATTTTATAACTAACCACCTTTCCAAAATTTTTATTTTTACTGATTTTTTAGGAAAACTCATTGCTTTCTCAGGCATAAATTCGTGTCTTTATAGAAGAAAGAATGTAAATGACTCTTCTTTTGTACCATTTATATTCTCTACCTCTTTCGTATCTAATTAGCTAGTATATATAGAATTATATTCAATACAATCATTTTTACTTTGTAGAAGTCCATAAATACTTGTATCACCACTGATAACACATAGCATTATAATTTCTGTTGCTCTAAGTGAAGGAAAAAATGGTGTATATAAAGTGTAAGATTCTAAAAAATATGTAAGGCAGCTGTATTACTAACCTCCTAGAGTTACATGAATTATATGACAAAAAAATCCCCATCTTTTTTCTGTCTACTGTATGATTAACTGTTTGTCCATAATCTTCACAAGTTTGACATGACATGCCTAGACGTAGTTTTCTGTTTATATTTGCTCCTATGGGTTTTCTCAATATCTTGTATTTGTACGTTTTTGGATTTGTGTGTAAGTGTGTTTTCACCAAACGTTGGAATGATTGGCCATTACGTCTTCAGATATTCCTCCTATACCATTTTTTTCTCTTTATTCTGTTTCTAAGGCTTCTGATTTTGTTATAATGACCTGGGTATGTGAGTGCCTGAGATCCTTTTTTCCTCTGAGTGTTTTTCTCAGTGTTCTTTAGAGATTTCTACCATGTTCTCAATTCATTGGTTGGCTTCTATGCCATCTCCACCATGTTGTTAAATCTATCCAGTGAATTTTTTTTATATTGTCCTACTTAGCTCTATAATCTTCCAGTTTGCTTGAAAAAAGATCACTGTGATAAAATATACATAAACATTACATTTTCCAATTAAATCATTCTAATTGCACTCGATTCTTTTCATTGTTTCCATTTCTCTCCTGAAATTCCCAATGTGTACCAATTATGGTGATTCAATGGTAAAGTAGGTGTTTGCTTTTTTCTGTAAGGACTGGGAGTCATATTTTTCCTACCTCTTCACATCTAGGAATATTTTATTTATGCTGGATGTGGGTGATACACTTTAAGCATTTCTCTCCTCTGTTAAAGTTTTCTGACTTCTAGTTAAAAACTCACAATAGGCCTGGCTTTATGTTGTCTCAGAGTGGATCTGTTTGGTTTTGCCCTTAATGCTGGAGTAATTCCCATCATCATAGTGATATCAGTATTTCCAAAGTGTGGCCCTTATACTATTCTGTGAATTACTTCATGTAATGAATGCTGCAGTATTCACTGCGCTTGCCAGTTTTTTCATGTACTGGGTCCCTTGGAGTCTGCTTTCAGAGGTCAGATTAGGTAGGCATTGATGCGAACAATTTGTAGGTCTACCTCCATGTTTTCTTCCCTTCTTCTACCTTCAATTTTCAGCTGGTCATTCAACCCTGAATTCTAGCCTGTGGTACCTCTCCATTCAGTAATTCTGAGTGGTTTTTTTTTTTGGGGGGGGGAGGAGTGGCTTTTTGTTGAAATTCTATCGAACCTCAAAACTTTTGACCTGAGAGAAAATCCATCTAAGCGTAAAATTTTGCCCAGTGATATTTTCTTTAAACAGCAATGATCTTTCCCTTCCACTTCTTGTGTACTATTGGTCAGTCTCCAGTGTATATCCAAATATTTGATTTTGTTTTGGTATGTTTTCCATAATTTATTATTGAATGTGATTTAAGTCATTCCACTTCCTCTTTTTTTAAGGTTTATTTTTTTATTAGAAAGGTAGATCAGATATAAAGAGAGAAGGATCTTTCATCTTGCTGATTCACTCCCCAAAAGCCTCCAATGGCCAAAGCTGAGCCAATCCAAAGTCAGAAGCCAGAAGCTTCCTCAGGTCTGCTACTCTGGTGCACAGTCTGAAGTCTTTGGGCCATCCTCCACTACTTTCCCAGGCCACACACAGGAACAAACACACAGCTGGGACAAAAACTGGTGCCCATATGCAATCCCAGTGCTTGCAAGGTGAGGGTCGAACTATTGAGCCATTATGCCAGGCGATCCACTTTCAACCATAACTGAAACTCCTATCTCAGTGCTTTTATATTTACCTGTTTAACTCATTGTTCACATTCTAACATTGATATTATTTCACTTCATGACTAGTATAACTACTTATACCTCAGTTTGATTTCACTCTGTTTATTACCGTGATACTTCTCACTGTCCCAATGTGTAAAGTAGAAATGATCAAAGAATTGCTTTAGTATATTAAGCATTACAACATTTGTAAATCATGTGGCACTTTATTGCCTTATTGCAAAAGATTAGAAGGCTAAATATTGCCACATGGGTGTTACTACTGGCTACCAGGTCTATGGTGTAATTAGATTAACATCTGTGAAATGAATTTGTGTTTCTAAGAGGTTCCAGTTTCAGTATTATACCATCGCTGTTTGATAGCAATTCACACCAGGAATAGCCAAACAAGGATATTCATAGTATGCTTAATGATCTAGGCAATGTTACCCTCTCTTCTGGGTGTGTTTTTAAAACTCAGAATTTTTTTTTCCTCTAAAGAAGTTTCTGACTTTAGTGCCAAATGAAATATTTAGGGGTAAAACTCAGGCCAAGCAAAATAAATAGCATTTGGGTGTTTGGTCACTATATATAGTGTAATAAGATCCATAGAACTATATAATGACATCAGACATTATTCTGTCATCAGACATTTCTTGCAAACTCAAAAATGAAATATTTGTAATCTGGGAATACGTGTAATTTCTTCAATTGGTTGTTGAATGGGTTTTTCTGTGGATAGTTAACATTGATGTCTGACATGTTTGCTGGAATTATGTTATGGATATGTGCTTACATGTTTTGTGTTTTATGAAAGAAATGCATAGGATTTGTGTGTGATTTTTCAGACGCATTTTGCTGTAATGGAAGCAATTTAATACTGAAGATAAAAGAGGAACTGCTGAGGTTGCATTAACTCTCTTTCTCTTTGGCAAGCATTATTATAGCTGCTATTCACATTTATGCCTGTTCAAATACAAATCCATCCATCATGTAAACTTAGGGCCAGATCCTGATCTCTAATACATAGCATGAATTGCCGTGTATCTTTTTGCCACAAAAAAAGAAGTACCATCTAAGATTAAAATCTGTCCTTTCAAATTGATTTTATTTTTATCTAACTAGAAAGCAAAATGCAGTGTCAGATGAGGAAATAAAATAATTCATGTCAGGATGTGGTTTCTTTTTTAATAAATATTACTTTCAGAATCAAATCTTCCTGTGTTTCTTTAATCATAATAATAACTCTAAAAGAGAAAAGAAGCATTGTTATTTATGGTTTTTAAAATGAAGTATTTTATCTGGGACATCCATATACACTTATATGGATTATACTAGAAGGCCATACTATAAAAAGAACGTTACATAAGGTTAAAATAACTGAAAAGGAAGCAAAACCTATTTAACATAAAAGATGAAACTCATCAGAACACATTTTATGCTTGTTTCCATGAAATTCAGCAATTTTATTAAAACAGCAAACAATAAAACAAAAACAGCAACAAAGTAAAATACTTAAAGTTGTCTTATTTGAGAATTTAAATATCTTTTTCAAATTATAATTGGCAAAAAGGTAAAATATTTAATATTTTCTCAACTAGAGAAAATAGTTCAATTTGCAAGCTATTTTTTAAGCAGCATTTATTGACACTTATAAGCAAAGCATTAAATTAATCAATTTAGGAGATACAAAGGATGACTGTATCACTGCACTTCGAAGAAGTGTTTAGTTTAGTAGAACAAAGTTATACATAGCATATCTAGGTATCTAAACTAGAGAATCTGTTGCTTCCTTTAAGACTGCAGAGAAAAGTTTGTTATGTGCCACTCTTTCGTTGTATTCTAGAATCACAGGATATCTTTATGGGAGAATAGTATAGTGCCTGGAGCATAAATGGTGTTCACTGTGTTGATGAAAGAATGGGTTAAAATTCTTTTTCATTAACTATAGTGTGAGTTGTACATATGTATTAACTATTTTTGCAGATAACTAGCTAATTTAGAATAAGGCCATTTTTTTAGCCCCAGTTTCCTTATCTATAAAATATAATAATCTCTGTAAGTTTGTTGTGAAGAGTAAATGAGATAATGTATGTAAAGTCTATATTACAGTGGTTAGGTTCACAAAATTGCTATCATTACCATTGCAGTCCTTTTTATTATCAATAAGAGATTAATGAAAGTAACTTAATATAAAGCACTAATAATCAAACCATAATACTTTGGGTAGCATGGTGATATAGCAAGCAAATGTTCCTCTCTTGTGGGCACTGGTTTCAGTTCTGGCAACTCCACTTTTATTCCAACTCAATGCTGATGGCCTTAGAAGAAGCAGTGAAATATGGCCTAAGACCTTGGACCCGTGCGTGCATGTGGGTCGAGATCCGGAAGAAGCTCCTGGCTCCCAGTTTCATACTGGCCAGTCTCTGACTGTTGCAGCCATTTGGAGAGTGAACCAGTAGATGGAAGCAGTCTCTATCTCTGTCTCTCCCTCTTTTTCTCTGTGACTCTGACCTTCAAGTGAAACAAATCTTTTAAAAAAATAATTAAGCCATGTCATAACACTGACTTGTCATGTATTCTAAAATTACTTGATTTTTATATGGAAAAATACACCATGAGTTGTAAATTAACTATTAAACTTTGTACTTGGTCCCTTTCATTGTAGAATGAAAACACGAATAAGAACTTCAGAATTATTATTTTCTCTTTTACTCATTTATTTGTAAATTCAACAAATATTTACTCAGTGTCTACCATTTGTCCTACATTGTGGTGGCACGGTGAAACAACTGTGAATAAATAATTTGCAAGTCTGACTTTATGAAACAACCAGATATAAGGTTTGAAAAGTTCCATAGCCCACACTCCTGGAAGTTACATAAAGGAGATTTCAAAATGTTAATGGAACAATAGAATTTGAAAATAACTTATTTTAACACAATAAAGTTTTGAATTCCCTGCATAGTTTTTTTAAAATAGAATCTTCCATGAAGTTTTTTAAACCCCCTCTTATAAAGTTGTTCTCCTCCATTATCTTAAAGGAAAAATAAATTTTGGAATGCGCTTTACAAAATTTTGAAAACTTAGGTACAAATAAAGAGTTAAGCTCAGGAAACAGGTGAGCAGAAGTAAATGTAGCTTATTTTCAGTATTTAACCAAAAGTTTAAAAATAGGTTTCTTCTTATATTTGGAGTGTTAGAAAACCATTAATCACCTTACTACCAATGTAGTGAAAGAAGTATATTGGTGAATTATAAACCTTGAATGGCTAAGGTCCTTATTTTCTTTATTTTCCTGTTAACTGATTACATGAAGCGGAACAAGTTGTTTTTCTGATGACATATAATATTAAGTGTACAGAATTGTAGTGATCAGTATGATCTGATAAAGAACACAATGCAGTGGTTACATCAAGGTGATAAGCATGTCCGTCACCTAAAACACTTGCCTTTGCTGTCCTTTTCCTTTGAAATGTACACTGCATGATTCCTAACTCTAGTCATACTAGTGCCCAACGAACAGGGCTCTGGAACTTTCCACCCCGCACTGTAATTTTATCACTGTTTGTACCTTTACTCGCACCCGGCCTCCACAGCCTCTGGTAACCACTGTTGTGTTCTCAATGCCTGTGAGATCAGCATCTTTTTTTTTACATTCTATGTATGTGTGAAACAATATAGTATATCTCTTAAAATCATTTTTTTTTATATCCATTCATGTTGTCTCAGAGGACAGCAGTTCATCTTTTTTGGCTGAGTAATACTCCGCTGTGTTCAAGGACTCCACTTTTCATGGAAAGTGAATATTATGAAGAAACTATGAATGGATTTAAAAATTTTTTAAACAAAATAAATGTATCTGCTCATTCCATTTTCCCACCATTTCATCTTTCATGCTGATCTCATCCTGTTTTACTTCTCTGAGGAGCTTCCATAGTGCCTTTCCTAATGGCTGTACCGATTTACATTCTGACCAACAGTATGTGTTCTTTTTGTTCCACATATTCACCAGCGCTTTTTATCTCTCATTTTTTGGCATCATCACTCTAACAGGTGTGAGGTGACATCTTGTGATTGTTTTGATTTGCATTTTTTGATAATTGAGGTATTGAGCATTCTTTCATATACCTACTAGCCATTTGCATATCTTGTGAGATATGTCCATGATGTTCTTTTTGCCAGCTTTTAGTAATATTATTTGTTTCTGTCCTTTTTAGATTCTGAGTTTTAGATTCTTGTCTGAAGAAGGTAATAGTTTGTGAATATTTTCTGATATTCTATAGGTTGTGTCTTTACTGTTGACTTTTTCTTTGCTGTGAAAAAAGCTTTTAGTTCAACATAATTTCATTTGCAAATTTTTGCTTTTGTTGTTGTACCCTTAACATCTTCTCAAAACAGAAACAAAGGCCCTGAACCACCAGTGTTTTTTGTAGCACAGCTAATCTAACTGCTGCTTGGAACACTCATACTCACTCCTAGGACGCCTGAGATCAAGTCCTACCTTGGTTTATAACCCAGCTTTCTCTTAATGAATAGCTTGGAAAGCAGCAGATGAGCTAATCCCTGCCCCCAATGGGGGAGACCTGGCTGGAGTTCCAGGCTATACAAATGCTTTCTCACTTGCTGCCTCTTTTTCCCTCTCTTCTCTCTCTCTTCCCTTCTCTCTCTCCTTCCTTCACTCTCTTTTTATGTCACTTTCTGCCATTCTACCTCCCAAATAAATATAAAAACATATTTAAAAATACTTGGCTTATTTCGGTGTCATTTTTCGTGGTTTTTCTCTAACGCATTCATAATTTTTGTTATTGTAGATTCATATATTGGAATGTAAATGTTTAATTCATTTTGTATATATTTCTTTTAAAAGATGTATTACTTGAGGTTCAGCATGATGGCTCAATTTGCTAAATCCTCACATTGCAGATACTGTGATCCTGTTTTGGGTACCAGTTTCTGTCCTGGCTGCTCCACTTCCCATCCAGCTCCCTGTTGTGACCTGGGGAAGCAGCAGAGCATGGGCCAAAACCTTGAGATCCTGCACCTATGTGGGAGGCCCAGAGGAGGCTGCTGCTGGCTTCAGATAGGCTCAGCTCTGGCCACTGCAGCCATTTGGAGAGTGAACCAGATGACGAAGGATCTTTCTCTCTGTCTGCTTCTGTTTTTAAATCTGATCTGCCTTTTCAATAAAAATAAATGAATCTCTAGAAACATTTATTAAAAGAAAAAAAATTCTTGAAAGAGTAACAGGGACAATATTGTAGAGAAAGAAATCTTCTGCTTGCTGGATTTACTCCCCAGATGACCACAGAAGCCAAGGCTATTCTGACTCCAGCCAGTTCTCCCACTTGGGTATGAGAGACCCGGATCCTCAGGCCTCTGCTTTCCTGGGTGCATTAACAGGTAACTGGATGAGAAGCAGAGCAGGTAAGGCTCAAGTCGGAGTTCTGATATGGGATACTGACTTTACAATGAGCAACTTTAACTCACTCAGCACCACAATTCTGGCCCACTTTTCTTTCTTTTTGTTTGTTTCTTTTTTATTTATTTATTTATTTTTGAAGGACAAGAACAAGAGTTACTCCGGGGGTTCCAATGCTGGGAAGTCTGTGAGGGCTAATGGCTGAAGAACTAGAAGGACTGGGGATTATGTCCTTTGTCAATGCTGATAGGGAAATGGGGTACTCATTCCTTGCTGGCTGGTTTCTGCTGATGCTGACTGGACATTAGGAATAGGAATATTTTAAGAGAAATGAGGTTATGTATAAAATTGAAAGGCATAAATAATTCTAACTTTCTCTTATTGTTGGAATAATGAGCCAGGTATACTGATGTCTCATGGTATGCAACTAATAATGATATGAAAGTTACAAAACTAGTGTTTAAGTGCAACTATGAACAGAAACTATAGAGAACATTAAGAGGCTTCAACAGACAAACAAAAATACTGGATAAAAGTAGTGTACAGAAAGATGAGCCTTGAGGATGTCGCTGGAACAGGTCAGCACTTGATTTGCTGTTTTTGTGACCTCCTGTTGAAAGAGGAATGGGAAGTGAAGTCCAAACTTCATCCAAAGTAGAGCAGCAGTGCTCACGTCTCCACATCTTTAGTCATTTGTTATAAAGAAGCAGAATAAGATCAGCCCATTACTTTCCACAATGCTCTAAAACAAAATCTTTTTAAACCTTGACACCAACCATTAGCATCTCTTTGATCATTCATAAAGAAGAGCTGCCATTGGAGTTTGCTACTGAATTTCATACTACAAGTATCACACCTAGTAAAGAAAAACTTGCAGAGTTTTATGTGATCCCAAGCCTGAGGTCCCCTCAAAAAGCCAGCATAAACAAACATAAATCCTTTTGAAATGATTTATCCTTCGTGTAAGACTCAAGAAGTAGTTCCATGGTTTTCCTTTTTGACTTACTAATATGATGATATGTTTTATTAAATTTCCTCTCCTGGACATTTCATATTCTTTTTTATATTCTATTTGGCCATCTTCACGCTTGTAACATGGTATAAAGGAATAAGCCGCTGCCAGGAATGCTGGCATTCCATATGGTTGCCAGTTCCAGCACCAGGTGCTCTACTTCTGATCCAGCTCCCTACTAATGCATCTGGGAAAAGCAGTGAGTGATAACCCCCATACCCACATGGGAGACGTGAGTGAAGCCCCTGGCTCCTGGCTTCCGCATTGCCCAGCCCTTTCTGTGGCAGTCATTTGGGAGTAGAACAGCACATGCAAGATCTCTTTCCCCGCCCACCTCTATAATTCTGCCTTTCAAATAAACAAGTAAATATTATTTAAAATCTCGTCTTGGTAAAGATTATGCAGGAATAAGTCTTTCTGATTATTGTTTTGTATTCACTACGTGTTATAGTGCTTAGAGTACACTAAATATTTACAGAAGAAAAGAGTATATGAAATTTATTTTAAATTTTAATTCCAGTTGTGCCATGTTTTGTAGAAAACTGCCCTACTTTGATAAGTTTGAGATTCTTCTATTCTTAAGATCCTTGCAAATGTTAAAATGTCACCCACCATCATCTATTTTACTAATTTTTAAAAAGAGGCAATTTTTTAATGTTTGTCCACATGTACATCTTTGGTTTGTCCTTTTTATTTTTGTTTTTATTTTTACCTCTTTTTTTTCTATTTTCGTATTTAAGTTATCCTTTTTCTGTTTCCTTAAAGATTTTGAGCGTGTATATCAAATTTTATTTTTATTTCTTAATGTATTCATTAAAGAGGCAGGAGCAGAGAGAGAGAAAGTGATAGGAGAGGGCTGATAGAAAAGGAGGGAGAGAAAACATCCATTCGTCTGGTTCACTTCCGAAACACCCACAGTGGTCTGGACTGTGCTGGGCCAAGCCAGGAGTAGGTTATTGAATTCAGGACTCCATGCAAGTGGCATGAACTCAATGACGTGGGGCATTGCCACCACCTTGAAGAATCAGTATTAGTAGGAAGTCAGAGTTGGGAGAGGGAGCTGAAGACATGCCAGGTACAATATCAGACATGGGCCTCTTAAACCCTTTATTTATTCATGCATTTTAGTGAATGAGCTTGAAGCTCCAAGTTTTCTTCTGGCCGTTTACTTTTTAGATTCCTATGTTATACAGGTATTATTTAGGAAAATGGTTTCCTTTAAGTTAAAAGAGAATATAGTTTGAGCTATTTTTTTGTTATGTGTTTACATTATTTCTTCAATTTTTAGCACCCCTCCATCATGTTGATTGTATCATTTTTAAATTACGTCACTCAAGTTCTTTCTTGGTGGAGATTTTGTCTTTTAATGGAGGGATAAAATTCATTAGTAAGTATTAAGACAGTTGATGTATATACATTGAATCATACAGTGTTTTGGGGTTTTTGCTCATTACTTTCTTGTGTATTTATCAATTTTATTTCTAGTTTTTGTTAACTGATTTTTATTCTAATGATTTCCATATTTTGTCCTGTTGTACTTTTTGCCACCTGCACATATATGTAAACTTCTGTTTTCTGTTAAAATCTGTGTGATTAGTACTTATATTACCAATCATAATAAAGCAAAAACTGAGTGCTTGGATTTCTCTCACATTTCTCTGCCTGTTGCCATTACAGGTTACTAAATTTTCTTTTGGCTGTGTACATCAACAGTTAGATTAACTGGTAAATTGTGCTCAATTTTCTTTTATTCCTTAACTTGCCTTTTTATTATTTCTGTTTTCTCCATTTGCACACAGTATATGTCAGACTGCCACTCAAACATTTAAGTATTTAACCAGTGCTCCTGAATGACAGATGATTCTCTAGTCATCCTCTTTCTTGATTTGTTCTGTTGTTAAAAGAATGCTCAGGCACGAGGAAAATTTCTCTCCAGGAAGAGCTTTCTAGAAGGGAAACTCTGAGTCCTTGTATGCATTCCCTGCCTCCCCATCCACCACCCACCCCCAAAAAATCTATGTGACTTTCATGTATGAAAACAGCTTTTGCTAGATACTGGGATTCAGTGTCATTTTCCTCACAATTTATGATTTTGCTCCATTTCCCTAGTGTTGTTAATCAACTGACAATGACTTTTTTTATTTCTGAAAATTTCTGCTATTGTCATGATTATTTTCCCTCCTTTTTTGGCCACTTTTATTTTAACCGCGTAGAGTCTGTCCTCTTTGTTTCCTAACTTATTGTCACATTTTACCTGACTTAAGTTTTTATTCTACTTTTTGAGGATTTTTTTCAATGAAGTTACTTTTTCAAAGCCTATACTTTGTTGCATAATTTCCATGAACTCTTTCTTATCCCTTGTTTTATGGATTATAAACTTTCTGTTCTATTAATAATCTCCCTTTACTCAATGGTCAATTTCTCCTCTTTTCTTTCTTTTTCTCTTTCTTGTGATATAGAACTCAAACTCTCTGGTGATTCTTGGCCATTTTTACTTTTTAAATAGATTAACATGCAAGCTCTGAATTCTGTGTTCCTGAACAGCCTAAAGTATTTGCTGGTTTCCCTTGGATGAAGGATGATAGCCATTATGCTTTATAAAATACTGATGTTTTTGATAGGCAGAGAATTGCCTCTCATTCTAGACTTAGTAATTAGCAATGTGTTCAGTTGCTCTGGAGAAAAAATTCTCCCCCTTTTGGCTTGGAATTAGGGTGGAAGGGCAGGTATTGTCATGCAGCAATTAAGTTGCAACGTGGGAAACCCACATCTCATCAGAATGCCAATTCAAGTCTCAGCTTCTCTGTTTTCCATCCAGTTTTCTCCTAATCCATCCTGGAAGACAGCAAATGATAGCTCAGATTTTTTCGGTCTCAGCCCACTACATGAGAAACCTGGGTGGAATTCCTGGCTACTGGTCTTGGTGTGGCCCAGGCTTAGCTGTTGCAGGCATTTGGAGAATGAATGAGTGGATGAATCCCTCTCTCTCTCTCTTTCTATCTCTCTCTCTCTCCTTTTTCTCTCTCTTTTCCCTCACTTTCTCTTTCTCTCTCTACCTTTCAATTAAATGAAAGCCATTTACTTTTGCTTTTAATGGTGGGGCTGCTTGTCTTCTGAATATACTGGGACACTGAGCAGATCTGAAATCCATCCATACCTTTGTCTTTCTCTTTTTGTTATTTCCTGTTTCTGACACTACACATCTCCACTCAAGTCCATAATACTTTGTTTCTGATTTTCCTGCTTTTTTAGAGTTCCTCCAGAGGGTTGTTCTCTCACTTCTGCCATCCCCTCCTGAACTGCTCTGCTTTATCACGCACTACCCCTTCTAATTTCCTTCTTTCTGAATTGTTACACACCCTTTTCCACTGATATATGACCCCTCAGCCCTTTTATTTATTGTTTGTCTTCCCTTTAAAAATTTATTTCTTCAGTGTTGTTTTAATGAGCTCTCAAGAGAGAAGAGATAGAAATATAAGCTCAACCTATCATCTTGTAACAGAAACCCATTTAACAGCCATGATGGCCTTGTTATTTCTTAAACATGGAATCTGTAATTGATGTTTTGATTTCCTCTTGGAGAATGATTTCTAGTCTCTAGGTAGTTTCATTTATTCTTCTTATCTTTAGTAATTTCTAGTTTTATTGCCTTATGATTAGTGACTGGCCTATAAAATTTTAATTCCTGGAGCACCATGAAGTTTCTTTTATAGTATGGAATGTAATCAGTTTTGGTAAACATTTCATGAATGTTTGGAAATAATTATGTGCTCTATTATAGTCAAAGTTATGTACATCTATCATATTGGCTAATTCTGTAATTTACTTTTATATGCCTGATTGGAAAATGAGTATGTGAAAGAAGTTATTTTCCCAAAACAGTTATTTCCATCTTTTCCTGTTACCCTTGAATTTCAGATATCTTGTTTCATGTTTCAGTGCTGTTTTTTATAGTATAAAAATTCATAAAACAGAGGCCAGCAGTGTGACATGGTGGGTAAAGCTGCCACTGGGGCCATCTGGATCAACCAGCAGATAGAAAACCTCTCTCTATCTCTCTCTCTGCTCTGACTTTCAAGATAAATAAATAAACTTTTAGGGAAAAAAACTTTTGAGGTTCATAAAGCATGCATCTTCAAGGTGGATCTGTAATCTTTACCAAAAAAAAAAATGTTTTCTGTGTATTTGGGAAACAGAGAGCGCGGGGGGAGAGCAAGAGAGCGAGCAAGAGAGAGCGCTCATAGCTACTGTTCAATCACTAAATGC
Source organism: Ochotona princeps (assembly GCF_030435755.1). Lineage (NCBI taxonomy): Eukaryota > Metazoa > Chordata > Mammalia > Lagomorpha > Ochotonidae > Ochotona > Ochotona princeps. The sequence continues at coordinate 31,777,644 of NC_080836.1, forward strand.
CAGTTACAAGGCAAAACTATGAATTTTAGTCCAGCTGTCCTGCTTGGGTGACAGGGATCCAGTTCCTGAGCGATCACTGCTGCCTCCTAAGTCTGTTAGCAAGCAGATGGAGTCAGGAGCTAGAGCCAGCTATCTTGCTCAGACAGTCTAATATGGGATGTGATTATCCTAACTGGTGCTGCTTTTCCAGGCTATAGGCTGAGATCTGGGTCAGAAATGGAGCAGCTGGGATACAAACAAGTACCTGTATAAAATGCCAGCTCTGTGGGGAGAGGATTAGACTGTTGATCCATGCCAACCCCAAATTTGTATAATTTTTTTTTTTTAAAGATTTTATTATTATTGGAAAGCCGGATATACAGAGAGGAGGAGAGACAGAAAGATCTTCCATCCGATGTTTCACTCCCCAAGTGAGCCGCAACGGCCGGTGCACGCCAATCCGATGCCGGGAACCAGGAACCCCTTCAGGGTCTCCCATGCGGGTGCAGGGTCCCAAAGCATTGGGCCATCCTCGACTGCCTTCCCAGGCCACAAACAGGGAGCTGGATGGGAAGTGGAGCTGCCGGGATTAGAACCGGCACCCATATGGGATCCCGGGGCATTCAAGGCAAGGACTTAAACCGCTAGGCTATGCCGCCGGGCCCAAATTTGTATAATTCTTTTAAGAAAAATATTTCCCTTTGTGTTTTTCTTAATCTTTATATGATTGTTTTATGTTTGGAAGTTTTGTATCATGTTTTTCTTCTAACACCTCATTTCTCTTTCATTGTCATGGGTAAAATTATGTAAGTTTCCCCAATGTGTAAATAGAAATTGAACGCAATTTTGTTTTCTACCATTCTTACCACTGTTGTTTTTACCTTTTTTTATTGAAATAATCTTGCCTTTTAGCTTTAGATTAATGTTACTTTGTTATACTAAATCATTTCATCAAATTATTATTTGATTCATCACTGTTGTAAAACAATCTCCTAACTAGTTGAATCTGTTGCTCTAAATCCCCACACCTGGGTCTGCTCATGAGATGCACAGAAAGAAAATCACTGGCATTGTGATGAAGGAAAAAAGTTGGTATGTATTGCAAAGCACAGAGGGAGGGAAAAAAAGCTATTTGGTAATTGTCAGCTGTGTGGTTACAGGTGACTTGTTTTCGAGATTATAATTGGAGCTGAGAGTTGCATGCTCAGGTTGAGTCCAAATTTCCAGCCGGTTGATAGTAGTCATGACCTTCCTTTGGGGAGCTACATTGCCACATTTTTCAGGGGATTTTTATGATAACCAAGTGTGTGTCAGTCAGACTGGGGACTCTATACAGATGGTAGTTGCTTCCTACCCTGGGTCATGAAATCAGGGAGACCTAAGGATAAGATACTGACCATTTAGATATTAATTACTGGTGAATTTTTCTTGACCAGTTGCACCACTCCTTGTGTTTCATGAGTTTCCTTTGATAAGTGATTAATTAGCTACCCTAAAGGAAAGGCAAGGACACCTTGTGATAAGGGTGGAAGGCTGGAACCTTGTGATATCTTGCCTGTGCTTTGGAGACATTTGTATAGCAGTTCCGTGTCAGAACCATGCTAAATTAGGTATAATCCAAGGTTTTACTTAATTTTTTGCCAAGATATCCTCATAGTTAAAGTTGTTTGCCTTTCTTTAAGTTACATTATTCAGGAAGGATGGTAAAGTTCTTCAGTCCTTGTGTAACTGGGATATGCTTTTGTATCTTTGAAAACTAATGTTATACTGGGTAGACTTAGAAATATCTGACAGACACTTTTTGGGGTTTTAATTGAGTTCCATTACCTTATACTATATATGATTCTATGAGCCAAGTCTGATGTCATCTTCCAGATAGAAAGATATTAAGGGATTATGTCACATGGTCATGGGGTAGGCAAATCTGAAATGTGTAGTGAGGACCATCAGACTGGTAACATCAACTAGTGTGTAACATCCACTGTTGATGTTGCAGTTGATGTCACTGTTTTCTCCCCTATATTGAATCTACTTTACTCAGAGTATACTGATTTAAATGTCAGTCCCTTCTAAAACTTAGAAGGAAAAAACATACCCACTTTATAATTTTATCCCTTTTTCTATCACAATGTCATTTGTCTACTACATTTTCTTCAGCCATCTGGTTAGAGACTGGTCTATATTAGTTATTCCTTTCTTTTCTTACATTAATTCTCAATTTTTCCTCACTTCTTTATGTAGAACACTTAATTGAAAGTGCTTTAGTATTTTTTCCAATGGAATAAATGCATTTGGGACAATAAATTTTTCCTGTTTTAATTAATTGAATGGAGGCTTTGGAATTGGCAATATGTAGTTTACTTACAGTAAACTCACCTGCTTAGTCTATAGCTCTGAGTTCTGGCATGTGTACACATGAGTTTAACCAGCACCACACAGAGGACGTACAGCTTCCGTTCCACTCTGAAACTTCCTCATGCTCTGTTAACCTGTCCGCAACTCCTAGCAACCAGTTCTTTGTTTTCTGTTCTGAGAATTTCGCCTTTTCCAGAATGTCATATAAATCATAATCATTATGTGGCCTTTGGTTCTATCTTCATTCACTTGTCATAGTACATTTGATATTCACTTGTGTTCTTATGTGAATCAATGGTCATTATGACCAGAGGTCTAGTTTATATAATTCCAATTTTGTTACTTGTACTCAGTGGAGCTTATTTTAGAGGTTTAGCATTTGTTAATGAATGGTCAGTGTCTGTAAGCGTGAAGTGAACTCGCTTTTTAATATGTATAGTATTATATGCATGGACGTATTAGAAAGTCTTGTTAATTGTGTCCTACGGACATATTTCTTTACTATTTTTACTTATCTAGTCTATTAGTTCTTTTTTTTTTTTAATTTTTTTATTATTATTGGAAAGCCGGATATACAGAGAGGAGGAGAGACAGAGAGGAAGATCTTCCATCCGATGATTCACTCCCCAAGTGAGCGCAACGGGCCGGTACGCGCCGATCCGATGCCGGGACCAGGAACCTCTTCCAGGTCTCCCACGCGGTGCAGGGTCCCAAAGCTTTGGGCCGTCCTCGACTGCTTTCGCAGGCCACAAGCAGGGAGCTGGATGGGAAGTGGAGCTGCCGGGATTAGAACCGGCGCCCATATGGGATCCCGGGGCTTTCAAGGCGAGGACTTTAGCCGCTAGGCCACGCCGCCGGGCCCATAGTCTATTAGTTCTTGATGGGTGTGTGTGGGTGTGTGTGTGTAGAAACATCTTGTTGTGTTTGGGAATTTTTCTGTATCTTTGATTAATATCTGTGATTTCATTATACCTAGATGATACTTTAACTTTTTGATTTATTCATATATTTTTAATATTATATTCTTTCTCTTTCAATGCTTATTTGTTCTGATTCACTTTGTGCATAGTCAGAATTCTCCACAGAAATAAACCGATAGAATTAATATATGAAAAATACACGTGAAAAATGATTGCACTTGATTAACATGGTTTGTGATGCTGATTTATTTTTATGCCCTTTGAATTTGATGATGATAGTGCTTTAAGCTTAAGGTCTATTGATTTTTGCTACTGGTGTATCTTAGATATTATCTTTCCCAACATTATTCATCTGCCTTACCTTCTATGTTATATTTGTAAAATTTGTTTGTATATGTGGTAAGGCCTCTAGCCTCCATGACTTTTAATGTCTGTTTTAGTTTTCATTTGTTTCTATCTCATCATTCTGTTCTCAATAAATTCCTCAGTTTCAGGTAGTTTACAATTCACTACCTTTTCTACTATATCCTGTGTAGAATTTATAGTGTCTACTAGAGCTTTATAATTAGATTTTTTCCTCTGTAAGAATTTTTGTTATATTTTAGCATGAACTTTCTTTTTTTCCTGTTGATTTTGTTTACAAATTTTTGATTCTTTTATATAAATGTTATATCTTCTTTTATTTGCTAATGGATCCTAACCTCTTTAACCGGATTCTTGGTTGCTTTTTCTGTCTGTCTGTCTGTCTATCTATGTATCCATCTATCTTTATCTAGAGGGAGAGGAGTTACAAGATCTACCTGATTCATATATGAATTCACCCATAGCCGTTATCTCTTGTGGAATATATGTAGAATAAATCATTTTTTATATATATATATTTTTTTATTATATTATTTATGTATCTGAGGTGAAGGGGGATATTGAGGGAGAATCCCCACCCAGTTTCCCACCCGCCCAAGGTCCCAGATGTGGGGCATGCTGAGATACTTGCTCAAGTGGTCTTAATAGTCTTCCAGTTGTGGATCGCTGCCAGTCACATCCCTCCCAGCTCGATTAGGTCACTGAAGAAGCCACTGATTGTCACAGTCCATCATGGAGTCTTTGTTTGCCCAGTATTTTGCTGCCCAACGTTTAGCTGAGGTGGTTGATTGACCTGTTCCGTCCTCCGTCCTCTCCTAGCCAGGGCTCTGAGTCCAGCAGTTCGATTGGGGAGATCACCAAAGAGATTTAGAGGTATTCCCAGATCAGATTCCCGCATGTTCCAGCTAGCACCGGTTCCGGCACAGTCCATCGCCACAATCAGTTGGTGGTTGCAATCGCTGGGCTGGCTCCGTTCTCAGTCCCGACTTGCACTGGAACCAAGGGTGTTGCAGTCCAGCCTGGTTCTGCCCAGCATGCACTCTACTCTTTCATCAACCAGTGGGGTCTGCAGCCCAGTCGGGGCGACCCACAATAACCGCCACCAGGCCCGCCCCTCACCCTGGCCTGCCAGTATACATAGCAGACTAGTCCAGTCTGTCCCGCTTCCCATATGGCTCCAGTACCTGTCAATGGGCATTGAAGCTTAGTTCCCTCCAACCAACTCAACTCTCCAGCCCTCACGGATATTGCTGAGTGCCTCTCCTTCTAGCCACCCCAGCCCCCGTCCTAGTTTTCATGCCCTCTCGTGGGAGTAGTGACCCAAGAGGGGGAACCCCACCACTTCCCTCTTGGGTCTCTCTCAGCCCCGGTTTATGATCTCTTTGGGTGGTTCTGTGGTTTGACTTGACAGAATTAGCTCCCAGTGCCAGCCTCTGCCAGCTGTCTGCAGTTAAGCCCAAACAGTGTTCACCCACTCCAATTTATGCTAGAACGGGCAGGAATAATCAGCCCAAGCTGGCTTTTCCCTGTTCTAGTCCACATGCGGCGCTCAGGTGTTGCAGCCCTGCCCAGTCTGGTCTGTCCCCATCCCATCCCACACTGTTCAGTGAGAGTAGCTGTCCGGCGAAGGGACCAGCCCCTCCATCCCCCCGCTGCTCTGCCCTCTCCCTTCCTGGTTCTCACGCGTGTTGGTTGGGTGCTGCATTCTAATCCAGTACAGGTAATCTCACCCTGGCATTCCGTATCATGCACTAGTTTTAGTCGCAACCGAACCTGGCCCGACCCACACTCTCCTCCGGTGCCCGGGTTTGCCAGTGGATGACATGAACTGATTCATCCTGGTCCGCCCCTGACCCATGCCAAATGTATGCCAGTGGGAAACTTTCCATGGCCCATTCGGGGCTGTTTCCTATCATACTTCTTGCGCTTATTTTGCACATACCAGGGGGTCCATGAGCCAGCCTTCTCAGTTCACCTTCTGTCCTAGCAGGAACAGTGGCTTTTCATGGCTGGCTTTCACCCAACTCTGGTTCCTGTTGCTGGATGACTCAGCCCATCCATGGCTCGTCCATACCCATGTATTGCTCACACATGGCTCAGTAGGGGATTGAAACCTAGCCAAGTCAGTCCCACATCCACCCTGGTTCCCCAGGACACCAGATGGTGCTGGGGTCTGGCCCAGCCCGGTGCATCCAATCCCAGCCATACTAGTGTCATGGGAGATCACGACTGTTTCCTAGCTAGAACTCAGCCCCCATTCCAGCACTCGTGCCCCTTGGTGGGAACTTCAACCCAGCTAGGGTGTCCCCCCCGCTGACCGAATGGCCTGCTCCAGGGCAGCAGATCACGCACCCGACAGTGGCTGTTCTGACTCAGCTTGTCTCAGGACCTCTCCTGTCTTGGCCTCTACCAGAGACACCATGGCCCAGCATCCCCGATTAAAGTAGACCTGCAGGTGCAAGCGCAAAGAGTTACATGTCCCTATCACTGGCAGTCGCCAGGAATTCATGTTTCACCTATACTAAAGTTGGCCTAATTCATGAGTATCCCTGAGCAGCTATTACAAATAATAAAAGCCCCAGAGCTCGCCGCTGGGCGGCCAGCAGGCAGAGCCTGGCACCAATTGGTGCACTGGCCGCCCGAAGCCAGGGACTCGTCCACCGCCTTGCGGGGTGGTTTTGACTTGAACCCTTAGCCAGATCCGCCTTAGCCGAGGCGCCACCCCACAGTTGCCACCCTGCAAAGTGGGTCATTCCGTCCCCAGCCCCAAGCATGGAATCCGCCCTAACTCGTCCCACCTCCATGGCGGCAGGACGGAGCTGGATTAGTCCAGCTCCCAAATTGCCCTCATGGTTTGTGAACGTGGAGAAAACTAAAAGGAATAAATCATGTTTTATGCACATGACCTTGCCTTTATCTTGTTTTTCAATCCCCATATATTGATCCAGTTATTGTGGTTGTCCACTTTCTTAATTCTGTTTTCCTCAGCTGCTTGACAAATTAGTTTTCAGGCTCATCTGGAAGGGCATTTTTTTAAGTCATATCTCTTCTGCTTATCCAATCATTGAACCATAGGAGACATGGCCAGAGTTTTGTGAATTACTTTGTTGTTTTCTTCCTTTTTTCTTTGTTTTGTATAACTTGTATTCCTTTTAGATTTTAGATTTCATTGTTATTATCATTATCCATGATATATTTTTGTAGGTATTGGGTTTTCTCCCTTTCTTCCCCTTACTCCTTCCCCATTTTCTCCTCCCACAATTTTCCCTATTATTATTATAGTAGTATTGGCCTTTAGTAACAGTTACAAGTTCAACATTCTGCTATTTGATTGCATGGCATTGTAGGTAGAGACAAAGAATCTTGAGTTTCATAATGTCAGGATATATTTAACTGGTTCATGGGGAGTCCTCCTTTCACTCAATCCCATAAGCTTTTTCAGCCTATTTTGACAGTTTGAGTAGTCATATCTTCATGCAGATTGTAGACTCTGAGACTGGATCAAGTGTTTTGCAAGTCTCTATTTTGTTCTGTTTGTTTTTAATGTAACTGCTACCAGACCTGAAGTTAGCTTGAGCACAGTGTCGGTCTTGCTTACTACATAACGTGGTGAGTTTTATCTTTAGTACAGTTCTGTCTCTTGCATTTCTCTCTTTATTAGTTATATATTTTTCTTACATTTCATTTATTGTTGCTGAATATTAGAAATGGTAGTCTAATATATCTACTTTCATTTCCATCTTGACTAAAAGTCCTATCAATAGAGTTTATCATAAGAATTTGGAAATAGGGGCCCGGCGGTGTGGCCTAGCGGCTAAAGTCCTCGCCTTAAACACTCCAGGATCCCATATGGATGCCGGTTCTAATCCCGGTAGCTCCACTTCCCATCCAGCTCCCTACTTGTGGCCTGGGAAAGCAGTCGAGGATGGCCCAGGGCCTTGGGACCCTGCACCCACGTAGGAGACCTGGAAGAAATTCCTGGCTCCTAGCTTTGGATCCGCATAGCACCGGCTGTTGCGGCTCACTTGGGGAGTGAATCATCGAACAGAAGATCTTCCTCTCTGTCTCTCCTCCTCTCTGTATATCTGACTTTCCAATAAAATAAAATAAATCTTAAAAAAAAGAACTTAAAAGAATTTGGAAATAGGATGTGAATCTTTCTCAGATCCCTCATCTGGCATGTGTAAGAGTCATTCTTCTCTCCTCATTAGGGCATAGACATGGTACATCAAACACAAATACAAATGCAACTTCCAATCCTGAAGACATGACTTCTAAACTCAAGTTGTATTTGACAAATCATGGCTTCGACATTTCCTTCCTGTGTGTCTAAACCTTTATAAGTCTGTTTCTTTATCTGTATTTATCTCATGGTTGTCTTTAAAGAAATAAATAAGGAAATATATAAATCATTAGCATAGTGTACAACTCATGGTGAGCCTCCAAGAACGTTATTCATTATTTGTACAGTGAAGTTACAAGAACTACCTGGTTCATATATGAATTCACCTATAGCCATTATCTCTTGTGAATATATGTAGAATAAATCATGTTTTTCATATATGTCCTATTATATGTGATACGAAGTGTTACTTTTAAATGAAATAGAAATGAGGGTTTTTTTCCCCTGTGGCCATTATCTCTTGTGGGATATATGTAGAATAAATCATATTTTTCATATATGTCCTGTTATATGTTACATGAAGTGTTACTTTTAAATGAAATAGAACTGAGGTTTTTTTTAACTCCCTCACATGATCTATAATTTGTGAGTGATTTAAAAAATGTTCAAAGGTAATTTCCACTCATGGATATTTTTCCTTATAGAATAACTTTTTGGACTTATTTTCTCATCAGATGTAACTATCATTATATTAACTATCATTCAAATATACATTTATGTCAGACATTGGCAATCAGAAAAAGTTGTGACATGATCAAAATTCATTTTCACTTGGAATCAATATTTTGGGGGCAGATCTGGCCTCTGTCATTCACAGAAAGGGATTACATCCAGTGTCTTCACCTATTTAAACACCGGTGTTTTCATTCGTAAAAGAGAAATGACAGTACACACATACCAAAGTATCTGAAAAAGATTAAATGAAATAAGGTCCAGAAAAGCTGTCAGTAAATGGAAAATTATTAGGTGTATGAGTTGTGATTTCCAGTCTTCATCATAGCAGCTTTATAGAGCTGTTAGGAAAAAGGATGTATCCATTAGCCCGAAAGATCAGGGGCATCTCCAAGCTATCCTGAACCTTTTGTTGTAAGGAAAAACTTTCCATTTGAGTTCTGTGACAAATGGCTCTTTGCGAATGGCAGTGAAGTAGATACACATTATCTGGTATTTGTGATTGAGAACTGCTGAAACCAAAGTACTAGAATTTTTCAGTATTTTGGTCACAGCTTAAAATACTTAGCTTTTAGCAGTTTGAAGCAGAAATTAAAAAAACCTTTACTCCTAAAGTATGCTGATCCAGCATTTCCTTCCTGATTCACATCAAATTTTACATACCTGTGGTGAACTATCTTGCTCAAGTGTAAGAACTCAACTGCACATCCTTAGCTGATGGCTCTGTTTTTAGTTACACAAAAGGTGTTCACCAATAGAGTCCACAATTCAGTTTCTCTACTCCTTCCACACAGTGAAATGTGGAAGAAAGTCTTCTACATCAGTCATGCTTTCTTCTTCTCAGGGTAGGACAAATGTTAAACTAAAATGGCTAAGGAAAAAAAAACTAAAATGGCTGCTTCTGTGAGCCAAGTACAAAGTTCAGTAGATAAACTTGGAGCGTCACTCAGCTACTTCTTAGCCCCTTTCTCTCTTAACTACCTTCTTACATTTCCTCTCATAATTCAAAATTCAAAGCAGAAAGGTTACAGTGTGTATCTTGCTTCCATCCTGTTCCTATCAGGCTCAGCCTTTATCCCCCTTTGATCACTGGTTCTTACTAGTTTCCTTCAAATTCTTCTGGTGTTTGTTAATGAAACAAAATAACAATATAGATACCGACATATTCTTCCCTCATCTTATACAAATGGTAGCATTAACTGAAAATGTTATTTTTCACTTTTTAACGGAATAATTTTCATATATTATACTTGTAATATAAAGATAAGTTATGCAGAAGTATGGCTGAAACTCAGTTCATTAGAGCCTCATTCCCCCCTGAAGCTGCATAGTATCTCATTACAAGTATATGCCATGGTTTATTTAAGTAGCCACAAATGGAGGAACACTTGAGTTAAGCATTGGTTTGGTGAATATATTTGAGTGCTGTCATTTTATACACATGCAAGCTATTCACAGAATAAATTTCCAGAGGTAGGATTACTGAGTCTTAGAGTAAATGCTTTTTTTTTTTTCATTTTCTTATTGTTTCACTCATCTCAAAACAACAGATAGTAGTGACATCAGAGGAGGAACCTATTCATGGAGTTGTGCAGTCAGACCTGGGGCTAGTTTGGACTATGTCATTCTTGACATGTGACTTTGAGCAAATCACCTCACCTGTCGGTGAGCTCCCCCCTATGTCCCACTGTAAAGAATGGAGGTGAATACCTAATCTGAATTGAATGATTATAAAATTAGATGGTATCATGGGTAGAAATTTTATTGAGACTATTAACCTGTAAATGACCAACACACACTTGATGCCTATGTGCTATGTTCATTTTCTTTTTCTTTTTTAAAATTTTCATTCCCTTTTATTTATTTTTATTCCAATTCACTATAATTTTTATTTCTTTATGTATTTTAAATGCCTGAGTCAATCAAAACAGGGATTTCTCATCCAGTAGTTTGCTGTCCACATGCCATGAAGAACCAGGGCCAGGACCAAGCCAACTTGAAATGTGAGCTTTGAACTACGTCCTTTCTGCCACATTGGTGATGGGGTCCCAAGTATGTTGGCCATCACCTGCTGCCTCCAGAAATGCTCACTGGAAGGAAGCTGGAATCAGAAGGTGAGCCAGAACTGGAAGTCAGGCACTCAGGGGTGGGATGTGAGCATCCCAAGTAGCATCTTCACAGCTGCACTTGCCACTTGTCCTGTGTTCTGTAAATGTAACGTGCACATAGACTTCTGTAACCACCATCATAATCAGAAAGCAAAATAGTTAATACACACATTTTTTATTTTGATACATGGTGAGTAGTTACCCTCCACACTGGTTATATCTGCAATCTGCATTCCGCCAATAATACGAGTGGCTTTTACCTCACAGCCTTGGCAGAAGATAGAGTTGGTTATTTGTTTGCTGTGTGTTTGTTGTCATATTATTCTGCATGCATTAACATAAGCAGTTGCAGCAGCTGTCTGGCTCTTCTTCCCTTGATTAAAGTTGCTTAAGCCTAAAATCTGAAGCTTAAAAAGAAAAATAAATACTAAACAGAGGCTTCATATTTTAATCACACTTTGTAGCAGCTACTTTCCCCATCTGCTCCTGGAACAAATAGACAGCTTAGTTTACAGCAGTCTGTCAATCTGAATAAGACAAAACCAAAGAAAAGCAGAGGACTAGAGTCTCCACCATGGTAGAAATGGAGAAGTTTAACTGTTCTTTAGTAGGTGTTCATAGGTTCCCCTGCACATATAACTTTTCTCTTCTGCTTCCCGCCTAGTATCAAAACATTTGGAAATAAAAGCTGATTGGAATGTTCTTATACTTGTATATTTCCATTTGTAAATTTACTAAAAGAAAGAATAGTATTAATGGAATTGACATGAAAAACCGGGCAAAACTGTCATCTATCCTTTTTCTGTGTGTAAAAAGGCCATACCAATATGAAATTCTTTTATGTCAGATTTCAAAACCACTAACCTTTGGGCCAAATTCAGCCAACAGGTTTGTATCATGAGCTTTACATAATCTTCCAAAGTTGAGATATAATACATTAAAATCCAAATCTCTAGCTTTTCTTGAATGATGAGAATATTTGGCCATAGATTCCTTTAGTGTCACAGCAGCTATTGATGATAGGGTTGTGCATTCTATTCTGATTAATACATTTTTATATCACACTACATTATTTTTGTCCGCTAAGTCTCACAAATAGTATGTAATTAGGCCAAAGTGTTTATAAGTTTTATTATTAGCACTTGCCAAAATCTCATTGTCTTGAGATGCACATGTAATGATTAAAAATTTTTGCTTATAAATTATAGTTATGATTAAAGTGTTCATATGAATCTGAAATCTGTTACTGGTTTTAGTTGTTGGACTTACAATGTGGAGCTCTTTCCTTTTTTTAGATGAATTTTTTTTTTAACTTCTTGGGAAACTTACTGATTTTTATCACTTCCAAAATACTTCTTACTTTTTTACCTGATATGTTGATTATTTCATGTCTGGATTATGTGAGTTTTATTCCACATCTACAAAAAAATTCCATTGCTAAAAATTGTTGCAGCAAGGTTAATCAGAGTTATGATCATATGTCTTCTGCGTTTTGATCTCTGAGCTGATGAGTTGACTTAGCTTCTCATTGATTTTAATCTAGACTTTACAGATCCGATCCCTGTTGATTTAGGTGAGCTTTCATCACTTGTTTCCCCTAATTCTTACATGCTTTGCATTGAAATCTATCATGGTATATACACAGATTACAGATAAAGAACACTTCTTTGGAATATTAGAACAATGGGTGTTTTCTTTATGAGCCTATTAAAGTTAGTATCTGTGTCTAAAGGGCATTCACTTGATCTGGCTGTACTCATTTTATAAGAATCTAGATTCTTTTTATGATTCTTCCTGTATTTTTCTAATTGTTGTCTAAGAATAATTGCTACCAGAAAAAAAAAGTCACAATGTAATGGAAATAATAGATTCCTAGTAAATACCAGAAGCATGAAATTGGGGGATAAATGTTTTATTATGAAAACTATGAAAAAAAAGTCTGCCTAAATACTGATAAAAAATTTTAGCTGTGGGAAAAATGAAAGCCACAAAAGGATGAATGATATTTTTGTTTCCTTTTGTGTAACTTTTAATTAATGATATTCTGTCCTTAATATTTAACGTCCTAACACAATCTTGAAAAGTTTCCTTTTTGGCAAAATTAACCATAAATTTTTTTCAATTTTTCATACTGTCCCTCCAACCTTTTGATATTCAAGTTATTCAAATTATTCTCCTAAAAGCATCATCCTCATTGATGTTCTGTATTTCAGTCTTTGGTTACTGTGTATGACTTGAGTGGAGTTCACATACCGCTTTCATTATCTTCATGATACCACATTTCTTTCTCAGTATTGACTTTGAATCATGTTGTATTACGTTACATATAAGTATAAATTGTATCCCAAGAGAATGTATAGAAGAGTCCTTTTTTAGATTTATTCATTTTTTATTGGAAAGGCTTATATGCAGAGAGATGGAGAAATAGAAAGATCTTCCATCTAGTCGTTCATTCCTCAAACAGCTGGAACAGCCATAGCTGAGCCAATCCAAAGCCGGAAGCCAGAAGCTTTATCTGGGTCTCCCACACGTACATGGTCCCAAGGCTTTTGGTCATCCTCCACTGCTTTCCCAGGCCATAAACAGGGAGCTGTATGGGAAGTGGAACAGCCAGGACATAACTGGCACCATATGGGATCCAGGTGCATGCAAAGCAGAGATTTAGACCCTGGGTCACTGCACTGGCCCTCATAGAGGAATTCTTTAGAAGTTCAGGAAAATAAAATTTCAAGGTCAGTTTATTTTTGGTGCAAAAGAATGCACAATCCATGCATGTGAGAATTATTCAGAAAGTTCATAAAAAATACATACTTTTAAAATGCTATCCATGCATTTAAAAATTGTTTTATACAAAAATAAGCCTGCATATTTTGGTATGTGTGTGTGGTTTTGTGTGTGTATGTGTGTGTGTGTGTGTGTGTGTTTATTTTGTTTTGTTTTTGCTGTTTTTGTTTTTTATTTGAAAGGCTGAGTGATGGAAAGAAAATGAGAAGGATCCTTCATCCACTGACTCACTCCTCAAACGGCTGCAGAAGTCAGGTCTGGGATAGTTCTATGCCAGAAGCCAGGACTCTGTCCTGTTTCCTCACACAAGTTGTAGGGACCCAAACATTTGGCTCATTTTCTGCTGCCTTTCCAGGCTTATTAGTGGGCTGCTGGAGCAGAAGCAGTTTAGTGGGACTTTAACTAGCACTCTGATATTAGATGCCAGCCCACCTGCCACAAAAAGAAATTATAAACTTACCTTTTAACTCCATTTTCCGGCAAACATTTTGAAGTACCCACATACATGTGCACCTTCCGATAACTTGAGAAAGATTAACAAACATATATCATGAATGTTTAGAATACATTCTTTGTTATATATTTTTTTTCATGATATATTTATTTGAAGGTCACAGCTGTAGAGAGAGTGAATGAGATCTTCCATCAACTGATTCACTCCCCAGTTAGCTGCAATGACCTTGACTGGGCCAGGTCAAAGCCAGGACACAGGAACTTTCTCTGAGTCTCCCACTTGGGTTGACCAAACACTTGAGCCATTTTCAACTGCTTTTCTAGACCGTTAATCAGAAATTGGATTGGAAGTGGAGCAGCTGGATATTGAAGAGCTCCCATAATGGGACACTGGTATCACAGAAACAGCTTCACCTGCTACACCACAATGCCAACCAAATACTTTTGTTGTTGTTGAGATATACTTAATTATTTGAAAAGCAGAGTGCTAGAGAAAGGGGGAGAGACAGAGGGAATCTTTTATTCTTTGGTTCACCCATAAAAAATGGAGTTGCTGGAACTGAATCATAGGCAAAACATATGGGTCATACATCTCAAGCATCACCTTAATCCTTTGCCTCAAAACACTGTCCCCAAAACTTGCTTCTTAAAATTAGAAATAAGGATGGATGAAATTGTGGGCTCCTGGTTTTAGTCTGAGCAAGCTTCAACCATTGCAGCCATTCAAGAAGTAAAACAGTGAATTGAAATTTTCATATTCATTTATTCATTCTCTCTCCCTCTTGATCTCACCTCTTTCAAGTGAGTAAATGTTTAAACAATAAATTAGATCACTGCATTTTATCAGATTTTAGAACATTAATGGTTACAGAAAGAAGAAAAACTGGAAGAACTTCAGAATACTGTGTGTCTGATCAGATTCACAATTAGGTTCACATTTGTGCCTTAACACTCTTATCAAAATTAACCTGAAAGTTCTTCCACTTACAATGTGGCAACTCTGGACTCCTGTGCTACTCATTGTTTCCTTTTCATTTTTTTTCTTCCAAGACAAGCCAGAATGGTCTCTCTCAACTTGGCCAACCAAGTATGGTGAGCCCTAACTATTGTATTAAGTAGATGCTCTAACCCTCTTGCCAAAAACTTCTTTTTCTGAAACCCAACACATATCAGATTTTTATTTCAGACACGATTGGTGCTTATCCTGCAGGTGCTAGTATAGCTGTACTTTTTAAAACTAAAGATACTTCAAAAATACATGGAAAATGGAAACAAAGCCAGTCTATCTTAATGCAAAGTATTTTTAAATCCTTGCTTATTAGGGGTCTTCAGAACGTTTGTAGAAGTGCTTATGAAACACCAATGCATAATTTTCAAGGATGATGTGAAGAATGAACTTACATTTTGGTTGTGGGTATTTAGTTGTCATAGCCATGTTTGTTTAAGACAATTCTCTCTCAAGTGAATTTCCTTGGAATTCTGTTGTCCATAAATATAAGAGTTTGTTCCTGAATTTTCAGTTCCATTATATTGATCTGTATGTCTGTGTGCCAGTATAACACTATATTAAAAATAGCTTTCTTAAGTATGAAATCAAGGAGGGGAATCAAGATGGTGGAATAGGGTGAGGATACATTTAAACAGACAGAGAAGCATTATCCAGGGTGAAGCAGAAGGGGCACATTCCAGGATATAGGAGAGGACATACCAACAGCAGAGGGGTACCTGGAGACTGATGAACACAGGAAAGCAGCGGAAACAACAGGGTGGTGTTGCAGTGACCAGACATCCCAGCAGCATTCAACCAGTAGTGATCTGAACTGCACCAGCGGCTGGAACTCCACAAGCAACCAGGTGGGAAGGAGAGTTCACCAGGAACTCAGGTGAACCCAGACAAAGAACTGCCTGTCCTGCTGCTTTGTTTGATGTGACAAGGAGTAGAGAAAGAGCAGCAAATCCCAAACACGAGGTGCGGGGACAGGGTGGATTTCACAATCCAAACCCCCAGTGAATGTTACTGAAGATTCCCGTGCAAAGGAGCAAAAGCCTTTGCCAACCTCAGAGTTAACTAAGGAAGACATCAAGCAAATGGGGGATACAGAATTCAAAACACTTGTTATAAAGCTTCTTATCAACAATGAGAAGCACATGCAGGAATTTAAGGAATATGTCAAACAGGAAATAGCAATACTGAGACAAAATCAAGCTGATTTATTGGAAATGAAGGATGTAATAGAGCAAATTAAAATTCAGTGGAAAGTCTCCAAAATAGAATGAATGAGGCAGAAGAAAGAATCTCAGAATTGGAAGATATTTCTGGTCACAGTGGAGAAACAATTAAAAAGCTGGAAGCAGAGCAGGATCAAGCTAAAACAAGTATTCAAGAATCAAGAGACACTGGTAAAAGGCCAAAGGTAAGAGTTACGGGAGTTCCAGAAGGTGCAGAAAGAGAAGCTGGGTTTAAAGATATATTCAAAGAAATAATAAACGAAAAGTTCCCTAATATGGAGAGAGAATTGGGAAAGAGAATACAGGAGGGACAAAGAACTCCTAATAGAGTTGATCAAAAGCGATCTTCACCAAGACAAATGATAATCAAACTTTCTTTAATCGAACATAAGGAAAAGATGCTTAAATGTGCACATGAAAAAAACCTGGTAATTAAATTCACAGCAGATCTCTCACAGTAAACGTTCTAGGCCAGAAGAGAATGGAGTGACATTTTCCAGATTCTAAAAGCAAAAAAAATCATTGGCTCAGAATAATGTATCCAGCAAAGCTTTCCTTTGTTTTTGAAAATGAAATGAAATTCTTCCACAGTGACGAAAAGTTTTAAAAAATATACCTCTTCCAAACCTGCCCTACAAACATTAGTTAAGGAAATTCTCTTGACTGAGAAAAGAAATCGCACCTACCAAAACCAAAGGTAAATGTGAAGAACATCCCAGTAAAATAACAACAGAAGACTAAATCAGTGAACAATCCGTTGCTAAATGACAGTACCAAATTAAATGTAAATGACTTAAACTTAGCAATCAAGCATTATTAGTAGTAGATTGGGTTAAAAACACAAAACCCATTTATTTGTTGCCTACAGGAGATACATCTCACCAACAAAAATCAGTGGAAACTATATCTCAGATTTTGATGTTTTTGTTTTTAGTTTCATTTCTTCAAGATACTTTTTTCTCAGTAAATTCTTCATTGACTCATGGATCATACAGTAGCATCATTTTCTTCAAGAAGGTTCTTGGATTTTCTTTTTCATTTCTTCTGTGATACATTAGCCATTCAGCAGCATGTCATTTAACTTTATGGCATTTTTTAATTTCTTTTTTTCTTCCTATTGTTGATTTTGTTTTGTGGCTTTTAATGTGAGGGGATGTATAGTAACTGTGTAATGGACACTATCCTATCCAGTGGCATGTTGTCTAACTTTATGGCATTGTAAGTTTCTGGTTTTTTTTTTTTTTTCTTGTTGATTTTGTTGTGGTTTTCCACTTGGGGAGATATACAGTGACTGTGTAGTGGAAACTGACATGTCTAGATGTGAGGCTACAGTGCAGTGTGCATCTACGTCCACTTCAAGGATGTACTCCCAAACTGTTGAATGTGTCTTAGCAATGCGAATGCTAGACTGTTTGTCAGTTGTCCATGCCTGCAATGAATGACTTATGACTATAAGGAACTTTGCTGTTGTAATGATATGGGAGAACTCTGAGGGGTGGGGGGTTAACTTAAGGAAAGGGTAGGGGAAATCCCAGGGCCTATGAAACTATATCATAAAAGATTGTTTTTGCTATTCTGGGTGCCTTCAATTTCCATGTGAATTTTAAAATAGATGTACCAATTTTTCAATGAAGCTAGAAAGTATTTTGATAGAGATTGCATTAAATTTGCAAATCAATTTGGGAAATAATATACACTATCTTACATAGCTCAGATATGAGATTTCATGTCTTTATATTCATTTAAGTATTTTAAATTCCTTTCAGCAATGTTTTACAGATTTTAACAGTTGTGCATATTTATACATTTCCTTTTGATGTTTCATTATATGAGTACATTATGTAATGTACAATCAGGTCAAATATGCCTACTTCCTCAAACATTTAGCATTTCTTTATAGCAAAAAGCTGTGAAAATCCTGTCTTCTAGTTGATTACTATTTTATGAAAACTGAAATATATGGAATTTTTTCCATTATTACTTTTAAATTTTAATTAGTTTATAACAGATTCAGTATCTTGATACAATTCTTAAAGCATAACAATATTCCCTTCTCTCTTCCTCCTCTTCTCTCCCTGCAACCCAATCCTTCTTTCTCTTTTCTTTTACTAATTTTAGTGCATCATTCCTTTCCTTTATGGTGTTAAAGCTCCTGAGTTTCATACAGGCCCATTTGTTCAGTTTTGCTTTAGTTACCTATCTTTTGGGTCTTGTCCAAAAAGCCATCACCTACACCAGTGTCTTGGACTATTTACCCTAAATTTTCATCCACCAGCTTCATAGTCTCAGGTCTTAAACTTAGTTATTTGATCCATCTTGAATTGATTGTTTGAATTGGTTTTGAATTGATTTTTTTCTGTGTGTTAAGAGTTATTGATCTAATTTCATTCATAATGACATTGCTGGATCATGTGGTAGGTCTGTTGTTAGTAGATTGAGGAACTTCTATACTTTTTCCTCAGTTGCTATCCCAATTTAAACTCCCACTAGCAGTATTTAAGAGCTACCTCTTCCACACTTCTCCAGCAACATTTGCTACCCTTTGTCAGTTTGATAATTGCCAGTCTAACTGAAATGAGGTGGTATGTTATTATTGTTTCATTTATGCTTCTCTGATGATTAGAGATGTTGTGTATATTTTAATGAACCTGTGACCATTTGTCTGTCTTTGAAAACAATTTGTTTAAATGTTCTACTACTTTTTGACCTGGAATATTTGGTTTGTTACCATTGAATACTACAAATTTCATATGTTTTCTGATGTTAATTTCTTTTCAAATTTATAACCTGTTCTTTCTTATGCTTTTGAGGTTTGATCCAAGCAATCCAGGCCCAATCCAATGTCCTAAAGTACTCCTATGTTTTCCTCTAGTGGTTTCATTATTTTAGGTCTTATCTTGGAATCCCCAATCCACTTTGAATTTATTTTTGAACATGGTGAATGATAGGATAGAGTTTTATTCTTGTGTATGTAGATATCCACTTTTTCAAAAACCATTTCTTGAAAAGAGTCTGTGTCCAGTTTGTATTTGTATTATAACCTCTGTTGAAATTCAGTTTCTGTTGATGCGTGAGCTTACTTTTTGAGTCTATGTTTTGTCTTTGGTCTATATATCATTTTAACTAAAGCTATGCGAGGCCAGGCATGATGGCCTGGTAGCTGCATCCTTACCTTGCATGTGCTGGGGTCTTGTATGGGTGTGGGTTTGTATACCGACTGCTCCACTTCCCATACAGACAGAAAATCTTTCATTCTGTCTATCCTTCCCTCCTGCCTCAAAAAGAAAAATAAATCTTTAAAAACATATATCTATATATCATGCTGCCTTAAATATTATAGGTTTTTAGTATATTTTAAAATTAATTAGTATAATTACTCTGCTTTGTTCACTTGCTGAATATTGTTTTGTTTATTTGGGGTATTTTGTAGTTCCATACAAATTATGATAGTGTTTACCACTATGAAAAATGGGCCTTGTATTTTTGTTATGGATTATTTTGAATTTATAAATCATTTTGAGTAGGATGGACATTCTAATAATGAAGATTATTCAAATCTGTGAACTCTGGATTTTAATTTATTTGTGTTCTTCAATTTATTTAATCATTTATACTTGTCATTTTAAAGATCTTTTACCATTTTGGTAAATTTGTTCCAAAGTATCTGTTTTTTAGAGCCCTTGAAAAATGCTTCTCTGATTTATTTTTTACTGGATCATGTTTGATGTATGACATTGTTACTGATTTTTGCATTGATTGTATCCTAGAATTATGCTGAATAGGTGTAGTATCTCTAATGGATTTTTGAGTATAGTTTCAAGGCCTTTTCGTATGTAGCATCATGCCATTTACAAATAATGATCTCACTACTGCTTTGCCATTTTGGATATCTTTCCATTCTTTCCCTTTCTAACTACTCTAATGGATCTTGTACTGTCTTGAATAAAAATCATGTAATTGGGCATCACTGTCTTCTTTTAAACTTAAGAGAGAAAGCCTTTACTTTTTCCCCATTGTCTGCGATGTTAGCTGTTGGCTTGTTTTCTATGCTATTATTATTTTGAAGTGTATTTCTTCTCTCTCTAATTGCTCAGATATATAGGAATTAAATGCCTTTTCTACATCTATTAAGATTATAGTATGATTATTTTATGTCATTCTCTTGAGGTTGTGAATCACACTGATTGATTTGAATATGTTCAACTATCTTTGCATCCCTGGGATGGATTCCATATAAGCATGCTGAATAAGATTTTCCATGTAATTAGATTCAGTTTACTATATATTTGAGGGTTTCTGCATCTACTTTCTTCAAGGATAGATATCAGCATATAGCTTTCTTTTCTGGTGTTTTTTATCTGATTTTGGTGTCAAAATACTACTACTTGATAAGACTACAAAGAATCAGTTTGGAAGGATTACTTCTTTTATATTTTGGAATAATTTAAGAAGGATTCTTTAAATGTTTGGCGTAATTCAACAGTAATTTTCTTCAATGAGAGATCTTTTATTACTGATTTAGTATCACTACTCATTGTTGGTCTATTTAGACATTGTTCCTTTATGATGCAATCTTGAAAAGATGAATAATCTAGGAATTTTTCCATTTCTTTTAGCTTGTTGAACTTCTTACTGCATAATTTTTTTTTAGATTTATTTTATTTTTATTACAAAGTCAGATATACTGAGAGGAGGAGAGATAGAGAGGAAGTGGAGCTGCCAGGATTAGAACCAGCGGCCATATGGGATCAAAGCGAGGACCTTAGCCACTAGGCCACACTGCATAATTATTTAAAGTAATCTCCAACAGTCCTTTGTATTTCTGAAATATCAGACTATCTGAAATTTTATGTATTTGATCCTTCTTTCTGTTTTTCTTTGTCTAACAGTTTGCCAATATTGTCTCTCTTCCTAGGTCTAGCTTATTGTTTCACTGGTTAGGATTTTTTTCTTCTCCATATCCTTTTCTGTACTAGGAGACTCATTCTTTGTTTTATTGTACTGATGTGAGATTTGATTGTCCTTTTTTTCTCATTCCTTATGTTAGGTAAAATAAGCCAAACCCCAAAAGACAAATATGTTTCTCTGATTTGTGATATTCGGTATATTTAAACTGAAAAATCTAGTCATGACCTTCCCAGTTTGTTCAGTCTGTTTTTTTCCTCTGTCTTCTACTTGTACTAAACCAACAACTTATTGCTTTACCCAAACATACCACTTATTTTATATATTGATACTTTTACATTTATATGTTACCAAGTGATTAATACAAAATATTCTCACCACTGGGGGTGCTAGGAACCTAATCCACACCTAACTTTATATTTGGGGTGCCTCTTCACTTGGGTCTAAAACTACATAAGAACCATCCCCATTCCCTTTTCTCTGCCTGCAGTGTCATATAATCAGTTGCTTTTAATTTACCTGATAAATCTGTCCTTAACAAAAATAACTAGATGAGCTGAAACATTAACTCTATAAAAAATTTTTTCTCAATTCTCTTTATTCCCAGTCTACTAGATACCTGTTATTACTTAGGGCTGAGTGATATCACATCCCTTCTCTGTGTTTAGTAGTATCCTGCCTTATCTGATTTCGTGCTATGTTCTGCCTTAGAGGCTCAAAATGACAGTGTTCATTCCCAGCCTCTTTTGCACACTGACCATGAGTCTATAAATAAGACACCAACAGTTAGACATACCCAACATTGACATTAAAGGAAAAAATACAGACATGAAAATACAGAAACTAGAGAATCCATTTTTTTTTTGTCTTCATTTTAATGTTATGGCCACAGCCATTTCTGCTTTCCAGGCATAACAGAAGCAATCACTCTAGTAGCAATAGCTGTCCTGTGGCTTCCTGACAGTAGCAGCAGTGTGCACTTCAGGCTCCCTCCCTGGTTGAGTGGCCCCCAGAGCTGATTCTGTACTCTACTCTCCAGGATATGCCATAGCTGCTTCCTATCCCTTAATACATTTATTTTCTGCTGAAATTACAGAAATTTTCTAATGAGTTTTTTTCTATTGCTGGCTCAATCTAAGACAGAAGGCACTGAATAAAACACCTCTCTGTGTGCGTACAAAACATTTTATTCACAGTCCAATGTAGCAGTAGGCAATTTTATCTTATAGTAAAGTTCCAGTAGAATATGAACTAACTAAATCAAGAAAGAAGATAAAAGCAGTCTACACAGAAGGTATAGCAAGAAGCCAGATTGCTAGGTGGGAACATAGAGGAACAGAAAGAATAGTGCTTCCAGAAGATAAACTGGTGAAAGCTGTCAAAATTCTCCATCATAATTTGATGGAGGAATTAAACAACTTGGAGCATACCGGCTCTACAAAACCTTGTGAACACATTTTTATTGCTGTTGAGCCCTTGTAACTGCCAAATGTTTAGCTCAAATTTGTATTTTTTTAAGCCTTAATTTTTTTTGAAAGGCAAAATGATTGGGCCAGTTAGGGAGAAATATCTTCTATCCTCTTGATCACTCCCCCAACTGTCCACAATTACCAGAGCTGAGGTAGGCTAAAGCTAGGATTCACAAGACTATCCCAGGCTCCCACATAGGTAACAGGGACCCAAGCACCTGAGCCTTCATCTACTATCTTCTCAGAATGTACATTACCAGCTAGATGGATTAGGAGCACAGTAGCTAGGACTCAAACCAGGCACTAGGAGATGAAATGTGGACGACAGAAGCAGTGGCTTAACAGCCCACCTATTTCCAGGTTTGTGTTTAAAAACGATTTTTCCATTGCTTCATGAGAATAGAGTTGAGAAATACTGGTGATTTTTCTGCCTGGATTTGATATTTACTCATGGTGTTAAGAGGTTCTGTGTTATTCTAAGTTTATCCCTGCCTTCTGGCCATGTTGTTCTACTAATGCTTGATTTTTCCTTTTGAGAACAATGCAGAAGGAAGATTTTCCTTCCCTACTAAGCAGCATTTTAACCATTAAAGCTACCCAAGAAATAGAACATTGCCAAGACAAATTTTCTCCATACTTCATGCTATTATTAATAATTATTATTAATTAAAGATGTGAAGCCCATTCACTTTCATACAGTTGGATAACTGAAATTTGATTATCTTGTCATCCAGATGTTAAAGCATTTCTATTTGTTGTTTTTTGGAGAGGGGATTGCTTATATCTTACTCTTTGAAAGCAAAAGGAAAAGGATATACTACATTAAAATATATGCATGATATGGTTCTATTCTCATACGTTGTACAGTATTGTCTGCTATTAAAAATAAAATTTTGAAGGTATTTTTGTGTTTTAGTTGGTGTCAGAGAATGAAATAATGATTACAGATGGCAAACAGAATAATTGGAGCTGCCACTGATTTTAATAAGCACAACCATTAGAAATTTAGCAAATCCCCCGAATCATTACAAAAGACATTGAGCAATAACTCAAACAATTTGGTGTTTCATTTGTTATTCAAAAGCATTGGAGTATTGAAGAAAAATGTTATTATGCCAGAAAACCTTTCCAAGCATCCTTGAAAACAGCAATGTCCCAAACAAAGGCACAGCATTTGGTGGGGTAATATATGCACAGTTGATAGGGCAGAGTCCGTGTGAGCGCCAGTCAGGCCAGCCTGCTCACCAAGGCAGCACAGCAGGGGCAAGAACAATCAGAAGTAGAGACAAAGAGGGTTTCCCCAGCTCCAGAATGTCAGTTTATGTAAGAGTCATTGTCTGCCATTGTTGACCTTATCTGTCACAGCATTTCTTGATTATTTTTAATGGACAAAGTATGAAAATCAATTAAGAAAAATATAAGCATATATTCTTTGTCTTAAGGAAATGCTAAGTTAAACCATATGAAATTATCACTTTTGGTTGTCAAAAAAATTAAATATGGTGTGATTAAGCCTATTAAAACCTTCCAGTACATTGTAATATTGCATAACACATAGTGAATATTAATCATTGAATTTTTTTCTCCCTTTTCTTCATTATTGTTATTTGTAACAGAAAATGGACTATTTAACTCAAAAGAAACATTTTTAATAGTAATGAACAGACAACAGGGTATAAATGAACTTAAGGCACAAAGCTGAAAAACTGACCCATCCTGTAGTATTTTCAATGCCCTTATCAATCTTTTAGCTGATATTATGAGATTCTTGGTAGACATACATTCATACTGTAAACATCGGTGATTTCTGGGTGTGTAAAATCTCAGGAAATAAGAGAGTCATTGTCAATAATACTATTAGCACTAGCAATAATGACAACGCGTAAATAGTACTTCCTGTGCCAAGCATTATTTCTTAGTGCATTTTGTATATTAACTCATTTAATATTCACAGTAGTCCATTGAAGAAAATAATAATATTATTACCCCCATTACACAGTTGAAGAAATGGAGGCAGGGAACAGTTAGGTAAATTGTACAGAAGTTAACCAGTGGGTAAGAGCCTGAGCCACAATTTGAGCCCCAGCATCTGGGACATGAAATAGTACATATCTTTAGTGAAGTGTTCCTCTGTGCTAAGAAGGCCTAGCATTATTCAATTTATTCTAGCATCTTATCGGAACAAAATTCAAATAGTTTCTTCCACAGTGGAGATTGTAAAGATTCTTGCCAAGTCTAATAGCTGCCATACCTGACCATACCTGACCATTTTAAAGAAAATCTTTTCATGACATGTATTAAAAACAATAAAGAAGTCTTATGCAAAGGGTTGCTGCAGCAGGAACTTAAAGTTGTACAAATATTGGGCTCAATGAGATCTCCCATGGGACAAATAGGAATGGACCGCAAAGAGGAGGGTGTGGTCATGAGAGATGAAAACTTACTCAGATGAAATATTAGGAATAAGGAAAATTCTGGCTGCACTGACTGAGGTGATAGAATTGGGGAAAAATAAAGCCAGGGAGATAAATATTAAGGATGGGGAATGAGAAACTGATCAGATATTAGAGATGAGCAGTTTTCACTGAATTGCTTAGACAGTAGTATTCTTGCTAAAATTGGACTAAAGATGCACTCTAAGGACAAAACTTGAACAAAGACTTGGAGAGACCTGATTAAAATTTGGTTAAAGGAATTATTTCAGTAGTTCCCCAGTTGGGATACAGATTTATTATCTTCCTATTGTAGGCCAACCTATGTCATGCTGCTGGGTTAATGTAGTCAAATCATCACTTGAATCCTGCTACTGTCTTCCTCTAATCCGTCTCCTGAATTTTCCTGTGCACTTGGAGCAAGGGATATAAACTGGCATGCGCTAGCATCTGGTGGCATGGTTGAAAGCTCCTCACACAACCTTAATATTTCCTTAAAGTCTCAATTTTATCTTTAAAAAAAATCCACAGAATACTTGGCTAGCATTTCAAAGCACATGTTTAGTTTAATATTAAGAAATGTTCTAAGTAGGAGTATCACTTAAATTATTCACTCAGCTCTTACTCAGTTGTTACAACTTGATGTTTCCCTGCATTGATCCTCTGATAAACCTGCCTATCCACTCATTCAAAAATGTTTTACTACAAACGAATTAGGAACTGCCTTAGAAAAAAATGTCTTGTGCTGTGTACCACCCATGCATCTTTGCTTTTGTCTTTTGTCCCTACTTATAGTACCAATACTTCTCATTTCTCGTAAAGTGCTATTTCAAAACTGAGATCTTAATGTCTTCATCATCAGTATTGTAATTAATAGAAGATTTGATGCTCGTTACAAAACAGGTCATGTTTCTTCAATTTGTATAACTGTGTCTTATATATAC
This sequence comes from Ochotona princeps, assembly GCF_030435755.1. Classification (NCBI taxonomy): domain Eukaryota; kingdom Metazoa; phylum Chordata; class Mammalia; order Lagomorpha; family Ochotonidae; genus Ochotona; species Ochotona princeps. Next base: position 31,803,440 of record NC_080836.1, read on the forward strand.
ACTTTTATATGATAGCTTTAACACCAGAAAACAGTGTCAGTCTGAGTAAAGAATGTGAAAGCATAAATACATACTCATTTGCATTTCTGTAGTAACAGTTACAATGACTCTTCATCTCTGATTTTAATTGTTTGGGTTTTCCCTCTTTTTTCTTGATTAGTCTTAGTAAAGGTTTGTTGCTTTTTTCTTTTCCAAAAAAAATAACTCTTTATTTCATTGGTCTTATTTATGTATATGGTATCTTTAGTTTTATTTAGTTGTGGTCCAAAAAGATACATGAAATGATATTGACTTTCTGAATCTGTCACGATATATCCTACCTAAAGGATGTTCTATGTAGTAATGAAAAAAATGTCTATTTTACAACTAGCACAGAAAATGTTCTGTAAAATGTTGGTTATATTCATTTTTTGTTTAGTGTGGTTTATTTTTATTAAAGAGAATAGGTCTTATGTAGCTCATTTTAATTTTTGAAATATCATATTTAATTTACTTTATAATCAAATGCTTAATTCACCACAAAATAAAGAACTAGTAAGAAGACAACTGTTCTGCTTGAGAATGGGCAAGGACTATAAACAATAATCAAATCCTAAGATGTGAATTTCATTCACAAACAAAAAAAATATTGTGTGCTGCCATGATTCAGAAATAAAGATCTACCACTATTCAGGAAAAAAAATGTTATTTTTGGGTCTGGCTTGTTGCACTAAGCATAGTGGTCTCTATTTGCATCCATTTTTTTGAAAAAGAACTATTTCATTCTTATGGCTGATTATTATTCTACTGTATAAATATTTACTGCATTTTCTTTATCTAATCATCAGTTGAAAGAGATCACAGTGGATTCCTTATTATAGCTATTGTGAATTGAGCTCCTATAAACATAGGAATACAGGTAGCTTTCCTATATGTTAATTTCATTTCCTGTAAGTATATTTCCAGGAGTGGGATGGCTGAGCTTTTATTGTCCAATCCATACACTTAAAAAAGAAATTCCTGATATTACAGAACTAAACCAAAATGTATTAATATTGCAATAACATTGCCATACAAACAAAAAAAATCATGAGAAAAAAGAAAAACCACAGGGAGAAGCTTATAAAACTTTATATGGATCTCAGCATTTATAGCTGAACAGAGGAAAAAAGCACATTAATTAAAAAAACCACATATGGATGATAGCATGTAGAAACTGAAAGTTTCCTGTTTAAGTCTGGAATTGCTGACTTTTCAAAAACTACACAGATGATTCACGCGTGGTGGTCAGAGCATAGAAGATCTACTTTTAGATTTCTGAGGAATCCTCGTATTATTTTCCGTAAACACATCAATTTCTTTCCCTACCAAGAGTGTGTTAAGATGATCTTTTTCTCTACATTTTCACCAGCTTTTTTTTTAAATCTTTGGATAATAACCATTCTAACTACTGTAAAGTTGTTTCAGTGAGGTTTTTTTAGTTGCATTTCCATGATGACTACTGGTCCTGAACACTTTAGTTGGAACCATCTAGTTGCAAATGGTATGATTTCATTCCTTTAAATGGCTGAGTAATATTCCATGGGGGTAGATGTACCACAGTTTCTTTAACCAGTCCTCTTTGGACGGGCATCTGGAATGTTTCCATGTCTTTCCCGTTGTAGAGTGTGCTGCTGTAAATACAGGGTTGTATATCCCTTTCTCAAATGCCTGTTTCATTTCCTGTATATACATTCCTAGGAGTGTGATAGCTATTCTATTCTAATCTAGTCTAGTTTAGTCCAGTCTAGTCTGGCTGTAATATCTCTGCTGTAAAATCTGCTGTTAGTCTAATAGAGGCTACTTTAAATATGACTTTGTGCTTTTCTCTTGTTCTGTTTGCAGTTGTCTCATCTGTTTTAAGATGCAAGGATTCTACCTTATGCTTATTCTAATCTAGAGGGAGTTCTGAACTGCATTTTTTATTGAATTGTTCATTTGTACAGTTTTATTCAGTTCTTTTTCCTTATCTCGGTTGAATTTACCATTCTTTTTATGAATTGTTTTCCTGTGTCTGTATTCTCTTTTATCTCATTCTTTTGCATTTTTATCAAGCATTTTATCAGTCTTTTTCTTTGAGGTCTATTGCTAGAGAATTAACTATATTCCTTTGAAAGTGTAATGTTTGTGTGCTTTTTCATACTTCTTATGTTTCTATGTTACACTTGAACATTTGGCAGGTTGGGTCTGCTTACGAATTTTGTAAGACGGCTTTCATAGAAAGACTTTGTCCTAAGGATGTGTTTCAGGTTATTGTTTTAGTAGGCTCTATTAGCTTTGGTTCTACTTGTGCACTGTTGTGTAATCTCGTTTTATAATCCTTGACCTTGAGTATGATGTGCAGTTGTCGTGTTAGAAAGCCCATTTGTCTACAAGGGATCTGTGAGAGCATGGCCACTCCAGCAGTTTAGGTGGGCATCGTGCCTACAGCAGTGGGAATGTGATACCTCCTGTGTAGCCATTACATCAGCTCCACTGCTGGTATGATCCTCCAACAAAGGCAGCTCCAGCATTACTAGGATGATGCATGCACCATCAGTAGTTTTCGGTCTACAATACATTTGCTTAGATGCAGCTGTGGCACAAACTGATAGGCAGCTGACTGTGGTGACAGGAGCAGCAGTAAGCAGAGAGGGAGAAGTCCCAGTTCTAAAAGAAAATGCCTTGATTTTTGAGGTCTAGGTGTGATACCTACCACCAACCTGAATACTGTCCGTGTAATACATGGGCATAAATGAAGGATCACAACTATGCTTTGCTATGTTTTGAATTCAGTGTGGCTTCTGAATCAAGCAGACAGTGAATTCTCAGAGTCCTAAGTTGATGGTCCTGAGCGGATAGAAAAGTAATCAGCTATGATGTCAGGAAAGGACCCTAGTTGGAGACCTTAAGTCATTAGAATATGCCCTCCCAAGAGAACTGGGTATGAAAACGGAATTGGGCCCTGCTTCTCTCTTTGCTCCATCACCCATCTGTGATCATTCCTTCACTGCCATCTTCTGAACTCACGAGCTGGCCAAACCTATGAGGCCCATTCAGTGTTGGGCTGTGAACCTCCAAAACTGTGTGCCAAAGTAAACCTCCTTCATTCCTCAGTAGCTTAAGGATTTATTTATAGTAGCAAAAAGGTGACTAATACACACAGGCAAGTCTAGCTGCAGCCTCCCAGGCTAATATAGTGGAATGTCTCGGAACCAAGAATAGGAATATGCAGTGGTTTCTGTCTCCTTGGGCAGCATTAATTCTTTCTGTGCTCCTTTTCAGCATGGCACCAAGCTGTAGCAGCCTGGCCTCTTGAAATGCAGTAATTCACCATCACTTTGGTTCTTCTGTGAGGAGAAAGTGAACAGAATTTGGCTATCTTGAAATCTGCTAGTTTACTTGGTTTTAATGAATTGGTTTAATGAGTTTAAACATTTTGACTTTCTTAACTAATAATCTAATACTATTTTGAACTGGCATTGAACCTTTTCCAGCAAACCTAGCTTGTTTTTAATTACATAATATTTGTATATTATTATTATTTTTGAAAGGAATGCCTTTGTCTCAATTTTTTCATTTTCCTTTCATTATTTTTCATAACAAGAAAAATTATACCATCATGCTTATGATGACTTTCACTTTATTATATTCATGACAAAAATCAACCTCATTATCTGCTTAATCTGATCCTTTCTATAATGGATCATAATCCAACAATGAGACCTAGGGCATATATGAGGGAATTGGTGCTGTACATTTATTTTAGCTGTACACATTCAACTTCTGAGAAATGAAACAGAAGTTGAACTAGAAAGAAAAGAATTGACAGTTAGATGAGTCCTATTTAAATGGGATGAGAACGATCTATTTAAGAATACCCTTACTGGGGCCCAGCGGCATGGCCTAGTGGCTAAAGTCCTCGCCTTGAAAGCCCCGGGATCCCATATGGGCGCCGGTTCTAATCCCGGCAGCTCCACTTCCCATCCAGCTCCCTGCTTGTGGCCTGGGAAAGCAGTTGAGGACGGCCCAAAGCTTTGGGACCCTGCACCTGCATGGGAGACCTGGAAGAGGTTCCTGGTCCCGGCATTGGATTGGCGCATACCGGCCCGTTGCGGCTCACTTGGGGAGTGAAACATCAGATGGAAGATCTTCCTCTCTATCTCTCCTCCTCTCTGTATATCCGGCTTTCCAATAACAACAAAATCTTAACAAAAAAAAAAAAAAAAAAAAAAGAAAGAAGAAGACCATTACCTTTTTAAAGTCTGTGAGCTCAATCGGAACATCCATTTACGTTCGATTCTGTTTTATAAGTTTAAAGAATTTTATTTGCAAGTTTGTGAAATGACCTTTTATATGGGCTGAGTATAATTGTGCTTCCCAGAATTTACTAAGCCTGACACAGTTCATTTGAGAGTAATTGGTATAGCATGCAGATTTTTTAAGAGTCAAGCGTACCTGTGGAACATTAACATCAAAAGGTAAATTAGGAGGAACAGTATGGTGGTTGGGCTGGTTAAACTACCACATGGAATCTGTTGTTCCAGTCAAGTCCTGGACAGTCCCTGCTTCCCCTTCAGCTTCCTGCTAAATTGCCTGGGAGGCTGCAGGTAGTGAACCAAGTAATTAGATTCTCACCACCTTCGTTCAAGTACCAAATGTAGTTCCTGGCTGTTGGCTTTGGCCTGGCCCACCCCTAGTTTTGCTGACATTTTGGAAGTAAATCAGTAGATGGAAGGTATCTCTCTCTCCATCTCTCCCTCTCTGCCTTTCAAATAAAGAAGTATAAATTATCTTTTAAAAAAAAAAGAAGAGAGCACAGCACAATAGCCTAGGGGCTAAAATCCTGACCTTGCTTGAGCCAGGATCCTATATGGGTGCTGGTTAAAGTGCCAACTGCTCCTCTTCCCATCCAGCTCCCTGCTTGTGTCCTGGGAAAGCAGTAGAGGATGGCCCAAAGCCTTGAAACTCTTCACCCACATGGGTGATCCAGAAGAAGCTATTGGCTCCTGGCTCCTGGCTTTGGATCAGCTCAGCTCTGGCCATTATAGCCACATGGGGAGTGAACCACATGATGGAACATCTTTCTGTCTCTCTGTCTCTCTGTATATCTGACTTTCAATAAAAAAATAATTCTTTGAAAAATAGAAAAACAAGAGATGGGGGGGTACTAGGCTAACATTTTCTATTTTACAGATAAGGCATTCCAAAGCAGCTGCCGTCTGTTACATAACCACCAATGATTTGAGCACCCATCTTTTGTATTTGTATACAAAACATTTTTATAAATAATATCCAGACTTACTAATGAAGTTCTTTTATATTTTTTAGAATTGTTTACAGCTTGCTTTGTGAAGAAATTTTGCTTAATTGTTAAGATTTTTAATAACAATCATAGCTAACATTTGCTTACTGCTTTAAGTTTGCCAGGTAGTTTTGTATTTATTATACAGTGGATACTAGAATCATTGCAGATAATATCTATAAGATAGCTAGGAGTTAAGATTGCATTGATTACAGAGAACAACATTCTTCCACAACCACTTCCTCCTGTCCTCCTCTTCCTGACACACACACACACACACACACACACACACACACCAGTTTGTACCAAAGCAGTATACCTGGACTCATAAGATGCAGTGGCGTCTAAGATAATTATCTTGAGGCTCTATTATCTTTCCCTTGACTTGATTCTATGCCATTGTTAATTCCACTCTTTGTGGTCCTGTTTTGAGCATCACTGATTATGATTTTGTTGAGTGCTCATTCCTAGACCCATTAGTACATACAGGAGCGAAAAACAATATGCTAATTGGTTTTGGCAGTAAGGTCCATGTATGAAGCTAGGTTGTCCAAACGAAAATCTGAATGCAATCACAGGAAAGAGTACTGAGGAGGCAAATAAAAAATGTCTACTGAGGAGGCAAATAAAAAATGTCTGCTGTAGCAGGAATTATCAATTCCATTTTGTAAATGAGAAAAATGGATATTTAGAGAGGCTGAGTGAGTGACATATACAAACCCAGATCTTTTACTTAGAAATCCTATTCTATGCTGCCTTAACAGAGAAGCAATGCATAAGGAAAGGTGCCGTGTTGGACATGTATTGCCAGTGTGTGTTTGGCAGTGAGTTGGTAGCAGAAGCCCAAGTGTGCAGACCATCATCCTCCATCTCCCAGGCACTCCAAGATGGGATGTGGGTATCATAAGCAGCAACTCGACTTACTGCACACGTGTGCGTCTTATTTTTAGATATTTGTTAGAGTTAAGTTGAATGCTTTATAAAGGATAATTTCTATGTGGATAAAGCAGGAAATTACCATTTCCAACCCTTATTCTCAGTCTTCAGTAAGATTTAAAGAGATTACTGTTTATGTGTCATATAGTTGTAATTAAGTGCTTTTGTCTTGACACAACCTACTTCCTTCTCAGCAAACCTGGCAACAATAGCTAGCATTCATATATTACAGAAGTCATCTCTTACAGTCAGAATACATAAGATGATCCTATTTTCCAAATTGAAAAATGGGCAGCGTAATTTAAAATTTAAGAAAATAAGTATGCAAGCCACAGGCCACACATTGTGCTACATGTATTTAATTAACTCATATAACACACACAAGAAACAATTTTTACTTTTGTTTTTTAAATTTTTTTGACTAAAAACTTGGAGACGTCCCCCAATTTTATGACTAATTGGGAGACAAAGATAGACTTTAAACTCAGGATTCACTTAGAAAAGCCACAATGTTTTGTTTCCTGTAAATGGGGATGCAGTAAACATTTCCAAAGTTTGGAGAGAAGTTGAAGAAAGATTACTGGCAGAAACTATAATCAGACTATCACATCTTTCCATCATTTAGATATTTCCACATACCCGTTTTACTGAATCCCTATAACATCCCTACTGTCAATATATATTTAAATTTTATAGTTACTATTCTCAAGAACATAAAACATTATTTAGTTATATCTTAAAATTATTTGCCTTACCAGGCTCTTTTCCTGGTACCTCACCTCTATTCCCACAGATAAAAGAAAACTTTATCATGTGTATTTCAAGTTACTTGTTCATTTTTTAGTTAAGAGTCAGTTTGAAGATACATTGCAGTATGCATCTCTACTCCCAAACAAAAGATGAACTCCCCGTGAAACTACTAAATATATCTTAACAATAGGATGCTGGACTTTTTACCATTGTCTGTATCTGCAGTGTCTTTATACACTTAACTGGCAGAATGATGGACTTGGGACTGTTGCTCAAAGACTATACTGTTGTAATAATATGGGGAAAATCAGTGTGGGCGGGGAGAAGATTGGTTTGGGTGGAAAGAGGAGATCCCTGAGCTTGTGGAACTGTATCACAAAAAGCAAAAATTATAAAAAATAAAAAGTAATTTTAGGCTTTAAACAGGATTCTATCCATTTTTTCTTCTTTCCTTTCCTTCTCCCCCTCACATTCCTGGGGAGCTTGACATATCAGGCACCAATGAATGAATATGGGTTTCACACTCCTCTCTCTTTGTTGGCGCCTCTGAGTTATTGCTTGACCCATGCCATGTACCAGCGCCATATACCAGCATATCTCTAAGTGTAGTTAATCTTTCCTGGCCTCTGAACTTTATATACTGGGTCTACTGCCGTGATCTGTTCCATGCTGTCTAATTGGGAAGACTTTGCATTCTTCATTCTTTTTCTTCAAACCTGTCTTCTTTATGTCTTCCAATGCAGTCTTAGCCACTTTGGCTCCCTTCTTGTGGCAGAGACTACAGTAGCTTTTCAAAGATGTCAGTAGACAAATCCTCCCAAGTACATCCTTAGTCACTGTTTGGTACCTTACAATGAATATATCGGTCCCTTCGGTCCCTTATTTGGTGACCAGTATCTTACCTCCTTTGCATGGAAAAACATGTTATGTCTTACATTCTTTGGTTCTCTCTCTCTTTCTCTTTCTCTCTCCCCCGCATGTTTGATAGTATAAGCTTCCCCTTCTTGTCTATCCTGATTTTTTTAATCATACTAGTGTTATATAATGCATCTCTTAAACTAAGACAGCTCTCTACATGTTAGAATAATCAGTTGCCTTGAAGAAAACAAGGTATAGAACACTTTATACCAGCTGTTTCCTTTCATGAAGTGCATGTGTAATCATGGCAGTGCCTTGAATGTCTCTGGAAGGACACATGAAATTGGGAGCAGGGGTTGCCTCTGGGGAAGGAAAACATTGCTGGAGGACAAGACTGGGAAAGAGATTTTTCACTGTGTCTTTCAAATTCTCTATCATATAAATAACTTATTTTAAAAACAACTACAAGGTAGTAAGAGTTTATAATTTGTCTTCTTCAATTCCACCATGCTCTTTGATTCTTAGCCTCAGACAGAAAGTAGCTCTGTTAGCAACGCCATCTTTTTTTCTCCCTTTCCTTCCTTAACCTCCAGTGTTGCTTGCAGGTCTTTACTGAAGGCTGCACAAAGCAACCAACCTGCTCCAATCTGAGTCCCAAAATACTACAGATGATAGTGTCACTGTTTTGTTCTCTCTCCTCACCTGACCCCTTTGGCCACTCCAAGTCTGTGTTTTCAAGTATGTTACTTACAAGAATTTTTTGTCTGCAGGCTCTTCACAATGTATAGCGTTTTAATAAATAGTGACAATCGTAGTTGTGTGAACATTTAAACTAATTTTACTGGGTGGAATTGCTCGCCTAACAGTTTTAAATATTCTGATGCTCAAGAATCTTAAAATCTGTGTTTAAACTTTCCTAGTTGTCCAGTAATTACAGGTATAGTTTTACTTCCTGATTCAGCTTCCAGTCAAGGGTTATGGATCGTATTTCATTTTCATATTGATTTAATTTCCTTCAATCTCAAAAAAAAAAGCCCTAGTCATTTTGTTTCATGAAATTGACATGTTCTTAAAATTGTATTGATGCCTTTGGAAAATGGACCAAGGAAATCACAGACACACAGATAGCAAACTCCTATCCTACTTCATTCCCTAAATGCTCAGTGGCTGACACTGAGCCAGGGCTGGATTCCAGAGCCAGAAACATGATCCAGGTCTCTCTCAAGAGTGGCAGAAGTCCAGTTACTGGAGTCATCACTGCTGCCTCCCCGAATCTACACCAGCCGGAAAACCGAGTCAGGGACAGAACCAGGAATCCAACCCTGGCACTATGATGGAAAACATCAACCTCTTGGCTTCCAAAGTAAAATGACTGTTCAAGTCATTTTTAATGAGTGATCCAATGGTAATAAAAAAAAAAAGATCCCTATTTAGATTTTTTTCTTTTTTTAATTATTAAATTCAGGTTAAGTATGTTTTGCAAGAACGTTACATTGCTGAAGCCTTGTCATTTCAAGTGTAAGAAATAATTCTTAACACAGTAGACAAGCCATATCTCAATGAAAGGTACAGCTTGAGTTTGCGGTTCTCTTTGTTTTAATACTGTACTAATCAGACAGTTGCTTTAGTTCTTAAAATAGACTTGATATCAATGAGTAGGCTCTTTTTAAAGTTTCTGTAAGTTTGTTTTTAGTATTTTGGAGAGGTGAAGACCTGTATAACGATATCTACCTTACAGGGTTGCAGTGAGGATTACTTAGGATGTCGAAAGATAAAATCTGACTGATGGTAATATACTCTCTGTGGGTTAATATAATTTATCCCATCCAGGTATTTATTTAAGAAAAAAAGACACACATAGATTGCATTTACAAGTGTATCTGGTGTAAGTGTTTGGGGCATACATTCTTTATAAAAACTGCTAGTTCAGTTTTGTGGAAGCTGAGATTCATAGAATGTAAATAACTTTCCCACGGTCATACAAGTTGTAATATTTCCTGCTGTTTCTCTGTGAGACCGCCCATGAAAGCAGACAGCCTATAGGGCTACAAGCTGTACTTGAAGATGGTTTTTATTCTGTTTTTCCTCCCTACGTACTTTCCCCTATTAATACCAGGCAGGAGTATGACTTGTTTCTGTTGTATGGATTTTTTTTTATTGAAGATTTATTTTATTATTTTGAGAGGAAAAGTCACAGAGAAAAGGAGAGACTGAAAGGAACCCATCTTCATCCATTGGTTCACTCCCTGAATGGCCACATTGACTAGAACTGGGCCAGTCTGAAGCCAGGAACCAATAGCTGCTTCTTCGTCTCCCACGTGGGTGAAGGGACCCAAGCACTTGGGCCATCCTCTGCTGCTTCCCAGGCTGTTAGCATGGAAGTGGAGTAGACAGGACATGAACCAGCACCTATATAGGATGCTGGCACCAAAGTCTGAGACTTAGCCCACTACACCATGACACCTGTCCCTGTATTTGTGTATTTTTAGTGCATTTATCAGATTGTTTAAATGAGTATTGTTTATAATTATTTTTCTGATGTTTGCTTTTGATACTTTAAGCCCGAATTCAGAAGACCGAGGCTTAAACCTACTATGCCATCATGCCCTAAAAGCCAAAATGTTATCGTCCAAACCAAAGGTGGCCCTTTTTTCTAATAAGGGCTATTTGGGAACTTAAACGTCATTAATGGGTCAAAGTGATCAACTTAAAAAGCAGTCTGCTCTGTATTATTGAATTGCAAGTTCCAACTGCTATTGCCTTGGCAGGGACAGACCAGTTAATTTTGCAGACCTTATTCAGTCACGGGCCAGACATTTCACACCGATGATCAATGGTACTACTAACAGCTGTATTATGGAATTAGGTGAGTATTGAGTATGATAGAGTAGCTTTCAGGTTAAGTTACTTAGTATCAAATCCCGGAGCCTCAATTGCCCCATTTAAAAGAATAAAAACGACTACTTTATATCATTATTGTGATCTCTATTGTATCTCTAGTGCCTCACACAGTACCTGACTCCCAAGTTCATGACTAATAAAGAGTACTGAACAAACACTGAATGCAAAAGATATTGAGAGCATTAAATGAGATGTAAAGGCTCTAGTACTCTGCCACATAATTGACATTAAATATTACATTACTGTTTGTGGGGAGCATGGTGCTGAAGCTGCTCCCCAGAATAGGAAAGCCGGAATAGGAAGGGCCGTTGTAAGATGGCAGCTGGCCCAGGACCAGGAGACGGAGTTGGTCTCCCCAGCAGATAAACAGGAAGTCACAGGGATAGGGTAATTCCCTCGCTTTGATTACTGGCCTATCATGAAATGCCAAGTGGATCCATGGGGAGAAGTGATTGGTGGAGAACGATATAAAAGTAGCCAGTAAAAGCTAGGCACACAGACGACAACAGACAGACGGACGGACGGAGAAGAAGGACAGGCAGGAGGAAGGGTTCCAGAGAGAGAGCTGGAAAAGTGGGATACAGACAGAAGCAGTAAAGGCAGGATGGAGAAAGGGGAACAAGAGCAGGAAGGAAGAAAAGTGGCTGAGAAAAGGGAATAAGAATCGGGAAGAAAAAAGCAGCGGAGAGAAGGACTTAAATTCAGCCACTTTTCCCAGACCCTCAAGAGCATGCCTCATCCTTTTAGTGAGTGCTGGAGAAGCGGGGAGGAAAGCTTAGACCAATGAGGACAGGAGCAATGGAGATAAGGCCGCTTTTGGCAGTGAAGGGTCTGGTTGCAGTTCCAGCTTTTCCCGGACCCTCAAGAGCATGCCTCATCGTTTTAGTGTCGCAGCTGCTGGGCAGTGGCGACAACTGTTTTCAGTGATAAAATATTATTAGATGGGGCCAGTGCTGTGGTGTAACAGGTTAATTCTCCACCTGCATTGCCAGCATCCCATATAGGCGTCAGTTTGTGCCTCGTTTGCCCCGGCTACTGCACTTGCAATTCAGCTTCCTGCCAACAGCCTGGGGAACAGCAGAAGATGGCCCAAGTATGTGGGCACCTTCACCCACATGGGCGACCAAGAAGCAGCTCCAGGCTTCAGACTGGCCCAGCTCTAACTGGCCATTCAGGGAATGAACTAGTGGATGAACGATCTCTCTGTCTCTCTAACTCTGCCTTTCAAATAAAAAAATAAATAAGCCTTAAAAATATATATTGTTATATTTCTTCAGGACAGGTTAACAAACTTATGAAAAGAAGAATTTTTCTGTAATGTTTCCATTAATTACTGTTCTGAAGGACAAAGTTATTCACAATGTGGATTATCTCTGTGGGTCTTCACTGCGGATTTATTAATGTTTGGAAATGCAACAGTAGAAAATAATGTCATTAAATTATTTTAAAAAATCAGCCTTTGAATTAACAAATGTTAATTCATTTTTGTCCCAGAGAGAAGAGGTCCTCCCTTCCAGGGGCCCCTGAAGGCGTAGAGCACCTGGAGGGCTGCTGTACCCCTTCCACTGCTGGATCTCACTGTATTGGTTATGTGGTCAACACTTTCTCTCCAGAAGGTAGGGATTATGTTAATTCCCCACAGGGGCTTCATACAAGTACACTTTTCTTACCCTGGTCTTCATTTGCTCAACACACAAAGCATCTGATGTTTGTAGGTTGACAGTTGTCTCCAAATTGTTAAGAGGGTTAAATATGTTACCTCTAAAAGCTGTTTCCTTTTATGAAAGAAAAGCTGAAAAATATGGTAGTCCTAAAACCTTAACGTAACTGCTCTTCAGATTCATTCTTTCAGAATGAATTCAAATGCGTATTAATGTAGGAGGTTGGAAATAACATACGCATTTATATAACCATAATTATTACTCAAAAGCATAGAATAGAAATCCTCTCTGGATACCCTACTTCTTTTACTTAGCAATTTGTTGTTGCGTTTTTCGTGTTGGCAAGTATCATCCACATCATCTGTAGTATTCCAGTTTAGGATATAGCATAAATCAGGGAACCACTTTGTTATGTAATATTTGGGATGTCTCTCTAGCAAACATTACTCAGGTGAACATCGTTATATCTGCGCTTGATACTTTTATAAAACCATAATGTCTTCAGGATATTAATAATGGTGAATTAATCTGAGGTTAAGGAATATATGTGAAATCCCTGCACGTTACATTCAGCTTCACCAAGAGCCTGAGACTAATAGTGGTAGGCATTTCACTTCTTGAAACACCTGTATCCTGCATCAGGATGCCTGAACCAAGTCCTACCTCCCCTTCCATTTTGCCTTCCTGTTTATATGCCTGGCAAGCAACAGGTGATGGTTCTAGTACTTACATTGCTGCTACCCACATGGGAAAGGAGTTCCTGGCTCCCGGCTTCAGCCTGGCCTAGCCCTGACTGTTGTAGCCATTTGGGGAATGAACCAGCAGAAACAAAATCTCTTTTTTTCTCTCTCTCTTCTTCTTCTTTCTGTCTCTGGTCTCATGTTGTTTTATCTTTTCAAATAAGTAAACCCATCATTTTTAAAACAATCAAATTTGTGGCTCAAAGACTAAGGCAATTGAGGCACTCTACCAATTTATATTCTCAACAGAACTGAGTGGTAATGCAACAGTGCCACTTTCTCTGAAGTTTTGTTAATGTTTTATATTGATTGTATTATTTTAATTAAAGCTGATGAGAGAAAAATACATGGCATTTTTAATTTTCATTTGCATTACCAATGAGAGAAGTATCTTTTTATTTTAGTTTTGAGTTCTTGTATGAATATTCTACTTATGTCCCATGCCAAACTTCATGGAGTCTTTGTGGTGCTTTTATTTTTTAAAGACTTATTTATTTTTCATTAGAAAATCAGATTTACAGAGAGAAGGAGAAACAAAGAACTTCTGTCGACTTGTTCACTCCTCAAATGGTTGCAACAGCCAGAGCTGAGCTGATCTGAAGCCAGGAGCCAGAAGCTTTTTCTAGGTCTCCCAGGCAGGTGTAGGGTCCCAAGCCTTTAGGCCATCCTCCACTGCTTTCCTGGACCACAAGCAGGGAGCTGGAAGTAAAGTGGAGCAGCCAGGATACAAACTGGTGCATGCAAGGTGAGAACTTTAGTCACTAGGCTACTGTGCCATGGGTGTTTATTTTTTATTAACAATAAATTGAAGAATCATTAAGAATATTGGATGCATTAATAAGTATTGCACTTATCCATTATATGTTTAAATTTTCATTCTGTATTTTGTGTTAGCATTTTTGACAGTTTATGTGATCTTATTTTTGCTATAAAAAGTTGGCATTTTTATGAGATCAAAACTATCATTTTCTCCATGGTTTCTGGTTTTGTTGTTTGTAACTTGGCTTTTTTCTTTCTACTATTTAGTATGGAAAGTTATAATCATAGAAGAGGTAGAGAACTTTCAAGGACATGTTTGGCCTAACTAATTAAGAACTCATGGCTAATCTTATTTTTGTTTCCTATATCATTTTGAAGCAAAACTCATTCTTTCTATCATTTCATCTTTTATTACTTCAGTGTGTATTCTGACTTCAGATACAATTCACCTAAACCCATAATTTATGTCTGCTATAGTTTGGCTGAAATCCCTAACTTCCATTACAACATATTTATAATGTTCTATCAAACATCAGCATTAAGATTAATGTAACAAGTTACTATTTTTACCTAACTCCTTTAAAGTGTAAGGGAGATAAGCAAGAGAAAATATTGCTTATATGTCATATATTGAAAACAGAATGTTGAACATGAACAAAAATGTTGAATATGAACAAAAATCTCATTTCTTTTATACTGAATTTATGTCTTACTGAAATCTATAAATCTTTACACCATTATGTGTTTCATTTTCCTATCCTGTTTTAAAATAGTATCCTAAATTATAAATTTTGTTATGTTACGGACATGGAGTTTCTAACATCTTTAGAATAAAATTTTACATGTGCTTTCTCCAGAAACATTGGGTTTATAACAATGGATTACATAGAAGACAAAATTGTACATCTTTAAAAACTTTGTTTACATGATATGTGTGATTGGTGTCTCTAAATTTTTAAAGTGTCAGTTCAAAGACATTATCTTCTTAAGGTCTTCTGTAGAACTTGATTGTGAATGTAGTACTAATCAGAAAATTAAGGAAATATCCATGATAATTAATGCCTGAATAAAATACAGATATTGTTCTTTTTCAAGAGAAAGACCTAAAAGTAAATTGTCACAGAAAGTTGAAATATAATAAAATAGATTTTACCAGGTGAAATGAATTAAAGTTGTTATATAAAAATTAATGTCATAGAAAATAAAACTGAAGCAAAAATCATGTAGGAATACATAGGGATATTCTTTTTTTAAGCTCATGTTGATTTATTTTTCATCTTCACACAAGGTTATGAAGCAATCAGGGTTAAGAACTGCTATATAACCTGTCAGATACTTGCATTTACAATGTTTCAAAATAGAGTTACTGAAAGAAGTAAATCAGTAAGTCTTGGGGGAAAAAAAAAAGAATATTGTTCTTTTTCAAAGGATGCAAAACCCAAATTAGTCTCAAGTAGAAATAGAATTGGCATTGTTATAAAAAGCAGAGAGGTAAATAAGTTGTATAGCAATGATAGGTATGTTAAATCCTATAAATTATTACAGTTAAGAGGGCCTTTGAGGTAATAGAGACAAATTGTTTTATGATTGAGAAAACTACAGAACAGAAGGTTTAACATTTTTACCCACAGTCACAATTTTTTTTCAATACTCACTGAACATGTTTGGGAAGTAAATAAAATATTCTAAAAGTTGACAACCGATGATTATTGAGTATTTATTATGTATAAGACAACCTACTAAATATTTATAATCACTTGTCTCAACCCTGATAACATCTCCATGATGTTGCATAGCTTTTGTTATCTAACTTACGGAGGTAATGAATCTGACTGTGTCCCTGGAAGCCTGAGGCATAAAAATTCTCACTTTGATTCACCATTCTTTAGGGAGATTATTAAATTTGTTTTTTTACAACTGGTAGTCAATTTATCAAAATAGTTGGCTTAAGTGTCTAGAGTGGTAACTTCCACTTCTCCTGGCTCAATGCTGATGGAAATAACCTGCCTATAGCACTGTGCAAGTCAGTGAGCCACTTGGGGATTCTCAGTTGAAATGGATCTCATGTCTGAGAACCTGCACCACAGGTGTTTTTCTTGTAGGTGTCTCGGGAAGCATTTGAACTGGTCATTTTGTATTGAGTTATTTTTGTTTGCTCCTCTGAGCAAGACAGCACACTTGGCATTTCATCTGCGCATGGTGATCCTACCTCTGGTTACAGTATCTTTCAAAGCCCTGGCTGCTGTGCACCCTCCTGACCAACTTGGTTCTTGGGCAAAGTGAACAGCAATGAGACAGCAAACAGGAGCAGGCAAAAGAAATCTGTTGCTACCACAGCCTTCTCTTCATCAGAAAGCTGTTGCCGTACATGTACTAATGTATAATCCACAGATTTAAGACATAGTTTTCCCTGATTTTGAGACTGTTACATTCTTGCCTAAATTGACTTTTGCATTTATAAAAGTTATTTTTATTTTTAAAATAAAAGCTAGTTTATGAAAGATGTATTATGAAATTCTAAGTTTGCCAAATTCTTCTCCATTATTTTTCTTATGCACTCTAAGGGCCTTGTATGTCTACTTGCATGCATTATGTAATATAGTCCTTAAGCATTTTTATTATTAGCATATCTTTTTTAATAAGTGAGAACAGACAGCCATTACTCAAAACAGATTGGATGTTGTCCTAGGTTTTAATGCTTGTGGTTGCTCTCTGAAAGTGCACATGAATTAATCAAAACATGAAGTAATGAGAGGAAAAGAATGAGTGTTCAAAAATGCATTTGCAAGGTTACCTTTAAATAGCAATCACAATTTCAGATTAGGGGTTTTTTCCTGGGAGACTGTGAATCATGATTAGGTGAGAATACAGGCCTCAGGCAAGGCCCCAGCGCCTTAGAGCTCCTAGCCAGGATTCCATCCTAAAAAAAAAAAAACTCCTTTAGTTATAAGATATGGTTTGAAATACCAGAGGAAAGCAAACCTGAGAATGGCACTTTATTCCAAAAATCTCAAGAGTCTGATGGTTTAATGATAAGATACATGGTTACCAAAAAAAAAAAAGAATCAAATAGGTTTCCCATGTGGTGGTGTTTTATTTCTACTGTTTAGGGACATACATTTTTATTGAGCTGCAATAAAAGATTATGTGTAAAACTTATACACAAAGAATGAATCACTGTTGAAAATTGTGTACAACTTTGTTGAGCATCTATACAAAGGAAGAAAGGAAAGATTATTTATTTCTTTGTTTTTCTTTTTTTTTTTTTACTATTAATTGTGTTTTTGACACATTTTAGTTGGCACTGGGCTCTACCTTCCTCCTCCCCCAAGTTCCCTTTCCTCCTCTCCGTTCTGCTCTCCAGGTTCACAATGTGTGTCTTGTGAGAAATTGCCCAAGTCCGACATGCTTCATCCCTGTCTCCTACATAGGTGGCAGTGGGACAAATGCTTGGGCCGTCTTTCACTACTTTTCCCAAAGCCCTTAGCAGAGAGCTGGATTTTAACTGGAGAAGCCAAACACAAACTGACACCTGTATGGGATGCTGGAGCTGCAGACAACGGCTTTGCCTGTGGTGCAACAGCACAAATCCCATCAACACCTAACTATTCAGAGTGCACTGTGTGCTGAATATTATATGAGGAATCTTCAAAAAGCTTCTGGGGAGTGAAGTTTAAAGATAAGTTTATTTTCTTGCAAAACGATGTGCACAATACACAATTTTTCATTTTTTACCATTTTATGATATAATTCCATAGGCTTCTGGATCTTCCCTATGCCCTCTCCAAATCCCCACTCTTCCCCCACTGATTTCCCGTCTATTTTTACATTAGTATAGTTCTTCACAGACAGTCATAAGTCCATTATTCTGCTATTTAAGAGTCTGCTGAGATTGTGGGCATGGACAATGGCAAAGTCCAGCATCTTATTGTCAGGATAAATTTAGCATTTTCATTGGATTTCCATCTTGTTCTGGAAGTACAGATGCATACTGCATTGTATCCTCACATCAGGATATGATATTCTCCATTACACAGGTAGTATACATCCCCTTAAATGAAAAAGCCACAAATCAAAGTCAACAGCAGGAAGAAAAATAGAAATTTACAATGCCATGAAGTTAAATAACATGCTGCTGAATGACTAATGTATCACTAAAGAGGTGAAAAAGAAAATCAAGATTTCTTGAAGAAAATGATTATGCTGTATGTTCCATGAGTCAGTGAAGAATTCAATATGAGAAAATAAACTGTTCTGATGCACTGAAATTAAAAATTTTAAAAATCTAAATCCATGAGTTATATATAGTATCTGCTGATCTTTGTTAGTGAGATGTGTCTTCTGTAGGCAACAAATAGATGGGTTTATTTTTTGACCCAGTCCACTGATGTATGACATTTGATTAAAGAGTTTAATCCATTTACATTCATGGTTAATATGGATTGGTGGCAGTTTGGTCCTGTTTTTTTAGCCATGGGTTCATTGTTTGATTCAGGCTTCTGTTGTGATTTTACTGGATTGATCTTCACATTTGCCTTTGGTTTTGTTAGGTGCTATTCCGTTTGTCTATCAAGAGAACATCTTTAAGTGTCATTTGTAGAGTAGGTCTGGAAGAGGCATATTCTTTGAGTTTTTCTTTACTGCAGAAGAATTTTATTTCATTTTCAAAAACAAAGGAAAGCTTTGCTGGATACATTATTCTGAGCCAATGATTTTTTTTGCTTTTAGAATCTGGAAAATGTCACTCCATTCTCTTCTGGCCTACAACGTTTACTGTGAGAGATCTCCTGCTAGTTTAATTGGCATTCCTCTATATGACAATTGATTATTTTTTTTTCATGAGCACATTTAAGCATCTTTTCCTTATGTTCGATTAAAGAAAGTTTGATTATCATGTGTCTTGGTGAAGATCGCTTTTGATCAACTCTATTAGAGTTCTTTGTCCCTCCTGTATTCTCTTTCCCAATTCTCTCTCCATATTAGGGAACTTTTCGTTTATTATTTCTTTGAATATATCTTTAAACCCAGCTTCTCTTTCTGCACCTTCTGGAACTCCCGTAACTCTTACCTTTGGCCTTTTACCAGTGTCTCTTGATTCTTGAATACTTGTTTTAGCTTGATCCTGCTCTGCTTCCAGCTTTTTAATTGTTTCTCCACTGTGACCAGAAATATCTTCCAATTCTGAGATTCTTTCTTCTGCCTCATTCATTCTATTTTGGAGACTTTCCACTGAATTTTAATTTGCTCTATTACATCCTTCATTTCCAATAAATCAGCTTGATTTTGTCTCAGTATTGCTATTTCCTGTTTGACATATTCCTTAAATTCCTGCATGTGCTTCTCATTGTTGATAAGAAGCTTTATAACAAGTGTTTTGAATTCTGTATCCCCCATTTGCTTGATGTCTTCCTTAGTTAACTCTGAGGTTGGCAAAGGCTTTTGCTCCTTTGCACGGGAATCTTCAGTAACATTCACTGGGGGTTTGGATTGTGAAATCCACCCTGTCCCCGCACCTCGTGTTTGGGATTTGCTGCTCTTTCTCTACTCCTTGTCACATCAAACAAAGCAGCAGGACGGGCAGTTCTTTGTCTGGGTTCACCTTCTGAGTTCCTGGTGAACTCTCCTTCCCACCTGGTTGCTTGTGGAGTTCCAGCCGCTGGTGCAGTTCAGATCACTACTGGTTGAATGCTGCTGGGATGTCTGGTCACTGCAACACCACCCTGTTGTTTCCGCTGCTTTCCTGTGTTCATCAGTCTCCAGGTACCCCTCTGCTGTTGGTATGTCCTCTCCTATTTCCTGGAATGTGCCCCTTCTGCTTCACTCTAGATAATGTTTCTCCATCAGTTTAAATGTATTATGCTTATTACCTACATCAAAGAATTGTAAAACACAATTTTAAGACCCTATGCTACTTGGAAATGGGACGGGAGGGCAGAGAAGTCTTCCATCTCCTTAGAGTATGTGAGGATGACATGAAGTATAACCTATCAGGACCAAAACAGGTAACTCATAGACAATAGACTCGAATCAGCATTAGACAATAGTAAAACTACAAAGACATATGGGGGAGTCAAGAGCGATCCTGGCAACCTCTTAACAAGAGGTCATATGCACAGAGCAGGGGGGACCCCAGAGTGGAGTAGGTGCATAGGAAGAGGCTCATATACCAACCCTGGAGACCCCTGGATCTACACAAAGGACTATCAGTGTGGGCACCAAGGACTAAATTCCAACTGCCAAAGAGACCATTGGGAGTTGGAGTGCCTTCAGAGGCTGAGTGCCTTCAGAGGCTGAGGTCACCCACCCCCCATTGGGAGCTACCACATAGGATGAAAGAAGCCCAAATCCTTCCTGGCAGAATCCAAGGTCATCGAAACAATGGCTAGGAGCCCTGAGATTTCTCTGGTTCTTACTTAGTTCCAACTTTGGATCCCATCCTCTCTGGCAATGACCATCATGGTCGCTCCGGAGCCCCCCCAAAACAAACAAGCAAACAAACAAAATCAGAATAGACAGAGAACAATAAGGAAAGCTAAGAACCAGACAGGAAATGGTCAGCGTGGATTCACATATACCTTACCAGGTAGGGCACAGAGATTAGATACTCATCACTGGGGAATGGAAGGTTTCTCTGCACACCCCTCCTAAAATAGCTCTGCACCTCAGCTGTTGCTAGAGTTGCTAGAGTTATAAGCCAGTTTAGACTATCCTAGAATCTGCCAGGCTCAGTAAAATTATGCTTCAACGCTGTGGACTGCTAAATACTAAAATAAAGATAAACACGAGATAGCTGAATAGTACCCTATAGCCATTTTAAGGTGTATAGAAGCTGGTTGTACATAAACTAAAATCAAAATGTCAATGAAGTCGTCACAGGATGTGGTTAAGAACTTGCATCTTGAAACATATTGGTTACTCAATAACATGACAATTAATTCCATAATGTTGTAAATTGTCATTTGTTAAGTTGGAGCTTTTAATTGATCAGGATGATATTCTGCTAGCTCTACCTTCAGACCAGAGATGATCTCCCCAAGAAACTCTTGAATGTACCTGGACAGTTAGATGCTGGACTCTTTGCTTGGTATATGCTTGCAATGAAAGAATCTCAACTGATTTTGATCTGTAGTGCTGCAACAAGGTGGAGGAATCCACCGTGGGGGGAGGGGTGGGGGAGGGGATGGGGGAATCCCAGAGCCTATGAAACTGTGTCACATAATACAATGTAATTAATTAAAAAAAAAGTTTGTGGGAAAATGGAATTAAAAGATGCTTGTTTTAGTGCAAAAAAAAAAATTAATCCTTGCATAATATTTTCCCTATTAATATCTTTTTTATTTATTTAACATGTTGTTTTAGATATACTAATTTGTATATTTTATATACCATATTAATTAGATATTGCTGGTTATTAAAATTCATTTTAATGCATTTTTAAGATATATTAATTGGAAAGGCAAAATTTCGGACATAAAAAGAAAGAAAGAGAGATCTTCTATCCACCTGTCTGTTTCCCAAATGGCTTCAGTGGCAGGAGCTCGGTAGGCCAGAACTCAGGACCCAGAACACTATCCTGCTTGCCCGTATGGGTGGCAAGGACCAAAGTATTTGAGCCATCTCCTGCCAATTTCCCAAGCACATTAATAGGGAACTGGATGGGAAGCTTACTTAAGCTACGCTCACATGGGATGCTGGCTTTGCAGACTGCAACTGTATTCACTATACCACAATACCAACCCCACCATAGTCTTTTTCATAATATACATTTTGAATAAAATTGTTAAAGACCACTTACATGCATACATTCCAAAAATCTTGTGAACCAAAATAAGCTTGTGCTTTACCTGTTTTTGCAAAAACCTTTCGCAGTACCCTCAAATGTTTATATTCAGAAAAAGTATTCTAAACAAATTGGAGGAAAATACTCAAGACAATTTTTTAAGAGTTATTTATTTTTATTACAAAATCAAACATACAGAGAGGAGGAGAGACAGAGAGGAAGATCTTCCGTCCGATGGTTCACTTCCCAAGTGAGCACAACGGCCGGTGCTGTGCTGATCCCAAGCCAGGAACCAGGAACCTCTTCCAGGTCTCCCACACGGGTGCAGGGTCCCAAATCTTTGGGCTGTCCTCGACTGCTTTCCCAGGCCACAAGCAGGGAGCTAGATGGGAAGTGAAGCCACTGGGATTAGAACCAGCGCCTATATGGGATCCCGGGGCATTCAAGGTGAGGACTTTAGGCGCTAGGTCACGCTGCCGGGCCCAAGACAATTTCAATCCTCATTTCTTTAACTGGTGATGGGATCATAGCTAATATTTATAACTGCCTTCCTCTATTACCCGTTCTGTATTCCCTTTGACTTCAGCAAGCTCCTAAGCTGATTGTGCTTCATTACCATCCAGGGTAAACCAAATCTTCATTCCTAAAGAATAAGGTGGGCTACTCATCTGCCTCCCTGATGGGGTGGTTGTGATTTTCTATGGGCCTGAACCCTAAGAATTCTTTTTTCCCAACCTCTTCCATTTTTCTACAGTGGAATAGCAGAACCATTTCCACTTGGTAGTTGAGTTCAGTCTCTCCAGCCACTGCAACTCTGTTAGCCTGTTCACTCAGAGGCATGATTTTCCCAGCAGTCAATAAGCAGTCTTAATTTCTAGTACAATGGAATCACTATTTTGTCTCCTAGTGGAAGAACAACTCCCTTGGAAACTAAGACTTGTAGGCTAACAGAAAAGTCCTAGGGACAGGAAGCAATTTTTACTATGAGTAATGGTGAGTGGTGGCATTCCTATTTCCAATCCTTGATTCCTGGACCCTTGATAATTGGCTATAGGAGGGCATGCAGGGGAATACCATATACAGAAGGTTGAGTTAGTCTTTATAAGGATCTTTTATTCATTAAGGTTTACTCTTGTTTCTTGTTGTTTTTCAGTGCCTAGTATGTGTGTTGGCACAGGTGTCTGCCATCATGTTGTATCTAATGATGCTCTCTTCTGAGCCTTGTTTCTTTCATCCTTAGAAAACCATCTTGGATTGTTTCCTATCTAATTTCTTCCCTTCTGTTTTTGCTCTTTCCTTCTGTAACTTCTGTTACTCTAAGATGGACCACTTGGACTGGCCATTTAATGTCTTGCAATGATGCTGTATTTTCCTTTTGTTATTCATTTGGCAGTGTTCCAAAACAAACAAAACAATTCATCAAAAGATTCTAAGTTGTTATTTTCCAAAAGTCCTTAAGATTCCCTGGACTTTGTGTTGCTTTAAGTAGAAGAAGATATTGACTAAGAGCCCAATTTCTGGAGACAAATTATCAAAGTTTGAATCCTCATCTTTCACAATTTAGTAACTCTGTGACCTTGATCAATTTAAAAATCTGTGTGTCTCTGTCCTAATCAGAAAGGGGGATAAAAGTATATCTACTGGCTCGGCAGCGTGGCCTAGTGGCTAAGGTCCTCACCTTGATCCCATATAGCTGCTGGTTCTAATCCCGGCAGCTCCACTTCCTCTCTATCTCTCCTCCTCTCAGTATATCTGACTTTGTAATAAAAAAATAAAATAAATCTTTTAAAAAAAAGTATATCTACTTCAGCATTCTGAGAATTAAATAAGTTGGTATTTGAAATGCTAAGAGCAGTTTCCTAGAGTGTAGTAGTCCTTATATATGTTTATGATTAATATGATTACTACTGGTTTACAGATGATATTTTCTTAGTGTCTCTAAGATACTAGCTATTTTCAGATCAAAGTTTATTTCTCTAAGTAAACCTTTTCCTTCAGTTCAGCTTTTTTTTCCCTAATGACAAAAGTTTTGAATTCTGTCACGGGTCCTTATTTGACAGTAATCAGATGATGGGAAGCTTTGTCTTACCTGATTTCAGGAGCATTAGGGGACTTGGGAGGGGAACCAGCCTTCACAAACAGTGGATAATGCTGTGGGTGTGATGCACCAAAGCTAATCTTTATTCTAGGACTTTTTCCTCCAGAGGAACCCCCTTAATTTTTCCTTCAGCATTAAAAACCTCACCTCAGTGGATATGGATACTGCTCTTTGTGCAAACTTTCAGTTTCCCCAATTTCATCCCCTCCTCTAACTCCCACTCACTGCTGCCCTCATATTAGGCATCACTGAACCCATGAACCTCCCAGGTTTTACAGGACAGTGGGTCCCATCTGCTATGAACAGAGATGTCCTGTGTCCAGCTCAGCATCCTCTCTTTCTAGCTCACATTTATTTCTTAGTCTTTCATCTATTAACAGCTTGTCTTCTAGCTGGCTTGATGTTAACTGCTTTTTATTACTGTCCTGTCATTTTAGAGGGCCTTCAAAGAAGTAAATACATGTGTGGTCTATGTGCCAACTTTACTAGAAATCATTTAAACTTTGTAAGCAGAAGAATGACCACATGAAATGGCGTTTTGCAAAGATGCCTCTAGAAGGAGTTTGAATTATAGCAGCTCAAAGTAAGGAATTAGATTTCCCTGAATGTGGTTAAGTGATGCATATGATTCAATACAAGTTATAGATGATAAAAGTACTTATTAAAATAATGACATAAGTCATATATTATGACATACCAATGAAGAAGTAGGTTGACATGTAAAGTAAGGCAGTCTTCTAAATGTAAATTTAAAATGTTCTCCTGTTCAAAATAAACATAATTATTCTCAGGGCAAAACTAAAGTGACTGTCTTCAGAAATAGTCTAATCTCTACTTCAGTGCTTTTCATGTATCAGTTGATTTTACCCTATTTCATATCCTTAAAAAGAATGTTAGAGGGCCTGGCAGCATGGCCTAGTGGCTAAGGTCCTCGCCTTGAACTTCCCAGGATCCCATATGGGCGCCGGTTCTAATCCCGGCAGCTCCACTTCCTCTCTCTCTCTCCTCCTCTGTATATCTGACTTTGTAATAAAAATAAAATTAACTTAAAAAAAAAAGGCCACAACACACACACACACAAAAAAAAAAGAATGTTAGATTCCATAGGAAAAGAAAGGTTAGACTTGAAGAGCCTTTAGAGGTTTGTTTGCAGTTAATGACATTGAGGACTAAACTGCTACCTCATAAGAAAGAAATAACAACTAAAAAAGGTAGAATATGTAACATTTATTTTTGTCCTTTTTCCTTTGTATTACATGCCCACTTTAAAACCACCTCTAGAATAGCTCCATAATGACAGCAAATTCTTTGAGTTATGAGTTATAGGAGGAGGGAAACACAGAAAAACTTTGCATCCACCTATTCAGTTCTGTAAAGACTAAAATGGGCTAGGCTGGACCAGACCAAGGTCAAAGGCCAGGAGATAGGAGTTTCATTCTGGTTTTGTGCATATGTGTTAGCAATCCAAGCACGTAGGCCATCCTCCACTTCCTTCCCATGCACATGAACAGGGAGCTGGATCAGAAATGGAGCAGTGGGGTATTAAACTGATTCCTGTATGGGACGCTGGTGTTGTAGGCTGTGGTTTAAACAACTATAACCAGAACACCAACACCTGAGAGCAAATTCTTTATTTTAATCCCCCAACTTGTGTATATATGAAAATTTGGGTGTTGCTAGCCAGTGGAACATATGTATAAAAGTATCTTCCAACCTTCTAGGAGTCTTAAGCAGCTGCTCTGTCCACCTGATTAGAAGACAGCTTTTTTTTTTTTTTTTTTTTTTGATTAATGTTTTTTTAATAAGACATGGGAACAAAACAGGTATCCATTTAAATTCAAGGAATTTTTTTTAAATCTATTTTATTGTATTGTTGTTGACAATCTTTACATAGTTAATTACAGTTAAAGAAAGAAAAAGAAAAAAAAAAGGTTCAAGGGGATAGGGAAGTGGGTAATACTATTATGTCCATATTGTTTCCATCATGTATCTGAGGTAAAAGGGGTTATTGAGGGAGAAGCTCCACCCGGTTTCCCGCCCACCCCGAGTCCCGGATGTGGGGCATGCTCTGAGATATGTGCTCAAGTGGTGTTAATAGTTCTCCGGTTATGAATCGCTGCCAGTTTCGCTCGATGAGGTCGTCCACTGATTGATATGGTCCATTATAAAGTCTCCGTTTGCCCCATATTTCGCTGCCAATATATAGCTGAGATGAATGATTGATCTGCTCTGTCTTCTGTCTTTTCTTGATTAGAGTTCTGAGTCCAGCAGTTCGATTGGGGAGATCTCCAAAGAAACTTTGAGGTATTCCCAGACTAGTTTCTTGTATGTTCTAGCAAGCACAGGGCCCGGCACAGTCCATCACCCCGATCAGCTGGTGGTTGCAATTGCTGGATTGGTTCTGTTTTCAGTCCCGAGTTGCACTGGAACCAATGGGTGTTGCAGTCCATCCTGGTTCGGCCCTTACATCGACCAGTGGGAGCTGCAGCCTAGTCGGGGCGACCCACAATAACCCCCACCAGGCCCGCACCCTACCCTGGTTTGCCAGTATGTGTAGCAGAAGACCAGTCTGTCCCCCATCCCATTTGGCTCTTGTACTTGTCAATGGGTATTAAAGCTTAGTTCTATCTAACCAACTCAACCATCCAGCCCTCAAGGATGTTGTTGAGTGCCTCTCTATCTAGCCATCCCAGCTCCCATCCTAGTTTTCATGCCCTCCCACGGGAATAGTGACCCAAGAAGGGGGAACCCACTTTTTCCCTCTCAGGTCTCTCAGTCCCGGTTTATGCACCCTTTAGGTGGTTCTGTGATTTGACTTGACAGAATTAGTCCCCAGTGCCAGCTTTTGCGGCTATGCCCATACATCCCTCACCCACTCTAGTTTATGCTTGCACCAGCAGGAATAATCAGCCCAGCCTGGCTTTTCCCTGGTCTAGTCCACATGCAGCGCACAGGTGATGTAGCCTTGCTTAGTCTAGTCTGTCTCTATCCCAGCCCACGCTCTCCATTGGGAGTAGCTGTCCAGCGAGGGGACCAGCCCCTTAATCCCCCTGCTGGTTCTGCCCCTCCCTTCCTGGATCTCACGTGTGCTGGTTGGATGCTGCATTCATATCCAGTACAGGCAACCACGCCCTGGCATTCCATAATGTGTACTGGTTTTGTCGTGACCAAACCCGGCTCATCCCACACTCTGTTCTGGTGATCGGATTTGCCAGTGGGTGACATGAACTGATTCAGCCTGGTCTGCCCCTGACCCATGCTGAATGTGTGCCAGTGGGAAACTTTCCATGGCCTATTCTGGGCTGTTTCCTATCATGCTTCTTGTGCTTACCTGCAGGGACTGTGTCCTGCCAGAGGAGTTGCCCAGGCTCCTCCATCAGAACCCCTCCCAGTGCCAGATTTTGCATATACCAGGGGGTCCTTGAGCTAACCCTACCCAGTTCACCTCCTGTCCTAGCAGGAACAGTGGCTTTTGCTGGCTGGCTTTCACCCCATTCTGGTTCTTGTTGTTGGATGTTTCAGCCCGGCCATGGCTCATCCATACCCACATACAGCTCACGCATGGCTCAAGAGGGGATTGGGACCTAGCCTAATCAGTCCCACATCTACCCTCTGGTTCTTCATGACACCAGATGGTGTAGGGATCTGAACTGGCCTGGTGCATCCAATCCCAGCCCACACTAGTGCCTCGGGTGACTACAACTGTTTCCTAGATAGAATGCAGCCCCCATTCCAGCACACGCACCCCTTGGTGGGAACCTCAACCCAGTTAAGGTGTCCCCATGCCTCCCCAGCTGGGCCTGTTCCTAGCCGTAGATCATGCGCCTGCCAGTGGTTGCTGTGACTCAGCTTATCTCAGTCCCTCACTTGTCCTGGCCTCTGCCTTAGTCAGTGTGACTTAGCGTCCTTGACTCAACTAGCTACCTAAGCAGCGATTCAGACAACCAATACCCCAGAGCTCCCTGGCCGGGCGGCCAGCAGGCAGAGCCTGCAACCACATGGTGCACTGGCCGCCCTGGGGGAGGCCGAGGACTCGTTCACTGCCTTGCGACAGTGTCTTTGGCGTGAGCCCCCAGCATTGGGTCCGACCCGGCAGGGGCACCCCCGACAGCTGCCACACTGTGAGGAGCGGCACTTGCCCCCAAATCCCAAGGCCCGAACTCCTCCCAAACTCACCCTGCCACAAGATATTAGCAGCTGGGCGGAGTTAGGAATTTTAACCCAGTTCCCAAGTTCCCTCATGGTGTACTTACCCTGAGGGAAGAGCTCTCTTGGGTCCTGGGGGAGGCCAAGGACTCGTTCACTGCCTTGCGGCAGTGTCTTTGGCGTGAGCCCCCAACATTGGGTCCGACCCGGCAGGGGCACCTCCCACAGCTGCCACACTGTGAGGAGCGGCACTTGCCCCCGAATCCCAAGGCCCGAACCCCTAGAAGACAGCTTTTTAAAAGAGTTGAAATTTTATTATCATTAAAGAGACATACTCAGATTAAATCCAGTTCTGTCGATTTTTGTGAAAATATGGATAATTTCTTTATTGAAGTCCTGTCTCTACAAATTTCTTTTTAATACTATCCATCTTCATTTTTCTACTGACTTTTTTTCGTTGAAGCAATATGCACTTCGGTAAATCATCTTCACTTCTGTGTCCTTTAAAAGTAGCTATCCACATAGAAAAATTATGTCATGGTCATCTTCTTACAAATATTAGTTAGATATTGGAGCGTCTTGCTCTGTTGAGAATCATATTACTTCCTATCTTCATAAAACCTTGGAGAAAGGACAAGAATGAATTTTAAATGTATAACCTAAGACAATTCAGATTTCAGTGAAAATAATAAATGTATGATAAATACTAGTCTAAGCTGCAAATATCAACTCTGTGGCTAAAATTTGTAAAATGAATGTGTGGTTTTTAATAAATCGAAACATATGGGAATCCTCAGCACATAAATAGAAAGATAGTAATTTCAGATATTATTATTATCATATCTTTGCCTTTGTTATAAGTAGAAGCTATAGCTTCTGATCACTGCTAAGTGTTTCAGGATTTTCCCCAAAACTGCACATGCTTTTTGATTAGCAATGCATTTTACTTTCAGTAAATATCCTTCTTATCTACTTCTAACTGCTCACACACATACATTATCTAAGCAGTAAAACAAAACAATTTATTAAGCAAATAACACTCCTCTGAGGATTTTTTCAGTTTATACAAGATAGATGAGAAGTTCATTTTTAGAGCACTTTTATTTTATGTAACATTTTTTATTTTTAAAATAATGTTATACTAGACTTTTTTTTCACAGTTTGAAAGTTATAATCTTCTGGTAGCTGTACAGAAGTCGTGCCCCCTTTTTTTTCCTATTCACAGTATTTAAAGTAGTTCATGTGACCTAGATATTGAAACTCAAGGTAGAGTGTGCTGCATTGCTGATATTTACCATGAAACCTCAGAAACATTCTGGTTTCACGTGCTAGAATTACAAAGTGCATACTGTTTAATATTGCTGGTATTTCAAAAGGTCTTGGATCATCTGTGCAACCGTTTTTCAAACTGGCATAAAATTCAAAAATGATCACAGAGAAAAAATTGTGTGTTAATATTCTATCTCAATGCACATATAATCAGTGTTCATTTTTAAATTTTAGATAGTGGTAGATAAAATTCATTATGGATTTTTCACCCATTATTTTTCTTACAATTAGAATTATAGCAATTGCTAAATTTAGGAAGCTAAACTCCAGTAATATACAATTAATCTGTTGCTATCTCCTAATTTGGAGTGATCTCTGATAAATTATTAAAAAATAAAATATCTGAAGTCTGCGTTATAAAATTATGTTCATCACGAGAATTTTATCATAGGTCATCTTGATATAAAGCATCTCTTCCAAAAAATCAGCTTTTACATTTAGGAAGCCATATTCTCCTGTGTGAAAAATAAAACCAGAAAGCAAATCATTGATTAGATTAAAACATCTGCAAAGGTAGGTGGCTTTTAGGTAGAGAATCATGTACGTACTGAAACAGTCTGATGTGCTTTATCTGTATTCATTGCAGGGAAATAAAATAGAAGAGAGATTGCATCACAACTCTTGGCCAAAGAAATTAAAACAGACATGTTAAAGATAGATTTGTAATTTTTGATGATACAAAGTGCTATTTTTATATAGCCAACTAGAATTATAAAATCCCAGGGATGATAACCAAATCAGTATTGAGACGCTTACAACCATAAGATGCAAACTGAGATCCCTTGAATCAAATCTGAATTTCAAGGAGAGACAAAAATAAGTAAGGAATGCAACTGGATGCTGTAGAAGCTGTAAAGAATCAGATGTGATAAACAGATGCATGGGAATGGCAAAAGTAGAATTCCAAACAGAAAGTGTGGGGCAGAGCATTCTGATAACACCTTCTTGGGGAAGAGGGCATAGAAGCTTCTGGGACTAGAAATATCATATGAGTCAGGAGAAAAGCTAGCTGTAATGTGTCTCCAGTTCCTCACTGAATTTGTGCTTCCTATCTTCCAAGCATTCCTAAGTTGGTGATTCTTCTGTCTTGTAAATTTTGAATTATGAAGGTAAGATAAACAGTGGGTTAATTCAAGTATGTACATACATACACACTACTCATACACATACACACACTACTCATAATTTTCTTGAAAATTCATAACCCCCTTATGTGAAAGATTCTGGACAATCCTGGAGAAAATAAATCTACACTATCAATATTTCCCAAATTTGCTTGATCATTAAGCACTGTTTTTGCAGTACGTCAAAGGACACCAGTTTGGAACAAAGTGTTCTCTATCAATCATGTGAGAATATAGAAATAGCAAAGCCGTTTTTTAAAGATAGGCCATATATTAGATCACTGAGTGAATGTATTTTTACAGTATTTACTGATAGGGCTTTTACATCTTTATAAAGGATTCAGAGTAACACAGAAGGGCCCACATTATTTTTATAATCAAATAGGAATTTTGTCATAGTGATTTGGTTTTAAAGACGTGTTACAGACCACATATTTTGGCTAGAAACCACCAGACATGAGTAAGAATATTTCCAATGAGTATATCCTATACCTAATAGTTCTTGCTAGAGAGAGCTCCAGCTAGAAGATTGAAAAATGACCTTGTGTTGATTTGGGAAAGACTGTAAGACACACAAAACTACCAGTAGCCAGGACACTGTCTTCTGTTTCGGAACCAGCATCAGCTGCCAACAGCATGTTTGACAAGGTAATTCTTTTCTGGAAAAAGAGATTAGTGTTTCACACCAAGATATTAATAATGAACTTCTTGAACATTTTAAGTTTCATAGTCAGATTTTGGAAATTCTTGCTTCAAGTTTCCATACCCAGTGTTAATGTGCGTTGTGAATTTCTAAAAGATGAATATGATATTAAAGGTACCTGTGTTGCCCTGTATCAGTACCACTTACATTATGTGATCCTTAGAACATAGTTTGAGAAATAAAGGGCTGCGTATGCTGCAGACTTCCTTCTCATTGTGAAATGTTACAGTTCGGTGATTTTAAATTACCTATTTACGTTTTTCTCCTTCAAAACGTGAGAGAGAGAGAGAGGGAGATACATATTTATAACTAAAGAACATCACTGGATTACTTGTGAGGAAAAATACCTCAGATTACAGCACTATCTCAAAACAACTCCACATTGAATTAAGTCTTCTTCAGTAATTAAAAATAATGCATGTTATTTAAGAATACTTAAAGGCTATTACGATCATTATATAGTCTTAATCCTACGATTTTTAGATGAAATACTCTAAAATCATACATATACTATCTTTCAAAAAGTGAAATATAGTAAAATAAAATACTAAAGGAGAAATGGTTTTTCCAAAATAGTAACGGTGTTGTGTTTCATCACTTATTTAGGATTCAGTGAAATTATACTTCTGGTAAACAAAAAAATGTTTTAATATATTCCTAGGAGTGCTATTGCTGGATCATATGGTATGTTGAATTTGAGTTGTTTGAATATTCTCCATACTGATTTCCATAGAGGCTGTACCAGCCTGCAGCCCCACCAGCAGTGGAGTAGGGTTCCCTTTTCCCCGCAACCTCGCCAACAAGTGTTGTTGGTGCTTTTATTCATGTGGGCCAGTCTTACTGGCGTTAGGTGGTACCTCATTGATGTTTTAATTTGGATTTCCCTTATTGCCAGGGAACTTGAGCATTTTTTCATATGTTTATTTGCCATTTGGGTTTGTTCCTTTGTGAAGTGTTTGCCCATTTCCCGTGCCCATTTCTTGAGTGGCTTGTTTGTTTTGACATTTTGGTTGTTTTGTAGCTCTTTGTATATTCTGGAGATCAGCCCTCTATCACCTCTGTTGTGTGCGAAGATCTTCTCCCATTCTGTGGGTTGCCTTTTTACTTTGTTGATTGTTTCTCAGCAATAGCACTCCTAGGAATATATCCAGAACACTTGTTTTATGAGAAACCAACATGCACTCCTATGCTCATAGCAGCACAATCAGTAATTGCAAAAACATGGAAGCAACCAAAATGCCCATCAACAGAGGATTGGATAAGAAAGCTATGGTTCATCTACTCCATGGAATACTACTCAGCTATTAAAAAAAAACAAAATGCAGTTCTTTGTGGCCAAATGGGCCAAACTGGAAACCATAATGCTAAGGGAAATGAGCCAATCCCAAAAGGTTAAATACCACATGTTTGCCTTAATTTAAGATGATATGATGTTATGTATAACATGTTATGTTTTGAATGTTATATGTTGTGTATAAACTAAAATTGAAGTATAGGTGAGGTGGTCACAGAAGGTGACTGGGAACTCGCATTTACTTTTAACATATTGGTTACTCATTACTATGTCAATTAATTCCATAATGATGTAAATTTTTGCTGATGGTATGTTGGAGCTTTCAATTGACTGGGATGATACTCTGCTGGCTCTGTCTTCAGACCAGAGAGGGTATACCTAAGAAGCCGTTGAACTTGACTGGACAATAAGATGTTGGACTCTATGTTTGGTATACACTTGCAATGGGGGAATCTCAACTGAACTTGAGCTGTGGTTATGCAACTAGGTGGAGGAATCCACTATGATGGGAGGGTTTGGGGAGGGATAGGGAGAACCCAAGTATCTATGTAATTGTGTCACATAATACAATGTAATTACTGAAGTTAAATAATAAATAATTTAAAAAAATGTTGTAAGTTGGCAGATAGTAACTTTCTGCTGTAAAAATATAAATACTGGAAGTACATTTTATTTCTCTCAGTACAGTAGAATGTAAATTAGTTTTTGTTTGCCTGTTAAGGAAAGATTAGCAGGGAAAAATAATTGCGGACAATAGTCATCTCAAAGTACTCCGCTTTTAAAAACAGTATCCCAATGTTCAAATCTAGAACAATTTGAGCATCAAAATAATATTTATTGTGAATTATAATGTACTGAATAAAGTAAACATACATCAATTTATATCAATATAAATGAATACAAATAAATACACTTGATCTTGGCCAAAAGGCCGAGAAGCAGTGTACAAATAAATACGGATAGAAAGACTCTTCATTAGAATGCCAGCTAATAAGAAGCAATAATTAGGGTCTGACCGCAGTGACTCAAATAACCAAATTCTCACCTTACAAGTACCAGAATCCCATATGGGCACCAGTTCCTGTTCTAGCTGTTCCACTTCCTGTCCAACTCCCTGCTTGTGGCCCAGGAAAGCGGTGGAGGACGGCCCAAAGCCTGAAAACCCTATACCCACATGGGATACTGAAGAAGTTCTTGGCTCCTGGCTTTGAATCAGCTCAGCTCCAGCTGTTGCGGAAATTTGGGGAGTGAACCAGTGGATGAAAGATCTTTCTCTCTATCCTTCCTTTTCTCTGTAAATCTGTCTTTCCAACAAAAATGAAATAAGTCTTTTTAAAATTCAACTACTAAAAATATATAATAATTCATATTTTAAATATAGTAATAAAATAATTATTGATATATTTTCATAAATGATAGTATAGCATTTCTCCACAGATTATTTATTAATTAGAAAAGAAACAGCAATTTGACAGCATCAAAATCAATAATTGTGTTAATAAATTGATCACAGTTCTGGATTAAACTGGCATTTCATATTCCTCTTAATATGACAAGGAAAAGGGTAGCATATTTTTAGCAGAATAACTGGCCTATGTTCTACAAAAATTTCAAGGTCAAGAAAAACAAGGCTAAGTATTGGTTCCATTCTAAAGGAAATTAAAGACAGTTGACAACTAAGTATAATGCATAATAATGGATCAGCATCTAGTGTGAAAGTTTCAAAAATATGCAAAACGCCACAGAAGATATTTTAGGGACAATTATAAAAATTGAATATAGACTGTGGATTAGAA
This sequence comes from Ochotona princeps, assembly GCF_030435755.1. Taxonomy (NCBI): domain Eukaryota; kingdom Metazoa; phylum Chordata; class Mammalia; order Lagomorpha; family Ochotonidae; genus Ochotona; species Ochotona princeps. The sequence continues at coordinate 31,837,617 of NC_080836.1, forward strand.
ATAGTACATTTCAGAATTTTGATAATTGCATTGTGGTTACATAAGAGAATTGCATATTCTCAGGAAAAGCACACTGAAGTATCAAGAGGGAAATTGGCATGCTGCTCACGTTTGTTCTCAAAGACTCCAAAAGAACAAATTAGGTAGACAGACTCAGATGACAAAGAAATGGAGGAAATCAACTGTTGAGAAATCTGGATAAAGGATTCTGAGCCTTCCTCATCCTCTTCTTGTAATGTTTCTGTAAGCATGAATTTATGACAGAATTTTTTAAATTTAAATACTTTTTTAAAATTATTTATTATTTTACTTCATTAATTACATTGTATTATGTGACACAGTTACATAGGTACTTGGGTTCTCCCCACCCCTCCCCAAACCCTCCCACCATGGTGGATTCCTCCACCTTGTTGCATAACCACAGCTCAAGTTCAGTTGAGATTCCCCCATTGCAAGCGTATACCAAACATAGAGTCCAGCATTTTATTGTCCAGTCAAGTCAAGTTATTTTGCTGTGGTGAACCAAATTGTTAGAGCTATGTAAGCAAAGAACATTCCTGTTAAAGGCCTCCACTTGGATAAAATTATGGAGCAAATTACTAGAATGCTGATTGTCTTCATCCCTCAAGAAAAGGTCGTATATAGTGTACTTGTTAACCATATTAAATTTTTTAGATTAAAAATATTATGTGACATCAGAGCAGTAATTTAAGTGAATGCACTTAAGGGTTTAAGTAGACAGCTGTTTCAATGACAGCACAAAACTAGAGCATCCATTCTCTCTCAATGCCCACTCTGCAGAGGTAATGTTACTGAGAGAGAGGAAGTATAAAGAGCAATCTTCTGCCCACTGATCCCCCACCCTGCTGCTCCACACAAAATGGCCACAACAGCTTGGATGGGGCCAGGCCAGACCCAAGTCGGGAACCCAGAACTCCAACCAGGTTTCCAGACAGGGATGGTAGGGGCCCAAACACTTGAGCCATTATCTACTGCTTTCCCAGATGCATAAGCAGAAAGCTGGATCCATGGTGGAGCAGCCTATACTTTAACTGACTCTCATATGGAATGTGTGCGTTACCGATAGTACCCTAACCCAGTGTGTCACAACACTGGCCCCATATACATTTAGTCATGGTTCATCTTCCAGTTTACCTGTGTGTGTTATTCTGAGTCATATCACCACTGGAGAATGGTAACAGATTATGCATTAAATTGCAAAATATGTTTTTTACAAAATACGCTTTGTAAAAAGGGAGACTTTGTATAAGAAATTACGTAGTCTTTATACTTTGTTTTATAAATTGCCATATCATAATCTTATTTTTAAGATGAGTTAACTACTGGGTCTGGTGCTTTGTTGTAACAGATATTATCGCCTGCTACACTGGCATTCTCTAAGGATGCTAGTTCAAGTCCTAGCTGCTCTGCTTCTTCTCTAGCCTCTCATTCCCTTCTGTTGGCAGCAGAAGGTAGCCCAAGCAAGTGTTTGCACCCTGATTCTACTGGCTGCAGGCTTCAAGCTGGCCTAGCTCTGGGTGTTGCAGCCACTTGAGGAGTGAGCCTGCAAATGAAAGATCTCTATTTCACTCGGTCCCTCGCTTGCCCTCGCCTTCTCCCTTATTCCCTGTAACTTTGGCTTTCAAATAAATAAATAAGACTTTTAATGGGATAATTAAAATATTCTAATTTTAATTTAATTCTTACATAATCATTTTAATGCATTATAATTTTTTAAACATGGAATTTTAATGCATCTTATTTTTAAAACCTGTGGATATGTTTGTGTTATGTTTTGCTTTTTTACATTTGTCAAAGTATAAATTTTGCATTCTTTCTACTTATGAGCTATTCAGTCTCTAGTCCAAAATAAGTTGTTATATTTTTCAGCCCAAAACTCCAATACTACTTTTGGTTATATTCAAAATGAGATTTGCTAAATCAAAGTAAAATCCAAATGAATAACTTGTACTATTGCTTAGTTTTTAAAAAATAGTTAGCATTTATTTGATTTACAGTCAAGAGAATAATAAACAGACTCTGACATCACCTGATATAATTGTTTAATATAAGAATCTAGTAGATTAGAGTAGGAAACTAAAGGGCAAATAATTTGCAAATATATCAATATGCATGAATCAGGATTTCAGAATTGTTTTGATGTTTTGTCTAAGAAATAGTATTCCTAACACTGCAGATATTAAGAGAAGCAGCTGTTTCCTCATAGAAAATTTAATACCTGTCTAAAGAAAGACAAATGCATAACAATGCAACAAATAGTTTTCATTTTTCAGTGTATCCTAATTTTTAAAATTCTATCAGCAATTTTATAGTCTGCATTCAAAATGCATTCAAAATGAAACACCTTAATATTATTGATCCTTTAATAACTATATAATCCTTATGAGAAAATGCTCTCATGTTAACATGTAAAATCATTCTATAGGACTAAATCTTGAAGTATTTATTTACAACAGAAAGACTCTTGACCTAATTGTCTTTTCAATTTAGATTTCTATAGAGAAATAACTATCATACCAAGATATGGAGCCAGAATTTTTATTGCAACATATTGAAAGAGGGAAGCTCATTCTTGCTGTGTTTCTGTAATCTGAATGTAGATTCATGCTGCCTCAACACCCAGCAAATGTGGAAAAAGGAATAATCTAAGAAGCTAGACTTGTGCAGAGTGAGCACAGATGACAAATGCGATAGATAGCAATGCACTACAATAAATTTCACCTTAAATCTTCATTGTATCATTTTAAAAAATGGTCTTACCCACTTTCCTCTAGCCCTTGACCTTTCGCATCCTAAGCAAATGTGTAAAAGTTATCAAAAATAAAATTTATACAATTAAAATGTTTGGGATCAAAAATGTTGCTATTTTTCCTTCAGTAATACCCGAAATTATGTTCTCAGTGCAGCGTTTCCATCAAATGTTAGCTCTTGTAGCAACAGTCATTCATGCTTGTACTGAAAGAGACACACATGTAGTGTTGTATGACATGTTTTCAACCTTGGCACTATTGACCAAATTATTCCTGATCATTGAGGGCCACCCTGTGCATTGACACAGGATTGCAGTTTCTTTGGCCTCCCTCACCAGATGCCAGCAGCACAAACTTGCACATAAAACCAAACTTGTCTTCATTGTACTTAGTCCATTGTTTCTCACATGGATGTATTCACTTTGTATAACAAAACAAAACAAAGTTCTGAGTATATGATTTGAGCACTTTTAAATATTTGTGGCATATCTTAACGAAATGCACTTATTAACAAATGCCTTCAAACATTGATAAGTGTTCCTTAGAGAACAAAATCTGCTTCCTGAAAAATTTACTTAGATATAAGTCTTTCTTAGTGGGCAGCTACGATGGCAAATAGATGCCACTTTGGTCAGCTTCCTCTGTATGTCCTTCCCTATATCCACTCTTACTATATCTTGTAATGTCTCTCATACTGTTTTCCCTAGATTATCTCTTTTCTGGAGACCTCCAATAATCCACACTACTGGCTGCAAAAGCTGCCTTTTGTTTGTCTTCTGCCCGTCATGTATGTATAAATGTCCACATCCTCTTCAGTTCTCAACGATGGACTTGTTAGTCAGAAACTAAAGAAAGGAAGGGAAAAAGAGTTAGTTTTTACTTTGTCCTTCTGAAATGTGGTTAATTGAGTGACCATATATTTCTTAAGGTTAATAATGGGAACAAAGGAAACAGAAGTTCCATTTCATCATTACACTAATTTTACTGAAAAGGATATTCCTCTGCACAGAAATTAGCTTATTATGTAGTCCAGAATTGAAATTAAGCCTGGGAACCCTTCTTAAATAACCTTCTGTATTTCTTTTTGTAATTCAGAGTGTATGCAGGAAATTGTAGATAAGCCATATAAATTGCCTTTTTCTTTTGATGCATTCTGCAATATTCATTAATTTGAATATATTTCACCAGTTTAAAAAAGATAGCATATGTAAGTAAAATGATTTTGCATGTCAGTTCTTAGCTAGTCTAAGCAAAGTTGAGTTAGTGGAAAAATAATTTTAATGACAATTGCTTCCTGATAAATTTTCAAGTTGACCTGAATCATACTACTACTTTTTTACATTAACCTCGAAAACTGCTAAACTGTTTTAAGAGTTTTAGAGCATGCCTTTCCAGAATTGAAGAGGATTAATCATATTTACTTTAGGCGATTCCTTCACTGCCTAGTAAGTTATGGTTTTACAAGAGTGAGTGCATGATTAAATTTTTTCCTCTTGCTTTTAAGTAAAATAAATAAATCAGCTTTTTTTTTATGGCTCTTTCAGTTTTTATTCCATATAACAAATAGTTCATCAGCTTTGTTAGAACTTTTTCAATACCAGAAATACTGAATAATTTTCTAAAGAGAAGACAGAACGTTTGTGCCATTTTTTCCTGTAACTAATCACTAAATCTGATCAATACATTTAATAAACTATTCACTATTGTTAAACTGTATCTCCATTGCATCCAATATTATTCTAATTAAAATTCAGGTAAATTCTGACACCATTGAGATATATTTAAGTAGCATAAGTAAAAAAATTTATTTACAAATTTCTGATGAGGTGATTGCAAAAATAAGAGTCATTGGTTTTCTGTTGACGTATTTGAAAACTAAATTTTGTGGCTTAAATTTTCCTGTCTTTAATAATGTCCAATTTAAAATTTACATGTAATTGCACCACGTGAATGGAATTTGAAACATCTGAACTACATCACTTGAAGATTTTATAATTAAGCCTAAGAAATTGATATGAACAATTTAGTCTTTATTAAAATTAAAGGGGTTATTTGGAAAGAAAATTTCATGATACAGTCTTTCTATTGTCTGTATTACTGTATTAAATATTTTAAAATAGGATATTTATTATAAAAATCATGATGCTTATTTTTAAAACATTCTAATACTACAAAGATAGATTTTTTTTTCAAGTACAAAATCACTGAGCCATCCATCCTGCAAGTGAGGTGATCTTAAAAGCCAATAGCAGGGCCCAGCGTGATAGTGTAGCAGTTAAAGTCCTCTCCTTAAACGCACTGGGATCCCATATGGGCGCTGGTTCTAATCCCAGCTGCTCCATTTCCTAACCAGCTCCCTGCTTGTGGCCTGAGAAAGCAGTCAAGAACGACCCACAGCTTTGGGACCCTGCACCCGTGTGGGAGACCCAGAAGAGGCTCCTGGCTTGGGATTGGCGCAGCACTGGCCGTTGTGGCCTCTTGAGGAGTGAACATTGAATGAAAGATCTTCCTCGCTGTCTCTGCTCCTCTCTGTGTATCTGCCTTTCCAATAAAAATAAATAAATCTTTAAAAAGAAAAAAATTAAAAAGCCAATAGCAAAATGAAGCACTAGGAAAAAAACCTTTCACTTTAAGCCTCTATGTGGCTTTGATATGGTTTGGTTTCATTTACAGATTATATCAGACAGTCACAAAGACCAAAAAACATGCTAGCTACCATGATTCAGAATGAAAATGACAAATTACAGATTCAGAACTCAAGACATTAGAATTAACTTACATAAAATGTATAAATGTGGCATGTTTTAAAATGTACATACAAAAGTAGAAGATGTAATTGTGGAATTGGAAGACTAATTCTTAGTGGATAGATTGATTTGTTTATAGTCAAGAAAAGAAAAAGTGCTCTGGTTTTTTTCCTTTATTTATCTTTTAATTGTATAAATTTTATTTTTGATAATTTTGACATATTTGATTAGGATGCTAAGGGTCAAGGGCCAGAGGAAAATGAGTGAGGATCATTGTTTGCACATTCTCTTTTTTCCTTCTTGTATCTGGGGAGAGGGGAGAGGTATGAGGAGAAGTCACACCCAGATTCCCAACCATCCCAGGGTCCCCAGTGTGGAACATGCTTTGAGGGTCCTGTTCAGGGGATTTTGATAGTTTAGCAGTTCTGTATTGCTGCCAGTCTTGCTACTCCAGTAATGATGAGATCTCTCCCGACTCCACTGGCTAACATAGTCTACCTTAGAGTCTCCATTTGCTCAGGTATTCACTGCCAACTCTTGGCTGAGGTAGTTGGTCAATTTGTCCTGTCCTCCATGCTCTGTTATGGTACGTGGTGTTCTCAGCAGGTTAGTGTACTGTCAGATCCTCCATGTGCTTCTGGATGTGCTGTCCATTGCTATGTCTAAGCCACTGAGGAGGCCCAGCTCTGACACATGCATTCCACGGTCAGATCATGGAACTTACAGTTTTCTCTATGATTGTAATTCTGAATTCAATGGTTCAGTTGCCAGGATTCCCAATGAAACTTCATTTGAGGTGATGCCAGATCTGATTCTTGTGTGTGCATGCCAACACAAGGTCTGGCATAGTCCAGTGCTTGGCCCTGCCTGGTCTGCACCCTTCCAAAACCAACCTCACTCCCAGACCCAAATCTCACACACACCAGTGTGTGCTAGGCCCTTACCCAGAATGGCCTGCCCCCTCTATCCCGGCCTTCTTGTGAGCTGGTGGATGTTGTGGCCTGACCTGCCCCCACACCCTGTTTTAGGGTGTTCATGCAGGTGCTACAGCCTGGACCTGGCCCACTTGTTCCCAGCCCCAGTAACATTGAGCAAATTGGTGAGTTCCATCTTCATGCCTAGGTCAGCCCATCATCATCCCAACTCTCAAGCTAACTAGCAGGACGTGAAATTCCATACCATTGGACCCACATACCCTCCACAGAATCTACCCTGAGACCTGGTTCTCTTGTGTGCTACTTAGTGTCATGACCAAGTCTATTGTGACCCATTGCCTAATCCCAACCTAGCCCTACCAGACAGACCCCCAGCCATAGCTTGCGTGTGCACAGGTGTGTGGTGATCAGCCATGTTCCATGCTAACAGACCCAACCCAGAACTCCCATGTGGGCTAGTGCATCAGTCTGACCCATAAAGATCTCCAGGTCTCAGTCCCCTCACTTACCTGCAAGTAGAGTGGCCCTGTCATTGGGTGTCCCTCAAGATCATTCCTCACCTGAACTCCACCTACTCTGGTTATTTTAGAAAGAGTATTTAATACAGGTAGTTGACAACAAATATTTGTTTTTAAAGATTTATTTCCTTTTATTGGAAAGTCAGATTTACAGAGAGAAGAAATGACAGAGAAAGATCTTCCATCTGCTGGTTCTGATTCATTCCCCAAATGGCCACAGTGGCCATTGCTGAGCTGATTCGAAGCTAGGAAACAGGACTTTCTTCCATGTCTCCCATGTGAGTACAGATTCCTAAGGGTTTGGGCCATCCTACACTGCTTTCCCAGGTCACAAGCAGAGACCTGGATGTGAAGCAGGTTAACTGGGACATGAACTGGCACCCATATGGGATCCTGGTGAATCAGGGTGAGGAATTAGCCACTGAACCATCGCACCAGGTCCACAACAAAGATTAGAAAGGAATAGAAATCTAAGAGACAAAGTATCAGGACAAGCAAAAGGGATAAAGAAACAAAATCCAGAGCTCAAAAGCTAGTAACATTCTTTGGTTGGAGCCTACAAGCCTAAAGCCACTGAGTTGCTGTTTCAGTCCATTTTGGATTAAGCAAGATATTGTCACCTCTATAAAGATAAGAATTTTCAAAAAGCTCCTCCCCCTTCCCAAAATACTACCTTCCAGTATTATCCTATTCCTATCCCTGAATTTAGAAGAGTAGTCTGTCCTTCCTCATCATCTCTACCAGTGTCTTTAAATTGAAATAATTAAATACTAGATTTGTCAGTAGAGCCAGGCATTTGCAGACTTATCCCCATGTAAAATATAGCAGACAATTAACAAGTGAAAATGAGGGCTTTAAGAATCAATGCCTATTGATAAAATGAAATATCCAACAGTTTAGATACTACTGAAGGGGGGCTTAGTGAATTGAAAGATGTTTAAGAAACCAAAACAGTGTAAAAAAAAAAAAAAAAAAAAAAACAGAAGTAGACATTGTACATCCACATGTGAAATTCTGAGGACAAAGACTTACAAAGAACAACTGACTAGTGATTACCAAGAAATTGTAAATAACGGAAGTACAGAGATAGTGAAAAAACAGTATCTAACAAATAAGAGGAATAAAAAAGAAATCCATACCTTAAGATAATGTGGAAAATGCAAACCATGAAAGTCAAGATACTGAAGGAGCTGTAGGAGTAAAAATATATCCTGAATGAAATAAAGCAATGAAATGGACAGATTTCTTAGTAGCATCAATGGAGGCTAGCGGGAGAAGGGAAGAATATTTTCAAACCATTAAAACAGGTTGTTTATCAACCTGAAATTGATTGCCTAGGCAAACTTTCCTTCAAGCCAAGGGTGAAAAGAATTTTAACTGGAAGTTTACCACCAACAGTCATAACTAAAAAACTTTGTAAAAGGAGGTGATTAAGAAAACATTTTCAAGATATATTCCAAAAGGAAAATCTTGAGGTAGGAAATACAGTTCGGCAAATATGTTTGCAAAAAGAATTATATAAAATGCCATTACTATTACTGTTATTACTGGTAATATTGGTATTATTTGTCTATTTTCTGAGGCTGACCGATTACACAATAATAGTAAGAGAACCAAAGGAAGAATACAGCAGGGGTCAAAAGTATGCATTATAAAATTTCCAATGTACCCGCCATAGTGGGTTGTTGAAAAAAGAAAGGAGATGCTTCAGATAAATAACAATTGTACCAGTTTTCAAGACAGCAAGGAAGTTTTTTTTTAAAATGTTCATTTATTTGAAAAGCAATAAAAGTGAGACAATTATTTTCTATCCATCAGTTTACTCCCCTAATACCTATAACAGCCAGACTTGGGTTAGCCTAAAGCCAGAAGCCAGAAATCCCATCTGCATCTGCCATGTGGCAGGCAGAGGCCCAAGCACTCAGGCTGTCCACTGCCCCTGAGACGTGTTCACAGGACGTTACATGGCAAGTGCAGAGCAGCTGCGACTAAGAAGAGGCCCAAGCACTGGGGCTGTCCGCTGCACCCCAGCAGCTTTATCTACTCTGTTACAACACTGCCTCCTCTCCTGTCTACCCCTCCCCCCAACCCTGGAAAGTTTCTTTAAGCATAGAAAAGTGGGATGAAATAGAAAGCAAGAGGTTAAAAATGCTTGAAATACATCTAAATTCATTAACAATTACAATCAGTATTACTCTGAAAACATAGAGATGTGAATCGTTTGAAAATGAAAGGTTAGGGAAAAGTTATGAAAGACAAAAACCAAACAAAATCTAGGACATCAATTTTAGTAATAAGCAAGATTAGAGGAAAAAAAAAAGGTTGCTGCTTAATATAAGTTTCAACTTACTAGTAGGATAAAACAACATTAAATGTTATACCCTTAATGTGGTCTCAAAATATCCAAAAAACCTGAAAGAAGGATATTGACAAATTCTGTATCAGCACATTTTAACATTTATTTGTATACCCATAAATTACAGATTATGCATTCTTTTCATGTGATTTTCATAAAGATTTTTTGCCATAGATTTACTTTAGAAAAATTGAAAATATAAAATGTATGGGATACTCCAGCTTTACTGCTTATATTTGGGAAAAAGAGACTAAAACTGAATAACCTAGACTGTCAAAGTAATGATTTTAAAAATCAACAGCAGGGCCCGGCGGCGTGGCCTAGTGCCTAAAGTCCTCACCTTGAACGTGCTGGGATCCCATATGGGCGCCGGTTCTAATCCCGGCAGCTCCACTTCCCATCCAGCTCCCTGCTTGTGGCCTGGGAAGGCAGTTGAGGACGGCCCAATGCATTGGGACACTGCACCCGCATGGGAGACCTGGAAGAGGTTCCTGGTTCCCAGCTTTGGATGGGCACGCACCGGCCTGTTGCGGCTCACTTGGGGAGTGAATCATCAGATGGAAGATCTTCCTCTCTGTCTCTCCTCTCTGTATATCTGACTTTGTAATGAAATAAATAAATCTTTAAAAAAAAATCAACAGCAGTTTTTTAAAAGGTAAGGTCATAAAGAACAGTAATGAATGAAACATATATTTCAACAAGTGAGATGAGCAAAACCTGAAATTAGTTCTTTAAAGATCTATAAATGCATATAAATCTTTGGAAGTCTTATCCATTAATAATTGAAGAGAAAATGCAGAAATAAATGAAGTCATGAGTAAAGGTGGATCAAATAGTTTCCTGCCTACAGGTAAGGTGGAGGTTCCAAATAGAGAAGTTACTGTTAACAGCCTTATATCACTTAATTGTGAAATCTTAGCTGAAGTGGACCAGCTTCTAAGAATAGCAGAAATGATTCAAGCAAATACTGAAGGCCAAAATAGTTACTAACATCACTAAAGCATCCAATATTTAGCTTATAACTTCTCATTTAAAAAAACAGGAAAAAAAACCAAAAAAATAATATGCTGCAGGTAGAGCTGACCTCTCATCTTTCAAATAAAGGCCATCTTGTACCTACATATACTTCCGGAGAATAGAACAAGAGAAAATGTTTCCAAACTCCTTTTGTGTTATCTATATTACATTCTCAATATCCAGATCAGACAGAAAGCAAGAGAAATTAAAAATATAATAAATTTTACTCATGAACATTAACACACAGTCCTAAACAAAGAATTAGCAAGCTAAATACAACAATGTATTAAAAAAGAAAAAGGGAATTATATTATGACCAAATAGGACATCTAAAGTACAGTTTATCACTACAGGTTGTTGAGGATTCAGGAAAATCTGTTTTTTAGGATGTTCTTATTTTTTAAAAAAAATCTTTTTAGATTTATAAGTTACAGAGAGTTAAAGAATGACAGAGTGAGGGATAGGCAGACGGAGATTTTCCATCCACTGCATAACCCCCAAAATGTCCACAACAACCTGACTTGAGCCAGACCAAAGCCAGAATCCAGAACCTTCTTCCAGGTCTCCCACATGGTTGCAAAGGCCCAAGTACCTGAATCATCTTCCCAGGTGCATTTGCAGGGAGCTGGACCAAAAGGAAGAGCTAGGACTGGAACTAGCACACATGTGGGAGTGGCTGGGTGATGATGACAGCTCCTGCTATTCAGCATAATAACATACTGAAGGAAAGATGGGGGAGGAGTGTGTTATAACAGATTTTTTTTTAAACAGTTGACTTAATCATGGGAGGTTAAAGGTGTAAAGAAAACAAAAACTTAGCAAAATTGAAGTAGGAGAGATGTGTACATAACATGATGAAGAGGGGGTACTGTGGAGGAAGATGTAACAGTGCGAAGGGACATCAGTGGAGCAGAGAGCAAGAGAAAGAATTTCTGGAAAAGGTTCGGAGACTCCCTGGAATCGGCAGGACTGAAGCAGGCACCATGTAAGAGAAAAAGCCGCGGAGGACACTCAAGACTGTAATCTGCAGCCTGAGAGGGTGAAGGCAGACACCATCCAGGGTAAGCAGGGACTCGGTCAAGATGGTTTCACTGCTGAATTCTACAAAGCCCGGGTCCAGATGATTTCACTGCTGAATTCTGCAAAGCATTCCAAGCAGAGCTGACCCCAATCCTCCATAAACTTCAAAACAGTAGAAGGGGAGACAAAGCTTCCAAACTCGTTTTGTGAGGCCTGCATCACCTTAAGACAAAGAACCAACAGAAAAATGAAACTACAGACCGATAACCCTATATATCGACACTAAGATCCTCAACAAAATACTAGCCAACAGAACACAAAAATACATCAGACAGAATATTCATCCATACCTGGTTGGATTCATCCCTGGCATGCAGGGATGGTTTTACATTCAGAAATCGACAAACGTGATATATCACATACAAAAAATGAAGAATAAGAGTCATATGATAGCTTCAATAGATGGAGAAAAAGCTTTTGATAAAATCCAACATCACTTAATGCTAAAAACTCTAAATAAGGTCGGAGTAGAAGGAACAATCCACAACATAATCAAAGAAATATATGAAAAACCCAATGCCAGCATCATACTGAATGGGGAATGATTGGAAGCCTTCCCACTAAGATCTGGAACTAGACAAGGATATACACTATGACCACTGCTATTCAACGTAGTATACTGGAAATACTCGTAAATGCTATAAGACAAGAAAAAAAAATCAAAGGAATTCAAATTGAAAAAAAAGGAAGTCAAGCTATCTCTATTTGCAGATGACATGATTCTAAACATAGGACCAAGAAACCCAATGAAGAGACTGCTAGAACTTTTATGAGAGTTTGATAAAGTTGCGGGAATAGAAATCTACATCCATAGAGTATACGAACAACTTCAATGCTAAAAAAAGAACTAACCAGCATGGTAGCTACTACCAGAACATGAAATACCTGGGAATAAACCTAACTAAAGATGTGGAAGACCTCTATGAGGAAAAGTTGGACATACTTTGCAAGATATAGGTGTAGGCACTGACTTCCCAGAAAAATCATCAAAAGCAAAGGAAATCAAGACCAAAATAAACAGATGGGACTGCATTAAGCTAAGAAGCTTCTGCACAGCAAAAGAAAACAATCAACAAAGTAAAAAAAGAAACCAACAGAATGGGAGAAAATCTTTTCGCACTATACAGGAGACAAGTGGCTAATCTCAGAATATGCACGGAACTACAGAACAACCATAACAACAAAACAAATCAGTCATGAATTGGGCAAGGGAAATGGGCAGTTTTCAAAGGAAAAAGTCCAAATGGCTGAAAGGCATATGAAAAAATGCTCAAGCTCCCTTACATTAAGGGAAATTCAAATAAAGACAACACTGAGGTTCCACTTACCTCCAGTAAGAATGACCCACATACTGAAAACTACCAACAACACCTGCTGGCAAGGTTGCAGGGAAAAAGTAACCCTACTCCATTGCTTGATGGGATTGCAGACTGTTGCAACCACTGTGGACATCAGTAGGGAGAATACTTAACCAACTGAAAAACCCACATACCATATGACCCAACAATACAACTCCTAGGAATTTATCCAAAAGACTTGTTGAAAGTAAGGTGCACACCTATGTTCATTGCAGCACAATCAATAATCACAAACACATGGAAGCACCCTAAATACCCATCAATAGAGGACTAGATAAAGAAACTGTGGTTCATCTACTTTGTGGAATTCTATTCAGCTATTAGAAAAAAAAAAAGAAGAAGAAGAAATACAATTGTTTGTGGCCAAATGGGCCAAACTGGAGACCATTATGCTTAGGGAAATGAACCAATCTCAAAAGGTCAGTTATCATATGTTTGCTCTAATATAAGATAATATGTTGTTAAATCTAAGGATTTTACCTGTAAATTTAACCTTATCACAACTCCTAATTATTTGTACCTTTCATAATAAGATCTTGTGATATAGCCTATGAATCAGTCGCCCATATGGGACTGATTGCTGATAGTCACCTGAGATCGTCAGTGTCCCTCTTACCACTGTTATTGCTACTGGCCATAAGTAATGATAATCTAGTTCTTCTTGTGCTTTCATTAAAAATGCACAAGACACAAACTGGCACTTACTCATAAAGGAAGATATTGGACACTCTTTCACCATCGTCATGTCGCATTGATACCTTTGTTGCAAGTACATGAATTTCATGGGGATGAAGATTAACTGTTTTTCTTCCCGTGGTAGACTTTACATAAGGGGATGCATAGTGGAATTATTGTGGAAATAAGTATGTTCATAGATGGAAACAGAGAGAGGTGTGTCCCCGTGCATACAGTGTGGTGGTGCGCTCACAGAGAAACAGCTGAGAAATCTCCTACATTGTTGGGAGAAACCTCAGAGGCAACATGATAAACTTGTGAAAACTCACGAAAAACACAGCATATAATATATTAATACAATATATATGCATATATTAATACAATATAACACATTAATACAGTAATGTGTGTATAATATATTAATACACTGGTATATTTATATGCTGTAATAATACAATGTATAATATGTTAATATATAATAAATTCAAATAAATATGACAGAGACATAGTGATAGAGTTCTCATCCACTAGTTACTCCCCAAACATCTACAATATCTGGACCCAGGCTGAGCTGAAACAAGGAGCCAGAAACACAGTTGAGTTCTGCCATGTGGGTGGCAAGACTCCAACTGCTTGAGCCATTACTGTTGCTTCCCAGAGAGGGTCTGCTTTAGCAGGGTGCTGGAGGCAGGAGTGAACCAGGATCCAAAGCCAGGTACCCTGATGCGGGATATGGGCATGCCAAGAACTATCTTAACATGTGCCAAATGCCTACCTTACATTGTAAAACTTAATATTAAACTTTGTTTTGTTTTGTTCACTCAAAGCCCTAATGTATTTTTGCATTATTTTTATCCAGTGAAGCAGAATAAGGAAAATTAATGAGATGAACATTTCATAATATAATTTTACTCTACTGTAAAATTCTATACTATACAAATTTAAAATCTAAAATAATATGCCATGTTCTGTTAAAGTAATATTGTTAGGTTAGATCTGTTTGGGAAATTATGTGAGGAAAACAAATGCATTCCTTACAAAAAAGTAAAAATATGCATAAGATAAGGGGGCGCAGAGACACAACGGATTAAGCTGCTGTTTGGGATCCTATGATCCAAACTGTAGTACCTGGCAACTCCACTTCCATTCCAGCTTACTGCTAACGTGACCATATGACCCAGTGAGTGGTGGCCTACATTCTGGGTTCCTGCCATCCTGTGGGAAACCTGGTTAGAGTTTCTGATCCCTGCCTTTGGCCTGGCATAACCCTGGCTACTATAGGTAATTTTGGTGGAAAAATGTCTCTGTCATTTTGCTTTTAAAACAAAGTGAATCTTACTTTTTTTAAGATTTATTTATTTTTAGTACAAAGTCAGATATACAGAAAGGAGAGACAGAGAGTAAGATCTTCCGTCTAATGATTCACTCCCCAAGTGAGCGCAACCGCCGAAGCCAGGAACCTGGAACCTCTTCCAGGTCTCCCACGCGGGTGCAGGGTCCCAAATCTTTGGGCCGTCCTCAACTGCTTTCCCAGGCCACAAGCAGGGAGCTGGATGGGAAGTGGATCTGCCAGGATTAGAACCGGCGCCCATATGGGATCTTGGGGCGTTCAAGGCGAGGACTTTAGCCCCTAGGCCACGCCGCCGGGCCCATGAATCTTATTTTTTAAATGTAGTTAAAGCTGAAGTTTTCTTTGCCTTTTGCCTCTCCATCATACTTTCATAGAGGCATTTTACCCTTTAGCAATTTGTGTATATTTTTCCAGGTTTTTTTGTGTATATGTGTGCTTCTGTGCAAGAATAACTACTCATAGAATATCTAATCTTATATGTATGTAATTTAATTAAAAGATTTCATGTTTGTGAAAATAAATAAAGAACATGCAACCAATATCTTTTTCCCATGAAATACTGAATGAATTTTAACAGTGTCAGCTCAAGGCTGGAAAATAAATAAAAATGGGTAAGCGTAATAAAGGGATATATAAAACAATCTTCATTTATATATGGCGTGATTGTCTGATTCAGAGAACTAATTTATAGGTCAATTTTGGGAAATATAACTTAGAAAAGTGATTGATTATAAAATCAATATACAAAGTTTTGTATTTACTTATTTAATAGAGGCACATCGAGAGAGGTATGTCGTAGTGGGAAACTGGATCAGAAAGAAGGAGCTGGGACTCGAACTGGCACTCAGAGGTGAGATGTGGCCATCCCAAGTCGCAGCTTTACCCATGCACAGCTGTGCCAGTGCCTACAAAAGTTTAATTTTTAATTTAGAGAAAACGTTTAGAAAAGATAGCTATTCACTATAGCCACCAAGATTTAACATCCATAGAATTAAAGCAACAGAAATGGGCAAGATCCCTGTGGAAAACCCCTGAACTTTATTCAACACCGTTAAAGATGTGAATGGAGGATGTACAACTTGTCAAGATTTCTGAGCCCTGTGACTTAAAGCTCTACTGAAATAGCTGAAATACATGAGTAGCCCAGAAACTACTTAACAACAGTAACTTGGATGTGTTTGTTGTATCAGATAGCAAGATCTGTTATAAAGCAGTAGAGTAGAAGTGTAATAATGGTGCAGGAAATCATGCAGCTACTATAGGTTTGTGAGCATTAATGTTATTTATGCATGACATATATGTTATATACTTATTACATAAGTGATATAACTGTACCATCAGCCCTACATATTCATGACTTTTGCACCTACCAATTGAACTGACAACAGATTGGAAACACTTAAGGAAAAAAAAAAAAAACTGCACTGTATGCCCGGCGGCGTGGCCTAGTGGCTAAAGTCCTCACCTTGGGTGTGCCAGGATCCCATATGAGCGCCAGTTCTAATCCTGGCAGATCCACTTCCCATCCAGCTCCCTGCTTGTGGCCTGGGAAAGCAGTCGAGGACGGCCCAAGGCTTTGGGGCCCTGCACCCAGGTGGGAGACCTGGAAGGAAGTTTCTGGCTCCTGGCTTCAGATTGGTGCAGCACCGGCCGTTGTGCTCACTTGGGGAGTGAACCATCAGATGGAAGATCTTCCTCTCTGTCTCTCCTCCTCTCTGTATATCTGACTTTGTAATAAAAATAAATAAATCTTAAAAGAAAAAACTGCACTGTAGTAAACATCACAGGCTTTTCTGTTGTCGTTGCTGCTGTTGTTGCTGTTACTCCTTGAACAATACCCAGTGTAATGGTTCTAACACAGCAGTTGTGTTAAGGTTTATAAGAAATACAGAGGGGCCAGCACAGTAGCCTGGTGGCTGAAGTTCTCATCTTGCATGTGCTGGGATCCCATATGGATTCCAGTTTGTGTCCTGGCTGCCCCACTTGCCTTCCAGCTCCCTGCTTGTGGCCTGGAAAAGCCAAAGCCTTGGAACTCTGCATCCACATGGGAGACCCAGAGGAAGCTCCTGGCTCCCAGCTTTGGATCTGCTCAGCTCTGGCTGTTGCCATGAGATGGAGACTGAACCGGTGGACAGAAGATCTTTCTCTCTGTCTCCGCTTCTCTCTGCAAATCAGACTTTCCAATTTAAAAAATAAATAAATAAATCTTAAAAAATAATTACAGAGATAATCTAATTTAAAGGGAGGATGTATGTGTGGTATGTGCAAATGGTAGGCCATTTTAACCCTAAATCTCCCTCAGCCTTTCTCTGTGTGAAGCAGTGTTGTTTCCTCTTGTTCTTACCAAGATAGCCATCTCACGAATCCATCACTCTACCCTTAGGAGTCAGTTAGCCTTCCTGTCCTCTTAGCAGACCCTGTCTCCAAATACGGGCATCTTGAGGGAGAATTTGGGGAGAATTCATTTTGGTCTGTGACAATAATTTTTTTAATTAAAAAGTTAAAATAGGGCAGGTACCCCACCCACCCTTTTTTGGTGTTCAGAAATTCTGAATACTAATTTCTTTTGGAATTTATTTTTATATTTGTCCAGCAAAAATGATTAATATGGCTGTATCCTTTACAAGGCACATTAACAAATCACTCAGCATAAATTTGAAAAGTCTACATTTCAGATTAGTATACTGAAACTCCTAAAGCTTTTTAACAATCCCAGTAATGAAACAGATAAGAGAAAGAATTATTCTGAAGTTTCTGAACATTTTATTTAATCTCTCAAGTTATATGTCCCTTTTTTTCTTCTACAGTGGGCTTTAAAATGTTGATTATGTTTTAAGTTTTAGAAAGCAATATTAGAGAAAGGCACATACTAGGGAAAAGTCCATATCTGAAAAAAATAGTTTCATTACATGAATTTATATTCTGGCACAGAAACAAAAACATTTGCAAGTTTCATTTGCAGCCTAGCTATATTTCTGACATTTTCATGCTTTTTCCATACAAAATTATTCTGTGACTTAATACTTCCTTGCATTGGATTCTAGAGCTTTCAACAAATATTGATAGTTTCATGTAATATATGCTGTTTAAATCTTTTTTCCTGCCCAAATGTAAAATTACACTTTATAATGTTTTTCTCTCAACCTTATGTGTTTCTCAAGTAATATATTTTGGAGGTCATATAAAACAAGAAATGAGCTTCTTATCAGCAGAGAGCATTATCATCTAATATACATATGTTCATCTTTAATTTGGAAAATTATTTAGTAAGAATCAAGTTTCCATGAATTTTTATAATAAACATATTTCTTCAGTTATTCAATATCCTATCAAAGCTTAATAGCCTGAAAATTAAAAGATGTATTGATAAAGTTATCAGATAAAAGTTAATTTTTATAGATATTGCTCTAGGAAGAGATAATATTCCTTTGTCTTAGGTCTTGCATGTTTTCTCAAGGGATATAGATATATAACATGTATTCTATAAAAGAATGCTTGTATAGACCTTTACATTTATATAGCCCTTTTTTTTCTGTTTCTCTATTACAGAGTTACTGAAAAGCAGACAAATGGGGCATTTAGTTTTGTGTGGTTTATTATGTGAATTTATTTTATTTTTGTTTTCCACAAACAGGGAAGTACTTATTTTTTCCTGAATGTTAAATGTCTTTTTCTAATAAAGTATAAAAACATCATATTAGAATAGGTTTTTCAGAGAATATGTCACATGCTTTTATTGCCATGGTTATATCTATAATAAGAACAATGTGGAGAAGATGCAATTCTACAGCATTAATCTAAATGCAAAAACTGCATTATGGGATTTGAGATGAGTTTTTGTTAACACAGTTAACTGGGAAACTGCCAAAATACTCTGCTATAGACCTGTGCTTTTCAGTGTGTTCTATCTAAACTTCTACTTATATCAAAATTACCTGAAAATACTTGTTTAAAATATAGATGCCTAAGTACTACCCCAGATCTTCATAACCACAATTTCTTCACTATAGCCTAGGATTCTGCACTTTAACAAGCCATACTGGAATTTCTTAAGCACTTGACAGTGAAGAATCACTGCTGTACGCAGTAGTCTGTACGCAGTGTGCAGTAGGAGTTTTGTCCTTGCCTGCCTTGGTGTGTTTTTTGTTTCAGATTATAGCTGAGAAGTATTTTGTCTTATGGTTCTTCTAGGCCTTGGTTTCAGTTTAACAGCAAACGAAGGTCATCCAGCCTTAGCTCTGGCGCTGTGGCTAAGGGCCTTCCTCACTGGTTTGATCAAGAGCCTTCTCTCCTTCCTCTGCAGCATGTGGCTGCCCAGGATTTGTCTTGTTCAGGCCTGCATACAGACAGCATTCATAAACTCTGACCCACTCTTTCCTATTACACTGAGTTTAGAAATAATCTCCTAATGAATGTAGAGAAATATTTTAGTCCAATGTTAACTTACATGATAATGGTTACACTGAAAGATTCACTTTTATTCCTTTGTCCAATATAATCACAATTTGGAGAAGTTCCCAAAAATAAACAATGCTTTATACTTCAGCCTCTTAAATACAACCTGTAATTCTCTGCTAGTATTTACAGTTCATTTTTTTTTTTTTTTTTTTTTTTTTTTTGCATTTTGGGAATTGAGTTAGTTCCAGAAACACTATAGGGCACGGACTTTGGGGTATTTTGTTGTTGCTGTTATACAGAACCCAAAAAAATTAAAGATAAGGACTTCAAACAAATTAGTCAGCTCTTGGGGCCCAGAGCGATAGCCTAGCAGCTAAAGTCCTCGCCTTGCATGTGTCAGGATCCCATATGGGCGCCGGTTCTAATCCCAGCAGCCATGCTTCCCATCCAGCTCCCTGCTTGTGGCCTGAGAAAGCAGTCGAGGATGGCCCAAAGCATTGGGACTCTGCACCCAGGTGGGAGACTCAGAGGAAGCTCCTAGCTCCTGGCTTCAGATTGGCTTAGCTCCAGCCATTTCGGCTGCTTGGGGAATGAATCATCAGGTGGAAGATTTCTCTGTCTCTCCTCCTCTCTCTATATCTGACTTTGCAATAAAAATAAATTTTAAGAAAATTTATTCAGCTCTCACTACTGTGAGAATTTCTGAGTAATAAGGAGGGGTAGCTATCAGCGTGTTTTAGAGAATTGGGAAGCTTGCACTCCGGTAGGAAGGTATTCACATGCAATCTTTTGAATTTATATTCAGTAATTTGTTTTCCATTGGTTTCAGAATCACTTCCTCAACCCCCTTAGAAACTAATGTGAAGAAATAAATTACCTCTGAAGTCCACGTCTGAAATAGTACCTTATTCTTCTGTTCTCACCAGTGAAAGTAACAGCAGTAAAGTGACATACCTGTGATTGACAACTCACTTTTCAGGATGTCTCTCATATTATGTTATCTGCACAGATTAGCAAGGCATATGATGTTGGAACCATCCTGACAGCAGACTGTACACCACGAAAATCAAAAACAGGAAATTGCTAATTTCATTAGTTCCTATGCATCATAGATCATAATTCTAAGTAATTCCAACTCAGGTTACCCAGATATACCGGATTCCAGAAGTCAACAGCATACCCGCCATGTCCATTACTCTGGCCCTTTCTCACGTTTATCCTGCTTCCTGGAATCTTATCTTGGCCTCAGATTTACCAGCTTTGCTAAAGAAAGTCTGGTGTCCTCTCAGGTGGACTACAGACCTAGTGTTCACTTCAACCCTAACACACCTAGTGACACAGGACCATGGCAAGAGAGCAGAGGTTTGCAAACCAGAGACAAAAGACATTGGGAATTAAAACATACATGGTAATTTTGAGTTTAAAAGAAAAAGTTTATGCTTTTTAAAATGAACATTTAGGTAATATCAGTTTATTGCTGTCTTTTATGCCACACTTTTTACTGTTCTTTGTTAGGAATCTTCAAATGTTAGATGTTAAAACAACTAATGCATTTTTACATCAGAAACATGTAGGGTCCTACACTTGTTTCCTAATACCAAATGACCTATTTCACTAGGCTGGTTTTTTTTTTGTTTGTTTGTTTGTTTTTTTTTTAAAGATTTATTCATTTTATTACAGCCAGATATACACAGAGGAGGAGAGACAGAGAGGAAGATCTTCCATCCGATGATTCACTCCCCAAGTGAGCCGCAATGGGCCGATGCTGCGCCGATCCGAAGCCGGGAACCTGGAACCTCCTCCGGGTCTCCCACGCAGGTGCAGTGTCCCAATGCATTGGGCCGTCCTCAACTGCTTTCCCAGGCCACAAGCAGGGAGCTGGATGGGAAGTGGAGCTGCCGGGATTAGAACCGGCGCCCATATGGGATCCCGGGGCTTTCAAGGCGAGGACTTTAGCCACTAGCCCACGCTGGCGGGCCCTAGGCTGGTTTTTGTGCTGTTATTTTTATCTTAGTTTTTAAATCAACTTGAAAGGCTGTTTTTGCTCTTTATATATTCTAAAAAATAATCTTTTGAAATCATCTTTTGAGACAGGAATTAACTGTGCTTTGAAAATTTTCTTAAAACCTACAGTCAAAACCATTTGGTCCAGGTGTTTCTTGAGACTCTAGTCTTTAATGCTCTTCAATTTCTTTGTTATTTATTCAAGTTCTTTAGTTTTTCTTGTAACATCTTTGATAGTTAACATTTTTCTGAGAATTTGTCCACTTCATCTGTATTTTCTAATATTTTAATATATAGGTGCTCGTAATAACCATCTTACATCTCTTTATTCCTGTGGAGTCAAATAGTTATCTACCCCTTTTTCTTTTTGGACTTTACTTGTACTTTCTCTCTTGTCCTTTTTCAGTCTTCACAGAAATCTGTTTATGTTATTAATTCCTTCAAGCAATCAGCTTTTGGTTTAGGATTCTTATTTCTTGCGTCTTATTCTGGTTTGGGCTAATGTTGCTATGGCCGTACTGTCTTTATGTTTACTATTGTTTTTCCTCTTTGGTTCTTTGACCTTGTTCCATATATTTTTCAGCTTCCTCAGGCGGATGGTTAATTCATTGCATTTTAACTTTACATACAATTGCGGGAGGTTGGGATGAAGGTATGGATTTTCTCTCAAATCCTGCGCTGATGCCTGTCCTTGCTTCCTTTCCTAAGATCAGTAAACATCTGATTTCTATTCCCATTTGAAACCAAGCTTCTCTACTTTTTCCCTTTTCCTGTTCCATGATTTTGTTGTTAGTCTATCTTAGTGTTTGCGTTTGAAATATAAGGAGCGAAAAGCCCGGTCATGCTGAGGACAAAGCGGCATTAATTAAAGGATGCCAATAGACCATCAATGTAAGACTATCAGTGTGAAGGCTGTACTGTCCCTTTCTCCACTTAAGGAACATGGTCTCTCCTGGAGGTTCTGCTTTGATCTACATACCTCAGTCTTCTGTTGCTTCTAATTGGTGTGAGGAATTTTTCTGCTGCCAAGAGTCACTTGAATATTTATAACATCATTCACAATCCATGCAAAACTATTAACTTAAAAAATTAGCCTGTTAATAGCCAGCATCATGGCATAGCTGGTGAAGCTACACCTACAATGCCTGCATCTTATATGGTTACCAATTAAAGTACCACGTGCTCTCCTTCCAGCCCACCTCCCTGCTAATGGCTGGGAAAAGTAGTAGAAGATGGATATGTGCTTGAACCCCTGCCACACAGATGGAGACCTTCAGGAAGCTCTTTGCTCCTGGCTTTGGCCTGTCCTAGTGAACCTGTGGACAGATCTCTCTCTCCTCTCTCACTCGCTCTCTCTTATTCTCGCTCTCCTTCCATCCCTCTCTCCCTCCCTCCCTTCTTCCATCACTGTAACTCTGACTTTTGAATAAATAAATACAACTTAGAAAATTAGCCTGAATTTTGAGTGCTACCTGAGGTTGCCTTGACAGAACCAGACTCAGTTTTTTAGCAGGCCTATATGTGTCCCACTGCCTGGATGTTCCCCACTTTGCTCTAAAGACTAGCTT